>NC_074697.1:33996959-34707115 GCF_029448725.1 Salvelinus fontinalis | reverse complement strand
GGTGTCGGTGGGGTGTGAAATCAGACGCAGGAACAGCAGAGCTTCAATGCGGTGATATTTAATGCCTAACCGGCAAACCAAAATGTCCAACACGGACTTACTGGGTGTCATAAACACCTGTCTTCTAACACGGGAGACAAACCCAGTACACAATACAAAACCCACTCCCGAAATCCACAGCAACAGACGAACAATCCCGCACAAAGAAGCATACAATCTGGCTGGCTAATAAAGCCACACTAATTGCCAATTACCCCAAACCAGGTGATACAAATAAACACATAAGGAGGGGGAGGAAAAAGAGTCAGTGGCAGCTAATAGGCCGGTGACGACGACCGCCGAACGCCACCCGAACGGGAAGGAGAGCCTGCCTCGGTTGAAGTCGTGACAGTACCCCCCCTCCGACGCGTGGCTCCCGCAGCGCGCCGACACCGGCCTCGAGGTCGACCCGGAGGACGAGGCGCAGGGCGATCCGGATGGAGGCGATGGAAATCCCTTAACATAGATGGATCCAAAATGTCCTCCACCGGTACCCAGCACCTCTCCTCCGGACCGTACCCCTCCCAGTCTACGAGGTACTGCAGGCCCCTCACCCGGCGTCTTGAGTTCAGAATGGCCCGTATCGTATACGCCGGGGACCCCTCGATGTCTAAAGGGGGAGGAGGGACCTCCAGCACCTCACCGTCCTGCAGGGGACCAGCTACCACCGGCCTGAGGAGAGACACATGAAACGAGGGGTTAATACGATAATAGGAAGGGAGTTTTAACCGATAACACACCTCGTTTATTCTCCTCAGGACTTTGAAGGGCCCTACACACTGCGGCCTCAGCTTCCGGCAGGGCAAGCGGAGGGGTAGGTTTCGGGTCGAGAGCCAGACCCTTTCCCCCGGTACAAACACGGGGGCCTCACTGCGGTGGCGGTCAGCGCTCCTCTTCTGCCTAGTAGTAGCTTGTTGGAGGGACTCCTGGACGGCCCTCCAGGTCTCTTTGGAGCGCTGTACCCACTCCTCCACCGCAGGAGCCTCGGTCTGGCTCGGCTGCCATGGTGCCAGAACCGGCTGGTACCCCAACACACACTGAAAGGGGGACACATTAGTAGAGGAGTGGCGTAGGGAGTTCTGGGCCATCTCGGCCCAGGGAATGTATCTCGCCCACTCCCCTGGCCGGTCCTGGCAATACGACCGCAGAAACCTACCCACCTCCTGGTTCACTCTTTCCACCTGCCCATTACTCTCGGGGTGAAAACCGGAAGTCAAGCTGACCGTGACCCCCAGACGCTCCATGAACGCCCTCCATACTCGGGACGTGAATTGGGGGCCCCGATCAGAAACGATGTCCTCCGGCACCCCGTAGTGCCGGAAGACGTGAGTGAATAAGGCCTCCGCAGTCTGTAGGGCAGTAGGGATACCGGGCAACGGGAGGAGACGGCAGGACTTAGAAAACCGATCCACAATGACCAGAACCGTAGTGTTTCCCTGAGAAGGGGGGAGATCTGTCAGGAAGTCTACGGACAGATGAGACCATGGTCGTTGTGGAACGGGGAGGGGTTGCAACTTCCCTCTAGGAAGGTGCCTAGGAGCCTTACTCTGAGCGCATACCGAACAGGAGGAGACATAAACCCTAACGTCCCGAGCTAAGGTAGGCCACCAATACCTCCCCCGAAGGCTCCCCACGGTCCTCGTCACCCCAGGGTGACCCGAGGAGGGTAGGACATGAGCCCACCGAATCAGTCGGTCCCGAACACCAAGCGGTACGTACTTACGGCCCGCCGGACACTGAGGAGGCGCGGGTTCCGCCCGTAGCGCCCGCTCGATGTCCGAGTCCACCTCCCATACCACTGGCGCTATCAGCCTCGAGGCGGGGATGATGGGAGTGGGTTCGGTGGTCCTATCCTCCGTGTCGTAAAGGCGGGACAATGCATCAGCCTTTACGTTTTGGGAGCCTGGTCTATAAGACAACGTGTACCGAAACCGGGTGAAAAACATGGCCCACCTTGCCTGACGCGGGTTCAGTCTCCGAGCTGCCCGAATATACTCCAGATTCTGGTGGTCGGTCCAGATGAGAAAAGGGTGCTTAGCCCCCTCAAGCCAGTGTCTCCACACCTTCAGAGCCCTGACCACCGCTAACAACTCCCGATCCCCCACATCATAGTTACGCTCCGCTGCACTGAGCTTACTAGAGAAGAAAGCGCAGGGGCGGAGTTTTGGTGGCGTACCCGAGCGCTGTGATAGCACGGCACCCACCCCAGCCTCGGACGCATCCACCTCCACTATGAATGCCAAAGAGGGATCCGGATGCGCCAACACGGGAGCATCCGTGAACAGAGCCTTCAACCTGTTGAAAGCTCCGTCCGCCGCCGCCGACCACCGCAACCGCACCGGGCCCCCCTTTAGCAGTGAGGTAATGGGAGCCGCCACCTGGCCAAAACCCCGGATAAATCTCCGGTAGTAGTTGGCAAAACCCAAAAACCGCTGCACCTCCTTCACCGTGGTTGGAGTCGGCCAATTACGCACGGCCTTTATGCGGTCACTCTCCACCACCACCCCCGAGGTGGAAATGCGATAACCCAGGAAGGAGACGGCTTGTTTGGAGAACACACACTTCTCAGCCTTGACGTATAGGTCATGCTCCAGCAGTCTGCCAAGCACTTTGCGCACCAGAGATACATGCGCGGCGTGAGTAGTTGAGTAGATCAGAATGTCATCGATATACACAACCACCCCCTGCACGTGCAGATCCCTGAGAATGTCGTCTACAAAGGATTGGAAAACGGCTGGAGCATTCTTTAACCCATACGGCATGACGCAGTACTCATAGTGGCCCGATGTGGTACTAAATGCGGTTTTCCACTCATCTCCTTTCCGAATACGCACCAGACTGTACGCGCTCCTGAGGTCCAGTTTTGTAAAGAACTGCGCTCCGTGAAATGATTCCACCGCCGAAGCGATGAGAGGTAGTGGGTAACTAAACCCCACTGTGATGGCATTTAGACCTCTATAATCAATACACGGACGCAAACCTCCCTCCTTTTTCTTCACAAAAAAGAAACTCGAGGAGACGGGTGAGATGGAGGGCCGAATGTACCCCTGTCCCAGAGACTCCGCGACATATGTCTCCATAGCCAACGTCTCCTCTTGGGACAAAGGGTACACGTGACTCTTAGGAAGCGCAGCGTTAACCTGGAGATCTATCGCACAATCCCTACCCGGTCGATGTGGTGGTAATTTCGTCGCTTTCTTTTTACAGAAAGCGATTGCCAAATCGGCATACTCGGGGGGAATGCGCACCGTGGAACCCTGGTCTGGACTCTCCACCGACGTGGCACCAATGGAAACTCCCAGACACCTTCCAGAACACTCCTCTGACCACCCCTGGAGAACCCCCTGTCTCCACGAAATATTGGGATTGTGCCGGGCCAACCAGGGAACACCCAGCACCACTGGAAACGCAGGCGAATCAATAATAAAGAGACTGATACGTTCCCTATGATTCCCCTGCGTTACCATGTCCAGGGGAACTGTGACCTCCCTGACCACCCCTGACCCTAATGGCCGGCTATCTAGGGAGTGAACGGGAAAGGGAGAATCTATCGGCACAAGCGGAACGCCCAACTTACGGGCGAGTCCGCGATCCATAAAGTTCCCAGCTGCACCTGAATCGACTAGTGCCCTATGCTGGGAAGAGGGGAAAAAATAAAGGAAAAAAATTGAGACAAACATGTGACCAACAGGGGGTTCTGGGTGAGTTTGGTGCTGACTCACCTGGGGTGATCGAGAAGCGTTCCGCCTGACATCTCGACTCCCAGACAGACCCCCCCAGCACCGGTCGAACGTGTGTCCTCTCCGACCACAGTTGGTGCAGGGGGGGCCTCCTCCTCCGGTACCCCTAGGCGCGGCCCCTCCCAACTCCATCGGGATGGGAGCCGGGGCGCTGGGTGGTGGAACGCACAGGACCCTCTCCGAACGCCCGCGGGCAGCCAGCAGAGTATCCAGTCGGATAGACATGTCAATAAGTTCATCTAGAGAAAGCGCGATGTCCCGACACGCTAGCTCCCTGCGGACGTCCTCCCGGAGACTACACCGGTAGTGGTCAATAAGGGCCCTGTCGTTCCACCCTGATCCCGCGGCCAAGGTCCGGAACTCCAGCGCGAAATCCTGTGCGCTCCTCTTCTCCTGCCTGAGATGAAATAGTCTCTCACCCGCCGCTCGGCCGTCTGTGGGGTGGTCAAACACGGCACGAAAACGACGGGTAAACTCCGGGTAGTGCTCCTTCGCGGAGTCCGGGCCATTCCAGACTGCGTTGGCCCACTCCAGAGCACGACCCGTTAGGCAGGAGACGAGGACACTCACCCTCTCCGCTCCCGAGGGAGTGGGGCGAACAGTGGCCAGGTATAGCTCCAGTTGGAGTAAGAACCCCTGACAACCTGCCGCTGCTCCATCATAATCCCTCGGGAGCGTAAGACGGAGCGCGCTGGAGCCGGGGGATGAAGAGTCCTGGGGGGGGGGAGCCGAAGGTGGAGAGAGGAGCCCACTCCTCTCCCATCGCTCCATTCTCTCCATCATTTGGTCCATGGCGGATCCGATCCGATGGAGGACAGTTGTGTGGTGGAGAACCCGTTCCTCCATCGATGGGAGAGGGTTGGCTGCTGCTCCTGCTGACTCCATTTAAATTGGTGCGGGATTCTGTAACGACCTGGGTGTCGGTGGGGTGTGAAATCAGACGCAGGAACAGCAGAGCTTCAATGCGGTGATATTTAATGCCTAACCGGCAAACCAAAATGTCCAACACGGACTTACTGGGTGTCATAAACACCTGTCTTCTAACACGGGAGACAAACCCAGTACACAATACAAAACCCACTCCCGAAATCCACAGCAACAGACGAACAATCCCGCACAAAGAAGCATACAATCTGGCTGGCTAATAAAGCCACACTAATTGCCAATTACCCCAAACCAGGTGATACAAATAAACACATAAGGAGGGGGAGGAAAAAGAGTCAGTGGCAGCTAATAGGCCGGTGACGACGACCGCCGAACGCCACCCGAACGGGAAGGAGAGCCTGCCTCGGTTGAAGTCGTGACAACGAAAGAGAGAGCGCAAGAGAGAGACAGTGCAAGAGAGACAGCTCAAGAGAGAGAGACATTTTCAGTGAAAACAATGTACTGAGAAAATATCAAATTGGCTTTTTACCAAATTATCGTACAGACCACATATTTACCCTGCACACCCTAATTGACAAACAAACCAAAACAAAGGCAAATTCTACTCATGCTTTGTTGATTTAAAACATTTGAGGGTCTGCAATACAAATGTATGGAAAGTGGTGTTGTGGGAAAAACATACAACATTATAAAATCCATGTACACAAACAACAAGTGTACGGTTAAAATTGGCAAAAAACACAAACATTTCTTTCCACAGGGCCATGGGGTGAGACAGTGATGCAGCTTAAGCCCCACCCTATATATCAACGAACTGGCGAAGGGCACTAGAACAGTCTGCAGCACCCAGCCTCACCCTACTAGAATCTGAAGTCAAATGTCTACTGTTTGCTGATGATCTGGTGCTTCTGTCCCCAACTAAAGAGGGCCTACAGCAGCACCTAGATCTTCTGCACAGATTCTGCCAGACCTGGGCCCTGACAGTAAATCTCAGTAAGACAAAAATAAGGGTGTTCCAAAAAAGGTCCAGTTCCCAGGACCACAAATAGAAATTCCATCTAGACACCATTGTCTGAGAAAAAACAAAAAACGATACATACCTCGGCCTACACATCAGCGCCACAGGTAACTTCCACAAAGCTGTGAACGAGCTGAGAGACAAGGCAAGGAGGGCCTTCTATGCCATCAAAAGGAACATCAAATTCGACATGTCAATTAGAATCTGGCTAAAAATACTTGAATCAGTTATAGAACCCATTGCCCTTTGTGGTTGTGAGGTCTGGGGTCTGCTCACCAACCAAGAATTCACAAAATGGGACAAACACCAAATTAAGACTCTGCAAAAATATCCTCCGTGTACAACGTTAAACACCAAATAATGCATGCAGAGCAGAATTAGGACCGATACCCACTAATAATCAAAATCCAGAAAAGAGCCGTTACATTCTACAACTACCTGAAAGGAAGCGATTCCCAAACCTTCCATAACAAAGCCATCACCTACAGAGAGATGAACCTGGAGAAGAGACCTCTAAGCAAGCTGGTCCTGAGGCTCTGTTCACAAACCCACCCCACAGAGCCCCAGGACAACAACACAATTAGACCCAACCAGATCATGAGAAAACAAAAAGATAATTACTTGACACATTGGAAAGAATTAACAAAAAAAAACTGAGCAAACTAGAATGCTACTTGGCCCTGAACAGAGAGTACACAGTGGCAGAATACCTGACCACAGTGGCAGAATACCTGACCACTGTGACTGACCCAAACTTAAGGAAAGCTTTGACTATGTATAGACTCAGTGATGTCACGGATCCCTCCAGAACTTTCATTACGCACACCTGTCCCCTATTCCCACTGATTAGTACATGCATAGGTGTGCCCTTTGGTTTCTATTGGGCTGTCCATTATTGTTACAATGCCCATTGGTGCGTGTGAGTACCTGTGCTGTGTGTTTTGGCATTCGTGCCATTGTGGATTGTGCAGATGATTATGGGTCTTGTCCTGTGTGATAATCACTGTGCGTTTGTGTATTTATTCGAGGTACTCCTCTCTCTTTTGTATTGGGTTTCTACCCTGTGTTTTGTTATGTGTTTGTTTGGTCTTCGTCCCCGTGCCTTTTTACGGCACTCCGTAATTTGGGCTTAATAAAAAAAAACATTATGCATTCCTGCGCTTGTATCATTCATACCAACGTGACAAGTGAGCATAGCCTTGCTACTGAGAAAGGCCACCATAGGCAGACCTGGCTCTCAAGAGAAGACAGGCTATGTGCACACTGCACACAAAATGAGGTGGAAACTGAGCTGCACTTCCTAACCTCCTGCCAAATGTATGGCAATATTAGAGACATGTATTTCCCTCAGATAACACAGATCCACAAAGAATTCGAAAACAAATCCAATTTTGATAAACTCCCACATCTACTGGGTGAAATACTACATTGTGCCATCACAGCAGCAAGATTTGTGACCTGTTGCCACAAGAAAAGGGCAACCAGTGAAGAACAAACACTGATACAATCCATATTTATGTTTATTTATTTTCCCTTTTGTACTTTCACTATTTGCACATCGTTACAACACTGTATATATATACGTAATATGACATTTGATGAGTGTTTATTCTTTTGGAACTTCGGTGAGTGTAATATTTACTGTACATTTTTATTGTTTATGTCACTTCTGTTTATTATCTACTTCACTTGCTTTGGCAATGTTAACATGTGTTTCCCATGGAAATAAAGCCCTTGAATTGAATTGAGAGAGAGAGAGAGGAGGACAAGAGTTGCGATGCGGGTTGACTCATAGCCCTATATCAGTGGGGCGGACGGGTTAAGGATCATTAACTATTGTGTGGATGAAAGGCGAGTGGGTGGTAGGCGGGTTGAATAAAGAGACAACAATACCTTAAGAAATCATTATTTTAGGCCTAACTGTACGGTGCCAAATATCCTACACACCAATGGCTAACTGTTTTTGGAAACGGGCAGAAATAGCTAATGTCAATCCAAAAGGACAATGTCAGAGTCTAATTAAATAAGACAAAAGCTGCTAAAGGAGAGTTGAAAATAAAGAGAAGGGGGGCCAGAAAAGTCATGTTTGGGAACAGCCTGGTCTCATAGACTAGACGCAACCAGCGAAAAATTTGGTGAAGTGGTAAAAGAGGATGATAGCGCTACGTTATGTGCAATGATTGTGAGGCACTAAACATATTCAACAGCCACAAGACAGGGACTTCAAATAGGCCTATGGCATGTCAAGGGAACTGTAGCTGACTGTTAAGATGGGTTAAAGGGAACTGTAATCTGGACACTGTGTCACGCCCTGACCTTAGAGCCGTCTTATTTCTCTATTTGGTTAGGTCAGGGTGTGGTGTGGGGTGGGCATTCTATGTGTTGTATTTCTTTGTGTTTGGCCGAGTGTGGTTCCCAATCAGAGGCAGCTGTCTATCATTGGCTCTGATTGGGAATCATACTTAGGTAGCCTTTTTTCCCACATAGGTTGTGGGATTTTGTTCTTGTATTGTTGTGGTTGAGCCCTACCGTAACGGTTTTCCTCTTCCTCTTCATCAGAAGAGGAGGAGCAGGGATTGAACCAAAATGCAGCGGAGTTTGAAGACATGATTTATTAACGAAAAAACACGAAAACGAAATACACTTGACTAAACAAAATAACAAACGGTGTAGACAGATCTGGACGACGGACTCACATAACACACGAGAACGCACGAACAGGGAAAAAAGCCTACACATAAAAATACGATGAACAAACAAACCGAAACAGTCCCGTATGGTGCGACAAACACTGACACAGGAGACAACCACCCACAACGAACACTGTGAAACAACCTACCTAAATATGACTCTTAATTAGAGGAACGCCAAACACCTGCCTCTAATTAAGAGCCATACCAGGCAACCCATAAACCAACATAGAAACAGAAAACATAGAATGGCCACCCAAACTCACGTCCTGACCAACTAACACACACAACAAACTAACAGAAATAGGTCAGGAACGTGACACCTACAAGGCTGGATGTTTCGTTGGTTTTCTCTTTCTTTGTTTTGCTGGTTATCATTGAAGAATATGATTAACCTACCCCACGCTGCATCTTGGTCCACTTCTTCAGACGGGCGTCACACACTGACTGTAGGTCAGTAACCTCTCACATAGCCTTAATATTCACTCCTGCAGAGTTTCTTGCAGTAAAATTACACACAAAATGTAGACAAAATTTGACTACGGAATAGAAGTGGAGAAATAGACTATGATTTTTTTCCAGCATCTTCAGAGAATGCAAATGCTCCAATAGATACCATCTGTATAGGTGGTTTATCAGCCTCATATACACTGATAGTATTTCAACCATATAAAATATGCATCCAAGCCAAACTAAAATCTTTTCAGGAACATAGTGTATTGGGTCGTTTTCACAGCTTTCTATTTCCTTACAACCGGTCAAACTGATGTCATTTGGACATTTTGTACAGAAAATATTTCCCGTATTGTATTAGTTATTGCATTTTGTTCCAGGGTCCCTAAACGTCTTTGCTCCACTAAAGAGGATGACAGAGAAAACTTTACCAATGTCAACCTGATTGAAGCATTCATTCTATCAATTTATGACATTATTCTGTTGAACAAGGGTTTATTTAGTCTTCTAGAGCAACACATGACAGAAGAGAAGCTTCATGTATCTTATATAGACAAGTTGACTATCAAATACCCTACAGAAATGTAGTAAATTATAAGCAGGAACATATATAAATCCCCAAAACAAAATCCTGCATCCCCTGAAAAAAAAAACATTGTGCCGTCTTTGACTGTAAGCTATAGCGCATTGTCTATATTTACTGGTTAGGGTCACTCAGATTTTCACTTTATCACATATAGTCGGGTGGCTGTGGATGGGTTATTTAAACAATAAGGCCCGAGGGGTGTGGTATATGGCCAATATACCACGGCCAAGGGCTGTTGTTACGCACGACCCAATGCAGTGCTAGGACACAGCCCTTAGCCGTGTTATATTGGCTATATACAACAAACCCCTGAGGTGCCTTACTGCTATGATAAACTGCTTATCAATGTAATTAGAAGAGTAAAAATACATGTTTTGTCATACCCGACTTTCAGCCAATCAGCATTCAGGCCTCGAACCACCCAGTTTATAATAGCAATTGTAGGTGGATGCAGTTAAATAAACAGCTGACCCGCTCACCACTAGACCAGAGAGTTTTGCAGAACAATATGGTGAATCATAGGTTCCATCCAAATGGTACCCTATTCCCTACATAGTGCACTACTTTTGACCAGAGCCCCCTCGTCAATAATAGTGCACTGTATAGGAAAAAGGGTTCCATTTGGGACGCTGACATGCTGTAGTATGGGCTAGCCAGCCAGCTCTGTAGCCTCACAATGGAAGAAACATTGTTGTTCTATCAAGGCACAAGGTGAGACCCAGATGCAGACACAGGAGGCAGATGGTTGGAGTCTTACAATGTTTAATAATCCAAAGTGGTAGGCAAGAGAATGGTCGTGGACAGGCAAAAGGTCAAAACCAGATTAGAGTACAGGAGGTACAGAGTGGAAGACAGGCTTGTGGTCAAGGCAGGCAGAATTGTCAGGCAGGCGGGTACAGAGTAGAAGAACAGGCAAGGGTCAAAACCGGGAGAACTAGAAAAAGGAGAATAGCAAAAGGAGTACGGGAAAAACACGCTGGTTGACTTGACTAAACGAACTGGCCCAAACTGGCACAGAGAGACAGGAAACACACGGATAAATACACTGTGGAAAATAAGCGACACCTGGAGGGGGTGGAGACAATCACAGGAACAGGTGAAACAGATCAGGGCGTGACATGTTCAGTGTATGTGTGTGTCTTATATGGGATTAAGGAGACCATGCCAAACTGCTGAGCAGCTGTCTCAACACCTGTCTATCCCATTGTCTCTGCTACTACACAGACCACACTAGATATGCACGCATACATGCGCACACACACACACACAGTGCAGGGAGCAGTCAGGCTGGAATATCAGCACCACAGGAAAGGACAGCTGCCCATCCTACCATACATGTTGGTGCCAATAGAACTTCCTGTTTCACTGTGACACCATAGTTCATGTGTACCACAGATATGACTGTATATGATAACTGTCCACGTCCACTAGGTGTTGTTCCACTTCTATTGTTGTTGTGGTGTTACACTAGAGTAAGTCAGTGTCAAGACAAAACAGCACAGCAGAATTATTTCCATCCTCCTGCCCACAACCACTCCAGTCAACACAGTTGTTGGATGCGTACTATATGGCAGTGGTTCCCAACCTTTTTCGGTTACTGTACCACCAACTGAATTTTTCTCTGCCTGGAGTACAACTGAAGTACCCCCTCATGTGCATTTTACTAGTACATCTATGGCCTCATGAGTCTTCTCAAGTACCCCATGTGGATAGACCTAGTACCCCTGGCTGGGAACCACTGCTCTAGTGTGCAATTTGGGACACAGCCATGGGGTTGTGTCAACAAGCTGATGTGGTGAACCTATAGTGAGGTTATCTTGATCAGGTTAATAGCCCTGTGTCCTACAGCCTTGCAGTAATTGAATTGCTTAATGAAGCCCTGAACTGAACTCTGCCATTGATTCTGTCTAATCAGCTCTCTGTATAATGAGACTGTCACTCTGCTGCACCTGAGACCAATGCAGCTCTCTCTCCTCCTTACTCCTTTCTCCTCCTCTCTCCTCCCCTACTTTCTCCTCCTCTCCCCAGAGCACTGGTCTCCCACAGCAGGGGTAGGCATAATAATCTGTCTGATATGCACACACACACACACACACACACACACACACACACACACACACACACACACACACACACACACACACACACACACACACACACACACACACACACACACACACACACACACACACACACACACACACACACACACACACACACACACTGTATTCACACACACACACTGTATTTCAATTTTAAGTATAGCCCTGTGGCCCACAGTAAACCAGACAGCCAGTGACCTTGGCCTAGCAGTCATCTGCCAACAACCCAAAGACAGACATGCAGACAGATAGGTGGAGAGAATCTGTTACATAAAGTACTCACTGTGACAACAGTAGACTGAACAAGTCATTTGGTTGAAATCATCACGTAAACAAATTTATTCAAATAATTATTCAAATAAGAGCTGTAAAATGTGCCAAATATAATAACTCATCATGGTTACTTATGTCTCTCAATCTCCTCCGTCAGTGTGCAGTGTGTGTGTTTGGAGGGCAGTGTGTGTGTTTGGGGGACAGTGGGCAGTGTGTGTGTTTGGAGGACAGTGGACAGTGTGTGTGTTTGGGGGACAGTGGGCAGTGTGTGTGTTTGGGGGACAGTGGGCAGTGTGTGTGTTTGGGGGACAGTGGGCAGTGTGTGTGTTTGGGGGACAGTGGGCAGTGTGTGTGTTTGGGGGACAGTGGGCAGTGTGTGTGTTTGGAGGACAGTGGGCAGTGTGTGTGTTTGGGGGACAGTGGGCAGTGTGTGTGTTTGGAGGACAGTGGGCAGTGTGTGTGTTTGGGGGACAGTGGGCAGTGTGTGTGTTTGGAGGACAGTGGGCAGTGTGTGTGTTTGGAGGACAGTGGGCAGTGTGTGTGTTTGGGGGACAGTGGGCAGTGTGTGTGTTTGGAGGACAGTGGGCAGTGTGTGTGTTTGGGGGACAGTGGGCAGTGTGTGTGTTTAGAGGAGAGTGGGCAGTGTGTGTGTTTGGAGGACAGTGGGCAGTGTGTGTGTTTGGGGGACAGTGGGCAGTGTGTGTGTTTGGAGGACAGTGGGCAGTGTGTGTGTTTGGGGGACAGTGGGCAGTGTGTGTGTTTGGGGGACAGTGGGCAGTGTGTGTGTTTGGAGGACAGTGGGCAGTGTGTGTGTTTGGGGGACAGTGGGCAGTGTGTGTGTTTGGAGGACAGTGGGCAGTGTGTGTGTTTGGGGGACAGTGGGCAGTGTGTGTGTTTGGAGGACAGTGGGCAGTGTGTGTGTTTGGGGGACAGTGGGCAGTGTGTGTGTTTGGAGGACAGTGGGCAGTGTGTGTGTTTGGAGGACAGTGGGCAGTGTGTGTGTTTGGGGGACAGTGGGCAGTGTGTGTGTTTGGAGGACAGTGGGCAGTGTGTGTGTTCGGGGGACAGTGGGCAGTGTGTGTGTTTGGAGGACAGTGGGCAGTGTGTGTGTTTGGAGGACAGTGGGCAGTGTGTGTGTTTGGGGGACAGTGGGCAGTGTGTGTGTTTGGAGGACAGTGGGCAGTGTGTGTGTTTGGGGGACAGTGGGCAGTGTGTGTGTTTAGAGGAGAGTGGGCAGTGTGTGTGTTTGGAGGACAGTGGGCAGTGTGTGTGTTTGGGGGACAGTGGGCAGTGTGTGTGTTTGGAGGACAGTGGGCAGTGTGTGTGTTTGGGGGACAGTGGGCAGTGTGTGTGTTTGGGGGACAGTGGGCAGTGTGTGTGTTTGGAGGACAGTGGGCAGTGTGTGTGTTTGGGGGACAGTGGGCAGTGTGTGTGTTTGGAGGACAGTGGGCAGTGTGTGTGTTTGGGGGACAGTGGGCAGTGTGTGTGTTTGGAGGACAGTGGGCAGTGTGTGTGTTTGGGGGACAGTGGGCAGTGTGTGTGTTTGGAGGACAGTGGGCAGTGTGTGTGTTTGGAGGACAGTGGGCAGTGTGTGTGTTTGGGGGACAGTGGGCAGTGTGTGTGTTTGGAGTACAGTGGGCAGTGTGTGTGTTTGGGGGACAGTGGGCAGTGTGTGTGTTTGGAGGACAGTGGGCAGTGTGTGTGTTTGGAGGACAGTGGGCAGTGTGTTTGTTTGGGGGACAGTGGGCAGTGTGTGTGTTTGGAGGACAGTGGGCAGTGTGTGTGTTTGGAGGACAGTGGGCAGTGTGTGTGTTTGGAGGACAGTGGGGACAGTGGGCAGTGTGGACAGTGGGGACGGCATGAAAGAGCACCAGTAAGCCAGTGACTCAGCCCCTGTAATAGGGTTAGAGGCAGAGAATCCCAGTGGAGAGAGGGGAACCGGCCAGGCAGAGACAGCAAGGGCGGTTCGTTGCTCCAGAGCCTTTCCGTTCACCTTCACACTCCTGGGCCAGACTACACTCAATCATATGACCTACTGAAGAGATAAGTCTTCAGTAAAGACTTAAAGGTTGAGACCGAGTCTGCGTCTCTCACATGGGTAGGCAGACCGTTCCATAAAAATGGAGATCTATAGGAGAAAGCCCTGCCTCCAGCTGTTTGCTTAGAAATCCTAGGGACAATTAGGAGGCCTGCGTCTTGTGACCGTAGCGCACGTGTAGGTATGTACGGCAGGACCAATTCGGAAAGATAGGTAGGAGCAAGCCCAAGAGTAACGCCGAGGTCCTTCACAGTTTTATTTGAGACGACTTTACAACCATCAAGATTAATTGTCAGATTTAACAGAAGATCTCTTTGTTTCTTGGGACCTAGAACAAGCATCTCTGTTTTGTCCGAGTTTAAAAGTAGAAAGTTTGCAGCCATCCACTTCCTTATGTCTGAAACACAGGCTTCTAGCGAGGGCAATTTTGGGGCTTCACCATGTTTCTTTGAAATGTACAGCTGTGTGTCATCCGCATAGCAGTGAAAGTTAACATTATGTTTTCGAATAACATCCCCAAGAGGTAAAATATATAGTGAAAACAATAGTTGTCCTAAAACGGAACCTTGAGGAAAACCGAAATGTACAGTTGATTTGTCAGAGGACAAACCATTCACAGAGACAAACTGATATCTTTCCGACAGATAATATCTAAACCAGGCCAGAACTTGTCCGTGTAGACCAATTTGGGTTTCCAGTCTCTCCAAAAGAATGTGGTGATCGATGGTGTCAAAGGCAGCACTAAGGTCTAGTAGCACGAGGACAGATGCAGAGCCTTGGTCTGACGCCATTAAATGTCATTTACCACCTTCACAAGTGCAGTCTCAGTGCTATGATGTGGTCTAGGGCACTGGTCTAGGGCACTGCATCGCAGTGCTAGCTGCGCCACCAGAGTCTCTGGGTTCACGCCCAGGCTCTGTCGCAGCCGGCCACAACCGGGAGGTCCGTGGGGCGACGCACAATTGGCATAGCGTCGTCCGGCTTAGGGAGGGATTGGCCGGTAGGGATATCCTTGTCTCAGTATGTAAAAAATGTAATAAAATGTATGCACTCTACTGTAAGTCGCTCTGGATAAGAGCGTCTGCTAAATGACTAAAATGTAAAATGTATGATGGGGTCTAAAACCAGACTGAAGCATTTCGTATACATTGTTTGTCTTCAGGAAGGCAGTGAGTTGCTGCGCAACAGCTTTTTCAATTTTTTTTGAGAGGAATGGAAGATTCGATTTAGGCCGATAGTTTTTTATATTTAACCTCCCGGGTGGCGCAGTGGTCTAGGGCACTGCATCGCAGTGCTAGCTGCGCCACCAGAGTCGCTGGGTTCGCGCCCAGGCTCTGTCGCAGCCGGCCGCAACCGGGAGGTCCGTGGGGCGATGCACAATTGGCATAGCGTCGTCCGGGTTAGGGAGGGTTTGGCCGGTAGGGATGTCCTTGTCTCAGTATGTAAATAATGTAATAAAATGTATGCACTCTACTGTAAGTCGCTCTGGATAAGAGCGTCTGCTAAATGACTAAAACGTAAATGTAAAAATTTACCTGATTAGTTAATCATGTAATAATAATAATTGATTTGATAAACTAACAGTCTTCAGTTTAATGATGCCAAAGACACGACAAGCTCATCTCTTGGCAGTAGTACTGTGGACTACTTCACTGACCTCCACCCAAAGTCTCTCAGAGCGTTCACAGTCATCACACTGACACCCCTATCAGATCACAACAAAACACAGTCTACTTGAAAAGAGCAATGCTCAATCATGAGGCATCAAAACCAAAGAAACTGAATCATATTAAGAAATGTTATAGATGGAAGGAAAGTAGAAAAGAAAAAACAGCAAAATCATAAACATGAAATACACTGCTCAAAAAAATAAAGGGAACACTTAAACAACACAATGTAACTCCAAGTCAATCACACTTCTGTGAAATCAAACTGTCCACTTAGGAAGCAACACTGATTGACAATAAATTTCACATGCTGTTGTGCAAATGGAATAGACAAAAGGTGGAAATTATAAATGTGTATGTGTCAGCATATGGTCTCACAAGGGGTCTGAGGATCTCATCTCGGTACCTAATGGCAGTCAGGCTACCTCTGGCGAGCACATGGAGGGCTGTGCGGCCCCACAAAGAAATGCCACCCCACACCATGACTGACCCATCGCCAAACCGGTCATGCTGAAGGATGTTGCAGGCAGCAGAACGTTCTCCACGGCGTCTCCAGACTCTGTCACGTCTGTCACATGTGCTCATGTGTTCAGTGTGAACCTGCTTTCATCTGTGAAGAGCACAGGGCGCCAGTGGCGAATTTGCACAACAGCATGTGAAATTTATTGTCAATCAGTGTTGCTTCCTAAGTGGACAGTTTGATTTCACAGAAGTGTGATTGACTTGGAGTTACATTGTGTTGTTTAAGTGTTCCCTTTATTTTTTTGAGCAGTGTATATAGAAAGAGAGAGAGAGATATAGAGAGAGAGACAGACAGACACACAGAGAGTCTTCAGCCTGCTCTAACAGATGCAGCTCTCAGTCAGGCTGGCTGGCTGGTGGTGATTTAAGAGCAGAGTTATCTAAAGAATGATATGGTGATTTAAATCAACAGCCTGAGGCAAGCTATTCAGACTCTTCCATAAACACATCACTGCTTCAGGAGGAACACAGACAACGGGAAAAACAACTGTTCTGTTGGGGTCTGTGCTATCTTGGGACGGCCCTACAGTACCTCATTGAAGTTGAAATGTAAAATGGTTAAGCTAAGTGTTATGGTATTAGTTAAGGTTAGAGTAGGGACGTCCCAAGGACCCCAGATAGCACTGACCGTTATGTCAGGGTACGCACCATACACTGTCTACATACCTACACATGTTGTGAAATACTCTAAAACAGCCCTGTTTTCTATATCAATATGACATGCCATTTATGAACAGGCTATAGGCCTATAATACGACTGGGAAATGGCAAGAGGTTACCTGACTGCTGACTTGTTTACCCCCTGGATCTGAACATTGTTTCCCCCTTGCTCAACCCTTTATTTGGGCCTCAGTTAGAAGAGACGTGGACGGCAAGGGTGAGGAAGGTGCGCATGGAGAGTGGATTGGACACGCTGTCATACACATCAATCCAGAGCCTCCCAAACATGCTCAATAGTTGGCAAGTCATGCTGAAACATGACGTGATAGAGGCGGATGAATGTTATGACAATGTGCCTCAGGATCTCGTCACCGTACCTCTGTGCGTTCAAATTGCCATCGCTAAAATGCAATTGTGTTCGTTGTCTGTAGCTTATGTCTGCCCATACCATAACCCCACCGCCACCATGGGGCACTATGTTCACATTGACATCAGCAAACCGCTCACCCACACAATGCCATACACGTGGTCTGCGGTTGTGAGGTCGTTTGGACATACCGCCAAATATGTCCAACCGACATTGGAGGCGGCTTATGGTAGAGAAATTAACATTCAATTCTCTGGTGGGCATTCCTGCAGTCAGCATTCCAATTGCACACTCATTCAAAACTTGAGACATCTGTGGCATTGTGTTGTGTGACAAAAGTAAACATTTTAGAGTAGCCTTTTATTGTTCCCAGCACAAGGTCCACTTGTGTAATGAACATGCTGTTTAATCAGCTTCTTGATATGGTGGATGGATTATCTTGGCAAAGGAGAAATGCTCACTAACAGGGCTGTAAACAAATTTGTGCACAAAATTTGAAAGAAATAAGCATTTTGTGCATATGGTAAATTTCAGGGATAATTTATTTCAGCTCATGAAACATTGGACCAACACTTTACATGTTGCATTTATATTTTTGTACAGCGTAAATCTGCTAAGGCATACATAAAAAGAGAAGCTGAAGATGTGTATCTCTGTCTGATAGCGTAAGTCTGTCTCGCCTGTTACAAGCCGTCATCATGATTGAGGTTGAGAAACGGTATAATAGCACCATCTAATGGCCAAACCCATTCGTTACCTGGAAGAAACAGGCTATTGCTAGAGATGTGGTTCCCAAGTGTATCCCAGGCATCCTACAAGTTGATATAATTGACTTTATTGTCCATGAGGGGAAATTTGTCTGGGATAAAGAGGGGCATCATGCAATGTGTCAAACAGGATTCCTTCTTAAATTCCTAATCAGATACAATAAAGCCAATCCTAAGGTATGTTTATGATATGAACTTGTAGGAGACGTGGGACGGAGGGAAGGGACAGACATCTGTATTATCCAAGGTGGCAGGAACAGAGAGGAAGTTAGGAGTCCATTAAATGTAGACCAGCTTCCGATTGGATTATGCAGGGTTGTATACATGTGTAGAATTTTTTGTGACAATCTCTGAAATTCTGTTCTGAACTACTTTATTAAAAGTACCCCAAAGAAAAATACACATTTAAGGCAATAAAATATGTGCACAAATTAGAAAAGAGAATGTATTAGATAGAAAACATAAAGCCCATTTAAATCATCAGTAGTCATCAGGACAAGCAGTACAGGGCACTACAGAGCATTCGGCCTTATTTACACCCTACGCAAGTATGCAACACAAGCAATTAGCATTTGCATTGCGTACATGCGTACGGTATGCTGTTCACATTGAGTTAGAGATTAGAACATCTTGTTTAAAATGAACGGTTGACCAACATGTCTGATGTTCATCTGTTGCGGGCAGTGTTGCTGGGAGTGGTGGGATCTGGTCATATTTTAAGGTCTGGAGCCACGGTGGACATTGCACTCAGAGGCACACAATGACGGGCCAGATCGGGTGTCTGTTGTTCAGAAGCTAACAGACACCAGTATGACGGTGACGTTGTCAGCACATCCTCGCTTCTCAACACTCCCATTCTGAAATGATAGAGAGAGAAAGAGAGAAAGAGAGAAAAAAAGAGAAGAGAGAGAGAGAGAGCCCATCAATAAATCAACACAGAGCAGGTCAAGGATATCACTAGTACGAATCAAAGAGTATTTTCCTTCATCAATCTACATGCACTACCGCAAAATGACAAAGCAAAAACAGGTTTTTAGAAATGTTTCTGCAAATGTATTAATAAAAATACTGAAATATCACATTCACATAAGTATTCAGACCCTTTACTCAGTACTTTGTTGAAGGACCTTTGGCAGCAATTACAGCCTCGAGTCTTCTTGGCTATGACACTACAAGCTTGGCACACCTGTATTTGGGGAGTTTCTCCCATTCTTCTCTGCAGATCCTCTCAAGCTCAGTCAGGTTGGATGGGGAACGTTGCTGCACAACTATTTTCAGGTCTCTCCAGAGATGTTTGATCGGATTCAAGTCCAGGCTCTGGCTGGATCACTCAAGGATATTCAGAGATGTGTCCCAAAGCCACTCCTGCTTTATCTTGGCTGTGTGCTTAGGGTTGTTGTCTTGTTGTGAACCTTTGCCCCAGTCTGAGGTCCTGAGCGCTCTGGATCAGATTTCTATCAACGACCTCTCTGTACTTTGCTCTGTTCATCTTTCCCTCTCCCAGTCCCTTCCACTGAAAAACTTCCCCACAGCATGATGCTGCCACCACCACCACCATGCCTCACTGTAGGGATGGTGCCAGGTTTCCTCCTGACGTGACGCTTGGCATTCAGGCCATAGAGTTCAATCTTGGTTTCATCAGACCAGAGAATAATGTTTCTCATGGTCTGAGAGTCCTTTAGATGCCTTTTTGGAAAACTCCAAGCAGTGCCTTTTACTGAGGAGTGGTTTCCGTCTGGCCACTCTACCATAAAGGCCTGGTTGGTGGAGTGCTGCAGAGATAATTGTCCTTCTGGAAGGTTCTCCCATCTCCACAGAGGAACTGGAGCTCTGTCAGTGACCATATGATTTTTGTTCACCTCTGACCAAGGCCCTTCTCCCCCGATTGCACAGTTTGTCCGTGCGACCAGCTCTAGGAAGCGTCTTGGTGGTTCCAAACTTCTTCCATTTATAATGGAGGCCACTGTGTTCTTGGGGACCTTCAATACGGCAGACTTTTTTGTTGTTGTGCCTTGACCAAATCGTTTCTCGGATGCACCTGAGCTCAATTTCGAGTCTAGTTGCAAAGTGTCTGAATACTTATGTAAATAAGGTATTTCTGTTATTTTTTCCCTTTGTGTTATTGTGTGTAATCCATTTCAGAATAAGGCTGTAACGTAACAAAATGTGGATAAGTCAAGGGGTCTGAATACTTTACAAATGCGCTGTAATACCACTAGAAATGAGAAACAAAAACTGTTAGATAATATTTGGTCCGGTAATGTGAGCTAGCTAGCTATGGAAGCTCTCTCTCTCTCCCTCTCTTTGCAAGCTATCGACTTCAATTGGAAGTTGACTTGCAAACCAAAACCAGGCTAGCCTAGCGTTCATAACTGGTATAGCAGGGACGAGCGCACATTAGCTGGATAAGCAAAATAATGTAATTTGATTACGACACCTTAAAACAAGCAACATTAGCACATCTGTATTATTTAACCGTGACCTATTTTCTAGTATGTTTGTCAATTTTCTGTTAACATTTAGCTAATTATAAGTGTAATTATGTGTCTGATATGTATATGGCCAATAAAAAAATAAACATTTAATCAGGTATTTACAAAAAACATTAAAATTGCTACTTTAAAATCAGTCATGTTTATTTTTAAGTCATGTCAGCGTTGGTGGTATAGTGGTGAGCATAGCTGCCTTCCAAGCAGTTGACCCGGGTTCGATTCCCGGCCAACGCAATTCTTTTTGTACTGTCTGAGCCTGCATTTTTGGAAAATAATTTTGGCTATATACAAACAATTTTCTACATGTTTTTTCTCTCCAAACAATGAACCGGCACAAAAGTGCCAACAATGCAGCACTGAATGAAAATGGTCAGCGTTGTAATGTAATCGTCAACCACCTGGCGACATCCGACGACTTGTCTCTAGTCGAAATCGGAAGCTATTTCAAGCTTTGTTTTATTAGCGTCTCGGAAGCAGCATTAAGACATCTGGATTTCGCCTTCAAAATAAATGTCCGCGATAAAACGCTATGCGTATGATATAAAAGCAATCTTTCTTGCAGCTTTGCATAGTGCATTATGTTAAAAAATATAACTACATGGGGTGAAATCTAAATAAAGAGAATTACTACTTTATAAGATAATGAATATTATAAGGTGGAGCTCATTGAGAAATGGTTGGAGATTAAGTAAATGAATGTAAAGAACATAATAGCCTACCTTAGTACCCATTTGGGCCAATCCAGATAACTGTGTGACTTACACATTTTAGATAATTACTATAACTGCTGATTTGGGCCAATCAGAGTAATTGTGTAATGCCCGATCTCTATGGTAAGATGATCATTCACCCAAGTTTCGTCTATGACGTCTATAGTTGGGCCAAACCAAAAACCACCTTACGTGGACGTGGAAACCAAGGCCGATCTGGACTGCACCAAAAAAAAGACGGCCGGTCCTGACCCCCCCCAAAAAAACGTCCTAAAGACTTCGGCCCTTGATGACTGGGGTGCAGCCCACCGTTTGTAAAACAGACTGTTGCATTGGCTTTAATAGTCCAGATTCCTAAGACTAATCAATTTGGCTATTTAAACTTCTGAATATCAGCTACCTAACTTTATCAGGAGTTATCCTGAATCTATTTGAAATGTGTTTACACAGAGGGAAATGCAAAATTGTTTTATTCTTCGCTATGATCAGCTCGTCAAATTGACGGATACAACCTTGAAACCACTGACCATGACAAATATTTTGTATTTTACATTGACCTGTCCTGTTTTAAGGATATGTTAACATGTCAGCAAATGCTTATTTGATTTGGGCGCCATTAAAGTTAGGCTATTTAATCGGAGAAACCTGCTTGATGTAAAACGTGTCTATCATTACATTGTCATACATTTATCTCCAACCTGTAGGCTACAGAAAAGCCCACGAACACTTTCTACCATATACTACATGATTTTTGTTAGACGATATTTTTACGGAAATTGGTGGAGCTCGGCAACGATGCGTCTCTCCAACAGCACCCTGGAGATGCACGCTGAGAATGTACAAGATAAATATTTGACGCCCATCCATTTGACAAAGTGGGCATTGCTTATCACAGGGCGGCATCAGCGTTCACCTAAAAAGCCCATATGCCACTGGTTGAGAGAAATGTACATGGTTTTTGGGCAGAATGGTTAGTTTGTATTTGTTGTTGGAGGTGCGGCTTGGTCAGTTTAGCACAGAAAATGCCGCTTACTGGGCGAGCCGGCCTTGCTATCTATTGACTCACGTAGCCTTTTATAGACCTTATGCTATTTTCCTATCGTCCCAATCCAAATGAAACAATTTTTACTCCTGTCTCGCATGAAAATTCCTAACTTTATTATATATTCCATAGGTTGCATTGTTAATGCAAATCTGCTATATGCATGTCAAAATACCGCTATAACATTTCCCCAGCTTCTTTGCGCTGTCTGGTATTGCTGACCATACGAGAGCGTCAGTAGGGAATGTGTGATCAACAAACGGTATGAGAGTAGATAAAACAGAGTTGGTCCTCGTTAAGTAGCCCTAATGATAGAGTAGGCTTATTAACTTTGATCGCCAATGACATTGTGAATTGCGAAACAGGCCGTTCATAAATTCCGTGAGTTATCATGTTTCTCAATTAATTTACTGCATTTCAGCAGTAGGCTATTTCGACACAGAGCGCGCTCAGGACGCACAAAGCACATCGAGTAAAATATAGCGTTGCCGAATCATACAAACTTGAACTGCAGTCAAACAAAAAGTAAAATGACCAAAGTTCCTAAGCTTTCTAGATAACCTACAACGATTTACTTGAATCTCCTATTTGGCAAAATCGAGTAGATGATTGTACAGATCAACTCATGAATAAAGGGAGATGGAGAGAAATGTTGAATATCAAGGTATCTTAATATCAGTTTCACTTACTGTGAAATCTTTACATAGTGGCACAGCCAAGCCGGAAATGTGGCGTAGTGACAATCTTATTTTGGGATAACCCTGGCATAGTGACCATATCATGGTTTTAAATGCTTTAAAAATGGGCACTTAGGATGTTTGCGGTATTTCCCAGGATTCTCTATACACATGAATTATTCCCGGTATTGAAATTTAGTCGATTTTCAGGAAAATATAAATCCCTAAAGGCCAGCAACACTGTATTATTCAGAACCTCATGAAATGACACCATATATACATTCTAAAGACCCTACTGAGTATTCCCTACAATAGTTTTACTGTGGCATCCAGAATAGTTTTTGCTCTATAAGCCAATATGTATTCCATATACAGTGCTTTCAGAAACTATTCAGAATCCTTGACTTTTCCACATTGTTACATTAAAGCCTTAATCTAAATAGTTGTTCCCCCTAAATATACACAAAATATCCCATCATGACAAAGCCAAAACAGGTTGAGAAATGTTTGCACATTTATTCAAAATAAAACAAAATTATTAAATTTACATAAGTATTCAGATCCTTTACGCAGTACTTTGTTGAAGCATCTTTGAGTCTTCTTGGATATGAAGCTAAAAGTTTGGCACACCTGTATTTGGGGAGTTTCTCCATTTCTTCTCTGCAGATCCTCTCAAGATCTGTCAGGTTGGACAGGGAGCGTCGCTACACAGCTATTTTCGGGTCTCCAGAGATGTTCGATCGGGTTCAAGTCCAGGCTCTGGCTGGGCCACTCGAGGACATTCAGAAACTTGTCCCAAAATCACTCCTGCGTTGTCTTGGCTGTGTGCTTAGGGCCTTTGTCCTTTTGGAAGGTCAACCTTCGCCCGCAGTCTGAGGTCCTGAGCGCTCTGGAGTAGGTTTTCATCAAGGATCTGATGACATGGTTCTCCTTCTGGAAGGTTCTCCCATCTCCACAGAGGAACTCTGGAGCTCTGTCCGAGTGACCATTGGGTTCTTGGTCACCTCCCTGACCAAGGCCCTTCTCCCCCGATTGCTCAGTTTGGCCAGGCGGCCAGCTCTAGGAAGAGTCTTGGTGATTCCAAACTTCTTAAATTTAAGAATATTGGAGGCCACGGTGTTCTTGGGGACCTTCAATGCTGAAGACATTTTTTGGTACCCTTCTCCAGATCGGTGCCTTGACACAATCCTTTCTCGGAGCTCTAAATCAAATTGTATTGGTCACATACACGTGTTTAGCAGATGTTATTGCGGGTGTAGCGAAATGTTTGTGCTTCTAGCTCCGACAGTGCAGTAACACACACATATCTAAGTAATGACGACTATATAACTTGACACTTCCTTCAACCTTGTGGCTTGGTTTTTGCTCTGACATGTACTGTCAACTGTGGGACCTTATATAGACAGGTGTGTGCTTTTCCAAATAATTTCCAATCAATTGAATTTACCACAGGTGGACTCCAATCAAGTTGTAGTAACAGCTCAAGGATGATCAAAGGGAACAGGATGCACCTGAGCTCAATTTCGAGTCTCATAGCAAATTATTTCAGTTTTATTTTATTTTATACATTTGCAAAAAAAATCTAAAAACCTGTTTTCACTTTGTCATTATGAGGTATCATGTGTAGATGAATGAAGAAAAACATGTATTTAATCAATTTTCGAATAAACCTGTAACGTAACAAAATGTGGAAAAGGTCTGAATACTTTCCAAATGCCCTGATTTGCATTGTGGCCAATGGAATGGGTGGAGTAAAATATATGTATTCCATATACATTGATTCGCATTGGGGGCATTTATTTTACATTGGAAAATATTTTAAAACCCACATTTAATGCTTATTAGACAATTATTTTTCATATATCGAATAAATACTGTTAATTTCTACTATTACGTGGGGGACTTTTAAAAGTCTAAATACCATGACCCGGAAGTACTTTTTTGTGTTGCTATGAGACGCTGCCTTTTGTTTTTGTTAGGTAGCAGCTTCCTTCCTTGAATAATTTGGAGTTTCGCCTTGCTAATGTTTTTATAATGCCAAAACAATTATTAGGCGCCGATATAGGCAACATTTGGTTCAGAGCAAGCAACTGGATATCAGCTTTGTGGCTTTTTATTTTACTGTAACGTTAGCTAGGAAGGTTAATTAATTAATTGCTACAAGCAGCATGGCGTCCGGAGGCGGTTCAACAACAACTGTCGGAGATATTGAGGAGGACGCTTCTCAGTTACTTTTCCCCAAAGGTTCGTATCCCGCTTATTTATGATAACTAGATAGAATATAACGATTCACTGAAGGTATTTAGCTAGCTAACTACATTAACACACACTTGTGTTCTTCAAAGAGTTCGAGAACGCGGAGACACTTCTAAACTCCGAGGTACACATGCTTCTGGAGCATCGCAAGCAGCAGAACGAAAGTGCAGAGGACGAACAAGAGCTATCGGAGGTCTTCATGAAAACTCTGAATTATACTGCACGTTTCAGCCGGTTCAAAAACAGAGAAACTATAGCCAGTGTCCGCAGGTCAGTGTAGCTGTTGTCACTATCACAACCAAAAACCAATGTCAATACCGTATAAAATACAATATATATTTATATGGTGGTAACTTTTCGTGATGACTGAAATTATTGCTCTGTATCCTATAGCTTGCTCTTGCAGAAGAAGCTGCATAAATTTGAGCTGGCCAGTTTGGCCAACCTGTGTCCAGAAGCAGCGGAGGAGGCCAAAGCCCTCATCCCTAGGTAGGACCTGCTGTTACTGCCTCCTCACATATCACTATACTCAGTCCTCTAACCCAGACTCTAAATCTTGTATCTATTTGGGTAGCAGTTGGCTCTTGACCATGAAATCAGGTGTAAATGTTTGGTATAAATTTACTGACAGTAGTTGTGCTGTTGTGTACTGAAGCCTGTTTGTTCTGTCTAAAGTCTGGAGGGGCGGTTTGAGGATGAGGAGCTGCAGCAGATCCTTGATGACATCCAGACCAAGAGAAGTTTCCAATACTGAAGACAGTTCCTCCTCTAGCCTGTTCTAACCTAAACCCATCATTATGTCAGAAAATACTGGGCTCTGCTACCCACCCAGAAGGACACTGTGCATCCTAAATGACACCTTTTATATAGTGAATAGGGTGCAGTTTGGGATGCAACGGGACTCTGACCGTTCTTCCCAGGATGGGTACCTCCAAATTGGACTTGGGGTTGTATCGACAGCCGAGGGGTGCGTCAGGCACGGCAGATCCGTACATTCATTGCAGAGATGATACAGCTCCATTTAGAAGACCATACTAAGCTAGGATGAATACATACATTACTAAATGTAAATACTTTATAAATAAACATCGAGTTATATTTTTTTTATAGCAATTGGTTTTATTTTCTCATATACATCTATGACAAATCCCAAATAGCACTCTTCAGTTTAGGCCCTTGTCAAAAGTAGTGCACTACATAAGGAATAGGGTGCCATTTGGGACACATACCATCAGCCATTCACACAGTAAATAGCCTCTTGTCCATCCAGTGCCTCGGGCAGCACACCACAGGAGGTAGCAGCCATCCTCACAGTATTCTTCCCATAGAGCCTCCTCTCATACTCCATCAGCTGCCTCCAGAAACCAGCATTGGGTCGGATATGAGGTCTGTACTTCAGGACCCACTCATGGGCCTGGCGCAGTGATACTCCCTCATACCTCATCAGGTAAGCCATGATCAGGCTAGGAGAACGGCTCCGGCCTGCAGTGCAGTGGACCAGCGTACTACCTGAGTGGTTGTTATGGATACGTTCTGCAACAGCATCGAAGTAGCAGGCCAGGGGGGCGTGAGGCTGGTCCAGTACGGGTACCTGGAAACACTCCACCCCCTCGTACTGAGGACAGGGGTGCTCTGCTGTGGCGTTGACTATCAGAGTTATGTTCTTACTGTAGAGACCGGTGGGCTTGAAGACTGTGTCCACACCACCCAGATACAAAGACTGTGTGATCTGGGAGAATGACATGGGGAATGGACATTGACAGCTGCCCGGCTGTCTCACTACAACAGAGAAACACGATTAAATTGTAAAAAGATGCACAGTCTTTAAGTCAGCACAAACATGTGAATATCTTTACTTAATTCCGATTTGCCTTAGACTTACCAGAAAAGAAGAGCCGAAGCCAATATCGATTAACCTTAAACTTACTGTGTATTTTTATTTTCTGTTTCCTGTCGCATTGATTTGACGTAATTATCCACGTTCGTCACGTGTCGGAATTGTCATAGAGGTGCATTCAATTCGCTTGAACGTTTGCTACGTTGCGGAACGGTTTATACTGAACGACTCGTTCAAAATGTTCTTCTATGTTCTTGAGCAGACTTTGATGTACGTTTGCTCCCGTGTGGCTTGAAGCAATGAATTACGTATTTAAAGGGCGGCGGCCATGCTGACAGCATTCCACAACCTATGGTCGCGTTTGAGTGGTAATGCCAAAGCAACCGACTGTAGACGAAAGTCGAGGGGAGCTGCATCTGTGACAGCCAAAAGTCAGACACTAATGTGGTTTTCCAACAGCAAGGCTCAGATCAACATGGCTGTGTTAACGTTTTATTATGAGGTTTTTATAATGTATCTAACCCCCATATCACCCACTCAAACTGAAATCATAATGTGTGTACAGTGTACAATCAATTAGTGAGAGCCATACACTGTACACATAAATCAGTCAGTCATGTTTGTGTGGGTCAAACAAAACACCCTTTTTATTTATTTTACCTTTATTTAACTAGGCAAGTCAGTTAAGAACACATTTTTATTTTCAATGACGGCCCAGGAACAGTGGGTTAACTGCCTTGTTCAGGGGCAGCACAACAGATTCTTACCTTGTCAGCTCGGGGATTTGATCTTGCAACTTTTTGGTTGTTAGTCCAACGCTCTAACCACTAGACTGCCCCACGATACCTGCCGCGACCCTAATGATTGGTTGACAATATAACCTATCACAATGCAGGAGATGGCTGCAGGATGATCAAAATCAACAAAAAAATGTCAAATGCGCTGAATACAACCACCTTACAATGAAATTCTTCCATACAAGTCCTTAACCAATGTTGGTGAAGAGCAACTGCTGAAACTAGCAGTCAAAACTTTGTGACCTTTGATCTTTGTTATAAAGTTTATGCAGTAGACATTTAGGCGCAAGTTGGACAATTTTTATCATCAGAATGCAACACACTTTGAAAGGCGGTGGCTGCATTTCAAACTCATAAAATACACACCCTCGTCGATTTACCCTCGCCTTATGCCCTTGGAGGGAATCCCCGCGGCCATATTTGTCGTCGGTCCAAATGATTAGCCAAGCAGGGAAGTTTGCAACGTATGACCCTCAGCCCTCGTTTTTAATGGAGTTTGCGAGTGTACAATTATGTTCACTTCGGGGCCTGAGACGCCCCATAATTCAATTTGCGATGATTGTACATCCGCTAACAAAAGTACACCAAAATGTAAAACCTCAACGTCAGTATGGAGTCAACATACAAGTGTAAGTACAATCCAATGTAAATAAGTTAGAAATTGTGCTACTAATGCAAAAACACGTCTCGTAAAAGTAATGATGTTTTTGTTTGGTTAGCTTTTGGAAATTGTAGAAATAAAACATTTTTATTCTTTAGAAGTTCCAGCTAGGCAGGCTAACGTTAGTTAGCTAATTAATTTGCTAGCTATCATACAGTAGGTGTATATTAATAATTATATAGTTAATATAAGTAGACATGCAATCATAATTGACTGTAGCGCATATAAAGCACCCACCCAGCTACCGGTAGCTGAAAACACAATCTTCGAGTGATGGATTTCCGGGCCAGGGCGGTCCATTTAAAATTCATACCATCCTCCCTCGCCCTGCAAATGTAAACTTGTCAAATGTCATCAGAAGTGTCCACTTAATTTGAGGGCTGGGGGGAGAGGGTGTGCCTTTTTAAGAGTTTGGAATGCAGCCGGTGACCATCGACTTGACAAAATGGATGGCGCCCAATGACTGTATATATGCCCACAACCCCTCCGCGTTTTTCAACTGGTTGTTCAGTACAGCACCGTTTCTGTTCAATTGAACGTTCCAGAACATAAAAACATACTGAACACAGACCCATTTGATTGTTTCTTGGGCTGCATTTCAAACATGTATAAGACACCCTCTCCCCTCAGACCTCAAATTAAGTGGACACTTCTGATGACATATCATGAGTTGATACTTGCAGAGCAAGGGTGGAATTAATTCAATTAAATGGACCGCCTTTGCCTGTTATTAGTCATCATGGAACTACTGGTAGTTGCACAATTTCTAACTTGTTTACATTTGTTTTTACTTGTATGTTGACTTCTCTCCATATTGATTTTGGTTTTAAGTTTTGGCTCACTTTTCTTAGCCAATGTACAATCATTGCAAATTGAATTATGGGGCTTTCAGACCCCAGAGTGAACAGAATTTTACACTCGATCACAAACGAGGGCTGAGGGGCTTACTTGCCAACTTTCCTTGCTTGGGTAATTGTTCGGACCAACGACGGCAAAGATGGCCGTAAGTGGAGGGTGTATTTTACGTGTTTGGATCGCAGCCTTAAACTAAAAACCAGAGCTGCCAACTCCCACGCATTGGCCGTGAGACACGCATTTTACCCTCTTTTCGCGCACTCACGGCACACGTTTTATATCTCACGCATTTAAAAATACTGCATTTATTAGTCTGTGTGTAGTCCGCCCGTTAACTTTTCAACTGTGCTCCAAATCGTTTTGAAATCGGAGCATCTGCGCCTGCAATTTAACATCACGATCAGGAAGCTCTATCATTGTGTTGCCACAGCACTGTGAACCGCGGCACATTTAAGCATATGATTGTTCTAGTTTATGTAAAGGATTGGGGGCTTGGAAGCGCGTTTAAAGAAACGCCCCTCGGGATTAGAGTGGAGCTGAATGGCGAGATCGTTCTCCACGGAGTTTATAAAACTGTAAGAAGAGCAGTACGGTAACGTTGTTTTATGTACAATGTTGTCAACAAAATTAGTTTGCGGTTACTCCCGTCCCTATTGCAGACAGAACGCAGCCTTTTGACAGCATGTACTAAAATCGATGTAATCCACACTTCCATTAGTCCCCTCGTTTGGTGATTGGCATTTATGCTGTGACAACGAAAAGGCAGCAGACAGACCTACAATATGTTTTAGGAGGGAAATTGGGGGGACCTATGTGTAACTATGAAAATAATTTTGTCAAACAGATTGTGAACCAAAAAGTGTCAATTTGATTCTAGATGGGGTACAATACATATAAAACTATTTGGGTAGAGTGTAGGGGCAGATTTATACCATATTCAGTAGATTTTATTAGCTATTTACTTTATTTAATCTGATCAGTGGAACAATCCTAATTCTTAATGGGCTAAAATATAGAGTAATTACTGTGATTCTCAGCAAGAACACTACTGTTATTCCCCACAATTATTTTATTATTCCACTTCTTCCCAATTTTGCCAGAGTTATCTCATATTTGAAATCTGATCCCTACTCTTGTCTGTGAAAATGTATTATATGAGGCTATGCATTTTTGCAGCCAATTATGGACAGTTTTGAATAAATCATACAAATAAGCATGGGATATTAAATGCTCCAGGTATCAAATATAATTTTTGACATTTTAGTATTGTGCACATGCTAGACAGAGATGGTAGGGGGACTCACAACTCATAAAGGCATAATATTTTGTAGAGTAAGATGATGGCAAGGATCTTCAACTAGTAGACATAAACCGCCTGAATATTGATATTCATTAGACTTTTCTTGAAGGTTGTGTGATCTTGAGAAATTAATTGTTATAACAAGAACATTTTTAAACACCCAGCACTTGGGAAACATAGATCTGGGGTGGCCAACCCTCCTGGAGAGCCTGCAGGATTTTTTCCACCCCTATTTTAAAGAGAGAGTTTACCCAATGACAAAGTATCAAATGTTTGTGTATTTTCCTTGAAAGCAGTCTATGGACAAGCAGACTGCAATCTATGATTTGGTTACCCACTGCCATCAACCATTAATATTTACAGTTCCTGTGCAGAGCCTTGTTGTAGTGGTGACACTCCCAGGTATGTGTCGCATACATACTTTCCACCTGAGAAAAGGGATAATTCCCTGCTTCCAACCTTCCCACTGTTTCTAGCATTTGCCTGTCTCCCTATCTCTTTTCATTACTGTCTGAATAATGTGTCAAACCACCTAAAAAATTTGGAAAAAATTATTAGCATAATTTTGAGTGCTCATTTAATGTTCAAAGCATCCTAAATACACCTAATAGTACACTATGGTCATAGGCCTCAATACATAGATTTGCAGGAAATTTGCTTTAAAACAGTAGAATCTTCCTGGGGGAGGACTCCCAGTCCAGGGATTGTGCCAAGGGGCAATGTAATTCACAAAGTATATCTCAATCCAAGCTTTCTTAAAAAATTGGCAGCCCTGAAAAACGTATTTTTAAAATAATTTATTTAGAAACATTAATTGTTTTTTTTTTATCCTGTAAGATGGTTAAGAGATGCAGTAATATGGTTATTATAGTGTAATAAAGATGTATAGCCTAATACATATTTACATAGGACTATGTATTTTGTCTCACTTGGTGCTTTCAAGACAACTGGGAACTCTGGGGAAAAAACGAGGTCAAATCCTTACTTCGGAAAGTCGGAGCTCTAGAAAGATGCCCGAGTTTCCGACTTTGAATTCCGAGTTGAAAGATAATTCAAAAGATTTTTCCCAGTCAGAGCTCTGATATTTCCGAGTTCCGAGTTGTTTTTAACGCGACTCTGACACTAGACATGTTCAGGACATGCCCGAAACACACAGACACACACAGAGCAGCAGCAAGCCAATAGAATGAATCTGACGTGTTTGTCATGAGATAGTGACTCATGCAGTAGATCTTCAATTCCGCTTTTGAACCAGTTTTACTTTCATACACAACTCTCGACTAGACAGAACTTCATCGGGTAAGCAACAATTTTATTTTGTGGAATACTATTCTGCTCAGTAATTTAGTAGAAACGTAGAGTAGGACAATGATAACATAGGTCTGCTGTATTCTATCTAAAACTATTAGTTTGAAACGGCCAAACAACCCTTTAAACACACAGTTAGCTGGGATTAATCTATCATACCACTCCAGATAAATCAAGACCATTTAGCTCACCTGGCTGTCGAAAATGGAACCGAATGTAATGTGTGTATAGTTTCTGTTCCTTGACTCCTACACTCTTAGAAAAAGGGTACTATCTAGAACCTAAAGGTTCTTCGGCTGTCCCCATAGGAGAACCCTTTGAATAAACTTTTTGGTTCCAGGTAGAACTCTTGGGTTCTATGTAAAACCCTTTCTACAAAGGCTTCTACAGTGCCTTCAGAAAGTATTCATAACCTTTGACTTATTCCACATTTAGTTGTGTTACAGCTTGAATTCAGAATTTATTTTTTTTTAACGTTTTTTTTTCAAATGTATTGAAAATGAAATGGAGAAGTATCATACTCGTGAGTCAATACTTTGTAGAAGCACCTTTGGCAGAGATTACATCGGTGTCTTTCTGGGTAAATCTAAGAGCTTTCCACACCTGGATTGTGCAACATTTGGCCAATATTCCCCCCCAAAATATTCAAGCTCTGTCAAATTGGTTGTTGATCATTGCTAGTAAAACATTTTCAGGTCTTGGCATAGATTTTCAAGTAGATTTAACCCTCCTGTTGTGCTTCGTTAATTAATTCTGTGTTCCAGGTCCAAAATAACCGCCCCATTTATAGCTGATTATAAATCCATAATAATACATATATTATCACATAATGTTGTGTTAGATCTTTTTATAGACTTAAGTTCTTGTGAGTGTAACGGATGTGAAATGGCTAGCTAGTTAGTGGGTATGTGCTACTAGCGTTTCAATCAGTTACGTCACTTGCTCTGAAACCTAGAAGTAGTGTTGCCCCTTGCTCTGCAAGGGCCGCTGCTTTTGTGGAGCGATGGGTAACGACGCTTCGTGGGTGACTGTTGTTGATGTGTGCAGAGGGTCCCTAGTTCGCGCCCGTGTCGGGGCGAGGGGACGGTTTAAAGTTATACTGTTACATGAACATTACACGTTTTGAACTTCTATTTGCTACTTATGGTCTGTAGGTCTCATTGACCTGAGCTCATACAACTCGTTTTTGAGTTTAAAAAATCCATGGATTATTTTGACTATAACAAATACAGATTAAACATATTGTGCTATTTATCACAGACTACTTTGTGTCAAAGTTTAACAAGGACTTTCCTCCTCACCAGTGTCATGATCAAAGATATGATCAAGAGCCTCACATACAGTATATTGTTTGATCATTATGCTGCCACAGAATGAATTGTGAGCATGACGTCAAAAAAGCTCTATATACCAGAGCTGCAAGAAAAGTTATATTTGTTATTGAAACAATGTTGCGATTGTTTGTGAGAATGCCAATAGGTGTGGTTCCCGTGGGGGAAAGATTCTATTGGGGAAAGGTTCCCGTGGGGGTTGACATGGAAGTCAAGAAGGGGAGTTAGGTGTGTGTGTGTGTGTGTGTGTGGACATGTTTAACTATTCTTGTGGGGACCAGAAGTCCCTACAAGAATAGTAAACAAACAAAAAGTTGACCAGCTGGGGACATTTTGTTAGTCCCCACAAGGTCAAATGCTATTTCTAGGGGGTTTAGGGTTAAGGTTAGAATTAGTGTTAGGGTTAGAATTAAGTTAAATATTAAGGTTAGGAGCTAGGCTTAGTTGTAGGGTTAGGGTTAGGAGCTAGGGTTAGGATAAAGTTTAGGTTTTTGGGTTAGGGTTAGGTTAAGAGTACGGGTTAGGTTAGGGGTTAGGGAAAATAGGATTTTGAATGGGACTGAATTGTATGTCCCCACAAGGTTAGCTGTACAAGACTGTGTGTGTGTGCGCTCAAACACATGCATGTGGGGGTCTGGGAGAGAAAGTGTGTCCATCTGATGAATGGGCATGGGCCTGAACTAAATTTTATACACTAATTGTAGTCTCACCCATTCATTTCTAATGACCGGACCGGGAACACCACAGGTGTACAAAGTTAAATAAAACACCAAAAATGTAAGGAACATCATCAAAATGTATTTTGTGTGTTCAGATGCCCTGTGTGGACAAAGTCATGGAACCTTATGACAATCAGATTAAATGAACTAAGAGAGAACTTGTAAATCGGTCCAATTCGACTTGAACACAGCAGAAGGATTAAGTCAAAACTGTAACTCAGGCCACTCAGGAACATTCACTGTCTTCTTGGTAAGCAATTCCAGTGTATATTTGGTAGTGGTGTAACGGACCGTAGTTGATCCGTATGGATAACCCCCCAACGGTTCGGCACGCATGTGCTTAAATCATCTGTCACATCTGCTCCTGCAATGCCCTCTACTGCTCATCCTGTGTCTCATTGACCTGCCGCTACTCCCCCAGTACTCTTCCTCTCCCTCTTTCTCTCTGTGTGTGTGATTGTGTGGGCGGAGACAGGTGTGCTCAAGTCAGAGCAGATCCCCACCAGCAGCAACCTGTTCCATAATCAAGACCTCTACAAATACTCAGCCTTGCCACTTCCACGCTGCCAGATCGTAATCTCTGCTCAGTCAGTCTACGTTTCTAGCCGTTTGTTATTATTCAGATCCTGTTATCCTGTTGTGCCTGTTTTCCTTGCCTGATGCTGTTTTCCTCTCTGCTACAGTTCTGCCCGCTTTGACTCTGGTCCTTGTCTCCAGTCCTGTCTTCTTGGATTCCCCTCCGGATGATGGAAGGTCATCCCTTTTTGGGCGACATGGACAACATGGGTCCCACCTTCTTTGAAGCGGGCGAAGAAGGTGTTTAGCTTGTCCGGGAGCGAGGTGTTGGTGTCCGTGATATGGCCGGCTTTCCCTACTACATGCGTCTTGTGTCTGAGCCGTTGAATTGCGACTCCACTTTGTCCCGCGTTGAATTGCGACTCCACTTTGTCCTTGTACCGTAGTTTTGCCTCATTGATTGCCTTATGGAGGTCATAGCTAGTCTGTTTGTACACGTCCATGTTCCCAATCACCTTGATGTAGTTAAATGCGGAGGTTTGTGCTTTCAGTTGTGCAAATGCTACCACCTATCCACGGTTTTGGTTTGGATAAATTCTAATCGTCATAGTAGGAACCGAACATCTTCTTGTCCGCGTGATCAAAATAGTCTTCAAGCATAGATGCGATTGGTCAGACCAACCTTGAACAGTCCTTACCATGGGTGCTTCCTGCTTAAGTTTCTGCCTATAGGCGGGGAGGAGCAGGATGGAGGCGTGATCTGATTTGCCAAAGGGAAGGCGGGGGAGGTCCTTGTAGCCGTTCCCGGAGGGGAAAGTAACAATGGTCAAGCATATTCTCCCTGCGTGTAGCACAGATGTGTTGATAGAATTTCGGGAGCTTTTTCCTCAGATTTCCTTTATTAATGTCCCCAGGTACAATAAATGTGGCCTCAGGATATGCGGTTTATAGTTTGCACAAAGTCCAGTGTAGTTCTTTGAGAGCTGTCACGGTGTCTGCTTGGGGGGGATAAACACGGCAGTGACAATAACCGAAGAAAATGATCATCTCGGGAGGTAATGCGGTCAGCATTTGATGTAAGAGCTTGAGTGGATGGGTGAGCTGAGCTAGTACGGAGAAATAGAGTTGAGCTGACCAAAAGCTCACGGTGTGTGTGTGGCAGGCACCCTAATGCCGCATTCACGTCATGTTGGGAACTCATAAATACAACCTTCCTATTGGGAAAAATGCACGTGAACGCCCCTCCAACTTGTAATTACGACTAGAAACCTTAGGGATGACCTCTGGTCCCTGATCTTTCCCCGCTGAGCTCTGATGTCATCCACCACTGAAAGTGGCAACAAACATGGCCGCGATTTCGGCTGTCAATGGTGAGAATAGTTATTGCGTTCCTTCGGAGCTCTGAGCATGTGAACGCTCCAAGTCGTTCCTCCGAAGTAGACAAGTCGTTCCTCCATGACGTGAATGTGGCCTAAGCCTCTGTACTACCCGGTGAGTGTGTGGAGCTGTGCGTTGCCATAAAAATCTAAGTTATTATTATTAGTCTAGCTCCACACATGATTTTGCCTCACAGGCTCCCCTGCCTGGTCTGGACAACTACACAGGCCTGTCTGGGGGAAGGGATCGAGTATGGTTACATCCGAAATGGCATCCAATTACCTACAAAGGGCTCTAGTCAAAAAGTGCAGCGTTATAAAGGGAATAGGGTGCCATTTCAGATGAAATCTGAAAGATCACTCCCAGGAAATGAACTAAGTCTACTACTACTTAGTCTATACCATACTCGCAACCTGCTACCCATCAATGTCCTTACTCCCTATTAGTCCCTGTCTTAATTCTAGATTATGGTCATGCTTTTAGTAGGGTTCGTTTGTACGTCTGACTCTGAACCCTCACCCTTCTCTCCAACACTTCAGAAATATTATCCAGTAAGTTCTGTTTAGTGGGCGGGGAGGAGCTAAGCAAGAACAGAAGACCATTAGAACAGCAAACAGACAGTTGAACAGAAGCTAAAGTCAATGAGGCTCGTAATGATCAAAGACATTTGGAGTATGTTAACAAAGACTCTCCCAAACCCCTCCCATAATCGTGATCTCTGTCAGGATGGAGCAGATCCTCCCAGTGTCTAAGTTAGTTCCAAATGGCACTCTATTCTCTATGTAGTGCACTACTTTTGACCAGGGCCCTCTATATTGGGAATAGGGTGCAATTTGAGAAACAGTCTCTGTTGGGGTTGGCCTCCTAATACACTGTTGTTCTGAGAACAGTTGAAGTCACACGATAGGGGGTTTAAATGCCTCCGTTGTGACTTCCATGTTCTCTCAACTAAGAGTTACTCAGTATGTAGATTGACTCTTTCTGTACCTCTGTGTATACCTCCTGTCTGGCCAGCTTGCTATAGGGTGAGTGTCATGTCCATTACCTACCTTGCATAGAAGTAGGTTTGTTGCTTGTTTGGTCGTTTCGGTTTAGATCCGAGCCATCAGGACTCGAGAGTCTGCCCCTCAACCGCAGAAATTCATCTTTGCGTCCCAAGTGGTACCCTATAATGTTATAGTGCACTACTTTTGGCCAGAGCCCTATAGGCCCTGATCAAAAGTAGTGCTATAAAGGGAGTACGGTGCCAGTTGGGACACAGTCTACCAGTAGTCTCCTCACGTGCCGACGGTGAACCCTGATCCCTGACCTGCAGAACTGTTCAGTTCAGGGAATGCATTCCCCATTACATAGCCCTAGTTTAACACCCACTGTACACCACCTGCTACGGGATATTTACTGATCTGTGAACTGGGCAGTGGAGGGGCACTGTAAAAGAGGATCAAATTGTATTCGTCACATGCGCCGAATACAACAGGTAGACCTTACAGTGAAATGCTTACTTACAAGCCCTTAACCAACAATACAGTTTTAAGAAAATACCTAAAAAAGTAAAAGATAAGAAAAATTATAATTAAGGAGCAGCAGTAAATAACAATAGCGGGGCTATATACAGGGGGTACCGGTACAGAGTCAATGTGTCAATGTGCGGGGGCACCGGTGTTGAGGTAATTTTGTACATGCAGGTTGGGTTATTAAAGTGGCTATGCATAGATAATAACAGAGTAGCAGCAGCGTGGAGGGGGGGACTCTTATGGCTTTTAAAAGACTCTTGGACCTAGACATGGCGCTCCGGTACCGCTTCCCGTGCGGTAGCAGAGAGAAGTCTATGACTAGGGTGGCTGGAGTCTTTGACAATTTAGGGACTGCCTCTGACCGCCTGGTATAGAGGTCCTGGATGGCAGGAAGTTTGGCCTCGGTGATGTACAGGTTCACAAGCTCTTTACGTTGTAAATGGATTAGTCAATCACCACATACAGACTCGAAGGCAGAGGTAGCAGGAGAGATTAAATGGGTATCATTAGTTACAGACAGACTGTAAACCACCAACACACTTGCTAGCCCGTAGGGACCTAAAATTAATTTCCATTCAAAATCTTATTTTCCCTAAACCTTTACCCTAACCTGTAACTTAACCAAACCCTAATTCTAACCCTAATTGTAAACATAAGCCTTAAAATTAAAATATCCTTTGTCCTTATGGGGATGTGGGAAATGTCCCCACAAGGGAGAATTATCCTTGTTTTACTATCCTTGTGGGGACTTTTGGGGGTTTTAGGTCCACACACAACTTGAGGAATAGGACATATCATGTTTTTATATGCAAAAGTATCTTACTGCTCTATTTTATTTAGAATTTACAGAATCCTTCTAACTTGTTGAAACTCGCCGAACAATGACTCCCACCAAGACAAGCCAGGACGGCTCTCACCGTGACAGCTCAGTGGTTGCATCTGCCTCAAATAACCCCCCAACACAGATGCATATCAACAGAGGTTCCACCCTAACCCCTTCTGATGGCTCAGGGGACTCAGCAGGGTGGTCAGCCACTGTGAAGACCCCAGCCTCAGGGACCACCAGAGCCACAGCCAGCCAGGCCAGGGGAGCAGGAGCAAAGACCACAGATACACGTTACGCCAAAAAGAACATCCCTACTGTCAGATATCATCCTGACATCACAGAGAAGAAACCTGAGGCCCATCAGCATAGTCATAGCCCTGTCAAGAGCAGCCAGGTCAGGGGTAAGCCTTTGGTCTCTCCCCCCAGGATCAAAGCTATGCCCCTGGGGTTAGGTCAGAAGATGGAGGGTGGCGTTGTGGAGAAGGTGGAGCTCCAGACCCGGGGCCAGAGAGAGAACCCCAGCTGGTTCGCCTGGCGTCAGAACCGCATTACAGCGTCCATCGCTCACCGCCTCGCCCACAGCCGCTTTGTCACTGGCAAGAGCCAGACCCCGCCTGCTTCCTATCTGGCCGCCATCACCGGCCGTGGCACCAACGTCAAAACCCGCGCCATGAACTGGGGCATTGAGCGGGAGGCCGAGGCCGTGCGGAGGTATCATTTATGTATTTACAGTAAATGTCCTGCGATTGTTTTAAATGGGTAGGGCGGCTCATAATAATTGCTGGAACGGCACAAATGGAATGGCATAAAGCCATGTGTTTGATATATTTTATCAATCCACCCATTCCACTCCAGTCATTACCACAAGCCCGTCCTTCCCAATTAAGGTCCACCAACCACCTGGGTTGTCTATGGCTGTAAGGATGACAAACTAATTTCCCCTCAGAGATTAATAAATTACAATCTCATCTCTTTTCAGATATCAGAGCCTGAAGAGCAAGGCCCTGGGCCGGGCGGTGAGGGTGCAGGAGTGTGGCCTATTTATCGACCCCAAGCGCCCCTGGCTAGCAGGCAGCCCTGACGGCATTGTAGAGGACCAGAGGACCGGCCAACGGCTGCTCTGCCTGGAGGTCAAGTGTCCCTACAAGCACCGTCTGAACACTGTAGCACAGGCCTGTAGAGAGGACCCTGCCTTCTGCCTGACGATACAGGACCAGGGTGTGGAACAGGTTGGTTAGAACATGTTTGTTGTATCATTGTACTCCCTGACGCAGGCTATGCCAAGATTGATATTTTTTTTCTTCCGAACATACTATCATAATAAAGGCATTTTAATTATATGAAGAGTGCCCTGCCTTGGTCCCCCTTGTGACCAGTTAACCCCTTAACCAATGAGCATCTTCAATCTATAAAGATCTGCCTACTAGTGTATTCTAGCAGCGCTTCCCAATTGTTATTTTCTTCTGTCCTCTACAGGTGAGGTACCATCTGAAACCAGACCACGCCTACTACACCCAGATCCAGTGCCAGCTGGCAGTGACAGGGTTAACCCAGGCTGACCTAGTGGTGTTCACCCTGAAAGAAACAGCCATCATCCCTGTGACCTTTGACCCTATGTTCTGGGACGACATGCTGGTCAAGCTGGAGATGTTCTACACCGACGCTGTCCTGCCCTACGTCAGAGACAACGGACTGGACGTACCAGCCATGAGGCCAGAGGAGTAGCTAGCATGCTTGGACACTGGTTCTAACAGTGTCCAGGCATGTCTGGACACTTAACACACAGGGGGTGGCTAGCTGGTTCAGGATGTCAGATATAGAAGTCCTGAGACTGTAGTTGTGTCTGTGGTGAAGGACTGGTCTGGGTAGGGTAAGTGGTAAAGGGCAATGGAGACTGCATAGATAAGTGGTGGAGGACCTTCTGCTTTTGTCAGGTAGGCTTAGAGATTTGAACCTATCACTTTACTGTCAAATATTTGAATGTAAATAAACCATGCCTGCCTTAAGACATCTCAGATACCTGGAGCTGATTTCATGTGTGCAGAGATCAACCTATATCATCAGTAGTGTGGCAGCTGACCAGAACATAGAGTAGTTGTGCTGGAGATCGGTTGCTTAAATGGACCCTAGAAGATTACATGCTTAATGATCGTGATGCTTTGCTCCATTAAAACAAGACCAAACCACATTTATCTGGTCTGGTGACTGATGTTGTGTACAAGGTACTTGTGAAAAGAATATGTAATTATGCAAACAGAATAACAATGAGACTAACGAGCTAGTCCTTGACCTTTATTACTGCATGTGTCACATATAATAAAAAAAAATAAAAAAAGCTAACTATTTACATCTTACTAAAGGTTTACCATCTGATATACACAGTGTACAAAACATTATGAACACCTGCAAAAGATTTAAGTGCCTTTGAATGGGGTATGGCAGTAGGTGCCAGGCACACCGGTTTGTGTCAAGAACTGCAACGCTGCTGGGTTTTTCATGCTCAACAGCAACTCAGTATTAGGAAGGTGTTCTTAATGCTATGTGCACTGTGTACATAACGTGTTTGGAAGAGTGCCAGGCATCCACTGGGCACTGTATAATTATACAACTGACAGTCAGTCGCTGGCATGACAATCTTTTACATCTTAAATGACAAATGAAAATGCCTATTTTGAGAAATCAGTCTTCAGAAACCTGTCCATGTCTCTCAAATGGCACCCTATTCCTTACATAGTACAACACTAAGTAGTGAATTGAACATACTAGTGTAGATGAGCCAATGCAAGCCCTCAGGTTCAGTGATGTACCAATGAAGAGATGGGTGGAGGGAGTAATGAAGGGAAGGGTGGATGGAGCCTGATGGGATAAAGGGATGGATGAAGGTAAGGGTGGATGGAGCCTGAAGGGATGGATGAAGGTAAGGGTGGATGAAAAGATGAAAGGACAGGTGGGGGTAAATGAGATTAGCATGTGAGAAGAAATGTTCAGCAGACGGTTACCAACCACATCCATCTTTCACCCCTGCCCTCCCTCCATCCCCCCATTCCCTCTCCTGTAGCCCCTGATTCCTTCCTGAGAAGACATGATTGGCTGTGAATGGATGGACATTGTACAGTTCTGGAGACAGTGATAGGATCTTACAATGCCTGGATAGGTATTTTAAGTATCAGCTAGCGACATCATGGGCCGGTTTCACAGACGGGGCTAAGATTAAGCCAGGAGTAGGCCTTAATGTGTACTAGTTAAACTAGGCCATTTAAGTAGCTTTCATGAACGTAGCTTAAATTTGGTTTAGTAAGTCAGAGTCCTGGAGTAAGGTAAGTAAGACTAAATGAGAACACCTGGGTTAAGCCTGATTAGGTTAAGTATGAACACATGCTGTTGGTCTAATGGTGCTCATAAAAACCCGGAATGGAAAACACCATTACTGGGGTGAATCATGAGAAAAACAATGGCAGATGCTAAAATAATTTGTTCAAAAAACTTTAGTGAGTATGAAAAAATGCTACTAAAACAAATTTTGTCAAACCATCCAGTTATTGAAAGTAAAAACCGTACTACTGCTACTGAGCAAATTAAAAAGAGTGGTTGGGCTGCAATTTGTAGTGAATTCAATGCAAATGAAAATGTAACCACAAGAAGAGTACAACAACTTCAGGTGAGATATCTTCATTATTATCAGTATTTCTCATATTCTTATTTTTGTGACATCACTTATATTGAATGATAATTGCCTTTATCGATTCTGTGGAAGAACCTTAAACTGGCTTTAGAATGTAGAGATCAGAAGAGTGATTTACTACTGGTGGTGGACCACCAAAAAAAAGACAAGACCGATGAACTGAGTGACTTGCTGTCTGGAATAATAGAGTACCAGCAACCTTTTGGATGGTATACCAGATGACGACCAACCTCTGGGTGGTATACCAGATGACGACCAACCTCTGGGTGGTATACCAGATGACGACCAACCTCTGGGTGGTATACCAGATGACGACCAACCTCTGGGTGGTATACCAGATGACGACCAACCTCTGGGTGGTATACCAGATGACGACCAACCTCTGGGTGGTATACCAGATGACGACCAACCTCTGGGTGGTATACCAGATGACCATTTGGACAGTTCAGATGAAGAACTGAGCACAAATGGTACAGATACCAAGAAAGTAAATTGGTTACTTCCTTTGGTAAATATATTCCACTGTCTGTGTCAATCTTTAGTCTTCTTTCATTGTAAGGACCATGTGAGTTTATTTGTGCTTCTAACAGTGTTATTTTTGTAGAGGAAAGGAATGTGAACAGGTTGGAAGAGCCAGTGTACAGTGAGTGTGTACCCTCCACATCTGCTATAACATCCCTGAGAGAAGATGCTGCCACCACCTTTCAGCAGAGAACAAAGAAGATGACCATGCATGAAAAGTTAACCAGAGAATTTCATGAGTATGAAATGACATGAAACTGAGAATTCTACAGGTTGAATTGGATATGAAGTTGGACGAGAGAGGAATGATTCAAAATAGATACAGTAATGAGACAATTGTGACTTAACAGCCATGGTGAACGATATGTAAAAAACAAATGTTTTGTCATTTGGTTATTCATGAGTGAGTGTATTTTAATCACCACAAACTACATTTTAAACCGGCCTTGGTTTAGTCACTCATTTAATTTTGCTGCACACTATTTGAATTTTGTACTGAACAAACATTATCAAAGCAGAAATAAGCCATAATGAATACATGTCATATTTAAATGCATCTCATCTAGTTGACGTGCTGAATGTGAAAGCAACTCTGTGTGCAAGTCCTCGTTGGTCATTGCCTGCCTCAGCCATGGGCACATCTGCTTGATCATTGGAGGATCAGGACAGCAATGCTGCTTCAGGTAGTTGTGCAGCACAGCTGTAGCAATGACACCTTGCAGCATCTTCTTGGCTTGAAACGAAGTGTATTGCGTAAACACTGGAATCGATTTTTCCATACTCCAAACATACGCTCGACTATCCCTCTCATGCGGATATGAGCTCTGTTGTATCTTTGCTGCTCAGCTGTTGTGGGATTTATGTATGGAGTGAATAAAAAATTACACATATCCACTGTCACCAAGTAGTAGTCCACGATGTTGTCCTTTCTGAAACTGAGCACACAATGAAGAGTTGCGAAAAAAAACCTTAATTGTGAGTGGCACCTTTCGAACGTGCAACAATGTATAACTCTAAATTAAGAGTGCATACACCCTGAACATTGCTGGAAAACCAGTTCATACGGTTCCTGTACTCCTCAGCATCAGGAGTTGATGGACACTTGATGGGAACATGACATCCTCTCTATACAGCCAATCACTCCTGGGAAGTGTCCATGTTCATAGAATAGCACTTTATAATTGGCTTGGCCAGCAGAATCAGGAAACTTGATGTGAAGACTTTGAACTATTCTACACAGTTGCTTCACTGGCACCACACACATCACCAGCTTCATGACGAAAGATTCCAGATGCCAAAAACCTCAACGTGATCAGAACGTGGAGAGAATTGGGTGAAGGCCTTCGTCTTTGAGATGGAGAGGAAAGTCTAGGCTCAAGCAGAGATATTATCTCCAATGCATTTTCTTCGTACATATGAAAGTGGTCTCGAAAAGCTATTTCATCTAAGTAATTTAATGGATTACTCCTATCCACAAGTACTCGTCTGGCTGGCCTCTGTGGTGCATGTTGGTCTTCATTTAGATATTCCAAATAGTCCATGCTCCCTCACAAACAGTACTAAGCAGAAGTTAAACCTGCCTCTTTGACAGATTCATTTAAGCTTCAATTTAGTCCTAGAGTAGCTCTAATCCCTCTTGCAATCTGCTTTGTTTTATCCAGAACAGGCTAAATCTACGACTATTTTAAGATAAAGCGACTTGCACAGACTTGAGTTAAGACAGCTCAAACAGGCATTTTAGTCTGGGACTAAGCTTAAGCCTCGTCTGTGAAACCGGCCCCATATGTTATAACAATCTGGTGCCCGACGACACAGTTGATGATGTGGTACGCAACCATTGGTTGATGAATACAACGTCTGAGCAGAGGAACACGACCGTAGACTCATGGCTTGGTTGCTGATGGCAGTGTCCTGCATCGTGTTCGTTAGGCACAAAACGGAAGAAAAAGGACTGAAACAGGGAGGACTACCTGGACTTGTTCAATAATTTACATGTTCTGTGCGTCTTACTGAACACTACCCTGGTGGCTGGAGGTGGTTTGTGCAGAGTGGCAGAATGGACCAGCAAAGAATTTGATGCTCACTAGTGGTCAATGTCCCAAATGGCAACCTATTCTCTACATAGGGCTCTGGTCAAAAGTAGTTCACTATATAGGGAATAGGAAAGGGGATACCTAGTCAGTTACACAACTGGATGCATTCAACTGAAATGTGTCTTCTGCATTTAACCCAACCCCTCAGAATCAGAGAAGTGCAGGGGGCTGCCTTAATGACATCATCAGTGCCCGGGGAGCAGTTGTTGTTGGGAATTAACTGCCTTGCTCAAGGGCAGAACAGCAGATTTTTCCACCTTGGGGATTCGAACCAGGAACATTTTGGTTACTGGCCCAATGCTCTTAACCGCTAGGTTACCTGCCGCCAATTGGGACGCAGCCAATGAACCAACTGGTGCTCTCTAGTCGCTGAAGCGTTTGCGGGGGGCGATCCGCGCCCGGTTGGAGCGTCTGATGTTGGTCTTGGTATCTCGGCAGGGCTGGCAGGTGAAGACTTCAGGAACGTGGGTGCGGCGGATCTTAGCGCAGGACAGGTGCACCCAGGTGCCACACTCACTACACTCTATCATGGGCCGACCCGCGAACGGCTTCAGGCAGAAACAGGTGATCAGGTCCCACGAGTCGTCCTCATCTAAGAGAGAAAATAGAAGAGACATTATATTAAACACAGCCTCTGTTTTATACTAGCGATGATGGTTGAAGATAGTGATGAGGTAATGAGCGAGCTGCATCCAAAACGGCACCCTGTTCCCTATTACTTTTAACTAGAGCCCTACTATGGTCCTGATCAAAAGTAGTTCACTATATATGGAATATGGGCCCTGGTCAAAATTAGTGCTACAGAGCAGAGCGTGCCATTTGGGACTAATCTTAAGTCTCAAGTGGGGTTCCTCTCTACTCACCCTCCATCTTGCTGTTGTCTGCAGATGTGTCCTCTCCATCGCTCCCTCCCTGGTCTGTCTGGTAGTTGCTCCCTCCATGGTCCCGGTCGGGGCTGCTACCCTCCTCTGTGTGGTAGCCTGTCTCCTGGTCTTCAGTTAGCTGACCTCTCAACCTCCTGTCCATCACCATCCTCAGGATATCTGACCTCTGACCACTGTCTATCCTTCCTTCACTCCCAGACCCCTCCCAGCTCTCCCTCGTCACATTCTCTTCCTTTCGTCTCTTCTTTTCCCTGTCTCCCGGCCTGTGAGGACAGCTCTTCCCCATCTCACAGCTTGTCGTTGTCATGTCAACAGGATGTTCGGTCACTTCCTGTTCCAGTTCTTCACTTCCTGTCTTCTGAGGGGTTGTAGCATCATTCGTTTTCCCAGCTGACCCGTTAGGGTCTGGTGTGTGTGTCTGACCGGTGTTGATCTTGTTCCTGTGGACAGACAGAGAGCTGCTGGAGGTGGCTTCAGGGAAGAGTTGAGTCAGGGAAGATTGGGAAAGTTTACAGTCATGGTCCCTTTTCGGAGCTGTCAGAGGATGTGTTTTGTTGTCAGTAGGACAGCTGTTGAAGTTGATCCGTTCAGACTGGGACTGGTGCTGCTCATGGAGCTCTGGCGTTCTGCTGACTGTTGATGTAGGGGCAGCCTGTTTCGTATTGGGAGACTTTTTGGCACTTCCTCCTCTAGGCTTCTTCTCCCCCTGGCCAGGCCCTGCAGGCTTCTTGTCTGACCTCCTCCTCTTCACCTCCTTCCCTTTCTCCTTCTGGCTCTGAGTGGAGGAGCCACAGTCTGAGTTAGGAGAGGACTGGTAGGCCCATGGACTGGTACTGTGGCTGCTGCTGCAGGGGTTGCTGTCACTGGGCTTGCTGTCACTACACCACCAATCCTACAGGGGGATATATCACCATGGAAAAAACAGCAGAACTGGAGACCTCATTCAACAGAAATATACTGAACAAAAATATTAAAACACAACACGCAACAATTCCAAAGATCTTACTGAGTTACAGTTCATATAAGGAAATCAGTCAATTTAAATAAATAAATTAGGCCCTAAATCTATTGATTTCACATGACTGGGAATACAGATATGCATCTGTTGGTCGCAGATACCTTTAAAAAAAAGTAGGGGCGTGGATCAGAAAACCAGTCAGTATCTGGTGTGACCACCATTTGCCTCATGCAGCGCGACATATCTCCTTCACATAGAGTTGATCAGGTTGTTGATTGTGGCCTGTGGAATGTTGTCCCACTCCTCTTCAATGGCAGTGAGAAGTTGCTGGATATTGGCGGGAACACACTGTTGTACACGTCGACCCAGAGCATCCCAAACTTGATCAATGGGTGACATGTCTGGTGAGTACCGAGGCCAAGAACTGGAACATTTTCAGCTTCCAGGAGTTGTGTACAGATCGTTGCGACATGGGGCCATGCATTATCATGCTGAAACATGAGGTGATGGCAGCGGATGAATGGCACGACAATGGGCCTCAGGATCTCGTCATGGTATCTCTGTGCATTCAAATTGCTTTTGATAAAATGCAATTGTGTTTGTTGTCCGTAGCTTATGCCTGCCCATACCATAACCCTACTGGCACCATGGGGCACTCTGTTCACATCAGCAAACCACCTGCCCACATGACGCCATACACGTGCTCTGCGGTTGTGAGGCTGGTTGGACGTACTGCCAAATTCTCTAAAACAACGTTGGAGGCGGCTTATGGTAGAGAAATAAACATGGAATTCTCTGGCAACAGCTCTGGTGGACATTCCTGCAGTCAGCATGCCAATTGCACACTCCCTCAAAACTTGATACCTGTGGCATTGTGTTGTGCGATAAAACTGCTCATTTTAGAGTGGCCTTTCATTGTCCCCAGCACAAGGTACAGCTGTGTAATGATCATGCTGTTTAATCAGCTTCTTGATATGCCACACTTGTCAGTTGGATGGATTATCTTGGCAAAGGAGAAATTATCACTAACAGGGATTTAAAATAACTTGTGCAGAAAATTTGAGAGAAATTAGCTTTTTTGTATGGCACATTTCTGGGATCTTTTATTTCAGCGCATGAAAAATGGGACCAACACTTTACATGTTGCGTTTATATTTTTGTTCAGTTTAGAAACAATAAGACATCAATTAATTATAAGAGCAATTTGGTGTTAATAAGCTACATCTCAGTCTTACTTGAACAGGAAAAATCTGTGTTTTATCAACCTACCTCTGTTTGATAGGGGATGTATCCAGCATAGGCCAACACAAAGGTGCAAAACTGGTTGAAGTCCTCCACAGTGCGTTTTCTCTTTCTCTGTGGAAACAAACAAACACCTTGTTATTTTAGAACATTAATAACCACATTATAACATGCTGAGTCCCTCCTGTCCATGCAGCTTGCCCGTAGCGCCGGGTAGGCAAAGTGTGTGCATTTGAGACCATTCTATTGGCCTTGAAAGCAAACTCCGTCTACTCAGTGCACCTGGCGAGCTGAAACAAAACGCACCTAAGTGCAATAGTAAAGTGCCGCGAGGAAAGCGCGGGAGGCATGTGTATGGCGCCTCGGTTGTTCTAGGAAAAATAAATACTTTGAAACAGAGACGATCTGCACAATTTGTAGAGTTGTTTGGCAAAAATAGCTCCATTAGAAACCTTGGAATCTGCTCTTTCAAATAGGGTATAGCAATCAAAACATCTGGCCTGCATGGACCCCTGTAGACTGATATGGAATAAGCTCCGGTCCCTTCATTTCCAATGCTCGCGCATTGGTCATCAGTCTCTTCATTCTCAATTGATATTATTGTTACCCATCAGACCATTGTCAAATTAATATTTTCTTTAGGCCACATCTATTATTATTATTATAATATGTGTGAAATTAGTTTCAATATAGTTTAGGTGTAGCTTGGACGGGCTAGATGGGCAACTGTTGTCTTACAGTCAAAAAATACACTCCAGTCTATGTGCTTCTGGATCAACCAGTACATTTTCTGACTGATTACAATTTACATTTGGTGTCCTGAGGTTTCTTATGACCTATTATAACACAATAAATGCATTCATTTAGCAATGTATTATTTATTATGGACAGTGGCGATTTTAGCATGTCAATCTTGGTGGGGAAAACAACCAATTATTTTAGATGCATGCCAGCGAAGCCACCACACAACTCTAAACAATACATTAAATGCACTGTAACGATGATAAACAGTGCACACTTTTAGAGTCTACATAAAGCTGTCCTGAGAGTGGAGCTTATGGCTGACTTGCTTAAATAAATATGGTTTCTACTGATTCCTTGTGGATTTGTGTAACTGGATAAGAACGACATTCTCCTTCAGTAATAATTCATGTCCACATGAGTTTTTGTCACGGATTCCCCCGGTACTGCTGCTCATTCCGTGCACCAGTTCCGGAGGTCTACGTCACCGGCCTTCTAGGCATCACTGAACTGTCTCATTATACACATCTGGTTCCCATTCCCCCTGATTAGTAATTGTATATATGTGCCCTCTGTTCACCATTGTTTTGGTCGGTTATTGTTCCCATGTCCGTTGGTCTTGTGAGTACCTGTGCTTTGTTGTTTTTCGGCATTCGTCCCGCGTGTATGGTGTACTAGTTATTACGGGTCTCGTCCCGTGTACTGTCGTGCACTTGTTATTACGGGTCTCGTCCCGTGTATTTATTAGAGGTTTAACCTCACTCTTTTGTTTGGGTTACATCCCTGTGTTTTTGTATACGTGTTTGTTTTTGGCTTCGTCCCCGTGCCTTTCATGGCATGTATTATTGGGTGAAGAATTAAAACCCAATATTACGTATTCCTAGGCGCCTTTCTCCAATCCTTTATATCGGGTATTCCCAAACTGGGGTACACACAATGCCGTCGGGGATACGCCAAATAAAAATGAAATTCACATTTAAAAAAAATAAAAAATAAAGATATTCAAATAATCCATTTATATTTTCCGAAGGGGCTATACATTTGGGTGAGGTCTTTTACTCGCCTGAGTAGCCTCGTTTCACTGCCAAAAATAAAATTAAACCATATAGTGTTCAGCGAAATAACACGATGTCATATACAGGTAGCCTAGTCAAATAATTAACATCCAATCACATTAACCGTTGGAATCTCGCTCGATTCCACTAACGGTATGTAGACAAACATAGCTGCTGCTCATTCCGTTTGCTCGAAAATTGATAAATGGTTAAAAAAGTAAGGCCCGCGTCCATAGAAACACATACCAGCTCTACTGGTAGTACTGCTACTACCAGCAGTACTACACCTGCACCTGCCGATGACACAAGTTGTTCTGCTTTCACGAGCACATCCAATGCTAGCATCAGTCATTCTACATTTGTTGTTAGCCCTGCTAGCATGGACACTAACAGTTGTGAATCTGATGCAGCCGAAGAGCTACTGACCCCTTACCTGGGAAACCCCTGAACAAGAGACAGGGACGTTGGACAATCAAAGAGGAGCAAAAATGATGAGAACTACATTGATTTGGGGTTCACTTATATTGGAAGTAGTGCCTTTCCTCAGCCACAGTGTGTTATATGTGCAGAAGTACTATCTCACAACTCAATGAAACCTTCACTCTTGCGCAGACATTTAGAAACAAAACATGCCGATTTGAAAAATAAGCTACGGGAGTTTTTTGAACGAGAATTAAGACGACTTTCGAGTAATAAGACATGTATAAAAGCAACAGATACCATTAATACGAAGGGGCTAGAAGCATCTTATATGGTGAGCTACCAAGTGGCTAGGACAGGCAAGCCCCATACTATTGTGGAGGACTTCATTCTTCCTGCTGCTGCAGATATGGCTGGGACAATGATGGGGGAACAGGACAAAAAAAACTTTACAGACAATGTCTTCATCAAACAACACTGTTTCATGACACATCAGTGGCATGGCAGGAGATGTTTTGAAACAATTACTGCTTCGCATACAAGCCAGTGAATTCTATGCGTTACAGCTGGATGAGTCAACAGACGTGGCGGGCCTGGCACAGCTCCTGGTATATGTCTGTTACGTTTATGTGGGGTTAATTAAGGAAGACATCCTCTTATGCAAACCACTGGAAACCAGGACAACAGGAGAGGATATTTTTAAAGTACTGGACAGCTTTGTGACATCAAATGGACTTCGGTGGTCAAGATGTGTTGGTATCTGTACTGATGGCGCAGAAGCCATGACAGGGAGACGTAGTGGAGTGGTAGCATGCGTGTAAGCAGTTGCACCCGACGCCACTTGGGTACACTGCAGCATCCACCAAGAGGCTCTTGCTGCCAAGGGAATGCCTGGCAGCTTGAAAGATGTTTTGGACACTACAGTGAAAATGGTTAACTTTGTTAAAGCAAGGCCCCTGCCCTCTCGTGTATTTTCTACATTATGCAATATGGGCAGCGACCATGTAATGCTTTTACAACATACATAAGTGCGCTGGTTATCAAGGGGCAAAGTACTGACATGTTTTTTTAAATTGAGAGATGCGCTTAAAGTTCTTTACTGACCATCATTTTCACTTGTCTGACCGCTTGCATGACGACGAGTTTCTCACACGATTGGGTGATGTTTTTTCTTGCCTGAATGATCTGAATCTAGGATTACAGGGACTATCCTAAATTATATTCAATGTGCGGGACAAAATTGAGGCTATGATTCAGAAGTTGGAGCTCTTTTCTGTCTGCATTAACAAGGACAACACACAGGTCTTTCCATCATTGTATGATTTTTTTGTGTGCAAATGAACTCAAGCTTACGGACAATGTCAAATGCGAAGCACCTGAGTGAGCTGGGTGCACAAACAACTGGATTCATTATATAACTCTCATGCCCTGCCTCCAGTCCACTTACCGAAATCTGAACAAGAGATCCTCATCGAAATTGCAACAAGCGGTTCTGTGAAAATTGAATTTAATCCGAAGCCACTGACAGATTTCTGGATAGGACTGGGCTCAGAATTTCTTGCCTTCGCAAATCGCACTGTTAAGACACTGATGCCCTTTGCAAGCACGTACCTATGTGAGAGCGGATTCTCAGCCCTCACTAGCATGAAAACTAAATACAGGCACACACTGTGTGTGGAAAATGATTTAAGACTGAGTTATGTGCATCCTTTGAAGCACACCCTTCTCATTAACCTGTGGTGAGTTATTCACAATTTTTGATGAAGAAATAAGGTTTTATATGTAAGATGGCTAAATAAAGAGCAAAATTATTGATTATTATTATATTATTATTTGTGCCCTGGTCCTATATGAGCTCTTTATCACTTCCCACGAGCCGGGTTGTGACAATACTCACACTCATTCTTATGTTTAATAAATGTATCGTATAGTGTATGTGTGGCAGTCTTACAATGATGTCAAAAAACATCATTTGAGAGTGCGCTGACCCTGGTGCTAGAGGGGGTACGCAGCTGGAGGTTGAATGTTTGAAGGGGTACGGGACTATAAAAAGTTAGAGAACAACTGCTTTATACAACGTGACAGTTTTGACTTTTGAACCATACACAAACATTATTACATTTATGTTCAGTAAATTCACAATGTTTGTTCTTATATAATTAACACTTAGCTCTAAGTATAAGCGAGTGCAAGCAAATGAGCTGTGATGAGGTAGGCCTATTCGTTCAGCTACTTCAAAAAGGACAGCGACAGAAGTTCAGATAGATGTTGAGGCCTTAACTTTACTCTTCTTTAAGTCACCACAGATAGCGAGAAAGAGACCCAGACTTAGCGGTTAGCCTACCATTTGAAGTATTTTATTAGTCCTATGTGGTCTAAAAAGGAAGGACAATACAATCACGAGGATCCACTTTTATAGACAATATACAGACACACTGACAAGAAAACCCTCGCACTATGAACTGAAATGGGTCTATTACTGAACTTTTTGTTGACCAAAAATATTTGAATGGGAAGAGACTGTCACTGGCAAACATGGTTATGATGAGGGGATACTAAAATATAATGTTGTTGTGTCTGTAACTTACCACCCTCCGTTTGGAGAAAAGCACCAGAGATAATTATAACACACAAAGTAAGAAAAACAATGAAATGCATCATTCTAACACTGCCTAAAATGATTAATAAGATAATAGTGAGAGACATATATATGCAATATAACAATGCAGATGTACAAACTATGGCATAGATGATGATAAGCGGTTAAGAGGTAAGCCGTAATTTTGATTAAGACATGAGCGAGCTGAAACGGATGTAGCCTATATGCCGCCTATTCGTTCAGCACTTTGAAATGGACAGCGACATAATTCAGAACATGGGCCTTTCTTACAGTATTCTCTCTGTACACCAAGTCCGAACATTAGGCTAAATTAACAGGGGCACATAAGCAGACAATGAAAGCTGTTACAATATTCAAAGATGAGATTTCTCTAAAACAGGCTACATGGTCACCACCAAGTCAGAACAGTAGGCAATGTTCTAAGGGGGAAAGGGACAACATTATTAGGGTGAGACATATGGGCTACAAACTGTTTACTACACAACATACACATAGTATTACTTTCTTAGCTACAGTATACATATCTCCTTGGCATATTACATCACTTATATAGCAGCATACTAGACATATTTATGGACTCACTATTGCTGTGCTGTGCTCACTTGAACAGGAAGTTGGCATGGTGGTCCTTCTTGTCATCAAAGTCTGTCATTCTCTGGATGGAGTCATGCTGGATTGACAGCATGGCCAATGCTTTTAACCTTTTCTGGCCCACGGAGTTGCGTGTGATGGTTTTATTCTTTAAGGGTGGAAAAGTTTCTCTCTAACTCTGCAGTTGTCATCAAAGTGGTGATGATGATTTTGAGAAGAGAGAACGTCTCAGACAAGGCCCCCTGCAGGTTGTTCTCGTAGAGTGATTTCAATAAAGAAAGTGCTGTCTTTCCAGAGTGCAGCTCAGGATGCCGATAGACAGTGAACAGTTCCCTTTTCAACTTCTCCTGGCATGGTAGCACACTGGAGTTCTGTGGTCGGAAAGGAATATACATACTGGGGGAAAGATTAGCCGTCCACCAACTTTGCTGCAATTAAGTGGTCACTTTCACAATTAAGTGGTCACTTTCACCTTTCTTGCACATGAGCAGTGATCGTGTAGCATGCCTCATTCATCATGGATGCAGTGTTAAGGTTTCTCCGCCTTGGTTCAGTGGCATCAACATGTCCTTTGGCCAGTGTATAAGATTGCTTGCGAATGTTTTGAATGTTCACCTTGAAATTGTTGATTGCACCAGCAATTCCTGCTGCATCAATGGTTCGTTTCTGCATTATTTTGTACAAAATATCCACCTCTGGCATTACCAAGGAAAAGAACCATAAGCCTCGCTGATGGTGATCTCATCCCATCCAAGCTGCGTGCGGATGTCCTCCATGCACTGGGCCAGTGTCTCACGGTCCTCCCACACAGCATTGACGGTTCTGCTTTTAAAATTCCATCGTGTGCCCGGTGGCCTGGGGACCTGTCTGTTCATTGATTCCGTGAGAGCGGAGTCTTTTGGGTGAGCCAGTGAAAAAGGAGGATAGGTCTGCAGAAAACACTTTAAGCACACTCACTCTCCCTGCACAAAGTTGCTGAAGTGTTAGATTCAGTTGGTGTGCATAACAGTGCACAAATTGTACGTTTGGCTAAGTCTCCTTCAATACCGTTTGGACAACACGTACATTAACACTCATCATTGCTGCACCATCGTAGTTTTGTGCAAACAGCTTCTCCTTGACATTCAGTGGCGCTAGGACTCTCACACACACTGTTGTCTGGCGCCGAAGACGTGGATGTTGAATTAAGGCAGCCACCCGCACCTCTCTGATTCAAAGGGGTTGGGTTGAATGCGGAAGACGCATTTCAGTTGAATACATTCAGTTGGACAACTGACTAGGTATCCTCCTTTCCCTTTCATGTAGCGCAGCACTATTACCATCTGTGACTTACAGGAGTCGTCAGTGGTCTCATCTACCTGTACAGATGCAAAAGGAGTCTCAGACATCTCCTTAGCGATAGCTTCTCTGTACACTTCATACATACAATCCAAAAGTTTGTTTTGGATTGTGCTTGATGTACCCTTAAAAATGGGTTGGTCGTCATAAAGCCTTTGTAACCTGTAATCTCCTTCACGCATGGTCTCAAAAATACACCTGAAAACGCCTGGGTTCAAGGAGTCGGCCGACTCGACATGGCCCCGCAGTGCTGTCTCACAATTACCACAATTTAATACATGCTATAATTGTGTCAAGCACGTACCTATTCTCCTCCGTTTGTTGGTTGTGAAGGTTGATGGCTCGTCTATATGTCTAGCTGAGCCACAACGTTTGATTTCCCCAGTATTCCCAGTTTAACAGCGTTATATGTGATGCACAATTCTCATGTATTCAAACCCTTTTCATACAGATGTTTTCTCATTTCTCTTCATATGACAAGGATTGAAAAGGATTTGCCAGTAGATTGTCAACGTGATTCATGATGATGACTGCTTGTCTCGCTTTCTAGCTAAGAATTTGAAAGTATGATGTGACATGATCAGTCCATTCAAAGCTAGGGTAGATCAAATGGGATTTGACCCCATTTTATCTGTGACCAATGACCTTAAGCCTTCTTCGATGGGCACTTCTAATATAACTCTATTGCAGCACCCAAGGGGCTTGAATTTTTTCAAGCTCTCTCCGTAGAATTTACGGTGACGTAGTGTCCCCATGAGTGACAGAACACTGAGCCAATAACGGCGCAACTAGAAAACATTACCAACCATTCCGCTCTGTATTTTCCGCTGGGCGCTCCACCACCACAGAGAGCACTGAGCTAAGCTGAAACACTTGCATTTTGGAGCTGTCTTACTCAAGAAAGCAAAACAAGAGACCATGTTTGTATGCCGCTTTATTAACTCTATTCTTTTTTCATTGCTCTCAATGACTATCGCCACTGATTATGGAACAGTTACACAATTGAAATAACTGCTGACCCTCATGGCCATTCTAGTAGTTATTGATTTCCGGTGTGCTGAGTGTTAATAGCTTAATCAGTTTAAGCAATAGAGCAAGTGGGAAAATAATAATAATACGAGTATGCAATAAATCTAGAGTTGTGCTTTGAAAGAACACACAACTTTAGGCTAAGATTATCGAAATAAACTTACAGAACACCTCACACGGGAATGACACAAAATGGACAGCTGTTTCAAAAACGTGTAGCCAAATAGCCTACAAAGCAGGAAAACGTACCCTATAGTCCAAGAACGACTAGTGGATATTGCATATACCTGTGTTGATATACTGAAGCTATTGCAACACTTTTGCAACTTGCAACTCGATTGGACATTATGTATCACTTAATGGCAACATTGTAACGGAGTGTTTAAAGCCGGAGCGGAAGGGCTAATGGGGGAGGGGAGGAAACGAGGGCTGAAACGGACTGTAGGCGAACGTATGACAGAAACACAGACAACGAAGCCGGTCTGAATGGTTTCTCCGAGCGGCAAAGGTAGTCTAGGCGTAATTTCAACAAGACATAACTTTTCGTATAACGTTATAGGCTGGCTAGTATTATTGTCATTACCATCCCATACGAGACTTGACAGTCAGGAAAATATCGACTCCATGTCTGTACTCTACACAGGGGTCGTCTGCATAGGAACTGATCAACGCATAACGAGACAAACAAGGTGCCCAAAATCACTTAAAATTACTTTTAAGGACAGGAGATGATCATTTATCTAAAGATGGCGACGAAGATGACACTTACTCGTAACCTGATTGCTGGGCGGTCACCAAAGATTAATGACAGTGGGTTAGACTGTTGAAGTAGGCTAATAAAATGTAGCCTTCTCTTCTTCAAATAGTTACTCTAAACTAGAGAGCTTGATCAAATGGCATCCTAGTCTAGTCTACTCACTGATCTAATTTGTAATTTTCTTAAAGTTAGGAATGTAAATCAATGAGCGGAGAACCAAATATTTCGGTGACACAATAGAATTCCTCCTGACATGGCTTCTGTAGTCTAGCCTAGGCTACACACACTCGATGCTGCGCAGTAATAAAATAAGTTGTGTCAACGATTTTTGGACACACAATAAACTAGTAGACATGTTTCACACGAAGTCCATCGTCGATGCTTTCTTCACTGACCATCATTTGAGGGGTTTGATTCTTTAGGCTACGCGGAAAGAACATTGCCGTTGTCCGAGTCGCGCGCCCTGGACACACCACACACAAGCGGCTAGTAGTTTACACCGAGCCTTGTTTGTTCGTACCACGTTGGAAAGAACGTACCAAGAATGCATGCTAATAAGAATGTAATAAACCATACATACCTGGGTTAACATTGTTGTATGTCGCTGTAGATCAAATGCAAACAAAATGCTGAGGGTGATGTCTTGTCCTTGCTCGACTGTAGCCCTGTCCTGATTATCTTCAATCGACAAAATGGGGTATTTTAGGAAAATAAATGTCGACGTTCTAGTTTACAGCAAAGCGTACGTCACAAAGGTCAACATTTAGCTACTAGACATTATATCATTGTCACCCAGTTGAAATATAGCCAACTATGTTGTTCGATCCACAAAATGTTTAATGATAAACCATTGAGCAACTGTCCTAGAATGCAGACTAACAGCGAAAATGTACTTTTCTTTGAGTCTCTCTACGAACAATCGTCTTTGTCCATGCGGAACAAGCTGTTTTATGATTAAAAAAGCAATGAAAAGTACACTGACTCGCGAGGGTGAGAGATTCGCGAAACGATCACATTCCATCAGTGACATCACTCCCCCCGAGCAGGACAGGAACGCTTAACTCAAAAGTGGACGGCAACTCCCGTTTCGTAGATGGGGTGAAGGAATACTATCTAAAATAACAATTGGAGTATACGAAATATGCGTAATTGTAGCACAATATTATAACACTATAAAACATTTGCATGACGCATCTAAAAACAAAACGTACAACATACAGCGTATCCTATTGTGGAACACCCCTATCCAGTCAGATGGTTGAATCCGTCCGTCATCAAGTAGCCTACGACACCGAACAGTAGAATACCTTATAATATCTCCCGCGAAAACTCGGAGATAGATCATGGAGCACAGGTGCCCTCATTCAATTTGAACTGTTTGAAGCTCCTTGCTTTTGGCTTTGAGAAAGTCAACAATGTGAGCTATGTAGAATCATAATTCAATTATGTTTGTGTCAAATGGTTAGCACTCTGCTCAAGTGTTTACAAATATTTCAACATTACAACGTGGTGTTTGGCTAGACAAGCCCACTCTGGCACAAAAACATTCCACAGTCTACCAGTAGAGGATGTTGTAACACTTGTTACCCGGGACAGTGGCCTCTCACTGTCTCACTTAAATAGTGAAGGCAGGCCCAGTCCAGTTAAACTGAAAATAAAGACAGAAAACCTGCACACAGGAAAAACGCAGTTACAAAGTTCTTTAATAGATCTGGCACCACAATAGATGACATGTCAGCTGCAACAGCCTTAGTCAGGTAATCAGACATGTCCAGAAACAACAAAGATAAGTCTGTGGGCCAGTAGACTCAGAAACCTCTACTGTAGCTTTGAACCCAAATAGCATTCTTGGGAATAGAAAATGTTTAAATTAAGCAGGAAACAGCAGAGGGAGCATGCCCCTTTCCACTTCGACGGGACCGCAGTGGATGACAGTGAAAAGCTTCAAGTTCCTCTGCGTACACATCACTGACAATCTGAAATAGTCCACCCACACAGACAGTGTAGTGAAGAAGGCGCAACAGCGCCTCTTCAACCTCAGGAGGCTGAAGCAATTTGGTTTGGCCCCTAAGACCCTCACAAACTTCTACAGATGCACAATTGAGAGCATCCTGTCGGGCTGTATCACCGCCTGGTACGGCAACTGCACTGCCCGCAACCGCAGGGCTCTCCAGAGGGTGGTGCAGTCTGCCCAATGCATCAACGGTGGCACACTGCCTGCCCTCCAGGACACCTACACCACCCAACCCAATGTAACAGGAAGGCCAAAAAGATCAACAAGGACATCAACCACCCGAGCCACGGCCTGTTCATCCCGCTTCCATCCAGAAGGTGAGGCCAGTACAGGTGCATCAAAGCTGGGACCGAGAGACTGAAAAACAGCTTCTATCTCAAGGCCATCAGACTGTTAAATAGCCATCACTAGCCGTCTACCACCCAGTTACTCAACCCTGCACCTTAGAGGCTGTTGCCCTATATACATAGACATGGAATCACTGGTCACTTTAATAATGTAACACTAGTCAATTTAATAAAGTTTACATACTGCTTTACTCATTTCATATGTATATACTGTATTCTATTCTACTGTATTTTAGTCAATGCCACAAAGACATTGCTTGTCCTAATTATATATTTCTTAATTCCATTCTTTTACTTTTAGACTTGTATGTATTGTTGTGAATTGTTAGATAATACTGCACTGTTGGAGCTAGGAGCACAAGTATTTCGCTACACCCACAATAATATCTGCTAAATATGTGTATGTGACCAATGTCGGGGGGCTAGGGTCAGTTTGTTATATCTGGAGTACTTCTCCTGTCTTGTCCGGTGTCCTGTGTGAATTTAAGTATGCTCTCTCTAATTCTCTCTTTCTCTCTTTCTTTCTCTCTCTCGGAGGACATGAGCCCTAGGACCATGCCTTAGGACTACCTGGCATGATGACTCCTTGCTGTCCCCAGTCCACCTGGCCGTGCTGCTGCTCCAGTTTCAACTGTTCTACCTGCGGCTATGGAACCCTAACCTGTTCACCGGACGTGCTACCTGTCCCAGACCTGTTGTTTTCAACTCTCTAGAGACAGCAGGAGCGGTAGAGATACTCTTAATGATCGGCTATGAAAAGCCAACTGACATTTACTCCTGAGGTGCTGACTTGCTGCACCCTCGACAACTACTGTGATTATTATTATTTGACCATGCTGGTAATTTATGAACATTTGAACATCTTGGCCATGTTCTGTTATAATCTCCACCCGGCACAGCCAAAAGAGGAGTGGCCACCCCTCATAGCCTGGTTCCTCTCCAGGTTTCTTCCTAGGTTTTGGCCTTTCTAGGGAGTTTCTCCTAGCCACCGTGCTTCTACACCTGCATTGCTTGCTGTTTGGGGTTTTAGGCTGGGTTTCTGTACAGCACTTTGAGATATCAGCTGATGTAAGAAGGGCTATATAAATAAATTTGATTTGATAAGGCACGAGGGGTTGTGGTATATGGCCAATATACAATGGCTACGGGCTGTTCTTAGGCAAGGTGCAACGCGGAGATACAGCCCTTGGCCATGGTATATTGGCCATATACCACAAACCCCTGAGGTGCCTTATTGCTATTATAAACTAGTTACCAATGAAATTAGAGCAGTAAAAATACATGTTTTGTCATACTCATGGTATAAGGTCTGATATACCATGGCTGTCAGACAATCAACATTCAGGGCACGACCACCCAGTTTATAAATAAATATATAACATAAAATGTGATAAAACTAATAAATACTTGAGGTATGACAAAACATAAATTATTTCATTGATGCAGAGTGCAGCTTTTAGTCCCCAGGTAGTGTGTGTGTGTTACGTGTCCCTTCCTCCCCAGGGGTCTCTGTATCTGTTGAAGCTGATGACCTGACAGTGAAACTCTGTCAGGGGGCGTGGCATTGGTGTCACTTCCTCCCACTGGCCCCGCCCACTGTGGTACACTTGGACTTCGTCAGTGATCTCATCAGGTGAGTAGTCTCCTCCCAGGATGTAGATTCGGTTGGCCACGCCCACGGAGCCTGCGTTGAACCCGGCACACTCGAACGACCCCTCCCCTTGCCACACACACGTCTCTGGACAGAAACTGTACACCTGGACAGAACACAGGACTCAGACTGGTCAGGTGTGGTGAGTTGGTGTTTCGTAGAATAGTTGTCAAGTTTGTTTTCATGCCAAAGTCCCCATGTACTGTATCTATGTCAATAGGACCTGCCTGATTTAATGAAGGAGGAAGAAATATAAAAAGACTTATAGATGGAGACATCAATCAACCAGTCAATCAACAAGTCAGTCACCTTATACGTAGACAAGTCACAGAGGTGTAGAGTGTTGTTGACGGACACAGCCTTGACCAAGGTGGCGTGGAAAAACTGACCAAACTCTGCCACCAGGTGGCTCCACTGGTCAGAAACAGCATCGTAGCGCAGGAAACAGTCCAGCGAAGGGTTGAAGGAGTCCGATATCTCCACTGACGAACCCAATGTGTAGATGATGCTGCCGCACGCACTGGCTTCTGGGTAATACGAGGACACAGGGAGGGTTAGAGGTATGTGTGTGGGGGTTTCTATATTTGTGTGTGGGTGTCTGTGTGCATTTGTGTGTGTGTGTGTGTTCCGTACCTGGGTAGTAGATAGCAGTGGGCAGAGGGCTGACGGAGGTCCAGGTTTTGGCCAGGGGGTCGTAGTACTCCACCTACAGACGATCATCATCATCATCACAACCATCATAATTATCATCATCATCATCATCAACATTCTCACCTCCATTAGGCTAGGCGCTCCCTCCCTTTCTCCTCTGGTCCTCCCTCCTAGCACATACAGTCTGTCCAGGGTTGTGACGGCTGTGTGCATGGTACGGGGTTTCCCCATGTCCGGGGCAGGGGTGCAGGTGTGTGTGACTGGGCAGTAGCACCAAACCTCCGCTGTCGCATCATGGAACGGCTCTGCCACGTGAAGACGCACTGTGCGGCAACAGTTGCCCCGACAACCACCTGTCACAAACAACTTAAAGAGAGGAGAGGAGATATAAAATAATTATAGTTGATCGAAGCGTAAATTCAGAAGTACCACTCCACTATGTGTTACTGCCTGTGTGTGTGTGCATGTGTGTGTGTGTTTGTATACCTTCTCGGCGTAGCTGGTGAGGGAAGAGCCTGAGGGGTCAGGGGTCATACTAAAACCCGCCCCCTGGCCCTGAGGTAGCTCTCTCCATTGGTCTGTGTCCAGGCAGTAACAGAAGCTGTGGTGTATCTCTCCGTTCTCCTCTGTCTTGTGGATGTAGATGTAAGACTGTGTGGTAGCTGGTCTGGCGTCTGGCAGTAGACCACTGAGCTGTGTCTGTCTACTCACTGCATCACTGACCAGACTAACACAGAGTTGGTCCCCTGAGAGGAGATTCTCAGTCCGGGCCAGGGCCTGAACACACATACACAATACATTTTGACTGGTAAAAAGAACCATGCATATGTGTGTGGTGTGTGTGTGTGGGGGGGAGGGTGCATACATGCGCCTGATCCTGCGTGCGTATGTGTACCTGCAGGGTGTGTGTGGGTACGTGATGTAGCCGTAGCAGTGCTAGTAGCCGTGGCAACAGCCTCTGTCTGGTCTGGAGGTCGTGACTTGTCCACCTCAGGGATGACCTCACCGCCACCTCCTCACTGGGCACGCTGAGACTGTCCGACCCCAGACATACCTCGAGCACGCCCAACTGCGAGGACAGGAAGTAAATCAGTGTTTCCCAACGTTAGTATTTAAAAGCAAGCCAATGCTTTTAAATCCTTCAGGTGGAGTGGACCCATGCACACTTCAGGAAGAAAAGGGATTGGGGGAGTGACAGAGTGGACACTTCAGGGAGACATTATGATAGTTAATTTCTCAAAAGCTAAAGTGAGTAACTATCTACTTCACTATTTCCCAGTCATTGTCCTGGGGACACAGAGGGATGTATTTACCTTAGCACTAACACACCTAATTCAACTTGATGATGAGCTGATATGTTTAATCAGGTGTGCTAGGGCCCTTTTATTTCAATGCACAAACGTCTTTTTATGAGTCTCAATGAATGATAATGGAAACTTATCAGAGTGGCTCCTCACCGGCATATCCAGGAAGTCTGGAGTCATTGAGAGGTTGTGGAAGTTTTGAACTACAAACTCTTTGGCCTGCTGGAGGAGGGAGGCGGAGCCATATCCCTCGGCGAGGGCCAATAGCATCAGGCAGTTGGAGAGCTCCAGGGTTCCGATCAGGAAGTCACTGCATGCTCTGAAGAGCACAGACACCTGGGAAATGGAACACCGGTCAATATATCAACATCACCTCTCAAGTTTCTGAATGGATTTGACAGTATACAGTAGATTTGACAGTATACAGTAGATTTGACAGTATACAGTATGCATCTGACCCAGATCTAGTGTTTGTTCCAAATGGCACACTCTTCCATTAATATTGCACTACTTTTGACCATGGTCAAAAATAGTGCACTATGTAGGGCATAGGGTAGGGTGCCATTTGGGTTAGGGTAAGGGTTACCCCTGATGTAGTGTACCTGTAGGAAAGAGGCGAGCTGGAACAGCAGGTCTACGTTTTCGTGGGTGACGACCATCTCTCCAGAGTAACAGAAGTCCAGGAAGCAGCGCACGGCTTCTGGGGACTGGTTACTCAGGGTTACCATCCTATCACCACACTCACGCATGTCCAACTCAAACATGGCCCTGCAGACAGAGAACCTTTAGAGCACACACACACACGCACAGATGCACGCACACACAAACCCACACACACACACCAACCTGAAGAAGTCGCTACAAGCTGCCAGGACACAGCGATGACAGGGGAAGGTCTGGTCCTGGACTGTTATAGTGAAGTCAAACAGTAGGCCTCGCTCTCTGAACGATCTGAGCATGCCCAGTAGCTGCTGGCTGTGAGCCTCTGACACACACAGCTCAGACCTGTGCTCCGGAACATAGGGAATACTGTTGGGAACGTAGTCAGTTCCCTCGGACCGGGGGTCGGATCCCTCAGACCGTGGGTCCATGATCACTCCAGAGTCTGAGACAGAATCAGGAAAACTTGATCAGTTTTATGTTCTAAGGTTGTATATGATGCAAACTAGGGGCATCAACTGAGTGAGAGAAGAGGAGGGGAGGAGGAATGACTGATAGCAGCAGTGACTCTATTTAGTTATTAAGTGGAGATCTCGCAACAATTATTCTCATGATGGCACATTGGTAGTAGTCACTGACAAATATCAAAGCTAATTAGGCCTGGGTTTGGTTAAAACCCTGGATGGGAGACCAAGGCATAGCTGTAGATAAAATAGTTCAGTAGGAGGTTCTGCCCAGCCTTAACCATGGAAACTCATACTTGAACATTTATATGCAAATACTTTATTTTTCTCATAGTAATTGTCATGGTTTTTATATGTTGACTTATAAAAAACAATGTGAAACCTATAAGAAAACATTTGTTTTGTAGAGGTTACATTCTCAGAACATAATTCATATATTCTGTCTCAAATATGTCTTACAATATCTTTTTAGGAAATGCACCACAATAATGTATTCAATTGCGTATGTCATATAAGGCATATAAGTTAACACATATACAAATACAGCACTGACATATAAGGAAAAACATACATTTTACCAGATCCTTGTTAGATTACTTCTTAGATGTTTGTACAAATAATGTTCTTCTGCTTTACAATATTCTTATTTGATTTTCATGATTATTTTCCATATGGGGCCTGTGCAAGCTCTATAGCCTAGTAGTCTGTCTATCGATCATTACTGTGGAGCTGGTAAGACAGTTTAGGAGTCAGGGAAAGAGATGGATGATTGACAGAGGGAGAGGGTTAAGAAAAACATTTGCATGCAGTCTACCTTATTATATCTCGACTGTCTGTAAACGCACGGAGGAGGTGTCTACATGTGAATTATTATTTGTCCCAAAGCAGTTCAGTAACATTGCTTCCGTGCCTTGTTTAGTATCATATATAAAGTGAATCACAAAGCAGACTATTAGTTCGCTAACTGTTCATAATAAAGTATTGGACTAGCACTAGCTCGGGAAAAACAAATATCGATTTGATGAGCTGATCAGATCCGATGTTTGTAAACAATGTTGTGCGTGTGCTAATAACGGTTTCAGCACCACGGACAGCTCTCTACCTACCGGAAGAGCGAAGCAACGCTAGGACATGACGTGTAAATACGCAACGTGCGACCTCATTCCAAAGATTTTAAGTGTCAAGTATTTCAACTGTCTTCATTAAAAAAAAACGAGGGTCCCATTCTTCGATTGTGTTTTTTGTTTTGTTTTCTCAAATAATAATAATTTAATTAGGTAATGTTGCACGCATTGAGCCCTGCATATAATATTCTTTATGTGAAAATATTTTGCTTAATTGGGGTTATGCTCCAACCAGGTTTGATATCAATGAAGACTCACTCATTAACTTGACACACCCCACAATGAATGTGGAATAAAACATGTATTATTCTTCCTGCCAAGTCAACTAGTGGACAAATATTACAACACACCTATACTGTACATACACCTGTGAATCTGTAGATGTGTTAGAATGGTACAAATGAAAGAAAGGAGACAGGGAGTTTAACAGCTATAGACAGTTGGGAAGTGCTCGTCTAGTAGATCAGATCACATCTTGGTACTCCATCCCCCTGCCGGTACTTCCTCATTCTGTGTTCTCTGATTCCATGACACCCCTGTGTGTTCTTCCTCTTCCAAAACCGCCACCACCACTTCTTCGATGATGTCATCAGGGTTGTCGTAGCCGCCCTCCTCCCAGTCCATGGAGGGGGTGATGGGGTCTGCAGGGTCAGGGGTCGTTGCCACGGCATTGAATGCGACGAAGCCCACCAGGATGATCACCAGAGACACCATGTACAGACCTGAGAACTACACACACACCAGATGAGCTATATGAGATTACACATTAACAGTCATCAACACACTGAACAGGGTCACGGTGACCATGGGATTTCGATTCAGGACTAAGATGTTTTAAAATAAGGACAGTGGTGTCCTGTGATCAGGACAGCTCTAGTGGGATGGATCCTGCTATCTCTGTTTCTGTTCTTATCACTACTGCCTCCTTGATCTCACAGGGATTAGATTAGACTAGTTTGAAAGAGATTACAGTGAGTACAGACATAGTACTGCAGCAATCAATCAATCTATAATCCATCATTGGAGTCATCAAATCATTGATTAACTAATCACTATCTATTCAGAAACACAATCAGTAACTGAACTGTCAAATGGCTCAACCTACTGTACCTACTATCCCCAGTGTGTGTGTGTGCTGTGTGTGTACTAACCGTGTATTGAAAGAGAAACAGGCCACAGAAGAGGCTGAGGAGGTCTGCAGTGAGCAGGGAGAGGTTGACTGCTGTAGCACTGGTCTTCTTGACCACTATGGGCATACAGCTGTACAGGGTGTACATACACAGGGCATAGCCAGCAAACAGCAGGCCTGGGGAGAGAATAATTATACATGATAAAATGAGAGTATGGCAGACAACAGCATTTCCAATATTATTTTTATATCGCTCCTAATGTGCATCTGTCTTTTTAATATTTTATTATGTGCTCATATCTGAATATTATTGATCCTTGTCTGTGTAATCGGTGATGATGCTTTGGTGATAAAACAATTTCCCAAGTTGGAATCAACAAAGTACTAATATCTTCTACTCATACACTGGGCATAGTCAGAGAACAATAGGCCTGAACAGAAAAACACAGACATTATAGAGGGCAAAAATTATTATAAACAAGGAAGATCAACTGTTGCAGCTCCCATAAAACACAAGATAAAGAGCAGCAAAGAGCTGTGGAAACTGTACTTCTGCAAGCTGACACAGCATACATTCTGTACTCTCTGTAACCTTGCCACCACCACTTCTGTAATCCTAAGAGAGAGGTAATAACCGGTGGCCTGAGGTGGTCTCATGGTTAACACTACCGAATCCCAGACCCAGAGCTACTTTGTAACAAACCCTCTCCTTAATTTCCTTCTTTTATGCTGTCCTATCTGTTCAATAAAAAAAACATACAAAATATCAACAAATATACAGGTAACTGCCAAAATAAAGGAACACTAACATAAAGTGTCTTAATAGGGCGTTGGACCACTACGAGCTGCCACAAACAGCTTCAGTGCGCCTTAGAATATATTCTACAAACATCTGGAACTATATAGGAGGGATACGACACCATTCTTCCATGAGAAATTCCATAATTAGTTGTTTTGTTGATGGAAAATGCTGTGGTGGGTGCCGCTCCAGAATCTCCCATAAGTGTTCAATTGGATTGAGATTTGGTGACTGAGACATACACACCCTTTAAACCCCCTATGCTCCTTTGAGACCCCTCTTTCAAAGTCCCTGAGATCTCTTCTTCTAGCCATGGTAGCCAAAATAATGGGAAACTCTGCATTTTCATACATGACCTTAAGCACGATGGGACGTTAATTGCTTAATTAACGTAGGAGCCACACCTGTGTGGAAGAACCTGCTTTCAATATACTTTGAATCCCTAAATTGTGTTTCCTTAATTTTGGCAGTTACCTGTATATTTTATTTTATGTGGTACTAACCGATTCTCCAGTCCCATTGGATGTTTGCCACATTGTTATGCTCCAGAACGCCCCTGTAGCAACACAGCAGATCACTCAAATCAACCACATTCCCATTCTACTACCTTCTCCCCGAACATGCACACACATCCACATGCAGATACATGTGCACGCACACACACACACTTACAGCTGTATGCCACTGATGAGTGTGCCGAACAGGCCGACCATGCCAAGGAACTCCACTCTGCTGAGGTGTTTGACGGTGTACTCCTGACACACGTTAGACACAGCATATAGACTGGCACTGAGCAGGACCAAGCCATCACCTAGCAGAACGTCTGAGGCTAGGCGAGAAGGAGGAAAGGATAGAGATAGAAGAGGAGGATGAGGAAAGAGATGAGGTCAATATGTTACTATTTATTATATGAACTGAGAGATTAAATTAATTAATTAATGAATGGAGTGGGTTCTTACTAGATCCCAGGTCTCTTCCAGCCAGTAGGTCAGCTCCCACCATGGCCCCCACCCCCAGTAGACAGACACACACAGAGATGTAGTGGACAGGTCTGTAGCACGTCTTCAGGAACAAGCAGGACAGTATCATCAACACAGGGATCACAAAACAGTCCAGCAGCTGGAAGACAGAGAGACACACCAGAATAGTCACATACATCCAGAAGGCGAGGTCAGTACAGGTGCATCAAAACTGGGAACGAGAGACTGAAAAACAGCTTCTATCTCAATGCCATCAGACTGTTAAACAGCCATCACTAAAACAGAGAGACTGCTGCCTACATACAGCCTTGAAATCATTGGCCACTTTAATAAATGGATCACTAGTCACTTTAACAATGCCACTTTAATAATGTTTACACATCTTGCATTACTCATATTATATGCATATACTGTATTTTATACCATCTATTGCATCTTGCCTATGCCGCTCTGTCATTGCTCATCCATATATTTAAATGGATATATTCTTATTCCATTCCTTTACTTTGTTTGTGTGTATTAGGTAGTTGTTGTGGAATTGTTAGATTACATGTTAGATATTGCTGCACTGTCGGAACTAGAAGCACAAGCGTTTCGCTACACTCGCAATAACATCTGCTAACCATTTGTATGTGACCAATCAAATTTGATTTGATTTGCAAAGGACATAACTCAGCACACACGCACGCATACACATACCCGCAGGCACGCAAGCAGGCACGCAAGCTCGCACACACACAAAACAAAAACATACAGACATACACACACACACACCCTCTCGTAGTTCTGACCTGTATACTGGTGAGTGTAGTGTACTGGTAAGCTTTAACCACTGTGTAGTTAGCCTCGACGTCCACCAAGCCTACTAGGAGATACTTCCACCACCTCTTCTTTAAAATCGAAAACATATTGCCATCCCCTATAGTACGTTAGGAGAGGGTAGCCTGGAGGTTATTGCACTGCTACACAATTATAAAAATGTATAGAGTTGACAAATGTAATATTCTTACGAGGAGCACCCTGGGGTGGTGTGTGTGTGAGAGAGACTACCTGTTCTTTAAAGCAGAACATTGGTGTGCCTGAGTGTGTGTGTGTACCTGTTCTGAACAGCAGAGCTGTGGTGTAGGTGAGGCAGAGCAGTGTGTAGCTCACAAAGCTCTGAAGCATGGGCGCGTCCACGTGGTAGTCTGAAGCCAGGTACTGGGATGTTACTGCTGTGCCGCAGATGAGAGCAGCCAAACCCTGACCCGTAGCAACTGTCTTCACCAGCTGCCTGTTAGGACAAAGGTATACGTGAAGAGGAAAGTCAGCAACTCTTGGAAGACAGTGGACATTGATTAAGCTCCGTCTTTATTGGTAAAAGCAGCATGTTTTGGCCCTATATCCTTCATTAGGGTTTCAACACAACTCCGTCCAGGCTACTGTATGCTAGCTGCCAGGGACATACTCAACTCGTACTAGGCTACTGGACAGTGGACGCATTCTTGGACATTGAAAGACCTCCACTACGTCACTATGTGTCCCAAATGGCACCTCATTCCCTATATAGTGCTCTACTTTCGACCAGAGCCCATAAGTTGCTGGTTAAAAGGAGTGCACTATATAAAGGATAGGGTGCCATATGGGATCCAGATAATCACTATTATAACATCTCTCTCTCTTTCTAATTGTTTTCTCTCCCCACAGACTCACCACGTAAACACTTCTTTAGGGTTGAACTTCAGAAGCTTCCGGATAATAAGGCATTTTCTATCATCATTGTCGCTGGGGTCTGTAGCTATAATCCCCTCTCGGTCTTTCTCAGCCATGTTGTCTCACTGTAACAGTGGGGTACTGGGATGGGGAATACACTGCTGTGTGCTGCCTGGACTAAGGCTTATTCATTTCTACTGTGCTACCTGGGCTGAATGATTAACAGTGTTCTCTAATCAAAGTGCAAAGATCACTTAGTGCTTTCAGATGATAGGTGTTGTAGTAGTGATGAAAGTGGCTGGTACATGAATGATGGAAAGGAGAGGAAGGCTGTGTGGATTGAAACAGGGCCCATATGAATGAAAGTGGGTGGTACAAAGTGGGGGTGTGTGAAACTGTGGGAAGTGGGTGGGGGGGTATTTAGATCAGTGATTACTTAATTTCAGCCAGGTAATTACTCCAAGGAAGGAAAGTGGGAGGAAAGGCTTGAATGAAGGAATGGAGAGGAAGGCTGTGTGGATTCAATCAGGGTCCATATCCCTTCTCTATGTTACTCACTTGTCTCCAAGTCACATAGCTACTGTACCCACCATGTACTGACCTGTAATACAACTCAGTGGTTCCATGGCAGTCAAAAGCTAAATTTAGCACTGGTCCAGCCACGGCAACTGTGGCCTACTGTATTTATTTTCCAACACCTATTTGGTGCAGTGTCTTAGGTGCAAAGAGCAGCACACAAAAATACAGATAACATTTCATGACACAATACTGTTAACTGGACACATATCTAGCCTTTTTATCTATATGTCTATTTTTATTGCGCTAAATAGGAAGCTACATTACCCAATCCCCTCCAACCACACACTCGCGAGATTACGCGAGGAGGGCACAAGTTGGAGGAAACATGGCGACGTCTAATTTGTTAAAGGTAAGAGCCTCTCACGTCAGCATTTTACCCGGATTTGAAGATTTAATTATGCGCCCGATGCCCGTAGTCTGGATGTAAATAAGTTAATGAAGGAGTTAAAAATAAACCCGACAACGGACAATGTCCGTTGTCAGGTTTTGTTTTTGCACTTAAGGAAACAGATATGTATTTCTTGCTAGTTAGCTAGGAAGGTATTGCTAGACTAGCTAGCCAGCCATCTGGCTAACGTGCAATACAGTTGTCACCGGCATAACATTTCGTATTTTAAATTGACAGTTCATCAGTAATATCATACACAGTTCATTGTAGTAACTGTCCACATCAAACTGTAAGAGAATATGCAGCAGGCTTGTCCAGGTGGTGGAACAATCAGCTGAATTGGCAAGCTAACATTAGTTCCGTTTGACAGCTCTCCAGCACAATAACGTTAGTGTTACTAGCTAGCTAACTAACTGTACATATTACAGTCTTGACTGTTACAGATTGATCAGAGTTGGGTGCAACTACACTGTTGACAATGTAGTCTGTAGTTAAGGTTTTAGATGAAGCAGGTTTTATTTTAGCGAACTGGACCATTGTAACGTTATGTTTTAAAATAATAGAATTTTAAAAACTACTATTAAATATGCGTTCATTCTGAACAGCGTCAGGCAGTAAGCAAGTTACTGAGTAAGTATGAACTGTGTTCGTTCTTTGGCTCTATCCAGAATGAATGGTTCTAGGTACTGGGTAGTGTGGTGGAGAGTAGTGAGTACAGGGTCATATTCATATGGCACGAAACAGAAGCAAACAGGTGTGTCTACTTGAAATTGTCCAAAAATATACACTTGTTTTCATTTTCTGTGGCAAAACATTTTTGACAGTGTGCACTAATGAATATGACCCTGAGTAGTAACAGTAGTATCATCTCTCTCCAGAATAAAGGCTCCTTGCAGTTTGAGGACAAGTGGGACCTGATGAGGCCCATCGTTCTCAAGCTGCTGAGACAGGAGGCTGTCACCAAGCAGCAGTGGTTTGACCTCTTCTCGTAAGACACACACACTGCATCATACCACACCAAACTGCAAAGCAGACACACATACTGCACCGCAGACACACACAAAAACCCTATGCTTATTATTGTGTGTTGCAGAGACGTCCATGCTGTGTGTCTGTGGGATGACAAGGGCCCAGCTAAGATCCACCAGGCCCTCAAAGAAGACATCCTAGACTTCATCAAACAAGCTCAGAATGTAAGTGGGACTGTGGGTTACAGGGGAAGGACTTTGGTAAGGGTTGAAATCACATTTGAGTTTGGAATGTGCTGTACACACACACCCCTTTCCAGTACAGTGATGACAGTTGCAGGCAAGAGGCTACCCTTAAACTCCTGACCTCTACCTATGCAACATACCTCTGACCTGTGTTTCCATGGCAGCGTGTGTTGAGTCACCAGGATGACACAGCGTTACTGAAGGCCTACATTGTGGAGTGGCGAAAGTTCTTCACACAGTGTGACATCCTGCCCAAACCGTTCTGTCAGCTGGAGATCACACTGATGGGGAAGCAGGGCAGCAACAAGAAGTCTAACGTTGAGGACAGCATCGTACGCAAGGTGATGAGAGGAGGGGAGAGATGGACAATGCTCTTCTTTTTGATAGTATGCATCAATTGTCTCATCCTGCTTACTCACTCTCTCTCTTTTCCTCTCTCTATCCCCCTCGGCTTCTCTTCTAGTTGATGTTGGACACATGGAACGAGTCGATCTTCTCCAACATAAAAAGCCGTCTTCAGGACAGTGCTATGAAGCTGGTTCACGCTGAGAGGCTGGGAGAGGCTTTTGACTCCCAGCTGGTTATAGGAGTACGAGAATCATACGGTAGGACAAATACACACTGAGTGGCAAAACATCCACATATTTTATATGGCAAGTTTTTGTGAAGCATGGTATGTTGACTGTGTGTGTGTGTGTGTGTGTGTGTGTGTGTGTGTGTGTGTGTGTGTGTGTGTGTGTGTGTGTGTGTGTGTGTGTGTGTAGTCAACCTGTGCTCTAACCCTGAAGACAAGCTCCAGATCTACAGAGATAACTTTGAGAAGGCCTACCTGGACTCAACTGAGAGGTTTTACAGAACACAGGCCCCATCATACCTACAGCAGAATGGAGTCCAGAACTACATGAAATATGTAAGGACTGCTCTCTCTGTGTGTGTTGGAGAGAGTGCGTGTCCGTGTGTTGTTGTTGTGACAATTTCTCAGTGGGTGTGTAAACATTCACTGATCGTGTGTGTCTTGCAGGCAGACACAAAGCTAAGGGAAGAGGAGAAGAGGGCAGTTCGATACCTCGAGACTCGTCGTGAATGTAACTCTGTCCAAGCAGTGAGTAGACAGACTGTTTACCCATGAGTCTGTATAGACTGGTTTAAACTCATATTCACAGTCAACAGATGATGGGGTAGATCAATGTTAGTCTCTTATGTCTCTTTCCAGCTGATGGAATGTTGTGTGAACGCTCTGGTGACGTCGTTTAAAGAAACCATCCTGGCCGAATGTCCCGGCATGATCAAACGCAACGAGACAGACAGTGAGTAACACATTACATTCCTACTTTTACCCACCAGCCTTGGGACCGGTTGTAGAGGAGGGTCCTTCATTGTGTGACGTTAATGTCCTTCACCCTGCAGAGCTCCACCTGATGTTTTCCCTGATGGATAAGGTTCCTAGTGGAATAGAGCCCATGCTGAAAGATCTGGAGGATCACATCATGAACGCTGGGCTGGCTGATATGGTGGCTGCTGCAGAGACTATCACTTCTGTATGTACACACACACAGATCTGTCTTACTATTCTTGTGAGGACATTTTGGCGACCAACAATTGATTCCCATTCAAAATCCTATTTTCCTTAACCCTAATTCTAATCCTAACCCTAACTCATATGCCTAAAATGTCCTCACTTCTCTGAATTTGAGTTGTTTACTATTCTTGTGAGGACTTCTGGTACTAGTAAAATATAGTATAATAAAACATGTACACACTCAAAATCAGCTAGTATATCTGTATGTTTTTCTTCTTATTCCTGTGTGTGTAGGACTCTGAGAAGTACGTGGAGCAGCTGCTGATGTTGTTTAACCGTTTCAGTAAACTAGTGAAGGAGGCTTTTCAGGACGACCCTCGATTCCTCACTGCCAGAGACAAGGTACACACACACACACACACAGCGAGAGAAAAAAGGGTGAAGGGAGGAGACTGAATGGAGGAGCAGAGAGAAAGGGGGGATGGGGAGGAGAAGGGATGGACAGAGGAGAAAAAAAGGGAGATGAGAGAGGGAGAGACATGCAGCGAGAGAAAAGGGGGTGAATGGAGCAGATGGAGATAAAAGGGGGGTGGGGCTGGGCGGAGGAGGAGAAAAAAGGAGGAGAGCGGGAGGTTTGACAGTTCTGTGTTTCTCTCCAGGCCTACAAAGCTGTAGTGAACGATGCCACCATCTTTAAACTGGAGCTGCCCCTCAAACAAAAAGGGTAAGACAAACCTGGGTTTTATGTTTATATTATATTCCTTGGTTATGGGTCAGTATGGCTGCTGGTCCACCAATCACGGAACTTTAGCTGCATCCCGATTCTTTACCCTGTTCCTTAGGGTGCATTTTCACACTCCCCATCATGGATTTAAAAGCATATGATTTGTGTAACAATTGGCTGGAGGTAGTTTCCATTATTGTCAAATTCACGCAAGAAAGTGTGCACGTGTAGACTTCGGAGAAAGAGTGAAGAATCGGGATGCATCCATAGACTTGAATGTAGATGCCTGTTTTAGTAATTATATTTCTATGTGTACTATTCATATGTGTGTCTCTCTACAGGGTAGGTCTGAAAACCCAGCCAGAGTCGAAGTGTCCAGAGCTGCTAGCTAACTACTGTGACATGCTGCTGAGGAAAACCACCCTGAGCAAGAAACTCACCTCAGAGGAGATAGAACTCAAACTCAAAGAAGTGGTGAAGACTCTACCCTAGTACTGTAGAATGAGCCCCCATTCTCAAACGCTTAGTCATGGATTTTAAAGCATTGGATTGGTGTAAACATTGGCTGTTGTGAAATCCAAATTAGGATGCAGCTGTAGAAATTAGGATGCAGCTGTAGTCTTCTATCCTGTTCATCCCGAACTCTTCTAGCTGCTGGTGTTGAAGTATGTTTAGAATAAGGATGTGTTTTATCTCCCACCCTTCTCTCTCTAGTTGCTGGTATTAAAGTATGTTCAGAATAAGGACGTGTTTATGAGGTACCATAAAGCCCACCTGACCAGAAGACTGATCCTGGACATCTCAGCCGACAGCGAGATAGAAGAGAACATGGTGGAGTGGCTCAGGGTAAAAACAAACACACACAGACTCTTTCTCTCTCTCTATACCCCCTTTTGAGGGTGTTTTTTCCCCTGGGTCGTGTGTGTTTGTAGGAGGTGGGGATGCCTGCAGACTATGTGAATAAGCTGGCCAGGATGTTCCAGGACATTAAAGTATCGGACGATCTCAACCAGGTCTTCAAGGAGATGCACAAACACAACAAGCTGGCTCTACCAGGTAACGCATACTTGCTCTACGAGGTAGCAAACACACAAACCTATGGCTTGAGCTTGTGTGATTATTAACCATGGCCTCCATACTCCTCCTGCAGGTGTACCATAGTAATGCACTAATACTCTTTGTCTCTCTCTGTTTGTCTATCTCTCTTTCCTCTCTCTGTTTGTCTCTCTCTCCCACCCTCCTTTTCTCTCTGTCTCTCTCTCTCCAGCTGACAGTGTGAATATAAAGATCCTGAATGCGGGGGCGTGGTCGAGGAGCAGTGAGAAGGTGTTTGTGTCTCTGCCTACTGAGCTGGAGGATCTGATCCCAGAGGTAGAAGACTTCTACAAGAGGAACCACAGCGGGAGGAAACTACACTGGCACCACCTCATGTCCAATGGCATCGTGAGTGGGAGATACACACACACACACAGATGCACAGAGAGAGAGAGAGACGGACAAAGTGCACACACTCAGAAACATAATCCGTGGAAAAACTACTATCACCTCATGTCCAACGGAATGGTAATCTTCCTCCTCTCCCCGTGTGTGTGGGGGGGGTGTATGTTTAGATCACCTTCAAGAATGAAATGGGTCATTATGACCTTGAAGTCACGACCTTTCAGCTGGCTGTCCTATTCGCCTGGAACCAGCGGCCGCGGGAGCGAATCAGCTTTGAGAACCTTAAATTGGCTACCGAGCTGCCTGATGCTGAGCTACGACGCACACTCTGGGTAACACACACACAGACTCTCTGGGATTGAAAAATGAAAGCACACATGCCAATATAAACGCAGTTCATACACAAAGAAGAGACTGAGAGAACAAACAAATGACCTCTTTCTTTCCCTCTCTCTGCTGTCTCTTTGTCTCTAGTCTCTGGTAGCGTTCCCTAAGCTGAAGAGACAGGTTTTATCCTATGAGCCTTCAGTCTCCTCCCCTAAAGACTTCACTGACAGCACCCTGTTCTACGTCAACCAGGACTTTTCTCTCATGTACGTAGTGACAACACTAGCTTTGAACCCACAACACTGTGTTAGCCCCCAGAGCTAAATAAAGGCATTGAATGTACCTAGCATTACAAAATTCTGGAAACTTGCCACAAATTCCCACGTTTTCAAAAAATTACTAATTGAAGCATTCCAGATTTTCCTGCTTTTTCCATCCTGATTCCAGGAATCTCTGGAATTTCTGGAAAACCTGGGATTTTGGGAAAGACGGGAGAGTTTTGCAACCTTAATTGCAGCTCACTGCAACCGCTGTTGGCTTACCATGTTGATTCATGTTCTATTTAGTTACTGTAACTGTATTTATTCTAATTCATCATTCATTTTGGGGAAGTTTGAATGTTGATGAAAGCTATATTGTCATGGTTTCCTACTGAGGACTCAGATGGAATGTTTCAGGTGTGATTTCTGATGGGATATTGAGTTCTTTAGTCTCTGTTTCTTAGTAAAAACTCCAAGGTCCAGAAAAGAGGCAAGATTAATCTGATTGGTCGATTGCAGCTGACCACGGAGCGAATGAGAGAGGAGGAGAACGAGGGCATTGTCCAGCTGAGAATATTAAGAACCCAGGTAATGTTACACATTTAAAGGTACAACTTGAGGAACCTAAAGTTTAAGCACTTTTTTCCCCCCAAAGACTTAAATGGCGCACTACTACCTTCCACCCTGCACGCCGAGAGTGAAAATCATAACCATACCAGTTGAATGTGTGGCTCAACATTGAGTAAAGATAACATGCTGTACGTTGTTTGACCCACCCACCCCCCTCCAGGAGGCCATCATCCAGATTATGAAGATGAGGAAGAGGATCAGTAACGCCCAGCTACAGACAGAACTGGTAGAGATCCTTAAGAACATGTTCCTGCCCCAGAAGAAGATGATCAAGGAACAGATCGAGTGGCTCATCGAACACAAATACATCAAACGGGACGAGACTGACATCAACACCTTTATCTACATGGCATAGAACCCACTTACTTGGACTGGAACCACCTACTTACCTACCTACCTACCTACTGCTTGACCTGGCTGGATCCTCACTGCTGCAGGAGGAAGAGGACACACAGGAAGAGGAGGGAGGGAGCAGTGGTTGTTTCAGAAGAGGAAGGAGGATGTCTCTCTGCGGCCGGAGGGGGGAGGGGAGGGGCAGGCCAGTTAGTTGTATGAGATAGATGGTGTAGTCTTCATTCTGTGGCGCCACCTGGGGGCCAGGAGGAGGAGGACAGTGGGGCTGACTGACAGTCTCAGTATCACAGTAGTGACATTATGAAATAAACAAACTCTCCCTGCCTTACCCTCCTTACGCAGTCCGCACAGAGACAGACAGACAGGAGGACTAATGGACTAGTAGTCTATATCATTATGGAGTGGACATTGAGAGGAGTGTATTGTGCCAAATGTACTGTGTGTGTGTGTGTGTCTGCACCTTGACAGCTTGCTGCTCTGTGGAAGTCTTGCAATCATCTGAGGTCCTGTCACACGTGTGTGTGTGTGTCACTTTTTCCACCAGCTCCACCACCCCAACTGCCACATCCCTCAGAGAGGTTCATGGCTCCTCACGTATCAGCCAGTCGCAGGGTGAGAACAAACGAGACCATCACTTTTCTCTGTTTCCTACCTTTTAGGTCAGTGTGTCTGAATGGTTTTATATATCACTTTCATTCTCCTTCTCAATGCTCATCTCTATTTTTGTGTGTATGTTGTGTGTATCATTTGTAAATGCTGCACAGCGTCGTCCAATCGATCGAAGTCACAAAGCTCTCTAGCGATCTTTGATTCTCCTGTACCTCTCCTCTTCTTTCTCCCCCACCCATAGCCAGTGCAGGACATGACAGGTGTATTGTTGTCAGACCATGAGCGGGTGTCATAACTGTTCATGACCCAGGTTTCTTCCCAAATGCCACCATATTCCCTAGGTACTGTATTAGGGTGGCAGGTAGCCTAGTGGTTAGTGCGCTGGGCCAGCCGAAAGGTTGCTGGATCGAATCCCTGAGCTGACAAGGTAAAAATCTGTCGTTCTGCCCCCTGAACAAGGCAGTTAACCCACTGTTCCTAGGCCGTCATTGTAAATAAGAATTTGTTCTTAACTGACTTGCCTAGTTAAATAAAGGTTACATTTAAAAAATATATAAATACTTTTGGGGGCAAAAGTATTTTTAAATTCCCTATAAAGGGAAAAGTCATTTGTTTCCTATATAGGAAAAGTAGTTTATATTCTCCCTATATATAGACTAGTAAAATCCCTCCAGTGCAATATCTAGAGATCCCCAACTGCTGGAGCACTTCCTGTGGTTTGAGGTCATGTTGCTAAAGCAACGGCACTGCAGTGTTGCTATTAATGTACCCTACCCACCACCTTTTACAGAAGACTGTGTTGCAGTATATGAGTGGGGAGTAGGGAGGGGTGAGGATGGAAGAACTAGAAAAGTGTTGGGGCCGTGTGTTGTTGACTTGTTTATTTATTTAATTTGTATCAATGTGGTTTGTTTGTATGAGATTGTATGCGAGTGTTTGATAAATAGGTCCGGTCTGTAGTGGGATACTAGGTGTACATAGGCACTTATTAATGTTACATGATGAAACGTATGAGATGACTTAATAACACTATCCCTCTTTGACTCTTTTTTGTTTTTGTTTGAGTTTTACTATTGGCATTGGGATAATGTTATAGTGTGGGAAATGAAATTGCGCTCCCTATTCCCTATATAGTGCACTAGTTTTGACCAGGACCCATAGGCCTCTACTCAAAAGTTGTGCACTATATGTAGGGAATATGGTGCTATTTTGGATGCAGGCTAGGTAGCTCTTTTCTCTCATTCTGAATTGAATGCAACCACATTGGAATCAATTTAGACACCTCAAGACAAAATGATTGTCAGACGAGGGAAACATTACTTGGGATTTAGCAGTTATGAATTGTTTGGGCATGATGCCATGGCTATACTTCATCCTACCATGTGTTTCATTCATACACACTACATATCTACCCAGTACTGTATAGTCCACCGTTCTACAGTGGAGGACACCTATGAGAATCACACGTACATACACACTGACTATTGTCAAAATAGTTAATTGTTTATTCTATCAGGTAATGTAATGTGTGGATAACTCTTCTACTACCTGTAAACTGTTGGCAATAAGGGCTCTCCACATGAGCTAGTTACATTTCTCAACAGACTGACTAGTTAAACTTTTGAACAGTTACTCTGAAGGATATCAGCGCTTTGTGAATAAAAAGTGTGTGTTAATATCATCATTGACAGTTTCTGCAGTTATATCGTCCACTGAATGACATTGTGTCCAGCAGGTAGGCCGGTTTTAGTACCATTTGTTGTTTTTCATGTCTTCCTTCCCTGGTATCTGACGGTAATGGTTATGCATCACTGCTGTAGTTGTTGCATCAAAACAACCTGGAGAAGAAAAGTGTGTCTCAAATGACACCCTATTTCCTATTTAGTGTACTACTGTTTGACCAGGGCCAATATGGCTCTGGTCAAAAGTACTGCACTATATAAGGAATAAGGTGTCATTTGGAACGTAGGCAAAGTGTTATTACATTTTAGTAATTTAGCAGACACTCTTATCCAGAGTGACTTACAATTAGTGCATTCTTCTTAAGATATGTTATCAGAGTAATGTAGTGTACTTAATGTAACTCATTCTGATACACTTAGCGCTTCTCTGGATTTTAGCCATGTTCAACAATGTTTTAAGATGACAATTTATGCCACTTTATGAGTAACAACAAATTAACAGTATTAAACTAGGACTTAAACTCAACTTTTGTTGTAATAATTCATGTTTTTCTCTCTGCACAGAAATGTCAGGTAGAGCGGATCTTATTGTGTCAAGAGACTAGACTGACATCTTGCTTCGGTTTTAAGTGTGGTTGTGATGATAGTAGACAGATGGGTAATCACAAGACATGGATCTCTTCCTCTCCTTCCCTACTTGCATATCTGGAGTCTTGAGTAAAAACTAGGTTTTATTGATCATAGCATTACCAGATGAATGTGTGTCCCTACTTTGAGAGAAAATATATAATGCTGTACATTGTTTGAATGGGAGTATTCTGGCTTTTGGGCTCAACTTCTTTGATGTGCTGCATTATTTTTTTTTTGTTTTGTTCATGACTGCTTTTTTTTAAATATAATTTATTTCCTGGCTAATAAAAACTGTACTGTAAAGAGAGTCATCTCCACTGCTCTTGGTTTCCTTTGTCTTCTGATTATTTCTATAGACAGATGAACATGTGCTTCTTCCTCTGTGTACTTTGATAGTAGCCTTCCTGTATGTTAACATGTCATGGCCTCTTCCATGAGGTCTGACACTTTATGGCACAGAAGATTGTGTGATATTGGCGTTTTATTTATACATAATATATTTTTTTAACTAGGCAAGTCAGTTAAGCACAAATTCTTATTTACAATGACGCCAAATTCGGACGACGCTGGGCCCTATGGGACTCCCAATCACGGCCGGATGTGATGCAGCCTGGATTCGAACCAGGTACAGCAGTGACGCCTCTTGCACTGAGATGCAGTGTCTTAGACCACCGCGCGAGTAATAATCCGCAGTTAAATTTATTTCCAATTTTTTGCCTTCGATATTTTAAATCAACCACGGTAAAATGTATATTCGAATAATTCGACCTGTAATGTAATTTATTTCCATAGCTAGTACGACTCAATCGCGCATCCCTTGAAATCAGGTGGTACGTTCCATAGCTCTCTGTTTCCCCGGAAGAAAGCAGTTTGCTTTTACCACTTGGAAAGTGATCAACCGTGAAAGTACATGATCTACTCGCATAAAAAGAAATACAACTCTTGGAATCCAAGGTTTGCAAAAATATTCACAATTATAATATCCAAAACGGTGTTGTAACCGGTGGCTGAACTGACGTTAACCTGTGACAAATATTTAGCTAGCCAACAACTGCTAAATACGTTTTTGACTTCAAGTTCTGTTGAGAAACTAATTTAGCTAACGTTAGCTAGTTAGCATTCCAGATAATCGTTTCCATTGTTTTGGTCGATTTCAACTGGATCTCTACCCCATGTAATCTAGCTAGATGTTCCGACGTATTCGACTCGTTTGGCTTTTGAACATCATGACAGAAATAACCTGCGAACTGGTTAGCTGAAGTAGCTGGATGTTAGCTACCCGCGTTATTTGGCTAGTTAGCGAACTAATTAGCTTACGTGTTTAGCTAACTCTGGCTAGCTATGTCTTAATCTTGTTGATAACTACAAAGAAGCAAAGCCCCAGTCGTGTGTATTGTTGTGATCTTTATACACATAACGTTAGTTACTTTTGTGGTTGAGATGATTAATTGCATGTATAGATTTAGCCAGATCAAGATTATATTCCTTGTTTCACTTAACGTTAGCTAGCTAGGTAACGGTAATTGATTGCCAAATAACGTTCATCCGGTAAGTTAATTTGACATTTTAAAACCTGCATCGTTGGGAATGGTTCGTAAGCAAGCATTTCGCTGTAAAGTCTACACCAGTTGTATTCGGGTCATGGGATGAGTACAATTTGATTTGGAACATCAATGCATATTGTTAGCCTTTGCTTTGGCTTCGCAATCGCAGTTAACATTGCTAGCTAACGTTAGTACTCATGCTAGACCTGTCATACGAAATCTTGTATATTTTTGTATTGGTTTTGATAACAACCGTTCTTCCGTACTTTGGCATTGTACTATAGTTAATATTTAGACAAGCTATCTAGCTAGTTACCAGGTACTGTGGGTTTATGAATATTTCTCTCCATTCTGCATTACGGTGACGCAGTTACTCGGACCAGTGTTTAACGTTAACTAGCACCTACGACAATATTTGCGAGAAACTCCTGTATGTGTCGGAATATCGTTATTTGTTGTAGTTCTATGTACGTTAACTGGTTAGCTAGCTAGTAGCGTAGCGATCATTGATGTCACCCCCTGTCAGAACAACCACAATTCGTCGGGACATGGACCCTACAAGGTGTCGAAAGCATTCCACATGGATGCTGGCCCAGGTTGACTACAAACTGTTGAAGCGTTGAGTGTGAGGGGGAAAAAACAGCAGTGGGGGCAGTTCTTAACAACAAACCTGTGAGCCTGGAACCTACTATAATACCCCATTCAAAGGCACTTAAATATTTTGTCTTGCCAATTCATCCTCTGAATGGCGCACATACACAATCCATGCTGAATTGTCTTAAGGCTTAAAAATCCTTCTTTAACCTGTCTCTTCCCCATCATCTACACGGATTGAAGTGGATTTAACAAGTGACATAAGTAAGAATTCATATCCTTCACCTGGATTCACCTGGTCGGTCATGAAGTATTCACATGCACAGCCTAGTTTCAGCAAGACCATGCCTCTCAATTGGTTGTCACATGGAACAGCTCACAAAATAACGACAACTGTAGCCGGTAGGGTATGTAGGAAAGACGTTACTAACAGTAAATGTTAACTAAGGAAACAATGGGCATGCAAACCAGGTATTGAAAAAGTTTTGTCTAGTCTTGGTTGAATCTTTGCGATGTGCAATTCAGTCATCATGCTCTGTTTGAATTAACATTTCCTAAGGCCTTCCCAATTTAATGTTGACTGCAAAGTAATCCTACCTGGCAGAATTATATCAGATTTTTATCAATTTTGTTTTCAAACTGACATCACATGTACTGTTATTGTGATTGTACAGAAACACAGAACATTGGAGTATACCCACTTCTCCAGGCAGCACTACACCACTGCAGCTACTGTCTATTGAATGGGCTAAGGTCCACATTGGATGAGATCTGTTTGTTTAGGCTAGCTAGCTCCTTCAATATACAGCCAATTGGCTAACATTAAACATGGGAGGTATCTGATCTGTGGTTTACGCCTGGTCTGGCACACAACTGCGAAAACCACTTACACAAGACAAAGATAGCTTGCCAGTATATTAGCTAATATGTCATCTCCCCTCTCCCTCACTCTCTCTCTCTGTCTGTTGCTGTAGGATAGTACACAGTGTTCGGACTGGCTGAGGAGGCAGATCTACAGACAATATCACATACGCTGGACAGATTTGTAAGTTAAGACTCATGAGTGAACTATTGGGATGGCCCAGTACTATAGCTAGTTGAGCCACTGCCAGAGTGGGGGCATTCTAAGAGTTGATTAGCTATGTGATATGACCATACCGTCTTGTCTTTATGTATGCTTTATAATGTTATTGTACTATGTAGTTCATCACATCAAGTCTCACTGTAAACTGTGTTTTTATTATAGAATCTTATAGATTTGAATGGACAAGGAGACCAGAAATACATAGGTACTTCTCCTATATACTATCTGTAAATAGTATACTGTTTATGGTATGGCTTTCGGCTGGGTGAGCTGACATTCAGTGTGTGTGTGGACCCAGCCCAGCTAGTTAACCCGTGTGGTGACTCCGCAATGCCTGTGAAGAAGAAGAGGAAGTCTTCAGGGTCAGATGACCCGGGACTCAGGAAGTGTAAAATCACCTGGTGAGGAACACTACCCACTACCCGTCACCCACCGGGTGCTCCTCACCCACCACCCCTGCCCTCCTTCTCCTCACCACCCCTCACCCACCAATCCTACCCTCCTTCTCCTCACCCACCATCCCTCACCCACCTCTCCTGCTCCTCACCACTTTTCCCATCATCCTCCACTATTGGATGTTTGGTATTTTCCCTCCACCCCCTACACACCCCATCTCATGGCCCCTCCCCCCCAGATACTGCTGTATTTAGAGCTGTAGTGGAACTCTGCCTCACCCAACCCTTCTACTGTAGACCCTTCTCACCCATTCCACCGTGTATGTTGCAGCTGCTGCTTGCTGGCTTTGCTCTGTGCAGTGAGCCTGGCTGCTTGACTAAAAGAACTCAACACTCAGCACATATTTATCCCCTTATGCAACACAGACCTCAGTCAGTCCACAGGAAAGAAGAGAGGGAGGAGTGTGTGTGACACTGAATATCCTGAGAACTCCTCTAATGAATTTGTCCGAGTCTGTTTAGTGACCATGTTCTATCCGCGTTGTAGTTTCTGACTGTGTTCTGACCCGCGTTGTAGTTTCTGACTGGGTTCTGACCCACTTTGTATTTTCCGGTGTTCTAACCCGCGTTCTAGTTTCTGACTGTGTTCTATCCCGCGTTGTAGTTTCTGACTGGGTTCTTTCCCGCATTGTAGTTTCTGACTGTGTTCCGACCCGCGTTGTAGTTTCTGACTGTGTTCCGACCCGCGTTGTAGTTTCTGACTGTGTTCCGACCCGCGTTGTAGTTTCTGACTGTGTTCTGACCCGCGTTGTAGTTTCCGGTGTTCTAACCCGCATTGTAGTTTCTGACTGTGTTCTAACCTGCGTTGTAGTTTCTGACTGTTCTATCCCGCGTTGTAGTTTCTGACTGTGTTCTAACCCGCGTTGTAGTTTCTGACTGTGTTCTAACCCGCGTTGTAGTTTCTGACTGTGTTCTAACCCGCGTTGTAGTTTCTGACTGTGTTCTATCCCGCGTTGTAGTTTCTGACTGTGTTCTATCCCGCGTTGTAGTTTCTGACTGTGTTCTATCCCGCGTTGTAGTTTCTGACTGTTCTATCCCGCGTTGTAGTTTCTGACTGTTCTATCCCGCGTTGTAGTTTCTGACTGTGTTCTAACCCGCGTTGTAGTTTCTGACTGTGTTCTAACCCGCGTTGTAGTTTCTGACTGTGTTCTATCCCGCGTTGTAGTTTCTGACTGTGTTCTATCCCGCGTTGTAGTTTCTGACTGTGTTCTATCCCGCGTTGTAGTTTCTGACTGTGTTCTATCCCGCGTTGTAGTTTCTGACTGTGTTCTATCCCGCGTTGTAGTTTCTGACTGTGTTCTATCCTGTATGTTGTAGTTTCTGACTGTGTTCTATCCTGTATGTTGTAGTTTCTGACTGTGTTCTATCCTGTATGTTGTAGTTTCTGACTGTGTTCTATCCTATATGTTGTAGTTTCTGACTGTGTTCTATCCTGTATGTTGTAGTTTCTGACTGTGTTCTATCCTGTATGTTGTAGTTTCTGACTGTGTTCTATCCTATATGTTGTAGTTTCTGACTGTGTTCTATCCTATATGTTGTAGTTTCTGACTGTGTTCTATCCTATATGTTGTAGTTTCTGACTGTGTTCTATCCTATATGTTGTAGTTTCTGGCTGTGTTCTATCCTATATGTTGTAGTTTCTGACTGTGTTCTATCCTATATGTTGTAGTTTCTGACTGTGTTCTATCCTGTATGTTGTAGTTTCTGACTGTGTTCTATCCTGTATGTTGTAGTTTCTGCAGACCCCAGGCTCCAGGCCGGTTGATCAGCCCAGAGGACCAGTTCTCCAATAAGAAATGTCTGGCCTGGTTCTACGAGTACACAGGTACAGTGTCACCAGAAAGTATTCATACCCCTTGACTTATTTCTCACCCATCTACACACAATACCCCATAATGACAAAGTGAACACATGTTTTTAGAAATATTAGCAAATTTACTGAAAATAAAATACAGAAATATCTCATTTACAAAAGTATTCACACCCCTGAGTCAGTACATGTACACCTTTGGTAGTGATTACAGCTCTGGGCAATGTTCCCTCAATAATTTTTTTGGCACTGAGCAAATTTCTGGTCTGCTGAGCACAAACTTGAACATTGTGAAAATTCTGTGCAACTTGTGGCGCTTGTTTACTGTGAACACTGAGGCTGTACCCGCTTTAAGGTTATAACAGTGGCCTAGTAGGCTACTGTGGTTATTTGATCATAATGTAGGTCTACAAGAGTGGCCTACCATAAAAAACAATGAAGAAAATGTATCCCAAATTGTATTCAGCCTACAGTAGCAGCCAATGTGTGGTGTTCAATGTAGGCCTTACATTCCATGAGACTTTTGAAAAAAACATTTAGGGATTGACACTAACCTGTTTATCCGCTTGTCCTTCAGACAAGGAGGTGGCTGAACATGTGGTGTTTGATGCAAAAAATCACTTTACAAAATAAAATGCATTGTTATTCCCTTACCAATATTACAGAGAATTGAGACAAATGATGCTACCCTCTGCCTATTGGTTACTTAGCTTATTCAAGCCTCTCAAATTGCCCCTTAAAGACAGAAAAAAGCTATTTACTTGACTGGCATTTCAAAGATGGATAGAAATGCACCTGTTTTGTGCACTTGTAGGATGAAACCACTCCCCCATTACTGACTAGAAATGAGCTATAACTGAGCTAATAACTTACTTACTAGCAAAGAATATGAACAAATGTACACCTGGCTACATGCAGCTCTTGCTTTGACCTCAAAACAAGCACATCTACTTGTGACCACTCATGCTCTAAACACAGTCCAGTTCAAAGTGAATGACACAGATCCATATATGGCAATGGTCTATTTGCATATAGGACAACTGAAGCTTTGATTGGTTATGGCGCACCGGTCTGTGTAGAGTCATGACTGTCAATGCAATAGAATCTGTAGTTTGTTTCAGTATGTTGCATTGAAAGGGGATAGTATTGTGTTGATTTGATGACAATTTGCACAGTAGAGGAAAATTGGCTATAAGTCTTTCTGATAAGTCTCAAAGAGCTTTGCATACCTGGATTGTACAGTATTTGCACATTGTTATTTTTGAAATTCTTCAAACTCTGTCAAGTTTGTTGTTGATCATGCCTAGACAGCATTTTCAATTCTTGCCTTAGATTAAGCCAATTTAAGTCAAAACTGTAACTAGGCCACTCGACATTCAATGTCATCTTGGTAAGCAACTCCGGTGTATATTTTGTCTTGTGTTTTAGGTTATTGTCCTGCTGAAAGGTGAATTTGTCTCTGTGTTTGTTGGAAAACAGACTGAACCAGATTTTCCTGTAGGATTTTGCCTGTGCTTAGCTCTATTCCGTTTTTTTTATCCTAAAAAAAACTCCCTAATCCTTGCCGATGACAAGCATACTCATAACATGATGCAGCCACCACCATGCTTGAAAATATTAAGAGTGGTACATGCACATCATGCTTTGTATTTAGGACATACATTTTATTTCTTTGCCAAATTCTTTTCAATTTTATTTTAGTACCTTATTGCAAACAGGGCATGTTTTGGAATATTTTTTATTCTGTTCAGACTTCCTTCTTTTTACTCTGCCATTTAGGTTAGTATTGTGGAGTAACTACAATGTTGTTGATCCATTTCTCCTATCACAGGCATTAAACTCTGTAACAGTTTTAAAGTCACCATGGTGAAATCCCTGAGCGGCTTCCTTCCTCTCCGGCAACTGAGTTGGGAAGGATGCCTGTAGCTTTGAGTGACTGGGTGTATTGATACACCATCCAAAGTGTAATTAATAACTTCACCATTCTCAAAGGGATATTCAATGTCTGCGTTTGTTCATTTTTACCCATCTACCAATAGGTGTCCTTCTTTGTGAGGCATTGAAAAACGTCCTTGGTCTTTGTGGTTGAATCTGTTTAAAATTCACTGCTCTACTGAGAGACCTTACAGATAATTGTATGCGTGAGGTACAGAGATGAGGTAGTCATTCAAAAATCATGTTAAACACTATTGCCTTAAGCACATTTTTACTCCTGAACTTTAGTCTTGTCATAACAAAGGGATTGAATACTGATTGACTCAAGATATTTCAGATTTTAATCTTTCATTAATTTCTAAACATTTCAAAAAATGTAATTCCACTTTGACATTATGTGATATTGTGTGTAAGCCGATGACACAATCTGTTTCATCAATTTTAAATCCAGGCTGTATCACAACAAAATGTGGAAAAAGTCAAGGGGTGTGAATACTTTCTGAAGGCACTATGTCATATCATGATGGTCATAGATTGCGCTATTAACTTTGATACACACTCTGATTAGAACTCTTTAAGTCGCAAGGAAAGCTCATGTTGATTATTGGTCACTAAGTATTGAGTCATTTATACCATTCTGTGTGTGTTTTGTGCATGCTTCCCGTGTGTGTGTGCCAGGTCCAGATGAGGTGTTGGGTCCAGAGGGGATGGAGAAGTTCTGTGAAGACATTGGAGTGGAACCAGAAAACGTTAGTCTTCCTCTCCTCTTTTCTCTTCACCCACCCATCATCCATTGTTGATAATTATATGCATATTCTCTCTCTCTCCCCCCTCTCTTTCTCCCCTCTCTCTGTCCCTCTCTCTTTTTCAGATAATCATGTTAGTTTTAGCTTGGAAACTAGAAGCACCAAATATGGGATTTTTCACTAAGGAGGAGTGGCTTAAGGGAATGACTTTACTACAGTGAGTAACCTTGATTTACCACATCACATGTCTGTTTCTGACGCTTCTGATTCTATAGGTGTGACTGAGAAACCATGTTTGTTTGTGACACTACACCCCCCTATAGGTGTGACTGCATAGAGAGGTTACAGGGGAAACTGGACTACTTGCGCAATCAGCTCAACGACACAATCCTCTTTAAAAACATCTACAGATACGCCTTCGACTTTGCCAGAGTGAGTCCTCTATCACTGGTTCATAGTCAGGAAATGGTTTGACTTCCTGAGGAGAGGGTCTGGATGGCAGATGTACTTACATTATCTCTCCCTCTTTAACAGCTCTCTTAACCCTCCATCTGCCTCCTCTCCTTCCACTCTTCTTCCCCTTCTCTCCCCCAGGAGAAGGACCAGAGGAGTCTGGACATGGACACAGCTAAGTCCATGCTAGCGTTGCTACTGGGGAGAACATGGCCACTGTTCCCTGTCTTCAACCAGTTTCTGGAGGTAACACACACCCTATGTTGAACACAGCTGTGTGGTTCCTGCACTGACTTGCTCCTAATATCGATCTCCTTCTCTTCTCTCTCTGTCCTCCCCCCTCCCCGCTTTTCTACACTCTCTTCCTCCATTTTCTCTCCTCCCCCTCGCTTCTCTCTCCTCCCCTGCAGCAGTCCAAGTACAAGGTGATGAATAAGGACCAGTGGTATAACGTCTTAGAGTTTAGTCGTACAGTCAGTACAGACCTCAGTAACTATGACGAGGATGGAGCCTGTGAGTACACACACTAAAACACACACACACTAACAAACAGAAACACACAAAAACACACTAAAAAACATACATACACAGTCCCTCACACTAACACTACTCTCTCTCTCTGCAGGGCCGGTGTTATTGGATGAGTTTGTGGAGTGGCAGAAAGCTCGGCTGGCAGCACTATAGGGGAGGACACTCCCCAAACCGCAGAAGAGGAGAAAGAGGGAGCAGGAAAGCAAAAGGGCGAAAGAAAACACACATGAGGATGTTCTGCCTCCATTTGAAATATACAGAAACGGCACACACACCTTCCATGGACTGTGCACACATACACGCATACAGTGTCACGGAGCGCACACACACTTCCAGTGATGGCCTCTGTGCTTCGTGGGACAAACAGTGAAGTCCTCTCTTTCTCTCTGAAGAGACTTTTTCAGTGTTAATTTAAACAAGTTAAACAAGAAGAAAATAACTAAAGATGAACTATTTTTCATATGTATTGCATCTGTGGCCACAGTTCTCTAGCCAGTGTTGTTAAGATCGACTGGGGAATTTTTCTGTTTCATTTAACATTTTTTCCATTAATTTGAGTCTTACCTTGTTTATAGTATGTCTTCAGAACAAGAATAAAGAATGGAATTGTACCAAACCTGCTTCTAACCTCATCGCTACAACCAAATATACTGGGCTGTGATTGGTACGACCAAATTAATTTACCAGAGACTTTTGTCTTATGGTCTGGTGGATCAACAACGCAGCCGTTTTTATGTCAATATCAATTCAAGGTAACAATTAAGTACCTTACTGTGATTGTTTTCAATTAAAATGCTAAAAAAGAAACAAATAACTTAGCAAATAGCAATTTTTCAAGCAAGAATTTTGCAAGGACTGTCTGGGAGTGGTCTGAGTGGAGAGGGGAAAACGAAATGTTATTGGCAGAGAGATTTGGAACTCTTTCTTATTGGTCTATTAACAAATTTACTGCCTGGTGATGTCACCAGACAGGCCAAAACACCATCCCACCAAGACAGGCTGAAATTTCAGGCGGTCTTTGCAAACAGCTCTTACACTTATTAAAGGGCATCATAATAATTTTCACAATTTCAGTGTTATTCCAACCTCAGTATGGAAATATACACTGAGTGTAAAAAGCATTAGGAACACCTTTCTAATATTGAGCTGCACCCTGTTTTGCCCTCAGAACAACATCAATTCGTCGGGGCCTGGACTATAAGGTGTCGAAAGCGTTCCACAGGGATGCTGGCCCATGTTGACTCCAATGATTCCCACAGTTGCCAAGTTGGCTGGATGTCCTTTGGGTGGTGGACTATTGATGCACACGGAAACTGTTGAGTGAAAAACCCTGCGCCGTTACAATTCTGAACACTCAAGCCGGTGCGCCTGGCAACTACTACCATCTTTTGTCTTTCCCATTCACTCTCTGAATGGCACACATACACAATCCATGTCTCAAGGCTTATTAATCCTTCTTTAACCTGTCTCCTCCCCTTCATCTGCACTGAAGTGGATTTAACAAGTGACATCAATAAGGGATCATAGCTTTCACCTGGTCAGTCTATGACATTAACCCAATAGAAAGAACATGAACAAGTCCCAAACCATTAGCCATCAGCTTTATATTTAATTAATCGTCTCCCTCCAAACACCTTCTCCTGTATTGTGTACCTCTAATTTGTGTACCCCTGTCTTGCAGTCTTGTGATTCGGTCAAATAATTATATATTTTTTTGTTCACTCCAACACAGGCCAGACTATAGTTGTTGTTATTCCAGGCGTATTAGTGCTATGTGCAATCATAACCTGGGGACAAGGTTAGAACCAAATACACAAGGACTAACTTTAAATTAACAATCAATCAAATGTATTTATAAAGCGCTTTTTACATCAGTAGATGTCACAAAGTGCTATACAAAAACCCAGCCTAAAACCCCAAACAGCAAGCAATGCAGATGTAGGATCACGGTGGCTAGGAAAAACTCCCTGGAAAGGCAGGAACCTAGGAAGAAACCTAGAGAGGAACCAGGCTCTGAGGGGTGGCCAGTCCTCTTCTGGCTGTGCCGGGTTGAGATTATAACAGTACATGGCCAAGATGTTCATTGATGAACAGCAGGGTAAAATAATAATAATAATCACAGTGGTTGTAGAGGGTGCAACAGGTCAGCAACACAATCATCCAAAGTTAATATTTACTTTTAATGTTTTATTTCCAATTGCTTTTACAAAACAATAATGGAAACTGCTGGATGTGATGACAAGTCAAAATCTTAAGTGTGTCTGGGAATTTGTGTGTGAGAATTTGTGATTGAGAAAATGTTTCACAATGGAGTGAAATGGCGAGGCACTAACTGTTAAAGTTGTCCAGTAGGAAACACACATTTTTGTTTTCTGTTTCAAACCATTTTGGTACAATGTCTCTGTATGCCTGACTGAACATGACCCTCGTCTTTCTGCTCGGGCTGCATCTATCAAGATTAGGAGGGCTGATCTTGAACCAGTTTCGCCTTTTATATCATAATGATTAAGATTATATGGACAGGTTAGGACCGGATCATTTATCAGCAGTTCTACTCTGAGACACTTTATGAATACAGGCTTAGATCTTGTATGTCATATCTCCAGTTGAAAGACTGGTCTCTCCTGGCCCTGGGATGGGCTGGCTGGACTGGCTGTGTCCCTCTCCTCAGGGTCTGAGTCCTGGGGGTCTGAGTCTCGGCCCGAGGGGTTCTGTGGGTCCAGGGGGCTGGCGGTGGCAGCAGCCATGATGGTGTTGAGCCTGGTGAGGGACAGCGAGCGCTGCTTGGCCCGGGGAGCGAGGGAAGTACGTTCCATGGGGGCGGGGTTTGGCAGGTGACTATAGCGATGCCCCTCCTCATCGTACTGGTACAGACGAATCACACGGCTCCGTCTAGCGGGCCGGGGAGGAGAACACCTCTCTTCTCCCGCTGCTCCCTCCCCCTGCCTCTCCACTCCCCCCTCTCTCACCCCAACAGACCCTTCTTCTGAGTCACTGCTACTATCACCTCTAAATCCTCCCTCTTCAACCTCTCCCTCACTCTCTCTCCTCTCCTTACACTCTGTCCTCCCCTCCTTTCCCTCTCTCCCTTCCTCACTCTCTCTTCTTCCTTCCTCCCTGTCACTTTCATTCCTCCCCTCCTTTCCCTCTTTCCCTTCCTCACTCTCTCTTCTTCCTTCCTCCCTGTCACTTTCATTCCTCCCCTCCTTTCCCTCTTTCCCTTCCTCACTCTCTCTTCTTCCTTCCTCCCTGTCACTTTCATTCCTCCCCTCCTTTCCCTCTCTCCCTTCCTCACTCTCTCTTCTTCCTTCCTCCCTGTCACTTTCATTCCTCCCCTCCTTTCCCTCTCTCCCTTCCTCACTCTCTCTTCTTCCTTCCTCCCTGTCACTTTCATTCCTCCCCTCCTTTCCCTCTCTCCCTTCCTCACTGTCACTCCTTTCTTCCTCCCCCACTCTCCTGCTCTTTTTTCCATCTGTGCTGTCTCCCACCTCCCTCCCCTCTTCTCCTCCCCTCTCCCTCCCTTCCTCTCCTCTCCCCTGGTGGCAGCCCTCCATGTAAGCAGTCTCTTCATGATGTTTGCCCCTGAAGCTTCTCTGAGGTTTGGCTGGTGGAGATGGGCTTACATTCTCCATGGTAACGCTTGTCGTCGAGGCAGAGTAATCCTCATTCTCTTGTTCCACATCCTTCCGGAATGCCACGCTGACTGTTTCACCATGGTTACGACGTTCCTGTCCTAGCGAACGCACCCAATTCACCCACCTTAGAGAGGAGTTGTGGTAAAATGTATCTGTATTTAATAATGATGCTGTTTAAATGGGAAGTTCAGTGTTTTACAGCTAGACTACTGTCACTCTGAAAGCAGTCTATGGGCCAAGAGATACTAATCCATGGTTCGGTTTTCTTTAAACAAGCACTACAAGTTTCAACTAACCATGATTTAGTTTCTCCTGGCCCATATTCTACTTTCAGGGTGAGGACCCATCTAACATGAAGTTGTAAAATACTGAACTTCATCTTTATCGAATGTAAAATAAAGGTGAATAGATGTTGACGAACAGTTGATTAAATGTTTAATATAGGTAGATAAAGCAATGCACCTGTCCAGTAGTGTCCTGCTCAAAGCTCCAGAGCTGAACCCCACCAGGAACGTCACCACTACTGATGCCGCCACCGCCGCCGCAAACACACCGTCAGAAACTACGGCAACATCCCTCTCCTCTCCATGACCACCCAGCATACTCCTGACCACCCGCCTGTGTTCGACCGCATGGTCCTGTGGACTGCTGGCAGTCCTGAGATAGGTAAAGAGTGAATTAATTTATGAGTCCCAAATTACCCTATTATATAGTGCACTACTGTATTAACACAACATGACTGCCTTACAACAGTACTGACAGCAGGTAGGGTGTGAGTGTAGTTTGTCCTCCAGCCAGTAGGAGGCAGTAGTACAGCCCGCTGTGGTGAGGAGAAGCAATGTGGATCCGCAGGCTACCATCTCGTTGCATAGCAACCACATCCTTCTGGCTGGCATGAAGACTGCTGTTCTGGACCCGACCGAAAGGGGTGTGCCAGTACTGGACCACTCCTACACACACACACACACACACACACACACACACACACACACACACACACACACACACACACACCAGTATAACAGGGGTACGTGACATTCCATAAATGTAAATGTAGTCTTTTGTGTGTGTGTGTGTTTTATCTCACCTGCATGTGTTGCGTTCATGCAGGTCAGTGTGAGGTTCCTCCCTTTGTGAACTCTGACCCTAGAGGTGTGGCTTAGGGTTAGACTGACCGCGCCCATACAGAGGGCTGAGCCAATCAGTAGAGCCGCTGGCAGCAGAGACCCCAGAATTCTTCCCATTCCCACCACTACACACACACACACAATACGGACAATGTTTCTCAGAATGCCACAAATACCTCATCATATGTGGACCCATGTCGAGTAACATGTTTTTATATTCAACAAATAATAAAGCAATCAATCAATAAATCAATTAACCAATCAAACAAGTATTTGATATACTTTCTCTTGGCATAGCCCTTCATTGAAACACATAGGGTGAATAAGTAATGGTCTTCTGGGAAAAATAATATTACAATACAATAATCCTCATCACAATATTATGACTTACTGTGTAGTTTGTTCTTACTATATCTCCTTATACAACAAACCGTCTTAAATTAAATTAACAAGTTAGATGTTTCATGTCCATCTCCCCCGTTGTCGGATGTGAATGTTGTCTTTCTTCAGTTCAGTATAGTGTAAAGTGCAGTTTCTCACATGACTTTTCATACGTCCGGTGACTCCGGTACCTTGGGGTTAAACATTAATGACACAGCGTCACCTCGGTCACTGGCTCTACTCCACAGTACATTACGCTGCTGTTGTTTCACCTAATGGCCACCGGAGGGCGCTGCAGTACTGTAAATACCACAGACGTGAAAAACATGTTGTTTCCAAACAAAGTGTAACTTGATACTGATTAGATGAAAGTTTTACATTGTTTCCAGAATGGCAAGTTGACCGATCTGCTGCATAGTGGCTGTTGTATGCTGGCTGCAACTTGATTTGTTCAAACAGACAGTTAGTGTAAAAAGATCAGAATTGGGCTGCTTGTGTGAACGCAGCTTAAACGCATGCTACTGTGCAGACATACATCTTCGAAAACATTGTACACCAACATTATATATTTCTTTGTGCGTTTTGAAACGAGTTAGACCTAATTCTGAAATATATATATATTGGTTTGCGAAGTTGTTTTAGGAGTGGATATTCTTTATGAAGAGTGAGGTGAGGCGTTTTGCCCACAATCGAACGGAAATGGGTGTCCAAGTAAGATAAACGTCACACATTTTTTTAAATGACTAGGCAAAAATAGACTAGATTTATTCTCAAATGTTTTATATGAAAAACAGTTGGCTCCAGTTAATATTTAAGAGCTTTGATTCAACTTGATCATGTCACTGGAGCAGTAGGTCTAGTCGACACTAAAATAAAACACCACATGTTTCGGCTCAACATAGTCAGGGAACCAGAGTAGCTTGAGCTCAGCTCCAGCTGTTAAGACACCCTCCCCTGTGTGTGAGAGAGCGAGAGAGAGAACGAGAGCGCGAAAGAGACAGCAAGTGAGTCCCGAGGAGCTCGTGCATCAGAAGAGCAGCCTCCGGGAGGGAACAAGGGATCACTCCGACTGAAGCCCCAGTAGGACTGGAGAGAAACGAATACGTCATCGAGGGAGTCAACTCTTCCAAGGTAAACTAGCCTAATTAAAGCAGACAGTCGGTTTGACGATGGATGAACATACTTCAACTTTTCTAGAGCATAGCCTACAGCAAATATGGATACTTTTGAATGTGTGTAAACGTATCTGAACTTTTCTAGAGCATACGATTTTACCAACCGCCAGCCAAGTAAAATGATATTCCATGATGTAGGCCTACTTCACATCAACGGAGTTGAGCGCGGACTGGAGCTCGGACGTAACAATTATTTTTTAAATCAAAAACAGGACTATTAATAAAAACTTAATTTTATGTGGTGTCAGAACTCCAGTCCGCCCACACAAGTCGTTGTGCAACTCCGTTATTGTGAAGTACAGTACATCATGGAGTTTAGTTTTACTTGGCCACCAACTGCTGTGTTCAGCAAGTATAAAACACGTTTTTTCGCGTTATTTCAGTTAAATTGCCTACTATCTCCGTGTGTGTGTGTGTGGCTGGGGAGCAGAATACAAAAAATGATTGCAGTCAGAGTGCGTTGTAACTGCATCCAAAATAAGTTGTTTTTACCTCAGTAATTTTGAAGTATAACTGCAGTTGTTCTGCAATTACTGCTTCCAAAATACCATAGTGGACTGCAGGTTCAAAACCGCAATCTTTTTTTGTAAGAGTTTCCTCCCAGCAGCTGCAGCATCTGTAAAATGTGTTTACAATTTCAGTAGTGTTTAGACTTACTGAGCAGAGCTACTACCTTTGGCCCAGGCTGTGGAGGTCTGTTATGAATGCTGACATTCTTTCTCTTTCCATCCCCCACCTCATTTCTCCTCAGAAGTTCTAAAGCCTGATGAGTCATGTAGGACTTAACTGTTCAATGGAACTGAACTGTGAACAAAGCGACGGTTGTAGTATAGTTGCGGTTGTAGTATAGTTTGTCTCTGCCAGTTCAGTCTGCCATGTCTGTTACGGTGTTATGTCTGAAAAACACAAGTCAAGCTTCCGCTAACATTGGGTTGTTGTTGTGGTTAGAGTAGCTAACAGATTGTAATGGGCTAATGTGATGCTCCATTTGCCTCTACAGGATAGGTACTGTTTGGCGTAGCATAGAGCATTTTAGCCTAATCTTAACTTGGTGATACTATCTTCGTTCTCGGTTCAGCTAAACATGTATCTTCTAAAATGTTTATGTCCAGTTGCAGGTGGTTCGTTTTTAATTTTAGAAAATGCTCCATTATTAAATGCATACATTTTTTGCTCCATGATGTAATCTAACTATGTGTATCCTGCCATCTTGTCTATTTCAAATCTCTCATTGATTGAGACAGTTGGATCATGATTAGGCTACTGTTGGTCTTTCTAGTGGTAAAGATAGATACAAAGAGTGATACATGATGAGTTTGGGATATAACGAATGGTAGTATGTAGAAAGAGACGGACAGTGAGACAGAATGAAAACAAACAGGCGGCGCAAACGGGAAAAATAATGTATGTAAAAGGACGGAGAGAAAGAGAATGAGCGCGATAGAGATGGATTTGGAGGGGACAGAGAGTAGTAGTAGTGATTTTGACAGGTGGAGTTTCCTGTCAGGCCAGACAGTACCCAATAGTCCCCTTCCCAGACGGAACATGGCCAGCCTAGCTGTGGGTTCTATCTAGAGCTCCATCTAGACCTCCAGTAGACTAAGTCCAACCAATAGCGGTGTTTGACTGAAATGCATACAGTATTCCTGTAGTAGTATACACTGAACAAAATATAAACGCAACATGCAACAATTTCAAAGATTTTACTGAGTTACAGTTCATATAAGGAAATCAGTTAATTGAAATACATTCATTAGGCCCTAATCTATGGATTTCACATGACAGGGCAGGGGTGCACCCACTGGGGAGCCAGGCCCAGCCAATCAGAATGAGTTTTTCCCCGCAAAAGACAGACAGAAATACTCCTCAGCATCCCCACCCCTCCTCAGACGATCCCGTAGATGATGAAGCCGGGTGTGGAAGTCCTGATCTGGCATGGTTACACGTGGTCTGCAGTTGTGATGCCAGTTGGACGTACTGCCTCTGTATACACTATATACATCAATGATGTCGCTCTTGCTGCTGGTGTTTCTCTGATCCACCTATACACAGACGACACCATTCTGTATATTTCTGGCCCTTCTTTGGACACTGTGTTAACTAACCTCCAGACGAGCTTCAATGCCATACAACTCTCCTTCCGTGGCCTCCAACTGCTCTTAAATGCAAGTAAAACTAAATGAATGCTCTTCAACCGATCGCTGCCCGCACCTGCCCACCCATCCAGCATCACTGCTCTGGACGGTTCTGACTTAGCTATTTGTAGTTGTCCACATATTCTAGGTGTCTGGTTAGACTGTAAACTCTCCTTCCAGACTCGCATTTAAGCATATTCAATCCAACATTAAATCTAGAATCTGCTTCCTATTTCGCAACAACGCATCCTTCATTCATGCTGCCAAACATACCCTCGTAAAACTGACTATCCTATCAATCCTTGACTTCGGCGATGTCATTTACAAAATAGCCTCCAACACTACTCAGCAAATTGGATGCAGTCTATCACAGTGCCATCCATTTTGTCACCAAAACCCCATGCGACCTGTATGCTTTCGTTGGCTGGCCCTTGCTTCATATTCGTCGCCAAACCCACTGGCTCCAGGTCATCTATAAGTCTTTGCTAGGCACTGGTCACCATAGCAGCACCCACCCGTAGCACGCGCTCCAGCAGGTATATTTCACTGGTCACGCCCAAAGCCAATTCCTCCTTTGGCCACCTTTCCTTCCAGTTCTCTGCTGCCAATGACTGGAACGAACTGCAAAAATCACTGAAGCTGGAGACTCATATCTCCCTCACTAACTTTAAGCACCAGCTGTCAGAGCAGCTCACAGATTACTGCACCTGTACATAGCCCATCTGTAAAATGCCCATCCAACTACCTCATCCCCATACTGTTATTTATTTATTTTTCTCCTTTGCACCCCAGTATCTCTACTTGCAAGTTCATCTTCTGTACCTCTATCACTCCAGTGTGTAATTGCTATATTGTAATTATTTTGCCACTATGGCCTATTTATTGCCTTACCTCCCTTATCTTACCTCATTTGCACACACTGTATATATACTTTTTTCCTATTGGATTATTGACTGTATGTTTGTTTATTCCATGTGTAACTCTGTGTTGTTTGTGTCGCACTGCTTTACTTTATCTTGGCCAGGTCGCAGTTGTAAATGAGAACTTGTTCTCAACTAGCCTACCTGGTTAAATAAAGGTGAAATAAAAAAAAACGTTTTAAAAAAGCCACATTTTCTAAAACAATGTTGGAGGCAGCTTATGGTAGAGAAGTTAACATTCAATTATCTGGCAACAGCTCTGGACATTCCTGCAGTCAGCATGCCAATTGTACTCTCCCTCAACTTGAGACGTCTGTGGCATTGTGTTGTGTGACACAACTGCACATTTTAGAGTTGCCTTTTATTGTCCCCTGCACAAGGTGCACCTGTGTAATGATCATGCTGTTTAATCAGCTTCTTGATATGCTACAGCTGTCAGGTGGATGGATTATCTTGGTAAAGGAGACATGCTCACTAACAGGGATGTAAACAAATTTGTGACCCACATTTGAGAGAAAAAAAGCTTTGTGCATGTGGAACATGGGACTAACACTTTACATGTTCTGTTTATTTTTGTTCAGTGTAGTTAGTACTGCTAGCTGTTGTGAACTGACCACTCCCTTCATCCCTCTCCTTTCCCCTCCTCTCTTCTCCAGGAGAGGTCCATGGTAAACCCTGTGTGTGTGTACTAGTGTGCGTAGTGTGTTTGTCTGCATTGTGTAGTGTGTGTTCTGTCTCTAACAGGGTTGTTAAACACTAACATGATTACAGACTGCCTGACTTTGTCCAATAAGCATCTCCATGACTACCAGAGAGTCCTGTTGACTGTCAGACCAGTGAACAGTAGCAGTGTCTGTGTGTTTAGCAGACACTCTATGCTAAGCACACTGCTAAAAGGTCTGGGAACCTCTGATCTAACATTAGAGTTGGATCGGGTTACTCCCAGTGATCCATGGGTAGACTAGGACTGTCTCTTGTCTGGATGTGTCACATGACTGGAGAATTATGTTGTTATGGTGTGACTCATATGGTGTGTGTTGAAATAAGAGGATATCCTTTAACAACAGTGCTTATTTTTCTGTACTTTCGATGGGAGGAGTCAGTGTACAGTGTAGATAATGAGACTCTGTCTCACACACACACACGCACACACAAACACCCTTCTCTTGTTTGCCCTCTTCTTGGCATAAATCTCATAGACTCCCCACCACAAAAATGTAGCCTTAAGGCTAAGGTATTTTTGTTCAGTGTAGTTAGTACTTCTAGCTGTTGCGAACTGGGGTGAGGGGCTACACCCCCCCCCCCCCCCCCCCTGCTGAGGGGAGAATGGCTCATAATAATTGCCGGAGCAAAACCATCAAAAACATGTGTTTGATTTATTTGATACTATTCTGCTCCAGCCATTACCATGAGCCCGTCCACCAACCTCCTGTGCTACCGATACCAGGGTTTCTTCTCGATCGAAAAAGGACTGTCCTGTTATTTATCTAATTACCTAACTGTTTAATTGTTACCCAATTAAATAAATAATGTAACAATTAACTCATTAGGATCTGGAGCACCATGAGAGCGGTTCTTTAACTTCTTATGGGGGGCAGTATTTCGACGTCTCGATGAGAAGCATGCCTAAAGTAAATATATAATTGGTAGTTTTGGCTAGAAAACACTCTAAAGTTTCCAAAACTGTTCAAATAATGTCTGTGAGTATAACAGAACTGATATGGCAACCTGAGGAAAATCCATCCAGGAAGTGTGATTTTTTTTTGATGTGGGTAATTCAATTGAATGCCTGTAGAGTATCTAATGGGTTAGGACCCAGATTGCAGTTCCTTTGGCTTCCACTAGATGTCAACAGTCTTTAGACATTGTTTCAGGCTTGTTTTCTGAAAAATGAAGAAGAATGAGACCCTTTCTCTCAGTGGACTGTAGAATCATGCAGTGCTGGTTTGCGTGCGTGACCGAGTGCGCGCCCTTCGTTGTTTTTCCTTTCTATTGAATACACTATTGTCCGGTTGAAATATTATTGAGTATTTAGACAATTGACAACCTGAGGATTAATTATAAACATCGTTTGACATGTTTCGGCAAACTTTACCGGTACTATTAGGATGTATTTTTCTGCACGTTTTGACCGCCTTTGAGCCAGTGGATTACTGAACAAAACGCGCCAACAAAACTGAGTTTTTGGGATATAAAGAGGGACTTTATCGAACAAAACTACAATTTTTGCTACCAAATAGCAATTTTATTGCTATTTCTGACTTTTGTAATTCCTTTACTTGGTGTCCTCAGATAATCGCATGGTATGTTTTCGCCGTAAAGCCTTTTTGAAACCTGATAAAGCGTCTGGATTAACAAGAAGTTAATCTTTAAACCGATGTATAACACTTGTATTTTTTATGAATGTTTATTATGACTATTTAGAATTTGGTGCTCCGCAATTTCACCTGATGTTGTTGAGGTGGGTCGCTAGCGGAACGCCTGCGCCAGAATTACCATCTCCCGAATTAAACTCAAGTTCTTTATCTATCACATCTATAAACAGTCAACTTATTAATCATAACCTCGTATCATCATCATTCGTAACCTCCTTGCATCTGCAAAAACCTGAGCCTTACTTATGATTCAGTACTACACAAATTGGTTTAATATTTTTTTTGCTAGCTAACACAAGATAAACATACACACTTAATACGTTAAAATCAGGTTCCTAGTGGAATGACCCATCATGGCTGCTTGTTACAAAAGAGATGGAGGGACAGAGACATAATACTTTGGTACATTAACTTCTTCTTAACCTGTTGAGGATGGGGGCGCTGTTGAGACTATTTATGCTAATTGGGTAATTTTTGAAACGGCTTCCCACAAAATCCTTGATCGTACAATATGCATATTATTATTATTATTGGATAGAAAACAGTCTATAGTTTCTATAGGAGTTGAAATTTTGTCTCTAAGTGGAACAGAGCCCATTCTACAGCAATTTCCCTGACATGGAGTCAGATTTCAGAAATGTTGGCCACTGTTCTGAAGTCAGTTAAAAGGGCACTGTTATTGCTATGACTATACAGACACTGCTTACGTCTTCCCCTGGATGCCTTTACGTGATGACGATTTCAATGGGGTCGATTGCGCGTTCACAGGCACTACAAATGAAAAAACCCTGAGGCTAGTCAATCTTTTGGAGCTGCGTCATGCGCCTAGAGGACACCGGCCCGCACCTGTTCCAAGCGTTAGTGGAGGGAGTAATATTACTCGGGTCATGTTTCTACTCGTTATGGGAGTTAAAAACATCATAAGGTAGTTAATTTAAAGCGTTTTATAGCAATTTATATCCGTTTAGTGCGATTTTGGGACATTTATTTCTTTAATGCTGTGAATAGCTGGGCACGCTTTCAGTTCATCCCGAACGCAGTTGGCATTTCCACATGGCAAGAGGACAGCTTTCCACCAAAAGACGATTACTCCCAAGAAAGGATCCTTTGCCCAAGAAACTGATGGAAGAACAGCTCAAAGTAGGAAATTTTTATTATGATAAATCGTGTTTCTGTCGAAACATTTTAGTGGCTTAGGACGCCATGTTTTTTGACGTAGCTTCGCTTGGCGCAAACTGTATTGAAAAGTAAGGATAAATTAAAAAATGTAATTCCGCAATTGTATTAAGAATTAAATTGTCTATCAATCCCTGTCCACCCTATATTTTTTAGTCACGTTTATGAGTATTTATGTATAAGAGTAGATCACTGTCTAAGTGGCGCAAGGACATTTTCTGACCAGCTGAGCTACATTTCACATTGTCTAACCATGATTTTGGTGGCTAAATATAAACATTTTCGATCAAACTCTATATGGATTGTGTAATATGATGTTACAGGAGTGTCATCTGAAGAATTCTGAGAAGGTTAGTGAAAAAATTAATATATTTTTGGCGATGTTGACGTTATCGCTCACTTTGGCTAGAATCAATGCTGGGCTGCTATGTGCTATGTGCTATGCTAATATAACGATTTATTGTGTTTTCGCTGTAAGACACTTAGAAAATCTGAAATATTGTCTGTATTTACAGGATCTGTGTCTTTCGATTCGTGTATGCTGTGTATTTTTACGAAATGTTTGATGATTAGTAAGTAGGTAAACACGTTGCTCTAAGTAGTTTTTCTATTCCATTTGTGACGGTGGGTGCAATTGTAACCTATGCCATCTACCTGAAATATGTACTTTTTTCTAACAAAACCTATCCCATACCATAAATATGTTATCAGACTGTCATCTGATGAGTTTTTTTGTTGGTTAGGGGCTATAAATATCTTAGTTTAGCCGAATTGGTGATGGCTACTGGTGTTGGTGGACAAATAAAAGATGGTGGATTATGCTAATGTGTTTTTAGGTAATAGATGTACATCTTTACATATTGTGTCTTCCCTGTAAAACATTTTAAAAATCGGACATGTTGACTGGATTCACAAGATCTGTGTCTTTCATTAGCTGTATTGGACTTTAATGTGTGAAAGTGAAATATTGTAAAAAAATATTTTTTTTGAATTTCGCGGCACTGGTTTTTCAGTGGGGGGGGGGGGGGGGGGGGTGCCGCTAGCGGCACGCTGATCCTAGACAGGTTAATAGGGGGCGCTCTTTTCACTTTGGGAAAAAATCGTGCCCACTTTAAACGGCCTCGTACTCTATTCTAGATCATACGATATGTATATTATTATTACTATTGGGTAGAAAACACTCAAGTTTCTAAAACTGTTTGAATTATATCTGTGAGTAAAACAGAACTCATTTGGCAGCAAACTTCCAGATAGGAAGTGAAAAATCTGAAAACGAGGAATTGAATTGCCTTATTTATGGATATGCATGCACTGCATACGCCTTCCACTAGATGTCAACAGGCAGTGGAAGGTGGAATGGGGTGTCTAGCTTGATCTGAGGTCGAACAAGAGCTTTTGGAATGACGTGTCCAGAATTTCCTTTCTCTACCTAGGCGCGGGAAGCACCTCCATATTGTCTTATGATAAGCTTTCGGTATACGCGGCTAATATCTCTGGCTATGATTTTATTTGATACATGTGATAATAACATCGTAAAGCAGGTTTTTTCAACCGAGTTCTATCAGTTTATTCAATGTTTATTTGGACTTATGGAATTTTCCGTTCTATGCGTCAAGAGAAGATGGGCATGTTCGCGCCACATGGCTAGCTAAGGTTGCTAATTTGACAGGAGAAAAGGACATTCTAAAACCAAACAACGATTTATTCTTGACCAAGGACTCCTTGTACAAGATTCTGATGGAAGCTCAGCAAAAGTAGGAACAATTTATGATGTTATTTCTGTGGAAAATGTTGAGTCCTATTATCCGCCGTTTTGGCGGGCGCTGTCTCGCTATAACGTAAGCTGTTTGTTATGGTAAAGTTATTTTAAAAAATCTAACACGGTGGTTGCATTAAGAACTAGTGTATCTTTCATTTACTGTCCAACATGTATTTTTTAGTAAAGTTTATGATGAGTTCTTTGGTCAGATTAGGTGAGTGTCCAAAATATAGCTCCGGACATTCTGGTGAATCGATGCTACATATTCACAATGTATAACCACGGTTTGCAGCTCTAAATATGCACATTTTCGAACAAAACATAAGTGTATTGTATAACCTGATGTTATAAGACTGTCATCTGATGAAGTTGGTCAAGGTTAGTGATTATATTTATATCTTTTGCTGGTTTTTGCGATCGCTACCTTTTGCTGCTAATAAATGCATTTGTGTGTTTGGCTATTGTGGTAAGCTAATATAATGCTATATTGTGTTTTCACTGTAAAACACTTTTAAAAAATCTGAAATATTGGCTGGATTCACACGATGTTTATCTTTCATTTGCTGTACACCATGTATTTTTCAAAAATGTTTTATGATGAGTATTTACTGACTGAAGGTACACTACTGACGATGCGCTCCCCAAATTTCACCAGTCTCACTGTTCATGATCTCTTGGAAGTGCTTGCACAAAGGATAGTAACATCTCATCCTGTGTTCTTGGAATCTGAATATCTGGACTAGTCCAGTGACTGCTGAGAAAGATCAGCTGACAACAGGGGAAAGTCCTTGTGGCGGCACGGAGAGACGGCTGACAGGAGGGAATAGACCCCACTGGGACAATCATGGGGTAGCTTCCCATTTCTGTAGTTTCCCATGCTTCGCAGTATGTTGGAAACACCCACTTTTAGCTACAGAAAGTCAACATACGAGAATACCCCTAGAGTCTGCGAGAGCGGGGGCGGAAGATGACTCATCGGCTGACAACATGGTAACAACTGGACCGGAAACGACTACGAGTAATGAGAGCACAGCACAAGAGAACACCACAGCAACTGTCACAAGTTCCGCTGCAACAGCGGGCCACAAACAGATGCAGGTATGTGTCTGTGGTTGGAGGAAAGTTACATCACACCATGGGTTGAGGATCCACCAGGGGAAGAAGGGGTGTTTGGGTAAAGAGAGACGGAGGCCTCGCTTTGATCACTTTCTGCGAAAGCGATCAAATCAGTCGAATGAAGCACTGCAACTGGACGCAAACCATAGTCTGCAGTGCATCAGTACCACTGTCATGGAGGACGTAAACTCAAGCACCGAAGTAACAACTGAGGTGGAACCAACAACAGGAGTGGAACTCACCCAGCCTCCCAGACCTGCAGTCGAGAGGAGACTACCAGGGCACAGACCGTATGTGAAGTGGCCTGGCGCCAGTGACAAGAAGTTGTGGGAAGCAGTGAATACTGACCTTACCTTGACTCTCGAGAAACTTCGAGGCACAGTGGAGAAGAAGTTGGAGAGGATGGGGGACATCATCTATGAGTACGGGGCAGAAAGCTTTGGAGTGCAAGAGGCAAAAGGCGGGAGAAAGGTTCCAACCCCACCAGTTTCCAGGAGGCAACAAGAAATCAAGCGCCTCGTTCAAGAAAGGAGACAGCTTGAGAAGCAGTGGAAGAAGGCCTTCGAAGTGGAAAAGGAGGGCATAGAGGCACTTCAGGCTGACATTAAAACCCGGTTGGCATCCCTCCGTAGAGCAGAGAACCTACGGAAATGCAGAAGGAAGAAAGAACAAACTAGAACTCGATTCTATAAAGATCCCTTCAAGTTCCTTAAAAGTCTCTTCACGAAGGAAAAAAGTGGAGCTCTAAAAACAACAAAGAAAGACCTAGAGGAGCACCTGATAACAACAAACTTTGACTCAAAGCGACATGAACATCTGGCCATCCCATCAGATATCCCACCCATTGAACCCCCGGAACATCATATTGAGACCAGCCCTCCGACATGGAAAGAGGTGGAAAACACAGTTCGACGGGCAAAAACAGCATCATCCCCGGGGCCAAATGGAGTCCCGTACAAAGTGTATAAGAACGCACCAGACGTCCTGAGGGTCCTCTGGAGGATTATGAGAACAGCTTGGCAAAAGAAGATAATACCCAAAGTGTGGCGTAGGGCAGGCGGGGTCCTGATCCCTAAGGAGAAGGATGCAGTGAACATCAGCCAATTCCGCCCAATCTCCTTACTGAATGTCGAGGGTAAAATCTTCTTTAGGGTCATTGCCCAGAGGATGGCCGAGTACCTGCAAAGGAATGCCTACGTCGATACATCTGTACAGAAGGCAGAAATATCAGGGTTCTCTGGCTGCTTGGAACATTCCAGCATGATCTGGCACCAGATCCAAATGGCCACGGTGGAGAAAAGGGACCTCCATGTAGTCTTCCTCGACCTCGCCAATGCATTTGGCTCTGTGCCCCATGAACTCCTGTGGTCTGCCTTCAGATTTTTCCACATACCGGACACCATCACAACCCTGGTGAAGTCGTACTTCCAGGATCTGCAGTTCTGCTTCACCACCTCATGGCAGTGCCTGAATGTCGGTATAATGGCGGGATGTACCATTTCTCCATTGCCATTATGAATGCCATCATCAGATCCTCAAAATGGTTTGCTGGTGGACAGCGAGTCGACTCTGGTTTCCGCCTCCCTCCACTCAGAGCCTACATGGACGACATTACAACATTGACCACCACTGTCCCATGCACCAGGAGACTGCTCAGAAAACTCGAGGAGAACATCAGCTGGGCCCGTATGAAGATTAAACCATCCAAGTCACGCAGCATCTCGATTGTGAAGGGAGTACTCTCTGACCTGAAATTCTTCATCGGAGATGACCAAATCCCAACAGTGTCTGAGCAGCCGGTAAAACGCCTTGGAAGGTGGTATGATGCAAGCCTGAAGGACAAAGACCAGGTGCAACAGCTGCGCAAAGACATCAGTAGTAGCCTACAGTCCATCGACAACACCCAGCTACCTGGAAAGTTAAAGGCCTGTTGTCTGCAGTTTGGTCTCCTACCCCGGGTGTTGTGGCCCCTAGCAGTGTATGAAGTTCCAATCTCAACAGTGGAGAAGATGGAAAGAGGAGTCACAGGCTACTTAAAGAAGTGACTCGGAGTTCCACGATGCCTTACCACCATAGGCCTCTATGGAGATGGTGTCCTCAAGCTGCCCCTCACCAGTCTAACAGAGGAATTCAAGTGTGCAAAAACCAGGCTCCAGATGACACTGAATGAATCTTGAGACCCAGTGGTGAGCAACAACGCGCCGACCTTGGCAACTGGGTGCAAATGGAGGCCAGGAAAAGCAGTCCAGGAGGCAACAGCAGCCCTCAGACATGCTGACATTGTGGGTCATGTTCAGCAAGGGAGAGGAGGCCTTGGGCTAACTACCGTGCTGCTTGGAGTAATCCCACTGCACCAGAGCGGCGGAAGATGGTAGTGCAGGAAGTACGCCATCAGGAGGAGGCTGCAAGGTGGGCCAAGGCAGTCTCTCTTGCCAAACAGGGACAGTGGACTCGATGGGACAGTGTGGAGAAGAGGAAGATCAGCTGGAAGGCTCTGTGGGCCATGGAAGCGAGGCGGTTGACCTTTTCCATCAGAGCAACATATGACGTCCTTCCAACACCAGTTAATCTTCACCAATGGTATGGTGAAGATCCGGACTGTGCCGTCTGTTCCATGCCAGCCAACCTCAGGCACATTCTCACAGGGTGTAAAACAAGCCTCACCTAAGGACGCTACACTTGGCGTCACAACCAAGTCCTTAAAAACCTTGCGTCTGCCCTGGAGGACAAGCGAGCTGCCACCAACTCCCTACCACCCCCAGCAGCATCACACCCCTTACGGACGACCTTTGTCCGCGAAGGGGCTAAACCACCGAAGAGCGGCTCTACACCATTAGAGCGAGACCAGCTGCGCTTGGCCCGCGACTGGAAAATGCTAGCTGACATTGGCCGGCAACTTGTGTTTCCTCCGGAGATCGCAACCACCACCCTAAGACCTGACATGGTGCTCTGGTCCCGTTCGCTCAAGAAGGTCTTCATCATTGAGCTCACAGTACCCTGGGAGGACTCAGTAGATGAGGCTTATGAGCGAAAACATCTGCGCTATGCCGATCTAGCTGCCGAAGCACGGCATCATGGCTGGAACACAGAAGTCCCACCAGTGGAGGTGGGCTGCAGAGGTTTTGTGGCAACATCTACAACCAGACTGCTTAGAGACCTGGGAATTAGGGGCCAGAGCCAGCGTTTGGCAATCAAAGCTGTATCAGAGGCGGCAGAAGGCAGCAGTCAATGGCTCTGGATGAAGAGCAAAGACCCCAGCTGAGCCCCGAAGTGAGAGGGCCAGGAGGTATGCGGTCAACAATGCTTGACTCCGGGAGGAAGACGCCCCTGCCATGCATAGTCCCATGGGATGTTGGCTATCAACAACAAGGCAACTCCTATGACTAATTGGAAATGGGACGCAAGCGTAGGATTGATCACCCTGTCGCTGGCCGCCTTTGGGGAGGGTGTATAGTGTGAAAGGCCGAAACACCCTAGGAACCAAAGGTACACTACTGACGATGCGCTCCTCAAATTTCACCAGTCTCACTGTTCATGAACTCTTGGAAGTGCTTGCACAAAGGATAGTAACATCTCATCCTGTGTTCTTGGAATCTAGGTATTTCATGTTGCTCTCTGTAATTATTCTGGCTGCTTTGGTGATATTTTTGATGGTAGCTGCAATGTAAAACTATGATTTTATACCTCAAATATGCACATTTTCGAACAAAACATACATTTATTGTATAACATGTTTCTTGGTTAGTGACTAATTATATCTCTATTTGGTCAGTTTTGTGATAGCTACCTATGCGGTAGAAAAATGGTGAAAATATGCGGTTGAGTCTTTTGCTATTGTGGTTAGCTAATAGAAATACATATTGTGTTTTCGCTGTAAAACATTTTAAAAATCGGAAATGATGGCTGGATTCACAAGATGTTTATCTTTCATTTCCTGTATTGGACTTGTGATTTCATGAAAATTATATTATATGATATCCCTGTCCCGTTAGGCTAGGCTATGCTAGTCAGCTTTTTTGATGAGGAGGATCCCGGATCCGGGAGAGCAAAGCGGTAGAGGTTTTAACTACTCCCACTTACAGTAATCAAACTTTGCACACCAACCGCCATCCTCATTGAGTAAGAAATCATGAATGTATTCACGTGAAATGTCTTGGTTCGCCGGATCTCTCTCGGTGGACAGGGCCGCCTTGTAAAGAGAGTTGGGCCTTACTCTTGTAAGGCTCTGATTGTCCAAAATGGTTCCGACAAGTCTCATACTGTTGTCCTTCTTTGTAGTTGTCCGAGATATGGTGACTTGTTGTGTAGTCCTGAACAGAGCTACAGAGTTTATTTTCCTTTCATTCGCTCCTGAAGATGCTACTTTGAAGATAGGCTAGCTAGCCGGGTCGATGTAGAGTAATACTATGGTAAGAGCAGAGTAGTAGGATTGTCATACTTAAATTCTCTTTTGAAGGTACTTTTCTTAGAACAGCTAATCAGCCATACCAGTGATTGTCCGGGAGGTGAGTTTATCAGCTCTACCTCGTGTTGAGATTCAAAGTTCAAACCACTTTAAATGTGTAGTTGCAGCTTCACGCTTTTCTGGTATGTTAATTCTTAACCCATAATTTTATACAGTTTGTACAAAAGGGCGGTTCCGTCAGGTTGACACTCTCTCTGACCACACTCAGGGGCGTGATTTGTCACATTGCAAAATGTATGTAAAACAGCTATCTCGTATGGCTCCTAAAATCACACCCCCATCTTAACAAAAATACCTTAATTTTTCATATTACATGGACAACGCATAGGATGGACACCACACATATAGTGGGTGTTCTTTCCAAGTTACAGTATTTCCTTTATAACATTTTTAATAATATCACAAAATGACATTAGTGTTCTATAGATTGCCTCTGACCATTCCCCACGTTCTATGTTAGAAATATTATTCCAGTATTTGCTTTTGAACGTGTTAGAATTTCGTTGGGAAAAAGTATCTTTGGTGAATATTGGAGAGGGAGATCTGAATCTTCTCAACTTGATTTACAACAGGAGGGGAGTTGTTAATTCCCACCATCTCCATCTTTTTTTACACTGTTTGGACATGTTTGTGTGTAACTGTGTGTTCCAGGAGGATGATTGTGCCGTATGCGAAATCAGTGTTTCGCTGCCCTGCGTATGGAGTGTGTATAACTGTGTGTGTGTTCCAGCAGGGTGATGGTGGTGCCATATGAAAGCCAGGGCTATTCCTCCCTGCGTAGGGAGTGCCAGCAGCGTCGAGTCCTGTTTGAAGACTCTGTGTTTCCGGCCACGGACCAGTCTCTGTTCTACAAGACCAACCGCATAGGAACCATCACGTGGAAGAGACCTAAGGTACCACACACTGACCGGAGGGGTGGGTGTATTTGTCCGGGAGAAATAGGAGAGTTAACTTCAACTTCATATGCATCATCTCCAGCACCAAACCAGTGTAGAGGTCGACCGATTATGATTTTTCAACGCCAATACCGATTTTATTGGAGGACCAAAAAAGCCGATACCGATTAATTGGCCGAAATTTTTTATTTTATTTTAAATATTTTTATTTTTATTTATTTATTTTAAATATTTTTTTATATATATATATATATATATATATATATATATATATATATATATATATCATACACACACACACACACATTTTTGTAATAATGACAATTGCAACAATAATGAATGAACAATGAACACTTATTTTAACTTAATATAATACATAAATACACACACACACACACACACACACACACAGCTCTGAAGTAACAATGATACTGAAGACTCTGCTTAGGAGACAAATACTCTCAACTGTTGGAATAAAAATAGAGTTTAAGTTACCTGTGATGAATGTTGAAAACAAAAACTTTAATTTCTATATGCAGGAAATCCTATTTTAATAATGGGCATGGTAAGAATTGACGACCAAAGTGCGAGTCATAATTCCCATGACACCTTCTAGCAAAATCTGAAAAGCGGTTCCTTCATTTATTCCATAGGATATTTTTAGATTCACTTAAAATAAGGTCTGTGTTTCGTGTAGGCTTACACCACCGTGCCAATTTTATAACTGTGTAGATATCCATAGGACAAGGTAACTCTGATCAATATTGGCTAAATATAAGTGAAGATAAAAAAAATTATAGAGTGGATTTATGAAAATATGTTGACAAATGTTACCTTATCCTAGTGAGATTTACACGGGTATCAAAACGTCGAAGCTGTTTAAGCCTGCACGAAACACAGACCTTATTTGAAGTAGATCAAGACATTCTCTATGGAAGACATGAACGGTAAAATAACAAAGGAACCCCTTTCAAGTTCAGCCGCAAGTTATTACAGGAATTATAACGCGTCGACTATTTCTCTCTAAACCATATTCCTTTGTCTAATCTGAAAACTATCACCTCGAAAACAAAACGCTTATTCCGTTCCGTATTTTATCTAACGGGTGGCATCCATGAGTCTAAATATTCCTATTACATCGCACAACCTTCAATGTTGTCATAATTATGTAAAATTCTGGCAAATTAGTTCGCAAAGAGCCAGACGGCCCAAACTGTTGCATATACCCTGACTCTGCGTGCAATGAACACAAGAGAAATGACACAATTTCACCTGGTTAATATTGCCTGCTAAACTGGATTTCTTTGAGCTAAATATGCAGGTTTAAAAATATATACTTGTGTATTGATTTTAAGAAAGGCATTGATGTTTATGGTTAAGTACACATTGGAGCAATGACAGTCATTGATTATTTTTTTATAAGATAAGTTTAATTCTAGCTAGCAACTTACCTTAGCTTACTGCATTCGCTAACAGGTAGGCTCCTCGTGGAGTGCAATGTAAGCAGGTGTTAGAGCATTGGACTAGTTAACTGTACGCTTGCAAGATTGTATCCCCCGAGCTGACAATGTTAAAAATCTGTCGAGGCAGAACGTTCCTAGGCCGTCATTGAAAATAAGAATGTGTTCTTAACTGACTTGCCTAGTTAAATAAAGATTAAATAAAGGTGTAAAATGTAAAAAAATCGTCGCCCAAAAATACAGATTTCCGATTGTTATGAAAACTTGAAATCGGCCCCGATTTAATCGGCCATTTCGATTCATCGGTCGACCTCTAAACCAGTGTCTACATATGTGAAAACAGTTCGTTTCTATGATCTGTGGTTAGAAATATATGAAAGGTCCCCCAAAAATGATCTGTGACATCACAGGGTATGATTAAAAGTTTTTTTTTAAACAGTGATTTTCAAAACTTGTAATGAGTTTCTAGCCAGAGGGAGGGTATTTTTTTACTCACCACGTCACCGCGATTCTGGAAATCACTGTTTTTAAGAGTCCATGTTATCGCAGCAACGGACTCAACTGCACGAATAACCGACCAACCCGTCTTCAGTCAGCTGTTTGTTATTTTATTTTTACGGTAATGGCGGTTATTTTATTTTCATGACGGTCTTCATCCAGAACCGTCGGTTACACGGTAATTGTGCCAGCCCTAGAGTTAAGGTGTTTGAATAAGCATCCGACTGAGGTATGTCATCTCACAGCTGTTCAGAGAGAGGTGGGTGGTGAGAGAAGGTGAAAGAGTGTGGGGCAGGGAATAATTAAATGATAATGCCCGAGAAGCCTGTGTTTGGAGGATATATTGGCATGGGTGTTGTTAGGCCTGTGCCAAACACCGGCTTCGAGGACGTTATCACTTTTATTCAACGGGTTCCCAACATATTAAATGCAATTCTTGACATATTTTCATTAATGTTTATTTTGATTAATTTATTCATACTATTTCATCCTTCCACAAGATATAGTCCCAACACAAATCTAGGGTTTCTAGAGACGTGACCCAGTCGTTCTTTATTTATCTGCCATACTGGCTACCAACTTTCTTATCCCTTGCTTGCTATCTAGCCAACTACGGCTAACTTACATGTCAAAGTGCAGCCAGAATAACAGCAAAGTAGCTACATTTGCATTTGTTTAAGCTGTTTTCTAGTGACATTTATTTGGATACATCCATAACAATAAGCTAATGAGGCGCAATTTCGCCTGGCATAGAAAATGTGCTCACTTGTCAGGACACTGTTGTTCAGAGGAGCTAGCCAACAACACAGCTATAGTAACACAATCACTTCAAACTGGAAAGACTGCCAACTAGATGCACTTCATTTTGTTTGACCTTTTTTCTATTGACATTTTTTTTGTAAATATTCATAACAATTATACCAGCTGAATCATGATTTAATCTGGCTGAGAAACGCTGCCTGTCTGTCTAGTCCCGACTTCTGACACGTTCATTACCATGGAACGACAGGAGGTCGAATTTGAATATTGAAACAATTTTGCAGATGTTGGAGAGACAGACAGCAAGGTTTATACAAATCTCCACTCTTGAAAACTAAATGTTAGTCTAAAAGAAATGTGAGATATTGTCTAGATGGTTTTTATAGTGGAGATCAAGTTTCTAAGTTGCTGGGCTGATGAGACAGTGGATTGCGCAGTAAGATGGAACAGAGTAAATAGGCATTTTAACGTCAGAGTTAGGCAAGAAGAAACACATGAGTTGGAGGGCAATAGAGGTAGTGAGAGAGAGCAGGGTAGAGAGCGGTATGGGTAGAAATGGAGAAATAGAGAGCGATAGGTAGAGAGACGTATAGGTAGAAATTGAGAAGTGTAGAGAGAGCATTTGAGGTGTAGATTAGACAGTCCGTCCAGGGGGAGAGTCATCATGACAGTCAGGTAAAACAAACAGCAACACTCTGGTGACTACCTACCTACCGTCTCTGACTGTCTGTCTGTTCTGATTCACAGCTGTGAGTGTGTCTAGGTATGTTCAGTTATGAATCTGTTAATTACAGTACATGCCGCTCCCATGATATAAGTTGTTATAAGTTTTTTATACTCTGCTATTATTCTACAGCTATGGTTACAGTATGATTTGTCCAGGTAAGAGAGGGTGTAACAGCAGGACTGGTTGGACCAGTGAATAAAGCACTGGTGTACTGGTTGGAACAGTGAATAAAGCACTGGTGTACTGGTTGCAACAGTGAATAAAGCACTGGTGTACTGGTTGGACCAGTGAATAAAGCACTGGTGTACTGGTTGGAACAGTACATAAAGCACTGGTGTACTGGTTGGACCAGTGAATAAAGCACTGGTGTACTGGTTGGAACAGTGAATAAAGCACTGGTGTACTGGTTGGAACAGTGAATAAAGCACTGGTGTACTGGTTGGAACAGTGAATAAAGCACTGGTGTACTGGTTGGAATAGTGAATAAAGCACTGGTGTACTGGTTGGAATAGTACATAAAGCACTGGTGTACTGGTTGGAACAGTGAATAAAGCACTGGTGTACTGGTTGGAACAGTACATAAAGCACTGGTGTACTGGTTGGAACAGTACATAAAGCACTGGTGTACTGGTTGGAACAGTACATAAAGCACTGGTGTACTGGTTGGAACAGTACATAAAGCACTGGTGTACTGGTTGGAACAGTACATAAAGCACTGGTGTACTGGTTGGAACAGTACATAAAGCACTGGTGTACTGGTTGGAACAGTGAATAAAGCACTGGTGTACTGGTTGGAACAGTGAATAAAGCACTGGTGTACTGGTTGGAACAGTACATAAAGCACTGGTGTACTGGTTGGAACAGTACATAAAGCACTGGTGTACTGGTTGGAACAGTACATAAAGCACCGGTGTACTGGTTGGAACAGTGAATAAAGCACTAGTGTACTGGTTGGAACAGTGAATAAAGCACTAGTGTACTGGTTGGAACAGTGAATAAAGCACTGGTGTACTGGTTGCAACAGTGAATAAAGCACTGGTGTACTGGTTGCAACAGTGAATAAAGCACTGGTGTACTGGTTGCAACAGTGAATAAAGCACTGGTGTACTGGTTGCAACAGTGAATAAAGCACTGGTGTACTGGTTGCAACAGTGAATAAAGCACTGGTGTACTGGTTGCAACAGTGAATAAAGCACTGGTGTACTGGTTGCAACAGTGAATAAAGCACTGGTGTACTGGTTGCAACAGTGAATAAAGCACTGGTGTACTGGTTGGAACAGTACATAAAGCACCGGTGTACCGGTTGGAACAGTGAATAAAGCACCGGTGTACCGGTTGGAACAGTGAATTATGCACCGGTGTACCGGTTGGAACAGTGAATAAAGCACCGGTGTACCGGTTGGAACAGTGAATAAAGCACCGGTGTACCGGTTGGAACAGTGAATAAAGCACCGGTGTACCGGTTGGAACAGTGAATAAAGCACCGGTGTACCGGTTGGAACAGTGAATAAAGCACTGGTGTACCGGTTGGAACAGTGAATAAAGCACTGGTGTACTGGTTGGAACAGTGAATAAAGCACTGGTGTACTGGTTGGAATAGTACATAAAGCACTGGTGTACTGGTTGGAATAGTACATAAAGCACTGGTGTACTGGTTGGAACAGTGAATAAAGCACTGGTGTACTGGTTGGAACAGTACATAAAGCACTGGTGTACTGGTTGGAACAGTACATAAAGCACCGGTGTACTGGTTGGAACAGTACATAAAGCACCGGTGTACTGGTTGGAACAGTGAATAAAGCACCGGTGTACTGGTTGGAACAGTGAATAAAGCACCGGTGTACTGGTTGGAACAGTGAATAAAGCACTGGTGTACTGGTTGGAACAGTGAATAAAGCACTGGTGTACTGGTTGGAACAGTGAATAAAGCACCGGTGTACTGGTTGGAACAGTGAATAAAGCACCGGTGTACTGGTTGGAACAGTACATAAAGCACCGGTGTACTGGTTGGAACAGTGAATAAAGCACCGGTGTACTGGTTGGAACAGTGAATAAAGCACCGGTGTACTGGTTGGAACAGTGAATTAAGCACTGGTGTACTGGTTGGAACAGTGAATTAAGCACTGGTGTGAAGTTGTTACTCATAGATAATATATCTATGGTATTCCTGTTTTTCTCCAGTCTTGCTCATCTTCATCTTCCTCTCTGTCTATCTCTTCCCCCAGCTGATCAAGCCCAAGGCAAAATGTTACTTTTCACCCAGTGATATTCCTTAGGAGGGCCTCCTGGTTCAGAGAAAGAGTGGCTAGTGGTGTGTGGTTACAGCAGCGAACCATGGAACGGGTTGAGAAAATATCCACCCTACAGTGTGTTAGACTTACTGATCTTCTTTGGGAGTGTACCAGAGGTTTTTGTCTTTCACAAGACCTCTGATCCCCCTGTTCACCTCTAGTTACAGTAGCGTCCCAAAGAGTAGCTTTGGTCAGACCTGCTTCTCCTCTTCCTCTGCCTCATCCTCTCCTGTTCCTGCTCTGGGGCCTACAGCACCACCACAGCCTAGTACTGTCCTCCCGCACCCTGCCCAGAGAGCCTACTTTCTGCTGGGGCTGACGGATGGAGCAGGAAGGGCTTTGAGAAGGGAGTTAATGATCTGTGGTTCTTCAGGTCCCAAATGGCACATATATTCCCTGCACAGTGCACTACTATTGACGAGAGTGCTTTGGGCCCTGGTCATAAGTACTGCACAATATGGAATGGGGTGCAAGTTGGGACGCATCCAGACAGTTGGGAAACCCTCCATCTGCCATTAGTGGTCAGCTCAGAGAGAGCAGCACAGCCACAAAACAGTCTGAGTGCAATTAATTAACATGAGATCACAAGGATTGATGGATGGAGGGAGGAGAGGAAGAGAGAGACCTTTATCACTAATGGGTTTCTTGGCTTCTTCCTATAAGCATCTCAGAAACAATACTGGATCTCCTCTTCATCTTCCTCTCTGTCTCTCTCTCTCAACCTCCCCCTCTGTGTGTTAACCCCATGTTATCTTTCCCCCCTCTATAGGAGCTGTGTGTTCATTTAATTTACAATCTGATACAAGGGCACACAGTCCGACTGTTCTGAACTCAAATTCACATACCGTATAAGATACATTACTTAGTATTGTAAGTCTAGCTTTAACCCCATGTTGTCTTCTTCTCTATAGGAGCTGTGTGATAACCCCATGTTGTCTTCTTCTCTATAGGAGCTGTGTGATAACCCCATGTTGTCTTCTTCTCTATAGGAGCTGTGTGATAACCCCAAGTTGTTTGTGAATGGTATCAGTGCTCATGACCTCCTCCAGGGCCAGCTGGGGAACTGTTGGTTCGTAGCTGCATGCTCCTCCCTGGCATCCAGAGAAACTCTGTGGCAAAAGGTAAGACTCTCTGGCTGTATGCATGTTGTGCATGTGTTTGCCTTGGGTGTATGACGTGCAGTAGGTGGATGTGATTAGAGACCTGATCGAGGAGTATTTACAATTTTCCCCCACCACAAACACAAACCGGAATGATTTGGAGTTTATTATTGTTTCCGACTCCTATTTGGAGGAGTGGTGTGTGTGTGTGTGTGTGTGTGTGCGCGTGTGCGTGTTGATGTGGCCCTTCTGAGATGGCAGTGTGTTTTTTTTCCACTGAGTTCATAGGGAATCATTAGCGTTAGTCCCACTGCTCTTAACTTTTTGTGTTCAACTTTCCACCACTTTAGACTGGCTCTGCCTAGCTCCTTACCCTTAACCCCTAGCTACTAGTGTGAGGACGTCACTGTGTTGCTAACAGGTTCACATCCTCTATTGTCCCTGTCCGTACAATGGCTCAAAATAGTAGTCCTTTGCTTTACAAGCACACGACTGCCTTGCTTGAAGATTACTGCACTGCCAAAAAGGTACCAATTGGGCAGCGCCATTGGTGATATTTCGAATTATCACCTTACAGAGAGGGCTCTGATCTCTTTTCTGAAACACTTGAGAAGGTTTATTATGTTCCTCCATTTCCTGAACATCAGAGGGTCTGTCACTGAGGAAACAGCTGCTGTTGGTTTGGAGAGCTAATTTCACCCCAGAGACAGCTGGCAAGAGAGCTAAATAGACCAGGTCGATGAAGAGTTCTAGGCTTTTTCTGTTCATTTCCCGGATGATTCTGCACGTTGAATCGCCACTGTTAGTTGACACCCAGAACGTGATCAACCACACACGATCAACGTTCATTATGGTGTGTCTTCCTCTTAACACAGGCTCTCTGGAGAAAGCTCTGTTCCTTGAGCTGGGACTGTTGACCAACTGAGTGTCCAGTACAAGACTGTGTTAGTTCGCTGAGCTAAAGCCTCAGGCAAGGTCACTTGTCTTCAATAAATTACCTCTGTTACACCTGCACCATATGGACTGATATTATAAGCTCCCAGGGAATATCTTGTTGTTATGAGTAGTAGTGGTGTGTGTGTGTGTGTGTGTGTGTGTGTGGACATAAATACCTGTTGTTTAGTTCCGGTGTTTAACGACATGCTATATCATGAGTCTGCAACGATGTGTTCTAGAAGCTGCTCGTTAACACAGACACAGTTTAATTAATTGGACCAGACTGTACCTTTCTACTGTCCCCTTTACCCAAACCACACATACACACCCTGATAATAATCCAGTGGGAGGGTGCTGTTATATCTGCTCAGGATCACTCTCATTAACACACTTTTTTTCTCGCTCTCTCTATCGAAAGTGTTACATTTCCCTTCTGGCATGTAGTCTACCACTTGTCCATTTTGTGTGTGTATGAGAGAGCGAGAGAGAGAGTGTATTGATTGCCCTATGAATGAACAGCAACCAAAGCTACTGTAGCCTGGGGCTAAGCCATCTCTATCCTGTCCCCTGCCCTGACCATTAACACAAACACAGCAGGACAGAGTACCTACATCTCTTTATTGGACAGCAGTAGAGGACATGGCCAGTTTACAGTATATTGTTGTGATATTTCATGCAAAGTGAATATGGTAACTAGTATATCAGTGCAGTGTAATAGGGGAGTAATACAGTGTAGATTAGAGTCATAGTACAGCAGGTAGTTGGAGTTACATTGCAGTATTGGTTCTCTAATATTTCATATAAAGAAGGATCAGAAAGACCTATTCATTCAGGTTTTCAATATAAATGTATGTGTAACTGCCAAAATAAAGGAAACACTTGAGTAAATAAGGGATACAAAGTATATTGAAAGCACCTGCTTCCACATAGGTATGGTTCCTGAGTTAATTAAGCAATTAACATCCCATCATACTTAAATATATAAATTCTGGAGCGGCTGAGACAGCGTTTTCCACCACCATCAACAAAACACCAAATTATGGAATATCTTCTGGAAGAATGGTGCCGCAAACCTCCAATAGATTCTACTAGTGTCTGCAACTCTATGTCAAGGTGCATTGACGCTGTTCTGGCAGCTCGTGGTGGCCCAACTCCCTATTAAGACACTTTATGTTGGTGTTTCCTTTATTTTGGCAGTTACCTGTATCTATATGATTCTAACCTCCTAAGTTAGTGATTCTGCAGCCTACTGTTACTACTGTGTAACTACTGTACCTTCAGAAGATGCTTTCTAGCAGGTTGTTGACTGACATGCATAAATAGATAGATGTTCAGGAAGGAAGTACGCACACACTCAGATGAGAGATGGGACTCGGTGGGTGTGTGTGGGCAGGGGGTGTAGAGAGACAGAGAGAGGTGTGTAGAGTGGGCCAACCTAGAATGGCTGTAATAGAAGGCATTCCCTTAGAATGGAGAGAGGGAGACTAGAGGAGTAGAGGGAAGAGGAAGCAGTTAAAGGGATACTTCGGGATTTTGGCAATGAGGCCCTTTATCTACTTCCCCAGAGTCAGATGAACTCGTGGATACCATTTTGTATGTCTATGTCCAGTATGAAGGAAGTTAGATGTAGTTTCACATAGTTTTGCGAGCCAATGCTAACTAGTGTTAGCGCAATGACTGGAAGTCTATGGGTATCTGCTAGCATGCATTAGGGCTATGACTTCCAGTCATTGCCCTAATGGTAGCATTAGCATTGGCTCGCAAAACTACCTCTATCTACCTTCATACTGGACACAGAGAAGCACACACTTCTGTGTCCAGAGGGCCTCATTGCCAAAATCCAAAAGTATCCCTTTAAGGTTTATAGGTCAGGCCTGATTAAACTCCACGGAGATGCTGACCTTGTCAGCCTCCGCCCCCTCCTTGAAGGCAAACAGGAAGTACATGACCTTGCGGACCTTGGCCAGCTCCGCGATTCGCTCCCCGAACTCCTGGATGTCCGCCTCCAGACACTTGAGGGGCGAGTCCTCCGGGTCGCCAGCGTTCCGCCAGAATGTTCCGACGGGTTCTAGAAGCTGCCGGGTCATCAGGTGTGTGAGGTCAGGGGTCCAGAGCTGGGAGATCCCTGTGACGGTCACTCTGCCATTGCCAATCAGAGACACCGACCAGTGGACGAACGTCAGCTCCTGATTGGCGAAGTCCAGACGGTAGACAGCCTCGTGGGGGAGGAGCAACCGCTCCCCCTCCTGTCGCTTCTGACCGCTACGCTGCAGGGACTGGACACGTAGCCGCATCACCTAGCAACAATAATAACTATATTAATAATAATAATAATAATAAAACTATTAAATAACTTGCCTTTTGGCCACTCCACCGCTCCACTGCAGAGACTAGACACGCAGACGAATCACATTTATAGAATAATAATACTTTTATAATAGTATAACTATAATATGCTGGACACTCAGATGCAGGTACCAGTCAGTACAAGTAAACTCCTGTCCATGCATTTGTCGGTCCGAATTTATATAGGCTACTTTGTTCCAAATGAGCACATATTTAAGACAGGACCAAACTACTACACATGGCAGAAGCCAATTTGAATTTTGTATGTCTACTAGAAAATACTTTAGGCAAAGTGACTTACAGTAAATGCATTACTCAGTATATCTGACCCATGCAAGAATCAAACTCACAACCAACTGAACCATCGATTGTGCTATTTCAACCACATATCTACCACCTCAACCTCATCTCAATCACGTGAACAGTTTTACCTCAGTGAGAGAGGTGTCCTCTGCAAAGCGTAGCTCCAGGGCTGAGCCAGACGATGGAGCCGCAGACAGTTCTGTGTACATCTGAGAGCTCATCTTTCTGTGCTGGGGAGCGAGGCCTGCCTGTCTGTCTGGATGGATATCTGTGTCTGTCTGTGCCTGCAGATAGTTTCGCTGTGTTCCTCTCCCACTCTGTCTCTGTCTCTTATGCCATCTCTTTCCCCTCCCTTTCCCAGAGGGTAGTATGGTTGGGTTGGTTCTCTGGTTGGAACTATTGATTGTGTGGCATGTACAGTGAGGGAGGGATGGAGAACAGAAGTGAGGATGGGGTGTGTGGTGGCGCTAGGCAACAGGAAGTGATGACATCAGAAGAGGAACCAGGGATTTTCCTGAAGGCTTCTGGGAGCTGGTTGGTCATAGCTGGATGGGCTGGTTATTAATACACACACTGGGCTGGCTGGCTGTGTGGAAGTGTGTTTTAATGTGTGGGTATGCGCCTATGTCTGTCTGTGGTGTGTATGTGTGTATTGTTGGAGTTTGGCTGTTACGGTGACCGCATTATCGCAAATTCCATGTGACCGTTTAGTCACGGAAATTAGGCTTCTCCAAGTGCTGATGCTGCTGCTGGTCATTAGTAGCCTACCAAACTTGCTAACTGTCTGGTACTGAGCACACTATTGTCCCGCTAATCACTCTGACATCAATGCAAATGTAATCGAAAATCTAATCAAACACTTCATGAGAGCCCATGTTGCGCAATATTTCTATAGGGTATGCAATTGTGGCCTCTATTAAAAAGAGGAACTCCCATATGCTTTCTATAGACTAGGCCTACTATATTTACAGTGCATTCGGGAAGTATTCAGACCCCTTGACTTTTTAGGTCACAGCCTTATTCTAAAATGGATTCAATTGTTTTTCCCCCTCATCAATCTACACACAATACCCTATAATGACAAAGATCAAGCTCTGTCAAGTTGGATGGGGGGTGTTGCTGCACAGCTATTTTCAGGTCTCTCCAGAGATGGCTCTGGCTGGATCACTCAAGGACATTCAGAGACTTGTCCCGAAGCCACGCCTGCGTTATCTTGGCTGTGTGCTTAGGGTCATTGTCCTGTTGAAGGTGAACCTTCGCCCCAGTCTGAGGTCCTGAGCTCTCTGGAGCAGGTGTTCATCAAGAATCTCTGTACTTTGCACCGTTCAGTTTGGCCAGGCGGCCAGCTCTAGGAAGAGTCCTGGTGGTTCCAAACTTCTTCTATTTTACGAATGTTGGAGGCCACTGTGTTCTTGCGGAACTACAATGCTGCAGACATTTTTGGTACCCTTTCCCAGATCGGTGCCTCGACACAATCCTGTCTCTGATCTCTACAGACCATTCCTTTTGGCTTGTTTTTTGCTCTGACATGCACTGTCAACTGTGGGACCTTTTATATAGGTGTGCCTTTCCAAGTCATGTCAAATCAATTGAATTTACTACAGGTGGACTCCAATCAAGTTGTCGAAACATCTCAAGGATGTTCAATGGAAACAGGATGCACCTGAGCTCTATTTCGAGTCTCATAGCAAAGGGTCTGAATACTTCTGTAAATAAGTTGGTTTTTTAAAAATAAATTTGCCAAAATTTCTAAAGACATGTTTTTGCTCTGTCATTATGGGGTATTGTGTGTAGATTGCTGAAGATTTGTATTTATTTAATTACTTTTAGAATAAAGCTGTAACAAAATGTGGAAAAAGTCAAGGGGTCTGAATACTTTCCGAAGACACTATTTCTCAACTTTCGTAATATTAAGCACATTGCTTCTCTTTACAACAGGAGGCTGGCATGAAAATGAACCATGGGAAAAGTGTCCTCCATTCGCTATTAAGTGCATAGATGACATGTATTATTTTCAGAGACAGATGCATGATAATGGTCCATTCTAAATCAAAACATTTTTCACACATACACTACCGGTCAAGGGTTTTTATTTTATTTTTCACTATTTTCTACATTATTGAATAATAGTGAAGACATCAGAACTATAAAATGACACATGGAATCATGTAGTAACCAAAAAAGTGTTAAACAAATCAAAATATATTTTATATTTGAGATTCTTCAAATAGCCACCCTTTGCCTTGATGACAGCTTTGCACACTCTTGGCATTCTCTGAACCAGCTTCATGAGGTAGTCACCTGGAATGCATTTCAATTAACAAGTGTACCTTCTTAAAAGTGAATTTGTGGAATTTCTTTCCTTAATACATTTCAGACAATCTGTTGTGCTGTGACAAGGTATACAGAAGATAGCCCTTTAACCAAATAGTGCTATCTTCTGTGAAGTCCATATTATGGAAAGAACAGCTCAAATAAGCAAAGAGAAACAACAGTCCATTACTTTAAGACATGAAGGTCAGTCAATATGGAACATTTCAAGAACTTTGAAAGATTTCTCAAGTGCAGTCGCAAAAACCATCAAGCGCTATGATCAAAACTGGCTCTCATGAGGACCACCACAGAAATGGAAGACCCAGTTACCTCTGCTGCAGAGGATAAGTTCATTAGAGTTACCAGCCTCCAAAATTGCAGCCCAAATAAATGCTTCACATAGTTCAAGTAACACACACATCTCAACATCAACTGTTCAGAGGAGACTGTGTGAATCAGGCTTTCATGGTCAAATTGCTGCAAAGAAACCACTACTAATGAACACCAATAAGAAAAAGAGATTTGCTTGGCCCAAGAAACACGAGCAATGGACATTAAACCAGTGGAAATTTGTCCTTTTGTCTGGAGTACAAATTGGAGATTTTTGGTTCCAACCGCCGTGTCTTTGTGAGATGCTGTGTGGGTGAATGGATGATCTCCACATGTGCATTTCCCACCGTAAAGCATGGAGGAGGAGGTGTTATGGTGTAGGGGTGCTTTGCTGGTGACACTGTCTGTGTCACACTCAACCAGCATGGCTACCACAGCATTCTGCAGCGATACGCCATCCCATCAGGTTTGCGCTTAGTGGGTCTATCATTTATCAACAGGACAGTGACCCAACACAACTCCAGGCTGTGTAAGGGCTATTTTACCAAGAAGGAGAGTGATGGAGTGTGGCATCAGATGACCTGGCCTCCACAATCCCCCGACCTCAATCAACTACGGCCACACAAAGGGGATGCCGCCGAGATATTCGAGGCATTATAAAGTTATTGTGAATGAGAGACCTTTCATGCAACTTTTTTCAAATCATCATTAGTGGCATCATGCAGCCCTAGAATGTATTAAACATCAAAACAAATAGCCCGACGTTTGTATCACAGCTAAAGTTACATAGAGTAAATAACTTTAAATTAAGCATACAGGACTACCGGTTTCTTTGTTAACAGCTCAACACAGATTAGCCACCTGTGCGCAAATCCTTTGAAGAAAATATCCTTTCTATTTTATTCAGCTTTGTTCAATTGTATTCTTCATACTATAAAATAATGCCACGGAATTCTAAGCAAATTTTGTCTGCTAAATGAACTAGTGTAGCCCACAGCCATGTGGCATAGCCACATCAGGGCATAACACAAGGACAACTCAGAGTATACTATTCTGTTCTTTTGAAATAGACTACATTTTCTTCATATCATGTTTCTTTAGATCTGTCTAAAATAAATAAGTGCTTTGTGATGGCGTGGACTATATTAAATGTATTTACTATACTTTTTTAAATGTCTCAAAGGTCTGCATCAGTGGCTTGTAGGCTATGTGTGGAAGACAGGAGATGCTAAATGTGTTTATGTTAATTAACGGTCAATTACTGTGAGACCGGCAGTTATTTGCTTGACAATCACCGGCTGAAGAAATTTCATGACAGCCACATCCCTAGCTGTGATGTGTTCTTTTAAATAGATATTTTTCAGGTATTTTCAGATGTGTATCGAGCAGATAGTGAGAGAGACTGGCAGTGGGGAAAGTTGGAGGGAGATTGTATAGTTGGCCGGATCCGAACCCATGCCGACACTGAAGACGTGTTCCGGAGGCTGCAGCATTACCGCTACACCAGCCAGGGCATACAGCTGTGACGTGTTCTGCACATCTTATCTCCCTCCCAGGTGATTCCGGACCATAAGGACCAGGAATGGGATGAGGAGAAGCCGGAATCTTATGCCGGAATTTTCCACTTCCGCTTCTGGCGCTTTGGAGAATGGATTGATGTTGTCATCGACGACCGGTTGCCCACTGCGAACGGCAACTTGGTTTATTGTCACTCCAGTGACAGCAACGAGTTCTGGAGCGCCCTGGTGGAGAAGGCTTACGCCAAGTTAGTACACACAAACACACACTGATTTGGTGAGGAAGGCTTACGCCAAGTTAATACTATAGTAGACTGTTGTGTTTATGTGTAGGATGTATTGCTTTTGCTGTGTAGGATGTATGGGTGTTACGAGGCATTGGACGGGGGAAACACAGCGGATGCGTTGGTGGATTTCACTGGTGGCGTCTCGGAGCCCTTGGACCTGCTGGAGGAAGGGTTGAGTACGGACGAGGAGAAACGCTCAGTGCTGTTCGACAGAGTCCTCAAAGTCCACAACAGAGGAGGCCTCATCAGCTCCTCCATACGGGTATAACACACACATACACACACACACACACACACACCTACCTACCTATAGTCCTGACCCTTCACCACTCCCTCCAGGCGGCCAGTTCAGCAGAGATGGAGGCTCGTCTGGCCTGTGGTCTGGTGAAGGGTCATGCCTATGCTGTGACGGATGTTAGAAAGGTCCGGCTGGGCCACGGCCTCATGGCTTACTTCAAGTCCGACAAACTCACAATGATACGACTCCGAAACCCCTGGGGAGAGAGCGAGTGGAAAGGAGCCTGGAGCGACAGGTAGGTTTTAGTGTTTGTTATTGTGTTTGTTATTTACCTTTTAGTTATACAAGAAGTCCCATTGAGGTCAGAAGACCTCTTTCACAAGGAAGACCTGGACTGGTAGGAGGGGAGTGGAGGAGAGTGTGTGCAGGGGCATCAATTGGATATGGGAGTCGCCATACCCTAGCTAGCTCATCACCAACAATTTTTAAAATAGGCACCGAAAATCTTTCAAATCACGATTTAAAAAAGGCAAATGCAGTTTAGCGGCATTAGTTGTCTGACTTTGCTACCATGCAGATGCCTGGGAGCGGAAGAGAACACTGTTTGTATGGCTGGCTGGCTTTATGAAGAGCAGAGATATGTATATAATGACGAGATGCTCGTGTCTAAGCCTTAACAATGGGATTCGTTGTCCCAAAGGAAGGAAAGCAGGTGACAAGCTTATGTCCAAAATAAGCCTATTGAAACGCATTGGGCTTATATTGGACTGATTTTTGCAAGAGTGAAACCTCTCGCTTTGCCTCTTCCTCTCTGTGGAAAGTACATCAACGCAGTTGCAGGGAACAGCGTGACTTTTTTTCAACACATTGCGGAGGTAAAGATGGCTGTAGTAGATGTCTTTGGCTTGGTAACTGCTGTTTGACTTGACATTAAACTAAACAAGCGTTTTAATACCGGTTCTGAGCTAGTGCGTAGCGGGCAGCTAATGCTAGAGTAAATTTAGCTTGCTTTTCCTTGTCTCCAAATTGCATTTTATAGTTTTTAAATTGTGTGGAAATGCAGTAAATGAGCATCTAGCTATCGTCTAATTAACAGAGGAGAAGCTTAACCAAGTTTAATTCTTCCCAAAGGGTCGATACAGCTAGATTCAGACAAAATACATTTTCCCACAAGCGCTGGTATTTAACCGTTCCTCATAGGCTGAGTCTCCTCCTACCCATCTGTACAAACATCGTTCTTTACTGCTAGGCAGGACACTAGTGATACGGGCCATAAACTTCTATTTCTCCCTTAAGGTGACCTGACCTGAACTCAACCCCCCTCCACCACTAATCCATGGCTCTCTCCCTTTATCAATGCCTGCCACATGTAATCACTTGCCTGCACTCAACACATTCCAAGCTTTGTTGCACCCACTATATACCTTCCTCCTATAACCCTTAACTTCTGGTGTAGACCCTCTAAACCTCAGCACTCCCTCAGTGACATGAATAAGTATATTTCATATTCTCAAAACCCAACAATATTTTTTTGAAATACTTGGAGGAACGCTCCTGCGTGCGTGGGTGGGCGGGCGGGTGTGTGTGTATATAGACCTGTTCATGACTCACTCCTTCTGCTGGTGGATAGAGGTAGTGTAGGCCAACAGGGAAACTGAGACCTTTTAGCACAAATGGATGGTTCATTCCTGTTAGAATGTTTGTTTAATTTATATCCTGTATTGTAGGAGAATTCCATAGAGGATCTCGGCACCAAAAGGTCTGGGGAAAACTGCATGTGAGCCACTGTTGCTGTCCATGTCTCAGAACCTTGAATCCCTACTCTATCAGTTCTGTTCTGTTAGCATTCTTTCACACTACACAGCACACTCTTCAGACAAACACTGAGCGATAGAGAACTTTCTCTCTCTCTCTCTCTCTCTCTCTCTCTCTCAGCTCAGAGGAGTGGGGGAAGGTGAGTAAGAGTGAAAGAGAGAAGATTGGAATGACGGTGCAGGATGATGGAGAATTCTGGTGAGTTCTAACCCTTGACATATGACCCCTAACCTTTCCTCCACACGGCTAAGAAAATAGATGGCCATAGGATGATGAAGCTTGATGACTTCCCTTTCTCCCCCCCCATTCCTCGTCCCTCCCCCCTCCAGGATGACATTTGATGACTTCTGTCAGTACTTCAGTGATTTGATCATGTGTCGTCTGATCAACACTTCCTACCTGTCTCTCCACAAGACCTGGGAGGAGGGCTCTCTAAAGGGCGCCTGGCGGAACCATGACGACCCGCTCAGCAACCGTGCCGGGGGCTGCACCAACAACAAACACACCTTCCTACAGAACCCACAGGTAGGGGTGGGGATGGAGGGGGGCATTTGTGTGTGTTTATCTATGTGTGTATTAATGTATAGGGTGTGTGTGTGTCTCTCCCTGCAGTATGTGTTCAATGTGAAGAAGCCAGAGGATGAGGTGCTGGTTTGTCTACAGCAGACAGACAGGAGAGCCAGACCTAAAGAGGGGAAGGGAGAAAACCTGGCTATAGGCTTCGAGATACACCGGGTGAGAAGTGTGTGCGTGTGTTCATCACCTCATTGTGTGTGTGGAAGTGTTATTAATGTGTATATTAATGTGTAGGTGGAGTTGAACAGGCAGTACCGTATGCACACTCGGCAACAGAAGGTGTGTGGGAGTGTGTACATCAACTCCAGGTGTGTGTTCCTACGCTGTGCCTTGATGGAGGGTCGTTACGTTGTCATACCCACGACCTTTGACCCCGCTCTGGAAGGAGACTTCCTATTACGCATCTTCACTGACGTCCCCGCCGACTGCAGGTACACACACACACACACGCGTACACACTCACGCGTACACATTCTATCTCTCACTCTCCTCATTCTCCTGCCCCCCCCTCAGAGAGTTAACCCTTGATGAGCCAGCCCAGACGTGTTGGTCAGGACTGTGTGGTTTCCCTTCCCTGGTCACTCAGATCCATGTCCACAGAGCAGATGGACTGGCTGGACAAGACTCTGATGGAGGTATACAAACCTTCTCTCCCTTCTCTGTCCGTTTCCTTTTCTTTCCTGGTCTGATCTTCCTCTCCTATTCACAGTCTGTGTGTGTGTGTGTGTTGCAGCATCAGATCCATATGTGATCATTCGTTGTGAGGGGGAGAAGGTTTGTTCTCCGGTCTATAAAGACACCCGCAGCCCAACCTTTGACACCAAGGCTCTATTCTACAGGAAGAAAACTAACCAGCCTATACTGATAGAGGTGAGGAGACTGGGCTGGGGGGTGGGGTCCGTGTGTGTGTGTGCGCCTGTGGCTTAAAGAGGAGTTAGTGACCATTACAATTTGGGTTGTTTCTGTATGTAACCGTTCTCTCAATTAAATTCAATACAACTTGATTCATCCCCCAGGTGTATAACAACAACGTGTTGATGGATTCCTTCCTGGGTCAGGTCAGTTTGACCTCTGACCCCGGCGACCCACAGCAGGTTACCGTCCACCTGAGGGACAAGGGTAATCACCAAGACAATGACCTCCCGGGCACGCTCACCGTCTCCATGGTGACCAGCAACATTCTCACTAACATCTGACTAACCGTCAACCAATCTATCAATCAGTGCCTTACTCCCTCCGTCCAATAGGAGAGAGAAGCCATAAAAATAAATAAATTTGCCATAAAACATATCTGTTGAGGGACCAAAGTTAGCCTTCCAGACTATATAGTGTTGTTTTTACTGGATGTAGTACTAACTCCAACCACATAGGGGCATCAGAGGACAGATAATCTCCTAGTTCTTCTTTCTCATCTTATAACCACTTTAACTTGTGCCATTACAGATATATAAATGCATGTCCAGTATTTCAGCAGTATATGTTGTCCTGTTTACATTTATTCCCATGTTTTACATTTCAGTCAGCTTTGTACTAGTCTCTCTCAAGAAACTGAGTTGGATCTGGGTACCAAGAGCGGCTACTGACATTTCTAGTCTTTCGGAAAGACACTTATTTTTGTTAACTTCATAATTCAACTTTAAAAAAAATGAGATTTCTGTCTGTTGCTCTACTTTGTATCACATTGATTTTCCAGTGGGAGGCCAAATACTCAGTAGTGACACATCATTCAGGGCATTTGAGCCCTACCTGTTTCGCATGTTATTTTGGCATTACTACGTGTCACATATCAGCTTGCAAACAATGTAACAAAAACACATCGAATACTGAGTTAATAAAGCTGTATAACAAACATGGTCTCTTTTTTTGCTTTCTTGAGTAAGGCAGCTCCAAAATGTAGGTGTTTTAGTCGAGATCAGTTCTTTCTGTGGTGGGGCTAAGTCAAAATATGTATACATTTGACTTAGATGTTACTGTATGAATGAAACTTATTATAATCATAATGCTGAGTGTAATATGTTCCTTATTAGAAAGAATGGAGTTATCTTCAGACAGGCTGGAATGCTGTGTTCCTTACAGGACATTCTGTCTCTACCCAGGGAGGGGAAATACCTTGGGTTGGTTGCAGATAGTTTAACAGGTGGCAGACAGTAATGAGGCTGTGAACTGTATTGCCATTGTATTCTAGAGGAGGATGGACATTAAAACCTATGACATCATCTTTATTATATAACCTGATGTAAATTGCACTATGATTCAGTACTCTCAAGAATAAACGCTATTGATTGATTGATTTTAAGACTGGTATCTGTCCATTTTATGCTGATTAATTATCTTACAAATTTGTATTTATGGGCAGAGTGTTTTAATTGAATTGGTTAATAAACACAGGAATGAAATTCCTTTAACAGGCAGCCAGCAGAAATACAAAGCGTTGGGATTGGTAATATTCTCTAGTTGCGACGTGATTGGCTCAGTGCTCTGTTACTCATGGGGACACTACGTCACTGCAAAATCTACGGGGAGAGCTCAGAAATTCAAGCCCCTTGGGTGCTGCCAGAGTTACATTAGAAGTGCCTGTCCAAAAAGGCTCAAGGTCATTGGCCACAGATAAAATTACATGAAATCACATTATATGTACAGTAGCTTTTATTGGACTGATCATGTCAACATCATATTTAAAAAATCTTAGTCAGCAAGCCTGCAGTAATCATCATGAATCAAGTCGACAATCTACTGGCAAATGCTTTTCAATCTTTGTCATATGAAGAGAAATTAGAGATAAAATGTCTCGGTGCTCATTGGCCTTTGGACATAAACATTACACAAGTCAGAAATCGCAAATTCAACAATGAGTGGTTTGGAAGGAAGCAGTGGCTAACTGCAAGCATTTCGAAGCAATCATCATTTTGCTTGCCCTGCCTGCTATTCAGTGGAGAGTTTGTGTGGTCTGGGTTTAAGGATTTAAAACATCTGTATGAAAAGGGTCTGAATACATGAGAATTGTGCATCACATATAACGCTGTTAAACTGGGAATACTGGGGAAATCAAACGTTGTGGCTCAGCTAGACATAGACGAGCCATCAACCTTCACAACCAACAAACGGAGGAGAATAGGTACGTGCTTGACACAATTATAGCATGTATTAAAATGTGGCATTTGTGAGACAGCACTGCGGGGCCATGTCGAGTCGGCCGACTCCTTGAACCCAGGCGTTTTCAGGTGTATTTTTGAGACCATGCGTGAAGGAGATTACAGGCTACAAAGGCTTTATGACGACCAACCCATTTTTAAACAAACTTTTGGATTGTGTGTATGAAGTGTACAGAGAAGCTATAACTAAGAAGATGACACAGCAAACCTTTTTGCCACAGTTCGCATTGATGTGCCATCCTGGATGAACTGCACTACCTGAGCCACTTGTGTGGGTTGTAGACTCAGTCTCATGCTACCACTAGAGTGAGAGCACCGCCAGCATTCAAAGTGACCAAAACATCAGCCAGGAAGCACAGGAACTGAGAAGTGGTCTGTGGTCACCACCTGCAGAATCACTCCTGTTTTGGGGGGTGTCTTGCTAATTGCCTATAATTTCCACCTTTTGTCTATTCCATTTGCACAACAGCATGTGAAATGTATTGTCAATCAGTGTTGCTTCCTAAGTGGACAGTTTGATTTCACAGAAGTGTGATTGACTTGGAGTTACATTGTGTTGTTTAAGTGTTCCCTTTATTTTTTTGAGCAGTGTATAATTTTTGACTAACCTTGATAAGCTTCATCAGATGACAGTCCTATAACATCAGGTTATACATACGCTTAGGTTTTGTTCGTAAATGTGCATATTTAGAGCTGAAATCAGTGGTTATACATTGTGCTAACGTAGCATCTTTTTCCCACAACGTCCGGATATTTCTCTGACACTTTTTCTGACACACATATTCTGACCAAATAACTATTCATAAACATAACTAAAAAATACATGTTGTATAGGTAATTATAGATACACTAGTTCTTAATGCAATCGCCGTGTTAGAATTCTAAAAATAACCTCATTACGACATCCAGCCTAGGTATAGCGCAAGAGTACCCAAAATCTGGGCGCAAACGACTATTTCACATGTTCGACAGATATATGAAATAGCATCATAAAATGGGCCCTACTATTGACGATCTTTCATCAGAATGTTGTACAAGGGGTCCTTTGTCGGGAACAATCGTTGTTTGGATTTAGAATGTCCTCTTCTCCAGTCAATTAGCACGGAAAGCTAGCAAAGTGGCTCGAAGCACTCCTTCCTGAACAAAGGCACACAACGCAACACGACTAACGTCCCGAAAAAAATTCAATAATCTAATAAAACTATATTGAAAAAACATACTTTACGATGATATTGTCACATGTATCAAATAAAATCAAAGCCGGAGATATTAGTCGTCCATAACGACAGCTTATCAGAAGGCAAATCCAGGTCCCTTCACGCGCTCTCCAGAAAACAGGAAACTGGTGACACGTCATGCCGAGAGCTATTATTCGACCCCAGATCAAGTTATTCACTCCATTTCTTCTCTCACTGCCTGTCGACATCTAGTGGAAGACGTAGGAAGTGCATGTATTCTAATATATATCAAGGACATTAATAGGCAGGCCCTAGAACAGTGCATCGATTTCAGATTTTCCACTTCCTGTCAGGAAGTTTGCTGCAAAAGGAGTTCTGTTTTACTCACAGATATAATTCAAACGGTTTTAGAAATACAGCTGAATTAAATCATTCTCTCTACTATTATTCTGACATTTCACATTATTAAAATAAGGTGGTGATCCTAACTGACCTAAGATAGGGAATATTTACTAGGATTACATTTCAGGAATTGTGAAAAATTTAGTTTAAATGTATTTGGCTAATGTGTATGCTAACTTCTGACTTCAACTGTATATGTCATAGTTTGTACATCTGCATTGTTATATTGCTTATATTGTTCTATCTCATTAGTATCTTATTAATAATTGTAGGCAATGTTGGAATGATGCATTTCATTGTTTTTCCCACTTTGTGTGCAGTGGCGATTTTAGCATGTAAATCTTGGTGGTGGAAAAAAGTGGGATGAATGCCAGCAAAGCAACTACACAACACTAAACATTACATCATTACAACATTACATTACTAACACTTCAGTTAGTGCTAAATACGGCTGCTAGAATCCTGACTAGAACCCAAAATGTTTTGATCATATTACTCCAGTGATATGATCAAATCATGATATCAAGGTTTTACTGCTAACCTACAAAGCATTACATGGGCTTGCTCCTACCTATCTTTCCGATGTGGTCCTGCCGTACATACCTACACGTACCCGACAAGACGCAGGCCTCCTAATTGTCCTTAGAATTTCTACGCAAAGAGCTGGAGGCAGGGCTTTCTCCTATAGAGCTCCATTTTTATGGAATGGTCTGCCTACCCACGTGAGAGACGCAGACTCTGTCTCAACCTTTAAGTCTTTACTGAAGACTCATCTCTTCAGTAGGTCATATGATTGAGTGTAGTCTGGCCCAGGAGTGTGAAGGTGAACGGAAAGGCTCTGGAGCAACGGACCGCCCTAGCTGTCCCTGCCTGGCCGGTTCCCCTCTCTCCACTGGGATTCTAACCCTATTACAGGGGCTGAGTCACTGGCTTACTGGTGCTCTTCCATGCCATCCCTAGGAGGGGTGCGTCACTTGAGTGGGTTGAGTCACTGACGTGATCTTCCTGTCTGGGTTGGCGCGATATAACCCCCCCCCCCTCCCCCCTTGGGTTGTGCCGTGGCAGAGATCTTTGTGGGCTATACTCGGCCTTGTCTCAGGATGGTACGTTGGTGGTTGAAGATATCCCTCTAGTGGTGTGGGGCTGTGCTTTGGCAAAGTGGGTGGGGTTATATCGTGCCTGTTTGGCCCTGTCCGGGGGTATCATTGGTTGGGGCCACAGTGTCTCCTGACCCCTTCTGTCTCAGCCTCCAGTATTTATGCTGCAGTAGTTTATGTGTCAGGGGGCTAGGGTCAGTCTGTTATATCTGGAGTACTACTCCTGTCTTATCCGGTGTCCTGTGTGAATTTAAGTATGCTCTCTCTAATTCTCTCTTTCTCTCTTTTTTTCTTTCTCTCTCTCAGAGGACCTGAGCCCTAGGACCATGCCTCAGGACTACCTGGCATGATGACTCATTGCTGTCCCCAGTCCACCTGGCTGTGCCGCTGCTCCAGTTTCAACTGTTCTGCCTGCAGCTATGGAACCCTGACCTGTTCACTAGACGTGCTACCTGTCCCAGACCTGCTGTTTTCAACTCTCTAGAGAACGCAGGAGCGGTAGAGATATTCTCAATGATCGGCTATGAAAGCCAACTGACATTTACTCCTGAGGTGCTGACTTGTTGCACCCTCGACAACTACTGTGATTATTATTATTTGACCATGCTGGTCACATCTAGGTTTTGGCCTTTCTAGGGAGTTTTTCCTAGCCACCGTGCTTCTACACCTGCATTGGTTGCTGTTTGGGGTTTTAGGCTGGGTTTCTGTACAGCACCTTGATATATCAGTCGATGTAAGAAGGGCTATATAAATGCATTTGATTTGATTTGATTACATTACATGCACTAGAATGGTGACAAACGGTGCCCACAAATGTCCTACAACAGCAGTCCCAACACCTTACCACTGCTACATCTGGCTATCAGCGGATCCTTGTCTGGCAGCGAAACAGTTCATTCAGCCTCATTTACTGCCTTTTGCTGCCTGGCTGATTTACTTAAATACATGTGGTGTCTACTGACAATTGAGATGTACAAACTATGGCATAAGGGGACAACATGTGGATAAGAGGCAATCCGTAATTTCAATTAAGACATTAATGAGCAAGCTAGGACGGCCGCAGTCAATATAACTATTTGTTTAGCACTTTTGAAATATACAGCGACAGGAATTCAGAACATGGGCCGTTCTTACAGCGCTCTCCCTGCACACCAAGTCAGAGCCATAGGAAAAATGAAGGGGGCATATAAGCAGACAATGAAAGCTCTTACAATATTCAATGATTATATTTCTCTAAAACAGTTTATAGGCTACATGTGCACCACCAAGTCAGAACAGTAGGCGAAATTAAGAGGGGGAAATAGACCAAATTATTAGGGTGAGGCACATGGGCTACTAACATCTTACTACACAACATAAACTTAGTATTACTTTCTTAGCTACAGTATACATGTCTCCCTGGCATATTACATCATTTATGCAGCAGCATTCAATACATATTTGGACTCACCTTGTTGTGATGTGCTCACTTGAACAGGAAGGTGGCGCAGCGGTCCTTTGTGGGCAAATTTTGTCATCAAAGTCTGGCATTCTCTGGATATATGATGCTTTCAAAACAACTGGGAACTCGGGGAAAAAACAATTTAGAATCATGATTAAGTCATTGATCTTCAGGTCATAGCTCTAGAAAGAGGCCAGATTTACAATTCCGAGTTGGATGACCGTTCAAAACATATTTTCCCAGTCGGAGCTCATTTATCCCCGACTTCCCAGTTGTCTTGAACTCACTGAAGTCAAGTTTTCGCAGCTCCGAGTTAACAGTTGTTTTGAGCGCGGCACAAGTCATGCTTCATTGACAACATGGCCAATTTTTTATGTTGAGAATTTTAAACTTGGAAAGAGCCCCTTAATTCCAGATTTGGGACCTTACAGCCACTCCACTGAATAGCTGGCTAGTGATTGCTTTGCAATGCTTGCAGTTAACATTAGCCACTGTCACTGATTCCTTCCAAACCACTCATTGTTGAATTAGCGATTTCCAACTTGTTGTGTAATGTTTATGTCCAATGGCCGATGAGCACCAATACGTTTTATCTCAAATTTCTCTTCATTATTTCTCTTCATATGACAAGGATTAAAAAGGATTTACCAGTAGATTGTCGACTTGATTCATGATGATGACTGCTTTCTAAGATTTTAAAAGTATGATGTTGTCATGATCAGTCCGATCTAAGCTACTGTACATATAACGTGATTTGACATCATTTTATCTGTGACCAATGACCTTGAGCCTTCTTGGATGGGCACTTCTAATGTAACTCTATGGCAGCACCCAAGGGGCTAGAATTGTCTAGCTCTCCCCTTAGACTTGACTGTGTGGTAGTGTCCCCATGAGTGACAGAACACTGAGCCAATCATGACACAACACTCCATATTTTCTGCTGGCTTGCCCCACCACCACAGAAAGCACAGAGCTAGGCTGAAATACCTGCATTATGGAGCTGTCCAACAAAAAGTTCAGTAATAGTTCATAGTGCGAGGGTTGTCCTGTCAGTGCGTCTGTATATTGTCTATGAAAGTGGATCCTCGTGATTGTATTGTCCTTCCTTTTTAGACCACATAGGACTAATAAAATACTTCAAATGGTAGGCTAACCGCTGAGTCTGGGTCTCTTTCTCGCTATCTGTGGTGACTTAAAGAAGAGTAAAGTTAAGGCCTCAACATCTATCTGAACTTCTGTCGCTGTCCTTTTTGAAGTAGCTGACCGAATAGGCCTACCTCATCACAGCTCATTTGCTTGCACTCGCTTATACTTAGAGCTAAGTGTTAATTATATGAGAACAAACATTGTGAATTTGCTGAACATAAATGTAATAATGTTTGTGTATGGTTCAAAACTCAAAACTCATGTGGACATGAATTATTACTGAAGGAGAATGTCGTTCTTATCCAGTTACACAAATCCACAAGGAATCAGTAGAAACCATATTTATTTAAGCAAGTCAGCCATAAGCTCCACCCTTGGGACAGCTTTATGTAGACTCTTAAAATTTGTGAGCACCGTTTGTCACTGTTATAGGGGCTCCCGGGTGGCGCAGCGGTCTAAGGCACTGCATCTCAGTGCTAGAGGTGTCACTACATACCCTGGTTCGATTCCAGGCTGTATCCGGCCGGGATTGCGAGTCCCATAGGGCAGCGCACAATTGGTCCAGCGTCGTCCGGGTTAGGGTTTGGCCGGGGTAGGCCGTCACTGTAAATAATAATTTGTTCTTAACTGACTTGCCTAGTTAAATAAAAATAAAATACATGTAAGGAAGTGTTGTGTAGTGGCTTCGCTGGCATGCATCTGAACATTTTTGTTTTTTGCCCCACCAAGATTGACATGCTAAAATCGCTACTGCCAATAATAGTAGACAGACTGACAGACTAGATTCACTAGAGGAGAAGAGTGATTTAAGATACAGTTTCACACCAATACTGCCACTCTTACATTGGACTCTACACTCAACTTCTTCATTCCTTTCTTTCTCACAGACACTCTGTGTATAACCCATATTACTGTATCATATTGTATTACCTCCAGTTACTACAGTGCCATGTAGATCACGTTTCAAATCATATCACAGTTATCCATAACATTCTCGTCATCACGAGGGCTTCATAACACTGTCATAGGTGACATAGCAGTTGTCATAAACAGTCATAGCGCCAGTCTCTGTCATGGTGGTGGGTCCTTGTCATAGAGGGACTGGTTCATCTGAGCAAGTAAACGTTTATTATATTGTAATGTACCGCAAGGGGATTTAAAGGCTATTTAAGGGATGATTTTACTAGTTCTATACTTCTCTATTTCTTTCTCTTAAACCTGTTGGCTGGTTTCAGTTGAATGTATCCTGTAATATATAGCTGAAACACTGTCTGTCTGCCTGTCTGGTGTCCACTATCAACCATGCTGTGTAGCGTGAGAGAGAGTGTGACTGTGTGTGTGTGTGAGGTGTGAGGAACACTGATCAATGTGTCTTTCAGAACAGCCTGAGAAATATGCACCCTGTTAGTGTGTGTATACAGTATGCACAGTGTGTCTTTTATATGTGAAGCAATGCATTTTCTCTCTGTGTATGTTTAACGCTTGTGTGTGTGTGAGACCTCTGCTACATTGTGCCTTACTGCCCCCCACTGCGTTTCCTGCCCCCCCCCCCCGCTCTCTCTCTCTCTCTCTCGCTCTCCAGTAACTCTAAGTGGGATCAGTGGCAGCTAATACCTTGAGAGAGAGTCACTAATACCTCTACAGTGCAGCAGGTGTCTAACTATCCACTAAGAGAGATTCAGGACGCCCCTCTCTTTCTCCATCCTGCCTTCATCCCTCCAGCACAATGCATTCTGTGGACTTGACTGAGTGAACATAGACCTGGGACACCCATCCGGAAAGCGAGAGAGAAAGAGGGGTATAGAAAGAGGACTGTACAAAGAGGTAAGAACATACAGTCAGGGGGCTTAAAGAAGCATGGAGGCGTTGGCTCTTAAAGCTACTTTTTGCTAACGTGTGTGTGTTACAAGGCTTATTTTTTTGTTTGTCCAGATGACATGTTCTTCTGATTGAGTTGAGACAGAGAGTGTGTAAGTACAGTATGTTGCTCTGTATCTGACAGTGTGTCCATTCTTAGGGGCTTGTAAGTAAGCATTTCCCTGTAAGGTCTACACCTGTTGTATTCGGCGCATGTGACTAATCAAATTTGATTTGATTCTGCTCCGTATCTCTAGTCCTAGTATGTGGTTTCAGGGTGTTCACATAGTAATGATTAACTAACCATTGAATCATAGGCAGACCTGCCTTTTATGTGTAAGCAGTGCTGATAGAGCCCTCTTTAGCTACTCTACTTCCTGTATGTACTGCATCTCATTTAGAGAATCCTGTCTGGTCCGGGTTGTGGATACATACTAGTTACAGAGCGAGACCCTCTACCACGTCTCCCGTCCTTCCTTGGACTCACACAACTAGTGTTGCTTTTATTAACTGTAGAAATTATCAAAAAATGTTTAGCTCCTGCAGCATCTCTGATAATGTTCAGATAACATTCAGATAAGATGGATTGTGTTTATAGGCTCTGCTGTTACTACTGTCAGTAGTACAGTTACATGAATGCCTCTCCCAGAGGTTTAACTCTACTGGCACTGTGCAGTGAGTAGTGTGTCTGCCTCAGAACTCAGTAACCCTTTTCACCACAGGAGGTTGGTGGCACCTTAATTGGGGAGGACGCGTTCGTGGTAATGACTGGAATGGAATTAGTGGAATGGCATCAAAAACATCAAACACGGGTTCCATGAGTTTGATGCCATTCCACTGACTCTGTTCCAGCCATTATTATGAGTCGTCCTCCCCTCAGCAGCCTCCACTGTTTTTTACTTTGATGATATGTAGCAAACAGGAAGCATTTATATGCATGACATAAAGAATGTATTCAACATGAAGACTACATATCACTGCTCTAAGTAAGGTGCTACATTTAACTCTATTGGCACAGTGGGTAGTGAGCCTACATCAGAAATGCTGAGTTTCTGGTTCAACCCCAGATTTATTTACCCCCCAACTTCGCTACATCAGTTCAAGTCAGACGTTTTACATCCATATCAACTCATTCCACTAGTCTTATTGTGAGCACATCCTGGCTAATCATTATACACTCTATATACATCTCTCTCTTCTATCAGTTGATACATTTATCAGAGTCTGACAGTTTTGGTGTTGCGTGAGAGTGTTGATTAGAATTTCGTTTTAATTGGAGCAGTGGGGGTTAGCCTAATATCCTGTATCCTGTCTCTCTCTGTCTCTCTCTCTGTCTCTTGGCCTCTGCCTTTCTGTAGAGTTATTTCAGGAAGTATAGGGTCTCGGGGGCAGTATGTACAGCTGAGGAGAGCCCAGAGTCAGTCTCTCTTCCTCTGTCTATCTCTTCCCCTCATTCCGTCTCTGACCAATAAAACAAAAAAAGTCTGGGTCCTCACTGGTGGAGGCGATGGAATTACAGACAGGCTGTTTCTCAGAAGCCCACACTCAGGTGATCAACAACAATGACTGGCGTCGTTCAGAGAACGAAGGGAAAGGATTATATCTTCTTCTTTCCTTCTCTCTCTCCTTCTCTCTCAAATTTTATTTTCATCTGACTTTCTCTCCTCCCTTTCTTTCTCTCTCTTTTCTGTATATGTATGTTGTACAAGAAGCTGTAGATATTCATGTTTTCCAGAATTGCTGTTCTATATCTGTATTTTCATATTCAAACACATACATACACACTTACGCTAGGCCTCCTTGGCTGCAATCTTTATCCCATACCGCTTCTGTGGAAATTAGATGCTAAAATATTGACGGAAAGCCGTTACCCTTTCTAACCATACCGCACGTGTTTGTGTGTGTGTTTGTTCTCAGCAGTGGTTAAATCAGAGAGGCTTGGGGGCATAGAGCCGACATCTATATACTGCAGGAAACTAACCAATGAATGGCTTTTTCCTGTCTCCCCCAAACATCCCTCCATTCCCCTCCCCCTAAACCTCCCTGTCTCCCCCAACCCTCCTTGTCTCCCCCAAACATCCCTGCCTCTCTCCAACTAATGCTGCAGAAATTTGCTTTAAAGCAGTATCCAAATCCATTAGATGTAGGGATCCCATTATAGTAGCCATATGTAGGAAAACCAAAGTTCCAAAGGCTGGGCCTAATATACTGTACAGTAAGTTTTGTAGTCATTCCTATCTTGTTGATGTAAATACTATTTGTTGGTCTGTGTGTAATGAGGAGCAACCAGACGCTGCACTTGACACATTTATGAAATTGCTTAACCCAGTTACTAATAAGCACACACCCATTAAGAAAATGACTGTAAAAACTGTTAAATCCCCGTGGATTGAAGAGGAATTGAAAAATTGTATGGTTGAGAGGGATGAGGTAAAAGTAATGGCAAATACGTTTGGCTGCAAAACCAATTGCCAAACGTACTGCAAATTGAGAAATCATGTGACTAAACTGAATAAAATGAAGAAACTATACTATGAAACAAAGATAAATGATATAAAGAATTAATGTAAAAAGCTTTGGGGCACCTTAAATGAAATCTTGGGCAAAAAGGCAAACTCAGCTCCATCATTCATTGAATCGGCTGGCTCATTCATCACAAAACCCACTGATATTGTCATTTACTTTAATTATTTTTTCATTGGCGAGATTACCAAACTGAGGCATGACATGCCAGCAACAAATGCTGGCACTACACATCAAAGTATAACTGATCAAATTATGAAAGACAAGCATTGTAATTTTGAATTCCATAAAGTGATTGTGGAAGAGTTTAACAAAATATTGTTGCCTATGAACAATGACAAGCCACCGGGGTCTGACAACTTGGTTGGAACATTTCTGAGGGTAATAGCGGACGATATTGCCACACCTATTTGCCAGATCTTAAATCTAAGCCTACAAGAAAGTTTGTGCCCTCAGGCCTGGAGGGAAGCAGAAGTAATTTCGCTACCGAAGAATAGTAAAACCCCCTTTACTCGCGCAAATAGCCGACCAAACAGCCTGTTACCAACCCTTAGTAAACTTTTGGAAAACATTGTGTTTGACCAGAATGCTATTTTACTGTAAACAATTTGTCAACAGATTTTCAGCACGCTTATAGGGAAGGACATTCAACAAGCACAGCACTTACACAAATGACTGATGATTGGCTGAGAGAAAGTTATGATAAAAAGATTGTGGGAGCTGTTTTGTTAGACATTAGTGTCTTGAGTAAAGCCAGTGTGTCTATGTGTGCTACTACAGTTAATTAAATCACTGCAACACAGGAATAAGTTAATCCTAAATATTTCAAAAACTAAAAGCATTGTATTTGGGACAAATCATTCACTAAACCCTAAACCTCAACTAAATCTTGTAATAAATCATGTGGAATTTGAGTTGAGGTGACTAAACTGATTGGAGAAAGTCTGGACTGTAAATTGTCATGGTCAAAACATATTGATACAACAGTAGCTAGGATTAGGAAAAGTCTATCCATAATAAAGCTCAGCTCTGCATTTTTAACAACACTATCAACAAAACAGGTCCTATAGGCTCTAGTTTTGTCGCACCTGGACTACTGTTCTGTCGTGTGGTCTGGTGCCACAAAGAGGGACCTCGGAAAATGAACAATGGCTCAGAACAAGGCAGCACGGCTGGCCCTTAAATGTACAAGGAGAGATAACAATAATATGCATGTCAATCTCTCATGGCTCAAAAACGAGTTGTTTTTGTAAGAAGTGTTGACAAGCTGAATTCACAGAGCTGTCTGTTTAAACTACTGGCACACAGCTCAGTCACCCATACATACCCCACAAGACATGCCACCAGAGGTCTCTTCACAATCCTCAAGTCAAGAACAGACTATGGGAGGCGCACAGTACTACATAGAGCCATGACTACATGGAACTGTGTTCCACATCAGGGAACTGATGCAGGCAGTATAATCAGATTTTTAAAAAGGATAAAAATACACCTTATGGAACAGCGAGGACTGTGAAGAGACACAGACACACATACACATGATAAGACATGCACTCTACACATGTACACATGGATTTTGTGTTGTATATATGTGATAGTAGAGTAGTGGCCTGAGGGAACACACTTAGTGTGTTGTGAAAAGTGTTTTGAAATATAATGTCATGTAATATTTGAAATTGTATGTAACTGCTTTAATGTAGCTGGACCACAAGAAGAGTAGCTGCTGTCTTGGCAGGAACTAACAGGGATCCTTAATAAATACAAATACAAAGCCCCTCCCCCTAAACCCCCCTCTCTCCCCCCAACTCCCTGTCTCCTCCTACTGCGTGTGTAGCAGGAGGGGTGTATCAAAAGCTTAACTAAAGTACAGTTAGGGTGGGTGAATGCTTTTTCTACATCTACAACACATTGACAGAGGTGGGAACACAGTGACACTGGTCGTGTCATGCGGGTCATGGAGGACCTGTGAAGGGTGTGTCTAGGTGGATAAAGGATGGGGGTGGTGTGTGTGTTTTATGCAGTGAGAATGTACATGGAATTTCGAGTGAGTGGCCAACTTCAATACAAAGGCAGTTTCAGTAACCTTAATTAATATGCATATGAAAATGTAGTTGGTCATTTTCCAGAGTAGCCGACCGACCGACTGACTGGCTGTGTCCCAAATGGCACCCTACTCCCTATGAAGTGAACTACTTTTGCCCTGTGGGCCCCGGACAACAGTACTATACTACATTGGTAAAAAGGTGCCATTTGGGACACAACCACTGTTACTGACTTTGTCATTGTGACTTGACGGCTGGCTGAGTTGCTAGCTGCTAACAATATAATTTTCTCTCTTTCTTTTCCCCTCTCTATGTTTGAGTTTCTGTCTCTCCTCTCTCTCTCTCTGTCTCAGGGTGGAGTCTTCTGATGTCCAGGAATAAGCTCAGGAACCAGAGTCATGGTCATTCTGCAGCAGGTGAACACACACACACACACATTCTCTCTCTCTCNGGCTACAGAGGAACTAGGAGGACCTAGGAGAACACAGTCTGAGGCTCTGGGGGACTGTGACTATGAGAAGGGATCATCTGGCTACAGAGGAAGGACCTAGGGAGAAACAGTTGAGCAGGTCTACTGAAGGTTGGGAGATTCTCAGACAGGCAGCAGCCCAGAAGAAGGAGCTAAAATTGTATAACAGTGAAGTTGTAAGAATCTTGTGAAGAGATCAACAGGAGGCCACGGTAGCAGCCAGAGGAATGTTGCTGAGAGAGGAACAGATTGAACACACACACAGCCTGATATGAGTTTACAATGGCGAAATTAGCAACGACTTCAGCAGAGCCTTGGCCAATCGAAGGCTGGGACAGCAGTGTCCGTCGCCTCAGCTACATATGCCCCACCCTCATACAGGTAACTATAACTACCCTCATACAGGTATTGTTACCATGGACACAGTAGCCATCAGACCTGAGTCAAGCACTGTCAAACACTGGCAGATTTATCACTCCTGTGACTATTAAAGCCAAACCAAGCTCAGCTAGTCAGAATATGGTGCCATGTGAGGTTTATATTGTAGTTTATGGTGACAGTGTGTTGTCACCATGGTAACCGTGTGCTGCTCAGTGTTGTTGTTGTTGTGTTCTGCTCACATTCTTCCCTGATGAGAGACTGGCATCCATTAATCTCTCTCACTGACCAAACACAAAAGAGAGGACAGGAGAAGGAGGACTCCGACTGAGTGAGTGAGTGTATGTGAGTGTGTGTGTGTGTGTGTGTGTGTGCGTGCGTGCGTGCGTGCGGTTGATCACTCTGCACAGGTGGTGTTGGGGGGCTGACGCATGAGTATGGTATCTGCATTGAGAGCTGTGTGTGTGTGTTAGACCAGCAATAACAGTGTTAAAAGTGTGTGTTGGATGTCTTGTTGAGTGTTTTTAGATGATATATGCAGTGTTAACTGAAGCAGAAAGCAGAAGGCTGGCTGGTTTTATTGACCAGTGTTAACTGAAGTAGAAAGCAGAAGGCTGGCTGGTTTTATTGACCAGTGTTAACTGAAGTAGAAAGCAGAAGGCTGGCTGGTTTTATTGACCAGTGTTAACTGAAGCAGAAAGCAGAAGGATGGCTGGTTTTATTGACCAGTGTTAACTGAAGCAGAAAGCAGAAGGATGGCTGGTTTTATTGACCAGTGTTAACTGAAGCAGAAAGCAGAAGGATGGCTGGTTTTATTGACCAGTGTTAACTGAAGCAGAAAGCAGAAGGATGGCTGGTTTAATTGACCAGTGTTAATTGAAGCAGAAAGCAGAAGGATGGCTGGTTTTATTGACCAGTGTTAACTGAAGCAGAAGGCTGGCTGGTTTTATTGACCAGTGTTAATTGAAGCAGAACGCAGAAGGCTGGCTGGTTTTATTGACCAGTGTTAATTGAAGCAGAAAGCAGAAGGCTGGCTGGTTTTATTGACCAGTGTTAATTGAAGCAGAACGCAGAAGGCTGGCTGGTTTTATTGACCAGTGTTGATTGGTGTCAATTGTCTTTTCAATCAGGCAATCAATGCCTTTTGCTGTGGCCTTTGACTCTATCTAAATGCAAATGAGCTGAGGTCTCATTGCCTGCGTAAATCACCTGTTATTGAGACATCACTCGAATGTCGTGGCCCAGGGTACCAGTAACATGGTTGTGTTACAATAGCACCCTATTCCCTTTACTATGCTCTGGTCTAAGTTTGACTAGAGCCCCTATGGGACCTGGTCTAAAGTAGTACACTAGGGAATAGGGTGCCATTTGAGAAGCAAACAGTGACTCTTGGCTTGGTAGCTCAGGCCCTGAAAATACATATATTGGTTTGGACCAATGTTAATCTGGTAATTTCTTATGCTGGAGCTGTTTATTGTAGTCAAATGAGCTGTGGTTTGTGGTGTAATACTACTGGAAACCCCAAGGGGGCAGAATGGTACCTGGTCTTCTCTGGAGCGTGGGTCTGTAGGGGGTAGGGTTGTTATGTGTCTCTAATAAATGCAGCGACAGCTCTCAGTGAATTATTTACCGGCCTGGGAAGAGAGCGGGACACCCGTGCCGTGTGAGTAGATGGCGATTGTCCACACAGTGTGATGTCAACTCTGACATTACATCATCGTCCCGCCGCACACAGCACCCAGTCACCTGTCGCGCCCGTGTCCAGTCCTGATACGGTCCCCGGGTGCTGCCCGGTTCCCCAGGTGCCGCCCGGGTCCCAGGTGCCGCTCAGTTCCCCGGGTGCCGCCCAGGTCCCCGGGTGCTGCCCAGGTCCCAGGTGTTGCCCAGGTCCCAGGTGTTGCCCAGGTCCCAGGTGTTGCCCAGGTCCCAGGTGCTCTGTGGTTAAGTTGGTAAAGATAGAATTCAAAAAAGGCTCTTGGTGTGTTTTATATTGTTTGTTCGGGACATTGTGGCTGTTCCCCTTCAAGCTCTACAATGTCCATCTCAAAGCTAGTGAAAAAGTCAACCCTGATGCTGAATAGAATTGTCCCACATTAATATTACTATTGCTATCCTACTGTATGTAAGACACCTATCTGATAAGGCAAATAGGAATGACAGAGAGAGCGGGGCGAGAAGAAGAGAAAGAGAGAAATAAAGAGAGAGAGAGGGCGAGAGAAGAATGGAGAGGGATACAGAGACACCCAACAGATCTGCTAGGCTTCATGAATTATTGAGACTGTCATTGCTGATAGTGGTTTTGGCCCTGGTGACAGGTGTGTGTGTGTCTGTCTGCCTGCGTGAGCATAATTGTGCGTGTGTGACAGCTGTGTTCTGTGGTGTAGTGTTCAGTCCAGCCCCAGGTCATTTATCAGAGGGGTATTTCCCTAATTAAACAGACATATAACACACAGAGGGAATGATGTTACCACCCAGCCCCCATCTCTCTCTCTATCTCTCCACCCAACACTCCTCCCCCATCCCTCTCTATCTTTCCACCCAACACTCCTCCCCCATCCCTCTCTATCTCTCCACCCAACACTCCTCCCCCATCCCTCTCTATCTCTCCACCCAACACTCCTCCCCCATCCCTCTCTCTATCTCTCCACCCAACACTCCTCCCCATCCCTCTCTCTATCTCTCCACCCAACACTCCTCCCCCATCCCTCTCTATCTCTCCACCCAACACTCCTCCCCCATCCTTCTCTCTACCTCTCCACCCAACACTCCTCCCCCATCCCTCTCTCTATCTCTCTACCCAACACTTCTCCCCCATCTCTCTCTCTATCTCTCCACCCAACACTCCTCCCCCATCCCTCTCTATCTCTCCACCCAACACTCCTCCCCATCCCTCTTTCTATCTCTCCACCCAACACTCCTCCCCCATCCCTCTCTATCTCTCCACCCAACACTCCTCCCCATCCCCATCCCTCTCTCTATCTCTCTACCCAACACTTCTCCCCCATCCCTCTCTCTATCTCTCCACCCAACACTCCTCCCCATCCCTCTCTATCTCTCCACCCAAAACTCCTCCCCATCCCTCTCTCTACCTCTCCACCCAACACTCCTCCCCCATCCCTCTCTCTACCTCTCCACCCAACACTCCTCCCCCATCCCTCTCTCTATCTCTCCACCCAACACTCCTCCCCCATCCCTCTCTCTATCTCTCCACCCAACACTCCTCCCCCATCCCTCTCTATCTCTCCACCAACACTCCTCCCCCATCCCTCTCTATCTCTCCATCCAACACTCCTCCCCATCCCTCTCTATCTCTCCACCCAACACTCCTCCCCATCTCTCTCTATCTCTCCACCCAACACTCCTCCCCATCCCCCTCTATCTCTCCACCCAACACTCCTCCCCTCCATTCCTCTCTCCACCCAACACTCCTCCCCTCCATTCCTCTCTCCACCACTCCTCTTGCTGTCACTGCTGTGACAGGTATTCAGAACCATTGACCACATGTGCTGTGGAATGACACGTAGAGAGAGAGAGAGAGAGAGAAGGAGAAAGAGGAGGGGAGGGACAGAGAAAGAAAAGCGAGAGAGGGATGAGTAGAAATAGAGAGAGAGAGAGAGCAGTGATGGTGTGAGTGGATCAGGAAGACGAGAACAGACGGCTACACAGCACCAGGACCTAGATAGAGTTTCCTCAGGAGCAGAGGAACAGAAAGAAGAGAGGAAGGAAGGAGGAGGAGTTGAGCTACCCAGGGGTCTTGTTTCATCCTATAGCTGTGTCTCTCAGGAGGTCCTCTACCCAGTCACACAGACAGCCTTCTCTCTCTCTTGTTGCTGTTGTTTTTATCCCTCTGTGTGGGTCTGAGCCTGTAGGAGCAGTGTTGGCCGGAGGCGGGGAGGACAGTGGATTGTTATGTTTTTATTATTACTCGCTCCTTTTCTCAAACTTAGAACCAGAGAGGAAGAGGCAGAGCCAATATTCATTGCACCATCTTTGATATCAGAACACATCTGGACAGGAAGTGACATCACATTACCGTTGGCAACCACTTGGTGTGGAGTTAGTGGGATGTGTATAGGACTTGAGGTTTGGACTACTGGGCAAATTAGGGTTGGATGGTGGAAGACTTTGAGAAGGTGTGTGTGAGGAATAGAGTACTGGAGGACTGGGGTTTGGCCAGTGGAAGACATTGAGGGTTGTCTGTGTGTGTGGACTAACAGTGACGATGTACAAACGTCGTGACTATGTGGACCTGTATGAGAAAGACCAGGCTAAATGGGCTCTAGTACGAAACGTCAACACTGTCTTCAAGCACTCTACACTGCTACCGGTAGGACTACAGCACTGTGTGTGTGTGTGTAGGACTGTGTTTAGTATTGTGAATGGATTGCAGGTAATCCTCCCTCTATCAGAGGAGTTTAGACAGTGTTATAATTGGTTTACCACATAGAAGCCATGTTTACAATACAATAAAACTTTGTCCCCAACGGAAAGATTGTATAAGACACTTACTTCTGCTGTAAATGAAAAAGAAATCAGGTACAAGAGGCAGAGGTATATTGTAAATAATACATCACAACTAAGGGCTGTTGTTAGGTCTGATGCACAGCTGTTTGTGTGTGACACTGATGATGTCATTGTTTAATATTGATTATGACACTGAACCATGTCAGTACTGCTCTAGGACATCATCTCTATCAACCATATCCCCACCTCTTATATGTCTGCTATACATCTTCTGCTTTAATAATTCTTTGCCCTCTCTCTCTCTCTCTCTCTCTCTCTCTCTCTCGCTATCTCTCTGTCTCTCTCTCTCTCTCTCTCTCTCTCTCTCTCTCTCTCTCGCTCTCTCTTTCTCTCTCTCTCTCTTTCTCTCTCACTCTCTCTCTCGCTATCTCTCTGTCTCTCTCTCTCTCTCTCTCTCTCTCTCTCTCAAATTCAAATTCAAGCTGCTTTATTGGCATGAAAAACATTGTGTCAATATTGCCAAAGCAATATACATTGTAATAAAATTATAAACAATGACAAATAGTAATATAGAATTGCAGTAAATAATAATACAAAATTAAATATAAAAATAGTAACAATAAAATGGTAACAGTCAATAATCGAATGTAATGTAATAAAAAAATGAAACTATAACTAACTTATAACTAAATAACGGTCATCTTCACCATTACATCGGTACTACAACTACTATCATCATTACCACTACTACCACCACCACCATCATTAAACTGCTATCATTACCATTACCACCCATACCATTACTACTTGCAATGATAAACAACAATAACAATAATAATAGTAATAACAATAACAGTAATAACAATAATAGTAATAATAAGTAAGTTACTGCTTACTATGCAGATGTTATTATTCAGTGTCTCTCAGGCTATGGCAGGCAAATACATATTTGGCTGCAAGAGGAGCCATTGCTCCTTTGCCCATGAGTATTTTTAGTTTTTCCTCTGGGTTTAATAAGTTAAAATTTGGAATAAATGTAATCATTTCTGTGAATAATGAATCTCCTGATGAGGAATATTTATTACAGTAAAGGAGAAAGTGCATCTCTGTTTCTACCTCTCCTGTCGTGCAGTGACCACATACACGCTCCTCTTTGGGTAGCCATGTCTTTTTATGTCTGCCGGTTTCTATTGCCAATCGGTGGTCACTCAGCCTGTACTTGGTAAGGATCTGTCTCTACTTCGTATCTCTGACAGAGTAGAGATATTCAGCCAATTCATATTCTCTGTTTAGGGTGAGATAGCAATTTAGTCGGCTTTGGGATTTTGTTTCGTTTTTCCAATGTTGTATATATGAGTCTCTCTCTCTCTCTCTCGCTATCTCTCTCTCGCTATCTCTCTCTCGCTATCTCTCTCTCTCTCTCTCTCTCGCTATCTCTCTCTCTCTCTCTCTCTCTGTCTCTCTCTCTCTCTCTCTCTCTCTCTCTCTCTCTGTCTCTCTCTCTCTCTCTCTCTGTCTCTGTCTCTGTCTCTCTCTGTCTCTGTCTCTCTCTCTCTGTCTCTCTCTCTCTCTCTCTGTCTCTCTCTCTTTCTTTCTCTCTCTCTCTCTTTCTTTCTCTCTTTCTCCCTCTCCCTCTCGATATGTGGACATGTAAATATACTAGCTCCGTTCCAAATGGTGCCCTATTCCCTACATAACAAGTGCTCCATGTATTGTGTTGGTTTGAGGGGTTGTTGTATATCTCCTCTCCTAGGGGGACTATGTGTGGTTGGACCTGAAGGCGGGCCGGGAGTTTGTGGTCCCCATCGGAGCCGTGGTCAAACTCTGTGACTCTGGACAGATACAAGTTCTGGATGATGAGGGGAACGTGAGTCTCAAACATCCACACAATACATTTATACAACATTCACACAATAATTTACACAGCATTCTCTCAACTTTCACACAAAATACTAATTTGTGGAGGCTAAAATGATGCAGGCATTTGTTCCAGCCTGACAGAAACAGCCCCTTCTTTCTCCAGGAGCATCGGATATCCCCCCAGAATGCCACCAACATTAAGCCCATGCACCCCACCTCCATCCATGGGGTGGATGACATGATCCGCCTGGGAGACCTCAACGAGGCCGGTATCCTCCGCAACCTGCTCATACGATATAGGGAACACCTTATATATGTGAGTGATACTTCTGTACTACTACCATACTAAACTACTATTGTAATACAACCTGCTCATACGATATAGGGAACACTATATATGTGAGTACTAATACTGTACTACTACTATAATACTACTGCAATACTACTACTATACAACTACTGCTAGGATCTGTAGCTGTCACCCAGAACCCAGTCTGAGGCCCGCCCAGAGGTCTCTGTTCTCTCTGTTCTCTCTCTCTCTCTCTCGCTTTCTCTCTCTCTCTCCTTCCTTTCCTTCTTCCTTCACTCTATCTGTTTGAGTCTCTCCTGCTCTCAGTCAACCTGTGCTTTTGCCTTGATTTTCTCTGTTTCTCTCCCTTCTTCCTCCCTCACTCTTTGTACCTCCTCTTCCTCTTTCCCCCTCTCTCTCTTTCTCATTTTCTCTCCTCCTTCCTTTCTGTAGACTAACTGTGGTGGGAGAGTAAGTACAGGGGCATCATGCATGGTTGCCTGAGAAACTCACCACCAGTGTGTGTGTCTGTCTGTCTGGGTGTGTGGGTGTATGAGTGCATGTGTTAGTGTTCGTATGAGCTACTAGTTTTACTCATGGCTGTCCGGGCTCCAGTGACCGTTATTGATACTCAGTTGTCACTGACTGCACCCTCTGAGAGATGAACCCCACGTCACCTCTGCTCCCATCACACACGTACACACAGACTTCATCCTCCCCTCATTTTCATGTGGCAGGTAAATGAGAACGGCCAACTATAAAGTACTTCTGTCCTGCTGCAATGTGCCCTGTGTGTCTGTCCATTTAAACTGATCACAGAGTGCAGAGTTGATGTACTAACGTGCATGTCATCTCTACTGCAGCACTGCACAGCACTGCATGACCCATCTTCGCTTTCCATTTGTAGGATCTTTGATTTGGTGTCCTACCTTGCCCTTTGCCCTCTACCCCCGTCCCCTCCAGACGTATACAGGCTCTATCCTGGTGGCAGTAAACCCCTACCAGGTGCTGCCCATCTACACAGCTGACCAGATCCGCCTGTACACCAATAAGAAGATAGGAGAGATGCCTCCACACATCTTTGCCATTGCAGATAACTGTTACTTCAACATGCAGAGGAACAACAGAGACCAGTGCTGTATCATCAGGTGTGTGAGAGGGAGAGGGGTGTGCGTGTCTGGGTGTGTGTGTGTTCTTAGAAGCGCGTGAGAACACCAAGTCGGATCTAATTTGATGTGTGTGTTCTCAGTGGTGAATCTGGAGCAGGGAAGACCGAGAGCACCAAGCTGATCCTCCAGTTCCTAGCAGCCATCAGTGGACAACACTCTTGGATAGAACAACAGGTTCTGGAGGCTAATCCTATACTGGAGGGTAGGGCACACACACACACACACACACACACACACACACACACACACACACACACACACACACACACACACACACACAGTCTTGTACAGCTTACCTTGTGGGGACATACAATTCGGTCCCATTCAAAATCCTATTTTCCCTAACCCCTAACCCTAAACCTAACCCTAATCTTAACCCGTACTCTTACCCTTACCCTAACCCTAACCTTAACCCTAACCCAAAAACCTAAACTTTATCCTAACCCTAAACCTAACCCTAGCTCCTAACCCTACAACTAACCCTAGCTCCTAACCTTAATATTTAACTTAATTCTAACACTAATTCTAACCTTAACCCTAAACCCCCTAGAAATAGCATTTGACCTTTGGGGACTAACAAAATGTCCCCAGCTGGTCAACTTTTTGTTCGTTTACTATTCTTGTAGGGACTTCTGGTCCCCACAAGAATAGTTAAACACGTCCACACACACACACACACACACACACACACACACACACACACACACACACACACACACACACACACACACACACACACACACACACACACACACACACACACACACACACACACACACACACACACACACACACACACACACACAAACACAAAAACAAACAAAATAATAAACCCTATAGTAGTTCTAGTCGTGAGTGTTGAGCGCTTTGTGTTGTCTGTCCGCAGCGTTTGGTAACGCTAAGACGATCCGTAATGATAACTCTAGCCGCTTCGGGAAATACATTGACATCCACTTCAACAAGAGAGGCGCCATAGAGGGGGCCAAGATAGAACAGTACCTGCTGGAGAAGTCACGAGTCTGCAGACAGGTATGAATTCAAGGGGTGGGGTTATAGGGTCTGCAGACAGGGTTGGATTCATTAGTGTACACCATAGCAAAACGAAGCAAAACGTTTTGGAACAGGCAGTGTTAGCTAGCAGAAGTAAGCAACTGTCCTATATCCTGTGATACAGTCTACAAGCTGTGTTATTTTGGTCACTATCGTGTCATCTCTATTCCCCTCCCCCCTCCCTGCAGGCTCGTGATGAGAGGAACTACCATATCTTCTACTGTATGTTGAAGGGCATGCCTTCAGACCAGAAGAAGAAACTGGGACTAGGGAAAGCCACAGACTACAGCTACCTTACCATAGTAGGACAACACTTAGCTCACACTTTAACAACGCTATCAGAACAGTAGTGAGAAAATATCATTCAACTAAAGTTCTCCTCTCCTCCAGGGGAAGTGTACTGTGTGTGATGGTCGTGATGATATGAAGGAGTATTCAAACATCCAATCAGCCATGAAGGTGTTGATGTTCTCTGACACTGAGAACTGGATGATCTCCAAACTATTGGCCTCTATACTACATATGGGGAACCTGCGTTATGAAGGTAATAGGTACACACATACACACACACTCACACATACACACACAGACATACATATTTGAATGACATCATACTGACTTCACTGTCACCTACCTCCAACCTCTGACCTCTGACCCCTAGCTCGTACTTATGACAACCTGGATGCCTGTGAGGTGGTCCGCAGCGTAGACCTGACTTCTGCTGCTACACTGCTGGAGGTAACACACACACACACACACTGTATCCATAAACCTACCGTACATATACACACCTACTCTATCCACTGAGTGGTTGTACAGCAGTAACCTGAACTAGTTATGTCACAGCTGCTGGAGAACTACAGGTGAGTCCTAGACCACTGCGGGAGGGAGGGAGAGGGAGGTGGAGGGGAAGACAGGGAAAGACAGGGAGGGAGGTGAAGGGAGGGAGGGAGAGCGGAGGAGGAGGGAGAGCGGAGGAGGAGGGAGGGAGGGGGAGCGGAGGAGGAGGGAGGGAGGGAGTGGGAGAGAGCTAACAGTGTTTAGTGAATAACACGGCAGTGAGCACCTCCTAGTGGCAAACTGGTGAAACACACAAACTTGGACTGTTGTCGACATTGGTTGATGGTGTGAAAGAAGTGTGTTTTCTGACTTAATGTTGCTGTGTGTGTGTGTGTGTGTGTGTGTGTGTGTGTGTGTGTGTGTGTGTGTGTGTGTGTGTGTGTGTGTGTGTGTGTGTGTGTGTGTGTGTGTGTGTGTGTGTACGTGTGCGTGTGTGTGTTTGTGCACGCGCCCGCCTGCCTGCTTTCGTGTGTGTAGGTGGACTGTAAAGACCTGATGAACTGTTTGACCAGTAGGACTCTGATCACTAGAGGAGAAACAGTCTCCACTCCCCTCAGTATAGAGCAGGCACTGGACGTACGGGACGCCTTCGTCAAGGTAACATACACATTAACATGCTCTCTGGTGTGTGACACACTGTTTCAAACACTCTCTAGCATATGTATATTGTGTGTGTAGGGGATCTACGGTCGTCAGTTTGTGTGGATTGTAGAGAAGATCAATGCAGCGATCTACAAGCCTCCGTCCCACGAGCCCAAAGCCCTCAGACGCTCTATAGGACTACTAGACATCTTTGGCTTCGAAAACTTCACCATCAACAGGTACACACACACACACACACGCACGAACGCACGAACGAACGAACGAACGAACGGAATAGAGACACACACCTGAACACTGCAGTTTGTGTCGGTTTTCCTGCCCTGCGTTCATATAAGAAACATTAATGTGTTGAAAATCCCAAATTGTTTGCATATGTCAGGCTGGTGGGTGTATAAAGTCAGGCGCAGGAGAGCAGAGAGGAGTGAAACAACGCACTTTACTCGACAGCACAAAGTAAACGATTTACAAAGTGCAAAAACAACCGTTGCCAGAAAGCATGGGTGATAAACAGCACCCGGTACAAACCAGACGGAACATTCCGACCTGAACAAAGAACAATCACACACAAAGACATGGGGGAAACAGAGGGTTAAATACATGACCAGTAATTGGGAAATGAAAACCAGGTGTGTGTGAAAACGAGACAAAACAAATGGAAAATTACAAATGGATCGGCGATGGCTAGAAGACCGGTGACGTCGACCGCCGAACACCAACCGAACAAGGAGAGGCATCAACTTCGGCTGAAGTCGTGACAGCATAGTCAACTTACACACGGCTCTGACACACAAGCTTACCCCACCAGACATGCCACCAGGGGTCTTTTCACAGTCCCCAAATTCAGAACAAGTTCAAGAAAGCGTACAGTATTATGTAGAGCCATTATTGCATGGAACTCTGTTCCATCTCATATTTCTCAAATAAAAGGCAAACCTGGTTTCAAAAAACAGATGAATCAACACCTCACGGCACAACGCCTCTCCCCTATTTGACCTGGATAGTTTGTGTGTATGTATTGATATCTAGGCTACGTGTGCCTTAAAAAAAAATGTAGTTCTGTCCTTGAGCTGTTCTTGTCTATTAATGTTCCGTATTATGTCATGTTTCATGTTTTGTGTGGAACCCAGGAAGAGTAGCTGCTGCTTTTGCAACAGCTAATGGGGATCCTAATAAAATACCAGAAATGTGTGTGTCTCTCCCTATCAACAGTTTTGAGCAGCTGTGCATTAATTTTGCCAATGAGAACCTGCAGCAGTTCTTTGTGAGGCATGTGTTCAAGCTGGAGCAGGAGCAATACAACCTGGAACACATCAACTGGCAACATATCGAGTTCACAGACAACCAGGACGCCCTGGACATGATCGCTATCAAACCCATGAACATCATCAGCCTCATAGACGAGGAGAGCAAGTTCCCCAAGGTATTGATGATAGTATAACCTCGAGGTAGATGAGGATAGGGGGTGGGCGAGAGAGGGACGAGAAACATGATCGCTATCAAACCCTTGATCATCATAAACCTCATAGACGAGGAGAGCATTTCCCCCAATATAACTGCATTATAGATAGATACGGTACATATACAGATGTAGGATCTTAATGTCAAATGTGTAGTGTATTTGAGTTTCAAAAAGACTTCTGAAGTTTTTAATTTCCAGATAGAAATTTCAGACCTGATTTTCCCTTACGAAAAATGTATCAATAGCTACAAAAATGGCCATTAATTATAATGCACATGGCCACCCGAGTGTCTCTGCTGGTGTTGCAGCCGGTCGCAACCGGGAGACCCATGGGGTGTCGTTCGGGTTAGGGGAGGGTTTGGCCGGCAGGGATGTCCTTCTCCCATCGCACACTAGCGACTCCTGTTGCGGGCCGGGCTCAGTGTGTGCTGACACAGTCGCCAGGTGTACAGTGTTTCCTCCAACACATTGGTGCGGCTGGCTTCCGGGTAAAGTGGGCATTGTGTCAAGAAGCAGTGCGGCTTGGTTGGGTTGTGTTTCAGGAGGACGCGCGGCTCTCGACCTTTGCCTCTCCTGAGTCCGTACGGAAGTTGCAGCGATGAGACAAGACTGTAACTACCAATTGGATACCACAAAATTGGGGAGAAGAAAAATTATAAAAAATATAAAAGAAATATGAAAAAATAAAAATTTATTATAATCCACATAATAATTCACATTTCCTGTTGCTGCAGGACTATTTTCCTGCTGTAGCAAACTGACTCAAAATAAGATGCTACATCTGTTGTCCCCTGACGTAGAAGGAAAATGAGAGAGGGAAACATGGATACAGTATAATGGGGAGAGAACAAATATCTAAGCAAATATTTGTGTAAACTTACTCTGTCAGTTCCCAGGGTACTTAGTTAGATCATATCTCCCTAACACATCCCTCTCATCCACCCCCCCCCCCCCCCCCCCTTCTCTGTCTCAGGGTACAGACACTACTATGTTGAATAAGTTGAACTCTCAGCATAAGTTGAACACCAACTACATTCCTCCTAAGAACACTTATGAGACCCAGTTTGGCATCCAGCACTTTGCTGGGGTGGTTTACTACGAGACACGAGGTACGTGACAACATTATGGCAACATGATTATCACATACTGAATGACTGATTATCATATACAACATGGTGACCAAAATCATCAACTCTTGGAGGACAGTGGAAATTGATAAAATGCTTATTTAATGTTAAAACCAACATGCTTTGATTTTGTAATGACCAACCTCAATGAAAAAGTCACTGTAAAGGGTTCTTCTCAGGACTAATAGAGGATAGGACACACTAGACACAATGTCCTAAACAATAACCGATAGCCTTATCAATAACCAAGAACCAAATCAAGAACCAAGAGCCATATCAATAACCAAGAGCCTTATCAATAACCAATAACCAATAGTCTTATCAATAACCAAAATCCTTATCCATTACCAATAACTAATAGCCTTATCAATAACCGATAACCAAGATCCCTATCAATAACCAATAGCCTTATCAATAACCAATAACCAAGAGCCTTATCAATAACCAAGAGTCCTATCAATAATCAATATTCGTATCAATAACCAATAACCAATAGCCCTATCAATAACCAATAACTAATAGCCTTATCAATAATAGGTTTCTTGGAGAAGAACAGAGACACCCTGCACGGTGACATCATCCAGCTGGTTCACTCCTCCAGGAACAAGTTCATCAAGCAGATCTTCCAGGCCGACGTTGCCATGGTAATGCACCCTCCGTCACCCAAGCAACCATTCGCCCTAGCACCACACAGTCACTCAACCCACCACTCCTCACTACACCTTGATGACATCACAGATCACTCATTACCTGTTGTCTAGTTTCTCTGCGTGGTCATCATGAAGCGTTCCAGACAGACGGCTGTGTCTGTTCTGGTTGTCTCGTGGTTTGCATCCCAAATGCCACTCTATTTACGTAATAGTGCACGTAGGGCTCTGGTCAGAAGTAAATATGGAATAGGGTTTTCTCTGCATGGCATGTTGCTTGCACTCTTCTCCTCCATCTGTCTCTTCAGTAATGTTTTATTTTTATTTCACCTTTATTTAACAAGGTAGGCAAGTTGAGAACATGTTCTCATTTACAATTGCGATCTGACCAAGATAAAGCAAAGCAGTGCGACACATACAGCAACACAGAGTTACACATGGAGTAAAACAAATAATACAGTAGAAAAATAAGTCTATATACAATGTGAGCAAATGAGGTGAGATATAAAGGCAAAAGATATGTGGCAAGATGCTAACATTACTCTGTCTTTCCTCTGTCTGTGTGTTTGTATCTGCATGTCTGTGTGTGTGTGTGTGTGTGTTTGTATCTCTGTGTGTGTTTGTATCTGCGTGTCCTGTGTGTGTGTGTGTGTGTGTGTGTGTGTGTGTGTGTGTGTGTGTGTGCGTGCGTGCGTGCGTGCGTGTGTATGTATGTGCGTGTCTGTGTGTGTGTCTGTGGGTCTGTGTGTGTTTGTATCTGTGTGTGTGTTTGAATCTGTGTGTATGTGTGTGTGTCTGTGTGTGTTTGTATCTGTGTGTGCGTTTGTATCTGAGTGTCTGCGTATCATATGGGCATGCACACATATTTATGTCTGCCTTGGTCTCTGGTTGGCTACTTGCCGGGTGATAATATGGGCCAACCTGACACTCCGCTGAAGGTAAAAGAAGAAAGAGGAGGAATAATCTCCTTCTCCCTCCCTCCCTCCCTCCCTCCCTCCCTCCCTCCCTCCCTCCCTCCCTCCGCTGGCTGTGTATAGCAGACATAACGTCCATCGTTCAGTGGAGCCCAGGTTGCAACTCGCTCTCTCTCTGTCCATAAACTTGGTGGCCATGTTTTGGTGACATCCCTTCCTGTCTACTTATTGGTTCCCTCTCACCTCTGCAAAGATGATGGATAATGAAGATGTCGCATAATGGCCGTTTACCATTGACAAAAATGGTCAAGGTTCTTGTCTGTATAAGGGCAAAGGGGGGGGGGGGGGGTGCAACTCAATATTAGGAAGGTGTCTCTAATGTTTTGTACACTCAGTGTATTTAGACATTGAGTTTTAAAGAACAATAGCTTTGATGGAACTGTTGTTGGCATTACTTTAAAACAGTTCTAACCTTGACACAGTTCTTTTTACAATGAGACATGTAGAACATTTTAAACACTGTCAAAATATATCTGTCACAATATGAGCTACATTTAGCCAGGTTTCCTGTAGAGGGAATTAACGGGAACTTAACAGAGCGAAAGAGAGAGTGGAAAAAGAAGAGTGAGAGAGAGAGGAAAAGGGATAGAATCCATTGTTACTAACCCATGTTGATGTGTGTGTGTGTGTGTGTGTGTGTGTGTGTGTGTGTGTGTGTGTGTGTGTGTGTGTGTGTGTGTGTGTGTGTGTGTGTGTGTGTGTGTGTGTGTGTGTGCGTGTGTGGTGCGTGTGTGTGGTGCGTGTGTGTGGTGCGTGTGTGTGTGGTGCGTGTGTGGTGCGTGTGTGGTGCGTGTGTGGTGTGTGTGTGTGTGTGTGTGTGTGTGTGTGTGTGTGTGTGTGTGTGTGTGTGTGTGTGTGTGTGTGTGTGTGTGTGTGGTGTGTGTGTGTGTGTGTGTGTGTGTGTGTGCGTGTGGTGTGTGTGTGTGTGTGTGGTTGTAGGGGGCGGAGACCAGGAAGCGCTCTCCCACTCTGAGCAGTCAGTTCAAGCGTTCTCTGGAACTGCTGATGAGGACTCTGAGTGTGTGTCAGCCCTTCTTCGTACGCTGCATTAAACCCAATGAGTACAAGAAACCCATGGTGAGTGTGTGTGTGTCTGCATGTGTTTATGTGTGTGTGTTTGTGTGTAAAAATGTAATTGTTGTATGTGCGTCTGTCTCTGTGTGTCTGTCTGTTATCTCTCCCAGCTGTTTGACAGGGAGCTGTGTGTTCGTCAGCTGAGGTATTCAGGCATGATGGAGACCATTCGTATACGCAGAGCTGGTTATCCAATCAGATACACCTTTGTTGAGTTTGTGGACCGCTACAGAGTCCTCATGCCAGGAGTCAAACCTGCATACAAACAGGTACGTGACTGTTAGAGTTTAGATGTGCCAGTCAAACTAAAGGCCTTCTATGGGGGGCTCATCTGGGTAAAGTCATCTAGTCCAAAAAGAAAAGGTGATGGTATTTCCCAAACTGACGGCAAAAACAACGTGTTTTCAATGCATGGTGCTCTTATTTATTTAAAAAAGATCTTCATCAGTCTTCGCCAAAGCTTGCCTTGTCAGTGACCGTTGTCAATGGTTACTTGCCCACTGATGTCCGATCCCTGTGTGTGCGTGCGTGCGTGCGTGCGTGCGTGCGTGCGTGTGTATAGGAGGACCTGAGGGGAACTTGTCAGCGAATAGCGGAAGTTGTTCTGGGGAGAGATGATGATTGGCAGATGGGAAAGACCAAGATCTTCCTCAAGGTAACTAACTCCTGGGCTGAGTCCCAAATGGCACATTATTACGGTGCCTGGTCTCTGTGTGGGCGGCAGGTAGCCTAGCCGTTAAGATCATTGGACCAGTAACTGAAAGGTCGCTGGTTTGAATCCTCGAGCCAACTAGGTGAAAAATCTGCTGATGTGCCCTTGAGCAAGGCACTTAACCCTAATTCCTCCTATGAATTGCTCTGGATAAGAACATCTGCTAAATGACAAAAATATTCAAATAAAACATGTAGATGGTCAAAAGTAGTGCACTATATAGGGAAAAGGGTTCCATTTGGGAGAAGCTCTACATTTTTGGATAGGGTTTTTTAATCTGAAATATGCAAGTTGTCTACAATACCCTCTCTTAGTAACAGGGAGAGCAATTTGCTATGAAGTGGAACTCAACCACAGTTGTGCCTCTGTTGACAGTTAAACGGGGACAGCACTAGGAGTGGGGTCAGTGGTGGGCTGGTTGCCACGGTGATGGTTATCATAGCTGAGGTCGTTATCAGAGTGACCAGCTGGTCGGACAGGAAGTAAAACAGGAAGTAAAATCAGTTAAGTGAAGCCAGGTCAGCGAGGGCAGTGCCCACACTTCCCTACAGGAAACAGACAGATCAGAGGAGGAGAGGAAATGGACAGAAGTGAGGGATGTCATGAAAATAAATCAGAGGGTCTTTAGAATGTCTGTTTGGAATCTATTGATGATCACATCTGGTGTGTGTGTGTGTGTGTGTGTGTGTGTGTGTGTGTGTGTGTGTGTGTGTGTGTGTGTGTGTGTGTGTGTGTGTGTGTGTGTGTGTGTGTGTGTGTGTGTGTGTGTGTGTGTGTGTCTGCACATGTGTGCGTGTGTTTGTTAAGGACCACCATGACATGCTGTTGGAGATAGAGAGAGACAAGGCCATCACGGACAAGGTCATCCTTATCCAGAAGGTTGTACGAGGCTACAAGGACAGGTGAGGCCGTAGTCATAGCAACCCGGTGAGGCTGTTGGCATAGCAACCTGGTGAGACTGTAGTCCTAACAACCAGTTTAGACTGTTGGCAAAGCAACTAGTTGAGACTAGTCATAGCAACGAGCTTTGAGTTAACTTGGTCTCAACAGGTCCAACTTCCTGAAGATGAGGAAGTCGGCCATGATGATCCAGAAGACGTGGCGAGGATACCACTGTCGCAAGAACTATGGAGCTGTGAGTTTTAAAAACTTGATCACTTGAACTGTTCCTTGTATCATTAATCAAATTACAATTTCTCCTCCATGTCCTCTCCTCTTCCCCTCCCCTCCCCTTCCTCCCCTCCCCTCCTCCTCCTCCCCTCACCTCCTCCTCCTCCCCTCCCCTCCTCCTCCCCTCCCCTCCTCCCCTCCCCTCCCCTCCCCTCCTCCTCGCCTCCCCTCCTCCCCTCCTCCTCCTAGATGCGGGCAGGGTTCACCAGACTGCAGGCGTTGTATCACTCCAGGCGGCTGTACGTAATGTACCACGTGGCCAGACAGAGGGTGATGGGTCTGCAGGCCAGGTGTAGAGGCTGTCTGGTCAGAAGGGCCTTCAGACACCGCCTATGGGCCGTCATCACCATCCAGGCTCACACACGGGGCATGATCGCACGACGCCTCTACAAGAGACTGAAGGGAGAGGTGAGAAAGAGACAGACTCACGCAGTGCAGACTGAAAGAAAGCCTCAGTCCCTTTCACTCTCTCATCCTTTTCTCTCACTCTCTCACCCTAACCCTCTCTCTCACTCACTCTCTCACCCTAACCCTTTCTCTCACTCTCTCATCCTAACCCTTTCTCACACTCTCTCACCCTAACCCTCTCTCTCACTCTCTCATCCTAACCCTTTCTCTCACTCTCTCATCCTAACCTTTTCTCTCACTCTCTCATCCTAACCCTTTCTCTCACTCTCTCATCCTAACCGTTTCTCTCACTCTCTCATCCTAACCTTTTCTCTCACTCTCTCACCCTAACCCTTTCTCTCACTCTCTCATCCTAACATTTTCTCTCACTCTCTCATCCTAACCCTCTCTCTCACTCTTTCATCCTAACCCTTTCTCTCACTCTCTCATCCTAACCCTCTCTCTCACTCTCTCACCCTAACCTTTTCTCTCACTCTCTCATCCTAACCTTTTCTCTCACTCTCTCACCCTAACCTTTTCTCTCACTCTCTCATCCTAACCTTTTCTCTCACTCTCTCATCCTAACCTTTTCTCTCACTCTCTCATCCTAACATTTTCTCTCACTCTCTCATCCTAACCTTTTCTCTCACCCTAACCTTTTCTCTCACTCTCTCACCCTAACATTTTCTCTCACTCTCTCATCCTAACCCTCTCTCTCACTCTCTCATCCTAACCCTTTCTCTCACTCTCATCCTAACCCTTTCTCTCATTCTCTCATCCTAACCTTTTCTCTCACTCTCTCACCCTAACCTTTTCTCTCACTCCTTCACCCTAACCTTTTCTCTCACTCTCTCACCCTAACCTTTTCTCTCACTCTCTCACCCCAACCTTTTCTCTCACTCTCTCACCCTAACCTTTTCTCTCACTCTCTCACCCTAACCTTTTCTCTCACTCTCTCACCCCAACATTTTCTCTCACTCTCTCACCCTAACCTTTTCTCTCACTCTCTCACCCCAACATTTTCTCTCACTCTCTCACCCTAACCTTTTCTCTCACTCTCTCCCCTAACCTTTTCTCTCACTCTCTCACCCTAACCCTATCTCTCACTCTCTCATCCTAACCTTTTCTCTCACTCTCTCCCCCTAACCTTTTCTCTCACTCTCTCATCCTAACCTTTTCTCTCACTCTCTCCCCCTAACCTTTTCTCTCACTCTCTCACCCTAACCTTTTCTCTCACTCTCTCACCCGAAACTTTTCTCTCACTCTCTCCCCTTACCTTTTCTCTCACTCTCTCACCCTAACCCTATCTCTCACCCTCTCACTCTAACCTTTTCTCTCACTCTCTCACCCTAACCTTTTCTCTCACTCTCTTATCCTAACCTTTTCTCTCACTCGCTCCCCTTACCTTTTCTCTCACTCTCTCACCCTAACCCTATCTCTCACTCTCTCACCCTAACCTTTTCTCTCACTCTCTCACCCTAACCTTTTCTCTCACTCTCTCAACCTAACCTTTTCTCCCACTCTCTCATCCTAACCTTTTCTCTCACTCTCTCACCCTAACCTTTTCTCTCACTCTCTCACCCTAACATTTTCTCTCACTCTCTCATCCTAACCCTCTCTCTCACTCTCTCATCCTAACCCTTTCTCTCACTCTCTCATCCTAACCCTTTCTCTCATTCTCTCATCCTAACCTTTTCTCTCACTCTCTCACCCTAACCTTTTCTCTCACTCCTTCACCCTAACCTTTTCTCTCACTCCTTCACCCTAACCTTTTCTCTCACTCTCTCACCCTAACCTTTTCTCTCACTCTCTCACCCTAACCTTTTCTCTCACTCTCTCCCCCTAACCTTTTCTCTCACTCTCTCACCCTAACCTTTTCTCTCACTCTCTCACCCGAACCTTTTCTCTCACTCTCTCCCCTTACCTTTTCTCTCACTCTCTCACCCTAACCCTATCTCTCACTCTCTCACCCTAACCTTTTATCTCACTCTCTCACCCTAACCTTTTCTCTCACTCTCTTATCCTAACCTTTTCTCCCACTCTCTCATCCTAACCTTTTCTCCCACTCTCTCACCCTAACCTTTTCTCTCACTCTCTCACCCTAACCTTTTCTCTCACTCTCTCACCCTAACATTTTCTCTCACTCTCTCACCCTAACCTTTTCTCTCACTCTCTCCCCTTACCTTTTCTCTCACTCTCTCATCCTAACCTTTTCTCTCACTCTCTCACCCTAACCTTTTCTCTCACTCTCTCACCCTAACCCTTTCTCTCACTCTCTCACCCTAACCTTTTCTCTCACTCTCTCACCCTAACCCTATCTCTCACTCTCTCACCCTAACCCTTTCTCTCACTCTCTCATCCTAACCTTTTCTCTCACTCTCTCACCCTAACCTTTTCTCTCACTCTCTCACCCTAACAGTTTCTCTCACTCTCTCACCCGAACCTTTTCTCTCACTCTCTCTCGCATTATTTTTCTTGTTCAATCTCTCACCCTAACCTTTTCTCTCACTCTCTCACCCTAACCTTTTCTCTCACTCTCTCACCCTAACCTTTTCTCTCACACTCTCACCCTAACCTTTTCTCTCACTCTCTCACCCTAACCTTTTCTCTCATTCTCTCACCCTAACCTTTTCTCTCACTCTCTCACCCTAACCTTTTCTCTCACTATCTCACCCTAACCTTTTCTCTCACTCTCTCACCCTAACCTTTTCTCTCACTCTCTCACCCTAACCTTTTCTCTCACTCTCTCATCCTAACCTTTTCTCTCACTCTCTCACCCTAACCTTTTCTCTCACTCTCTCATCCTAACCTTTTCTCTCACTCTCTCACCCTAACCTTTTCTCTCACTCTCTCACCCTAACCTTTTCTCTCACTCTCTCATCCTAACCTTTTCTCTCACTCTCTCTCGCATGATTTTTCTCGTTCACTCTCTCCCTCTGTTTCCGCCCTCTCTCTCTTAGTATCGGAGAAGGTTGGAGGCAGAGAAGCTGCGTCTGGCTGAGGAGGAGAAACTGAGGAACCAGATGAGCGCTAAGAAGGCCAAGGTCTGGAACACACACACATACGGGCGTCATGCACCCCAAAAATTGGAGGGGGCACAAAGTACGTGAGGATGGCTAGGGATGGTCCGTAGGGGGGCCAGGCCCTGCAATCTAGAGCCATAATCATTATACTTAATTCTATGTAAAGAAATATGTCAATTTTTCTGCATATCTAAGCATACCTCTTGAGCTGTCTGTATCCTCCTGACTGGTGGTTCTGAATTTAAAGAAACTAAATATGCTTCTCTGCATCTCTGCTAAAATCTGGGTAAAATATTGAGTACATTTAGTTATTGCTAGCTTTTCTAAAGTCTACCAACCTTGCCAGCATGCATGCCAGCTAAGATACTTAGATAAGCTAGCTACTCTAACTTGATAGCCTGAAATGGCTCCATCATAAAATTACTAGCTGGCTAGTAGTGTTACAGAAAATCAACAATTGTTTTTAGGACAATTCTGAGGGGGCACGCACGCACACACACACGCACACACACACACACAGGCACACACACACGCACACCCATTAACACCCAGTCTTCTGTAGGTAGAAGCAGAGCGTAACCACCAGGAGAGACTGGCCCAGCTAGCGAAGGAGGACACGGAGAGGGAGAAGAGAGAGAGGGAGGAGGTGCGTAAGAAGAAGGAAATGGTGGAGCAGATGGAGAAAGCCAGACATGAGCCGGTGAACGACTCTGACATGGTGGATAAGATGTTTGGCTTTCTGGGAACAACAAACTCCTTCCCTGGCCAGGAGGGGGCGCCACCAGCTGGGTTTGAGGTGAGAAGGTTGCCACCTGGTGGACAGACAGACACTGCTACAGTTAACACAATCTGCTCTGGGCTACTTTCAAATCGTTCACTGAGTGTCTTTGTGTGTGTGTCTGTGTGTGTGCATAAATGTGTGTGTTTGCGCATACGTGCATCTGTTTGTAGGACTTGGAGCGTGCCCAGAAGGAGCTTGAGGAGGAGGATTTAGACGATGTTGTTCCTCTCCCTGAGGATGAGGAGGATGACCTCTCAGAGTATAAGTTTGCCAAGTTCGCTGCCACCTATTTCCAGGGCACCACCACACACACCTATGTCCGACGGCCGCTCAAACAACCGCTGCTGTTCCATGACGACGAGGGCGACCAGCTGGTAGGTCACATGACCTCTCAACTCTGACCCCTGACCTCTAACCCCAGTAGACCATGGGTGTTTGTCAGACTGTCCTTTCAGGCAGACTCCTTCTACCCAACTGTACTTTTTATAATTGCAGCAACAACACTGTTAAGGGTTGCAAAGATCCAGTATTTTTCCCTACTTTCCCCGGTTGTCCAGAAATGCAGATAGGAAGATTCCTGGAATCAGGAGGGAATAAGCAGGAAATCCAGGATTTATAGAAAAAGTAAGTAATTCAAAGGTTGCAACCCTAACACTGATGGTTTCTCTCCACCCAGGCGGCGTTGGCGGTGTGGATTACGGTGCTGAGGTTCATGGGAGATCTCCCGGAGCCCAAGTACCACACGGCCATCACCGACGGCTCGGAGAAGATTCCTGTGATGACCAAGATTTACGAGACGTTGGGCAAAAAAACCTACAAGAGGGAACTACAGGCCCTGCAGGGGGAGGGAGAGGTGAGAGGAGGGGGGAGGGGAAAGAGAGAACTACAGGCCCTGCAGGGGGAGGGAGAGGTGAGAGGTGAGAGGAGGGAGGAAGGGGAGAGAGAGAGAACTACAAGCCTTGCAGGGGGAGGGAGAGGTGAGAGGAGGGGGGGGGGGGGAAAGAGAGAACTACAGGCCCTGCAGGGGGAGGGAGAGGAGGGGGGAGGGGAAATAGAGAACTACAGGCCCTGCAGGGGGAGGGAGAGGTGAGAGGAGGGGGGAGGGGAAAGAGAGAGAACTACAGGCTCTGCAGAGGGAGGGAGAGGTGAGAGGAGGGAGGAAGGGGAGAGAGAGAGAACTACAAGCCTTGCAGGGGGAGGGGGAGGTGAGAGGAGGGAGGGGAGAGAGAGAGAACTACAAGCCTTGCAGGGGGAGGGGGAGGTTAGAAGAGGGAGGGGAGAGAGAGAGAACTACAAGCCTTGCAGGGGGAGGGGGAGGTGACAGGAGGGGGGGGGGGGGGGAGAGAACTACAGGCCCTGCAGGGGGAGGGAGAGGAGGGGGGAGGGGAAATAGAGAACTACAGGCCCTGCAGGGGGAGGGAGAGGTGAGAGGAGGGGGGAGGGGAAAGAGAGAACTACAGGCCCTGCAGGGGGAGGGAGAGGAGGGGGGAGGGGAAATAGAGAACTACAGGCCCTGCAGGGGGAGGGAGAGGAGGGGGGAGGGGAAATAGAGAACTACAGGCCCTGCAGGGGGAGGGAGAGGAAGGGGGAGGGGAAATAGAGAACTACAAGCTTTGCAGGGGGAGGGGGAGGTTAGAGGAGGGAGGGGAGAGAGAGAGAACTACAAGCTTTGCAGGGGGAGGGGGAGGTTAGAGGAGGGAGGGGAGAGCGAGAGAACTACAAGCCTTGCAGGGGGAGGGGGAGGTGAGAGGAGGGAGGGGAGAGAGAGAGAACTACAAGCCTTGCAGGGGGAGGGGGAGGTTAGAGGAGGGAGGGGAGAGAGAGAGAACTACAAGCTATGCAGGGGGAGGGGGAGGTTAGAGGAGGGAGGGGAGAGAGAGAGAACTACAAGCCTTGCAGGGGGAGGGGGAGGTTAGAGGAGGGAGGAAGGGGAGAGAGAGAGAACTACAAGCTTTGCAGGGGGAGGGGGAGGTGACAGGAGGGAGGAGAGAGAGAGAGAACTACAGGCCCTGCAGGGGGAGGGGGAGGTCAGAGGAAATGTTTTGCTGTGCTGTGAGGAAAAATGTACTTACTATGATTGTGATATGTGGTTGTCTCACCTAGCTATCTTAAGATGAATCCACTAACAGTAAGTCGCTCTGAATAAGAGCATCTGCTAAATGATTAAAAGAAGATGAGGGGGGAAGTAGTCGATAATAACACTTAGCTATAATCTCATTAGGTTAGATGATAACTGAGTTACACCCTCATGGTCTGATACACCTGTAGTGTTGCTCTGGGTAGCACAGTACAGTCGTGCTTCCTCGAAGACGTTTCCTATCTGATTTATAAGCTGTGTCCTGCTGTAACCCCTCCCCTTAAGACCCCCCATTCAGACAGCAACAAGAAGAACAGTGTCCGACACAAACTAGTGTCCCTCACCCTGAAGAAGAAGTCCAAGATCACTGAGGAGGTAAGAGAGAGGAGAAGGAGAGGAGGAGGTTTTGGAGTTAAAAGCATTCTAGAAGTGGTGGCATTGCCCTTAGCATCTGGGCACTTTGTCTGCATCCCAAATGGCACCCTATTCCCTATAAAGTAAATTACTTTTGACCAGAGCCCTATGCTCCATGGTAAAAAAAGTAGTGCACTATATAGGGATAGGGTGCCATTTGGGACCTAAAGAATATGTAGATCAGATAGAATGTCCAGTGTTGATGATGTGTTTTCTGACAGGTGGCGAAGCGCCTGAACGACGGAGAGATTAGTCTCCATGGCAACAGCATGTTGGAGGACCGGCCCACCTCTAACCTGGAGAAACTCCACTTCATCATCGGCAACGGAATACTACGACCTGCCCTGAGGTAGACCCACACACACAAGCACACGCATACACACCCACACGCATGCTCGCCCACACACACTCTCTGACCTGTGCTGTGTGTGTACTCTGTAGGGATGAGATCTACTGCCAGATCTGTAAGCAGTTGAACCAGAACCCGTCTAAGAGCAGTCACGCCCGCGGCTGGATCCTCATCTCCCTGTGTGTCGGCTGCTTCGCTCCCTCTGAGAAGTTTGTCAAGGTCAGTCAGAATACACATACTACTATAGACTCTCTGTCTGCGTCCCAAATGACACCCTATTCCCTTTATAATCCACTGTTTTGACCAGGGCCCACAGAGCCATTTGGGACGTAGACATTCTTAGACTCTATACTTTCTCTATAATTACATCACTTCCTCTATAAATGCATCACATCCTGTCTCCTCCAGTACCTGCGTAACTATATCCATGGCGGTCCTCCTGGCTACGCCCCCTACTGCGAGGAGAGACTCAGACGCACGTTTGTTAATGGCACCAGAACACAGCCCCCGTCCTGGCTGGAGCTACAGGTACACAGACACACAAACACACACAGACACACAGACACATCCCTTACCTCTCTTTTTCTCTCCTCTTTCCACCTCTCTTCTTCTCCCCCCTCCCGCTGTCCTCCCACTCTCTCCTCCCCCGTCTCTCTCTCCCCCTCTCTCCTCATCTTTCGTCTCTCCCAGGCCACTAAGTCTAAGAAGCCCATCATGTTGCCAGTAACCTTTATGGACGGCACCACTAAGACGTTGTTGACAGACTCAGCTACTAACGCCATGGAGCTGTGTAACGCCCTGGCAGACAAGATCAGCCTCAGAGATCGCTTTGGATTCTCTCTCTACATTGCCCTGTTTGACAAGGTAATACACACACACACACACACACACACACACACACACACACACACACACACACACACACACACACACACACACACACACACACACACACACACACACACACACACACACACACACACACACACACACACACACACACACACACACACACACACACACGTGCAGTATTCCAGTATGAGCTATGTGTGTGTCTACCTCAAGGTCTCCTCCCTAGGCAGTGGTAAGGACCATGTGATGGACGCGGTGTCCCAGTGTGAGCAGTATGCCAAGGAGCAGGGTGCCCAGGAGAGGAACGCCCCCTGGAGACTGTTCTACAGGAAGGAGATATTCACGCCCTGGCACAACCCTGCAGACGATGCTGTGGCCACCAACCTCATCTACCAACAGACTGTACGAGGGGTAAAGTTTGGAGAGTACCGCTGTGACAGGGTGAGTTTTACACTTATACCAAATGACCTCTCAGTTACAAGGTGGCACTGTTTTTATGGTTCTCTGAGCCTGATAGGAACAACCTCTCTTCTTGCTCTTTTCCAGGATGAAATGACTATGTTGACTATGGGTCAGACCCTAACCTCTCTGTCTCTGTTTCTGTCTCTTAATTCAATTCAATTTAATTCAAATGGCTTCATTGGCATGATTAACAAAGCAAATGGAATAGACAATAAACAAAAGGGTAAATAAACAAGGGAAACATCAATCTCTCTCTCTCTCTCTCTCTCTCTCTCTCTCTCTCTCTCTCTCTCTCTCTCTCTCTCTCTCTCTCTCCCCCTCTGTCAATACGACGACTTGGCAGAGTTAGCCAATCCGCAGTACTTTGATGACTATGGTTCTGACCCTAGCTCTAACCTCTCCCCCTCTCTCTCTCTCTTTTTCACTCTCTCTCTCTCTCTCCAGGATGACCTAGCAGAGTTAGCCAGTCAGCAGTATTATGTGGACTACGGTTCTGAGATCCTGACAGAGCGTCTGCTGAGCCTGATCCCATCCTACATCCCCGACCGAGAGGTCAGCTCCTCCCGGAGTGTGGAGAAATGGGCCCACGTTATCATGGCTGCCCACAAAAAGGTACTGCTGGCTGGGGAACGGTTGGCCAGGCTCCCTTCTAGGGCTCTCTCTGGATGTCACTGGTTCTGATGTTTTATCTAGTAAACTACCAAACCTTTAAGAAGAAGGTTTTACTTTCAGTTATTTTGATTGTAATATGTGATTGTCTTACCTAGTTATTTAAATACACTGATTGTAAGTCACTAAGGATGTGTCCCTAATGGCACCATATTTCCTACATTGGGCAGTACTTTTGACCAGAGCCCTATGGAACCTGGTCAAAGGTAGTGCACTGTATAGGGAATAGGAGGCCATTTGCGACAACTGAACTGTGCGCGTCTCCCCCCTCTCTGTCATCTCCACCCCAGGGCATCTACACCCAGCAGAGGTTTGACCCCCAGAAGGTGAAGGAGGAAGTGGTGGACTTCGCTCGCTACAAATGGCCGCTCCTCTTCTCACGCTTCTATGAGGCCTTCAAGCTCTCAGGTACGTTACTCTACCTGCTGTAACGTACCTGTTGTACCTGCTGTACATGCTGTACCTGCTGTAATGTACCTGCTCTACTTGCTGTAATGTACCTGCTGTACCTGCTCTACTTGCTGTAATGTACCTGCTGTATCTGCTGTAATGTACCTGCTGTAATGTACCTGCTGTACCTGCTGTATCTGCTGTAATGTACCTGCTGTACCTGCTGTATCTGCTGTAATGTACCTGCTGTACCTGCTATAATGTATCTGCTGTAATGTACCTGCTGTATCTGCTGTAATGTACCTGCTGTACCTGCTGTAATGTACCTGCTGTACCTGCTGTACCTGCTGTATCTGCTGTAATGTACCTGCTGTAATGTACCTGCTGTAATGTACCTGCTGTACCTGCTGTATCTGCTGTAATGTACCTGCTGTACCTGCTGTATCTGCTGTAATGTACCTGCTGTAATGTACCTGCTGTAACGTACCTGCTGTACCTGCTGTAATGTATCTGCTGTAATGTACCTGCTGTACCTGCTGTAATGTACCTGCTGTACCTGCTGTAATGTACCTGCTGTACCTGCTGTATCTGCTGTAATGTACCTGCTGTATCTGCTGTAATGTACCTGCTGTATCTGCTGTATCTGCTGTAATGTACCTGCTGTACCTGCTGTATCTGCTGTATCTGCTGTAATGTACCTGCTGTACCTGCTGTATCTGCTGTAATGTACCTGCTGTAATGTACCTGCTGTACCTGCTGTACCTGCTGTACCTGCTGTAATGAACCTGCTGTAATGTACCTGCTGTAATGTACCTGCTGTACCTGCTGTAATGTACCTGCTGTAATGTATCTGCTGTAATGTACCTGCTGTACCTGCTGTAATGTACCTGCTGTACCTGCTGTAATGTACCTGCTGTACCTGCTGTAATGTACCTGCTGTAATGTACCTGCTGTAATGTACCTGCTGTACCTGCTGTACCTGCTGTAATGTACCTGATGTACCTGCTGTAATGTACCTGCTGTACCTGCTGTACCTGCTGTAATGTACCTGCTGTAATGTACCTGCTGTACCTGCTGTAATGTACCTGCTGTAATGTACCCACTGTACCTGCTGTAATGTACCTGCTGTAATGTACCTGCTGTAATGTACCTGCTGTACCTGCTGTAATGTACCTGCTGTACCTGCTGTAATGTACCTGCTGTACCTGCTGTAATGTACCTGCTGTACCTGCTGTAATGTACCTGCTGTACCTGCTGTAATGTACCTGCTGTACCTGCTCGACCAACTACCTTCTTTAATACCCTTCAGTCAGTCTGTTTGGTGCTGTACCTCATCATATCTCGGAGGAATTATTCTGAACTTGTGAAGGTTGTTCCTGTAAACTTGGTATACATGTGATGTAGGCTTAGTCCTAGTTTCCTCACTCCTCACAAAGTGTGCACTTGCACCCGTCATGGATTTACAAGCATTGGATTGGTGTACTCATTCACTGTAGGGAGTTTCCACCATTGTTAAACCCATGACAGGGCGTGTGAAATGGCACACTTTGGGAGAAGGACGGAGAATCGGGACACAGCCCTAGTCACGTGTCCATACTCTGATTCCGCCCTTCTCTCCACCATACAGGTCCAAGTCTGCCTAAGAATGATGTCATTGTGGCAGTGAACTGGACAGGGGTCTACTTTGTAGATGAACAGGAGCAGGTGCTGCTAGAACTCTCTTTCCCAGAGATCACTGCAGTCTCCAGCAGCAGGTGAGGCATGATGGGATTTGGAGTCCATCCTAACACTGTTGCCCTCTCGACCATAAACATAACGGCAACTCTGTTTCTTTTTCTTAGGTTTTCTGGTCTTTTCTTATATCCTCTTTTCTCCTGAGCTACTAATTTCAAGAAGCATACTTACTATGTTGCCTGTAATAATAATTCCTTTAATTTGTAGAGTTAGTTAGTCATCCTCCTTACTTGGGCTAGCTACTCTGTTTTGTTGGTGGACACCTCAACCCCCAATGGTTAGCTACACCGCACAGCGCATGAGCAATTCTTTGAGCATTTTTTCTTCCTCTGTGTGTCAATAGAGGTGGTAAGCTGCAGGGGCAGAGCTTTACGTTGGCGACCATGAAGGGCGATGAGTTTACGTTCACGTCAACCAACTCTGAGGACATCAGAGAACTTGTGATAACGTTCCTAGAGGGCCTGAGGAACCGGTCCAAGTACGTGGTGGCTCTGCAGGACAACACCAACGCTGGTGAGTAGAGTACACACACAAACACATAAACATAAACACACACCCCCACAAACTGTACCTTTTCCCCTCCAGTTGGGGAGGAGTCTACGTTCCTGTCGTTTCAAAGGGGAGACCTGATCCTATTGGACCAGGAGACAGGTCAGCAGGTCATGACCTCAGGCTGGGCCCACGGGGTCAATGAACGGACCAATCAGAAAGGAGATTTCCCTGCTGACTCCGTCTACGTCCTGCCGACTGTTACCAGACCTCAGGCTGATGTAGTGGTGAGACATACACACACACAGCCTACACTGTAAGGGCTCTATTTGCATGATCCTCAATCCTCTCTCTCTCTAGGCGTTGGTTACCATGACACCAGACCAGCGACAGGAGACGGTCCGTTTGTCTCAGCTGGTTCTCCCGGAAACTGGAGAGGAGAGAGTTAAACCTTACACACTGGAAGAGTTCAGCTATGACCACTTCAGGTAGACACGCACGTATGCATTTATAAAAAAACAAAACCTTTATTTAACTAGGCAAGTCAGTTAAGAACACATTCTTATTTGCAATGACAGCCTAGGAAAAGTGGGTTAACTGCCATGTTTAGGGGCAGAACGACAGATTTTGACCTTTGCAGCTCAGGGATTCGATCCACCAACATTTTGGTTACTGGCCCAGCGCGCTAATCACTAGGCTACCTGCCGCCCCGTGCATGCAGGCACACACACATACACACACAAATGCACACACAATACAAGTTGTAACTGTGTGGGGGTTTTTGTCTGAGGAAAATGTAACCTTATCTATACCTATCACTAACCTCTCTTTCCCCCTTTATTTCTCCTCCCCCTTCTCTATCTCTCTCTCTCTCTCTTCATTCCCCCCTCTCTCCAGACCTCCTCCCAAACACACTCTGAGCAGGGTGATGATTACTAAGAACAGAGGGAAGGCCTCAATGTGGAGCTGCACCAGAGAGCCTATCAAACAGCCTCTACTGAAGAAGGTCCTCAGCCATGAAGACCTGTCACAGGACGCCTGTATGGCCTTCATAGATATCCTTTACTGGCTACTAGCTAACACACACCATCTGTAGTGTGTGTGATTCAGACTCACGATCTTGTGATTAGGTAAATGTGCCTGCAACTTAAAATCCACCTCGGCCAGAGATGGAATTTCCTCTTGGTCTAATGGTGAAGATGTTGGTTTCCCAGGAGACGAGGGTTCAGATCCCACCTGTGACATTTGTGTGATATGTAAACTCCTTGACCGTGCCACCTATGATGAAGTATATGGGGGACTACCCGTCTAAGCGAATGCGTTCGGTCAACGAGCTGACGGACCAGATCTTTGAAGGAGCCCTGAAGGCCGAACCTCTAAAAGATGAGTTATTCTGTCAGATACTCAAGCAACTCACAGACAACCACGTCAAGTAAGATCACACACACACAGGAAATTTCTTGCAGATTCCGCTCTGTTGGTTAGCGTTCTGACCACCGTGTGTGTGTGTGTGTGTGTGTGTGTGTGTGTGTGTGTGTGTGTGTGTGTGTGTGTGTGTGTGTGTGTGTGTGTGTGTGTGTGTGTGTGTGTGTGTGTGTGTGTGTGTGTGTGTGTGTGTGTGTGTGTAGGTACAGTGAGGAGAAGGGCTGGGAGTTGCTGTGGCTGTGTACAGGTCTGTTCCCTCCTAGTAACATGCTGCTGCCTCATGTCCAGCGTTTCCTTCAGTCCAGGAAACACCACCCTCTGGCTCACGACTGTATGACACGACTACAGAAGGCCTTACGGTAACACACTCACACATACGTGCTCGCAAACACACACACATGTGGCACGCACACACACACACACATTCACATACACTCACCCACCTCACACAGCATTAGATACACTCTGTTAATGATACACTCCTCTACATCTCGTAACCTTGGTGATGTTGTTGTTATCATTGTTGGTGTTGTTGTGGCGACAGGAATGGCTTGAGGAAGTACCCTCCTCACCTGGTAGAGGTAGAGGCCATCCAACATAAGACCACCCAGATCTTCCACAAGGTCTACTTCCCTGACGATACTGATGAGGTACACACACACACACACACACACACACACACACACACACACACACACACACACACACACACACACACACACACACACACACACACACACACACACACACACACACACACACACACACACACACACACAAACTATCTTTCTAACTGTATTTTTGCTTGTGATTGACAGCCGTTTACCTTGATATGATTGGCTGCTGTTCGTGAATGACAGGTGTTTACTGTGCTGTCATTGGCTGGTGTGTGTGTTCTTGACAGGTGTTAACTGTGCTGTGATTGGCTGGGTGTGTTATTGACAGATGTTTACTGTGCTGTGACTGGCTGGTGTGTGTAATTGGCAGGCATTTGAGGTGGAGTCCAGCACCAAAGCTAAAGACTTCTGTCTGGCAATCTCTGCTCGCCTGCTGCTCAAATCACCCGAAGGATTCAGCCTGTTCGTAAAGATCTCCGACAAGGTGATAGACACACACACACATATGCACACTAACAGCTAGTTCGTCATTGCAGCAGATTTTGCAGGCAATAGCCAACTGAGTGATCTACATATCACCTTGGATCATAAATAACTACTCATTATTATTTGTTGTTCAATCAGTCAATCACAATTTACCCACAATATATCACAGATTTGATGCTCTCGAACATGCCCCAACTCTTCTTTGTGTGTGTGTGTGTGTGTGTGTGTGTGTGTGTGTGTGTGTGTGTGTGTGTGTGTGTGTGTGTGTGTGTGTGTGCGTGTGCGTGTTGATGGTGTAGGTGATAAGTGTACCAGAGGGAGATTTCTTCTTTGACTTTGTCAGACACCTCACAGACTGGATCAAGAAGGCCCGGCCCTCTAAAGATGGTATGTCACAAAACTATGATTTATAGTGAACTATCCCTTTAATATAAACGATTCCTTTAACATGATCTATCCCTTTAATCACTTTAACGTGCGTGTGTGTAGGTATCATACCGTCTCTGACCTACCAGGTGTTCTTCATGAAGAAGCTGTGGACCAACACTGTTCCTGGTAAAGACTCCTTCGCTGACTCCATCTTCCACTACTACCAGGTGTGTGTGTAATGGAACTGGTTCCGTTTGCATTGACTAAACCTTCCAGGTTCAAATACTGACAACGTTCATATACTAAGGCTGGGATTCAATCAAAGGTGCGTTGTTTGTTGTTGTGGCTTCAGCCGACACCTACAGCGTTTACCATGAATGTGATCTCCAGGAATATGGAGGAAATGTCTTTTAAAAGGCACATTGTCTGTAGAGCAATGCACTTGGCGCCTCTGATAGAATCCAGGCCTATTGTTCACTACTAAATGGTCACTTTGCCCTCCGGTTGCTAGGAGCTGCCCAAGTATCTCCGTGGTTACCATAAGTGTAGTCGTGATGAGGTGTTCCAGCTGGGAGCGTTGATCTACAGGGTGAAGTACGAAGATGACAAGTCTCACTTCCCCTCAATACCCAAGATCCTCCGGGAGCTGGTACCGCAGGACCTGATTCGCCAGCTCTCCCCAGATGACTGGAAACGGGTGAGACAAGACTTCTCCCATCTCTCCTGGGCTCTGATTGGCTGCCCTGGCTCTATTCTATGTCCTTATTGGTGGCCTTTCTCATGATTGACAACAACATTCATCTGTATCTGTGACCTAATCAACTGTTTTATGTCTCTGCTTTTTGGTGTGTGGCTGTGTGTCTTTGTAACTTTGCGTACATGCGTGCATGTGTGTGTGTGTGTGTGTGTGTAGTCTGTAGTAGCGTATTTCAATAAGCAGGCTGGTAAGTCCAGGGAGGAGGCCAAACTCCACTTCCTGAAGATCATCTTTAAATGGGCCACGTTCGGATCTGCCTTCTTCGAAGTCAAGGTAACCATGCCGCTCAGTGATGTCATTCTCAATCTCACCTTGGGGTCACGTTACTGTCTGTCGGTCTGTCTGTCTTTACAGTATTATGTATCTCCTCTCAGTCAGTGTGATATTCTCTCTGTTCAGCAAACCACAGAGCCCAACTTCCCAGAGATCCTCCTGATTGCCATCAACAAGCATGGAGTCAGCCTCATAGACCCAAAGACCAAGGTGTGTGTGTGTGTGTGTGGGGGAGGGGGGGGGGGGGGGGTCCTTTATTCCCAAGGGGAAATTTCCTGTGTGTGTGTTACCTGGTATTTCACTGATGCGTGTAAACATGTGTTACCTGGTATTTAACTGATGCGTGTAAACATGTGTAACCTGGTATTTCACTGATGCGTGTAAACATGTGTTACCTGGTATTTCACTGATGCGTGTAAACATGTGTAACCTGGTATTTCACTGATGCGTGTAAACATGTGTTACCTGGTATTTCACTGATGCGTGTAAACATGTGTTACCTGGTATTTCACTGATGCGTGTAAACATGTGTAACCTGGTATTTCACTGATGAGTGTAAACATGTGTTACCTGGTATTTAACTGATGCGTGTAAACATGTGTTACCTGGTATTTAACTGATGCGTGTAAACATGTGTAACCTGGTATTTCACTGATGCGTGTAAACATGTGTTACCTGGTATTTAACTGATGCGTGTAAACATGTGTTACCTGGTATTTAACTGATGCGTGTAAACATGTGTAACCTGGTATTTCACTGATGAGTGTAAACATGTGTTACCTGGTATTTCACTGATGCGTGTAAACATGTGTTACCTGGTATTTCACTGATGCGTGTGAATGTCTACTACAGGACATCCTGACCACCCACCTGTTCACTAAGATCTCCAACTGGAGCAGTGGCAACACCTACTTCCACATCACCATCGGCAACCTGGTCAGGGGCAGCAAGCTGCTGTGTGAGACCTCACTGGTGAGACAAACACACAATCACACACACATAAAAAACACACGTGAGCCCTCACGTAATCACTCACGCACGCACGCACTCACTCACTCAGATGTGTGTGTGTTTTCAGGGCTATAAGATGGATGACCTCCTGACTTCCTACATCAGCCAGATGTTGACCACCATGAGTAAACAGAGAACTGGGCGGGGCCACAGCAAGTGAACTTCCTATTGGCAGGAAGCTGCAGAGCTTATTAGAATACTGCGCCCTGTTGGCCAGCCCTGCAGCTGGGGGCGGAGCTTCTCTAACCAGGTGTGGAGGATGAGCCGGAGCCCCTCCTCTAGCACTGCCTCCAGCTATGCCCATAGCAACGTCTATAGCAACAACCCTAGCAACGATCCTGATGACGAGCCCTCCAGTGAGGATGACTACCTCTGAACCCCTTTATCCTCCCAGAGACACTGTACACACACACTGTACACACACTGTACACACACACTGTACACACACACACACACACACACACACACACACACACACACACACACACACACACACACACACACACACACACACACACACACACACACACACACAAAGGTTGTGAACACACATACAATGGGTGTTTTTAAACATTGCGTTTAGACTAAAGAATTAGCAGTTGGCAGTCTGTTACCAATGAGACGCTAGTTATTCATCAATCATAGGATGGACAGAATGAATGGAGAGCCATGTGATTGGGTACTTTAGCTAGACAATTAAGTAGTTACTGAAAACATTTATTACGTTAACTTACTGAGTAAAATAATCATAAATAGCTTTAATATATTGTTTTCTTCCAGGTCTGTTCATGACAGAGGTTTGCATGCTCTTACTGTAGCTGAATAGATTTTTACTGAACTGTCAATACATTTTTTCGAGTTTTGTCTAAAGCCTTAACAGTTTTTTCTTATTTAATGTGGCTTTTAAGCCAGTTGCCTCTGTTTGTAAAGCAGCATAGTAGTCTATGTGACAGACCGCTGCAGTTCTGGTCAGATGTCTGATGTTGTTTTTTTATATATTATTCTTGTGTCTGTTTTGTGTCTCTTATCATCAAAGTTAAAGCTAATTTATACATAGCCTATGCAAGTACACAACTCAAGCTTTGCAAAATGGCTGTTCTGCGTACTTGAGTAGAAAAAATATGCAAACCAGCAGCCTCGGAAGTTGTAAATCAACACATCAACGCAAGATCGCCATTTTGCACAGCTAATTATGTTATTGTGTTTCCTACTTGCGCATGGTATAATTAGGTTTTAGCTGAGAGGTCTGTCTGTGCTGTAAGCCTCAGGTGTGGACTTGCCTGCTGTGGAGTTTTAACATTTAGTGTTTGACCAGAAAGGATCATTATCTGTTGGTATTTGGCAGGTCTATGTACTGTAGCTCTATGAGACTAGTGTTTAACTCACCAATGGCCTTTGTCATACTCACTAGAACTAGGGATGCAAAGCTCCCTACATTCCTTAGTAGAACCAGGTCCAGACCTGACTCAGCTGGAAAACAACTGATCCATGGATGATTCTGAGTTCTGCATGAAGAGTTCTATACCCTGTGTCCCAATTGTACCCTATTTCCTACATAGTGCTCTTGTCAAAAGTAATGCATTACTAAGGGAATAGGGTGTCATTTGGGACGCACCCTATGCGTTAGTTGTTCAGACTGGATGCTGATGTTACTGTCTGTTTCTCCTGTTCTGCACAGAAGAGCTTGACATCACTACAAACACCTCCTTCCCGCCATCACTAACTAACCTGTCTGTTGAATTTGTTAAGTTTTGTTTAAGAGTTATGGTACTTATTTTATATTTACATTGTGTAAGGTATCTGTCCATGTAGTGAAATTAGGGTTTGTATGAGGAATCAGTCTATATTCTGCAGGCGATAGTTTACATTAACAACACTGGGTAAAGTTCTGGGTAAATTTGAACTAATTAGCTCAACCTATGGTTCACAACAGTGTGGATGTGTCCCAAATGGCATCCTATTCCATATATAGGGCTCTGGTAAAAAGAAAATAAGGCTCTGGGCAAAAGTAATGCACTGTTTAATTAAATAGGGTGCCATTTAGGATGCACAGTGTCCCCGGTCTGTCTGGGGGATATTACTACAGCATTACTACAGCATTACTACAGCTTTACTACAGCATTACTACAGCATTACTACAGCATTACTACAGCTTTACTACAGCATTACTACAGCATTACTACAGCATTACTACAGCATTACTACAGCTTTACTACAGCATTACTACAGCATTACTACAGCATTACTACAGCTTTACTACAGCATTACTACAGCAGCTGTGTTGCTCTACTGTCTGGACAGAAGATATGATGACGGTGGAGCTACTGTCAGAGATGCCGTTAGTCTAGTTTTCTTTGCCTCGCCCGCCTCTGCACCCCGAATGAGGGCCAAGATTAAATCGGAAACCATACTGTAGTGTGCTAGACATTTAAAGGGAATTTCCAATGCACCCGACACCTGCAGTAGTTACCTTGAATACGATCTCCGTGATGAGGTAACGTTGCCTTTAAAAGCCGCATTGTTGCCTCCAGAGTGGCACAGCGGTCTAAGGCACTGCATCGCAGTGCTTGAGGCGTCACTACAGACCCGGATTCGATCCCAGGCTGTGTCGCAGCCGGCCGCGACTGGGAGACCCATTTGCCCCAGCGTCGTCCGGGTTAGGGGAGGGTTTGGCTACCCGGGATGTCCTTGTCCCATCGCGCTCTAGCGCCTCCTTGTGGTGGGCCGGGCGCATGCACGTTGACTTCGGTCGCCAGCCGTACAGTGTTTCCTCCGACACATTGGTGTCAACACTGTGTTTCGGAGGATGCATGGCTCTCGACCTTCGCCTCTCCCGAGTCTACGGCAGTTGGAGCAATGGGACAAGACTGTAACTACCAATTGGATATCACGAAAAGGGGTAAAAAGTACCAAAAACAAACAAAACAAAGCTGCATTGTAGATTAGAACCCTCAGATTGGATCCTGTCTGTTTTTATAAAAACAATAAAGATGATTGGATGGAGACAGTGGCCGATGTCTTTTTATCAACTGGAGTAACAGAAGTAGCGTTATACTGTGGACATGGAATCAAATGGGTTAATCAATGAATGCAACCAACTCAATCCTTTAAAGATTTTTAATATCAGGTAATACCATTTACAGTCAGAAAATAGTAACAGAACATAGAGAAGGATCATATACATTAAAACAAAACGGTCGTCCTGTTATACAGAAAACAACCAGAAATACTATGTATCCTTTTGCTATTTAACAACAATTACATTCTGAGTTTTTGATACCTTTGAATCATTGTTGGGACCAAATGTAGGTTTCGATTCCTGATAGCATGGTATTTGTATAGCCTAGCGGTCTCTAATGCAAGCAAGGCGGAGTGCAATTCCACCAATGGCAGAAGATCATTATTTTACTCTCTGGTCATCAGGATGTCAACTGCTCTGTTAGTTGGCTTACTGTGAACATACAGATTGTCAACATGTATTTTCTGTCTTGGAGAGTTTTAGAATGGCTTGTGAGAATGTATTAGGACAGTTCTAGAATGTCTTTGCGTGTTCTAAAATGCCCTGGGATAGTTCTAGAATGTCTTGGGAGGGTTCCAGAATCTCTTGGAGAGTTCTAGAAGGCTTCAGATAATAACAAAAGTTTTGTAGAAGCCCATAAAATCTCTCTCCTCTCCTCTGTATGGCTGGCCAGTGGCTTGTGGACATTGTGTCTCCTATGGCACTTAGATCTCTTGTCTCCTGCTCAACACTGTCCGCAGAGCCATTACCAACCAACCAACCCACAGACTAACACCTGAAACCAGCAACTTTCCACACAACACTTGAAAGTCATACACAGCTTCTACAACCTCAAAATAAACCATTATGATTTAGGAGTAAATCTCATGATAGATAGATACGTGTGTTAGCAGAAGCAGACGCTGTATTCACTGCCATGCTAAAACCCTAGGCTATTGCTTGGTCATACATTCAAATATAAATAGCAACTCCTGATCATTAAAACCGTATCAAACTAAAACCACAGTACAGTCAGTGTTCACCTGCATCCACTCACTCACACAGAAAATATAAGACACTAGTTAATACATTCCTCTAATGCAGCTGATGTCATTACAGTTATGAGAATAAAAACAATATACTGAACCAAAATATAAACGTAACATGCAACAATTTCCAAGATTTTACTGAGTTACAGTTCATATAAGGAAATCATTCAAGTGAAATAAATTAATTAGGGCCTAATCTATGGATTTCATATGACTGGGCAGGGGTGCAGCCATGGGTGGGCCTTGGACGGCATAGGCCCACCCACTTGGCAGCCAGGCCCAGCCAATCAGAATGAGTTATTACAGACAAATACTCCTCATTACCCCTCACTCCAAACCCATCTCAGATAATCTCGCCGGTGATGAAGCCAGATGTGGAGATCCTGGGCTGACGTGGTTTCACGTGGTCTGCAGTTGTGAGGCCAGCTGGACGTACTGCCAAATTCTCGAAAACAACATTGGAGGCAGTTTATGGTAGAGAAATGTACATGACATTTTCTGGAGGACATCCCTGCACTCAGCATGCCAATTGCACGCTCCCTCAAAACTTGAGACATCTGTGGCATTGTGTTGTGTGACAAAACTGCATATTTTAAAGTGGCCTTTTATTGTCCCCAGCACAAGGTGCACCTCATACCTCTTGATATGCCACACCTGTCAGGTGGATGGATTATCTTGGTAAATGAGGAAATGCTCACTAACAGGGATGAAATAAGCTTTTTGTGCATATAGAACATTTCAGGGATTTTTTATTTCAGCTCATGAAATATGGGACTAACACTTTACATGTTGAGTTTATATTTTTTGTTCAGTGTATATTTCATATTCCAGCAATTCAGTTCTGCAGTTCCTGTGGTCACCAGAGGGGGTGTGAATGAGCTGGTCAGGTGAGGACACAGGAACAACAGTCTTAGTCAGGATTATCAAAATACTGGCTTATCTTTCACATTACATCAGCCTCTTCCTCTTTTTACACATTCAGTTCATCCTCTTGTTTTCCTTCCCGCTTCCCTATGCTCATTCTTGTGTGGTCACACTTTGTGTGTGCGTGACTGGGTGAGTGTGTGTGTGTGTGTTACTCCTCTGTGATGGTGTGGAGGGTACTGGGGGTCCGTAGTTCCGTTCGGACATTCCCACTGGATATGGACCAGACGTCGCTGAGCTCTGCTGGGCAAAGGTTAAGGGTTAGAGGTCAGGGGTGTGGTAGTTGGAGTTCAGGTGAGGGGTTGGTGCAGGGTTCATGTGTGGGTTGAAGTCCAAAGATTTGGGGTTTGGGAATGGTTCATGGGAGGTTCATGAGTTGAGTTCATGGGTTGAGGTCCAGAGGGAGAGAGATGAGAGCTCTAGTAGGTGACTCTGAGTGGAAGGGATTCCATCGACCCCACCCTGATTCCACAGGATCTGAGGCACAGACGGAACACAGAATCATTTATGATACGCCGGTATTCCGAGTAAAAGCTTAAATCATCCCAGAGGAACACGAATGTACACTGCCTTAAAAATGCACTAACATACTGCCTCTGATGAAACAGGCTTTTTAATGTCCAATAAACTTGAGGGTTAGAACAACACTGGCATTGAGCAGAGATTCTTTCAGAATTTGAAAAGAATGTCAGAAACTAACAGCTATTCCAGCTCATAAACTGTACAGTTTATGCAAGAGATGAAAATGTTGGTGCGCCTATGTGTTCCACACAAGTAGAAGATTAGTCCAGTGGGAGTGGGCCATAGTGATGTACAGTATGACGTTGTTGTTGTCCTTACCGGTCCTGAACTTGCTATAAGGCCCAGTCTCGTGTGTCTGTTGACTGCCTGACCAGAAGTGTAGGCCTCGCTCACGCCACCTGTAGGACAGGGAGACACACACACACACACACACTTTCACCTTACATACCTTACATACCTTTATCTAATTAACCCATTATATTTTCCACTGTAATCGCCTCAGTCACACACTTTTGACATGTATGTAGAAACGTGTGAACTCACCAGTGGAATATGAAGACACAGACGATAAGAGCAGCAGAGACCAGGTCAATCAGAACCCATATCACACTATACTGCTCTGGAGTCTGTAGGGAAACACGTGAAGACATTAGTGTGTGTTTGTGTGCCTCACCATATGGAGAAGCTGTGTGTGTGTGTGTGTGTGTGTGTGTGTGTGTGTGTGTGTGTGTGTGTGTGTGTGTGTGTGTGTGTGTGTGTGTGTGTGTGTGTGTGTGTGTGTGTGTGTGTGTGTGTGTGTGTGTGTGTGTGTATCACCATGATGAATAGCGATATGTGTGTATCACCATAGGGAGTAAATGTGTGTGTGTGTCACAGGAGGCTGCTGAAGGGAGGACGGCTCATAATGGCTGGAATGGAATGGTATCATATCATGGAAACCATGTGCTTAATGAGTTCTATACCATTCTATTTATTCCGTTCCAGCCATTACTACGAGCCTGTCCTCCACTTCCTGTGGTGTGTGTGTGTGTCTCACCACAAGGAGCAGCGGTGTATGTATATCTCTCAGCAGCATGTTGTTGGTGGTAACAGAGGATGCTCCACTGCACCAGGCCAGAGAGTAGAGCCACGGCTGGTTCACTACATACAGGTTCACACTGATGTTCACCGACCTGTACTTACTGAAACGCACACAAAACCCACATACATACATGGTGGGTGAGCAGAGAGACATTTTATAGTACATCATGTGTGTGTGAGTGTGTACCTGACGTGTTGTAGAGACATGGTGCTGTAGTGCAGGTTGAGGGTAGTGATGTGGTTGTCCTGTAGTTCCTGAATAGAGGCAGTCTGTCCTGCTGTCTGTTGCAGCTCTGAATCCACCTGCTGTATCTCCTCTCTCTGATCTGATGGCAGCCACAGCACCTACACACACACACACAAACACACACACACGCAGTATTAAAAAAGGCTGCCCCTTATAAGAGCAGGGAGACACCATTGAACGGCAGCAGGCCTTTCTAACATGGTCCTTTGAGTCGAAGGTAGGAACTACCACGGTGACCCCCCCATCCACACACGTGCCTGGCTGGAGTTGATGTGTGTGTGTATGAGGTCCAGGGTGATGTTGAGGTAGTTGTCTCTGTAAGGGTGTCCAGGAGGAGGTTGTCTCAGGTCAAACAGCACTATCCTGCCCGTCCGATTCGCTACATCCAGAACTTCATCCAGGGAGGGAACCGTCTGATTGGCAGCTAGCGCTCGCTGCTTTGGTGACAGAGAGGACAACGTGCCAAACGGATCCCACTGGGAGGGGGTGGAGAGAGAGAGAGTGTGATGGTTAAAAGAGATCTTTAATACAGTTACTAACTAACCGATGGTGCTAAAGTCAGCTACTGTGTGTGCGTGTCCTTACAGAGAGGAACCAGGCCCCGGCATTGAGCTGCTGTATATCAGACCAGGTGAACAGGGCAGCAGGTGTGTGTGTTCTGTTAGGAAACACCTCCTCTACGTTAGTGGTCCTCTGCAGGGTGAGGTCATGCATCACAAACGGAACGCCATCAGCACTAGGAGAGAGGGGAGGGGAGAGAGGGGGAGATTAGGTCCTGGCGTTCACATGGTCAAGACAAACATGTGGCAGGTCTCAGGTGAAGCTACACTAGGTCTGCTAGCTATAGTCCTGCTACCAGGCCTGGGTTCAAATACTATTTGAACTCTTTCAAAAAATTTGAGCGTTTGCTTTAGCCTGCCTGGAGTGCCTGATGGGCCAAGTTTGCAGTTTTGCAACTATTCTATTGGTTCCATTACACCAGGAAAACTCCATTACACCCTGGCCCCTTCTCTTTCCCTCAAGCCCAGCTAAAGTATCTGATATTATTCGAAATAGTATTTGAACCCAGGGCTGCATGCTACATGCTAATGCTAAAAGCCACATAGAGAACACAGCCAGCGCCAGGCTAGCAGGCCTGGACAGGAGTATTAACAGCTAACTGGATTAGCTAGGATGCAATCACATTAACTGGGAGGAGTGGAAGGACGCTAACGCTAATGTCTGATCTCTAGGATTATTACAAGGCTAGCCAGGACAGGACAGGGCAGGACAGGGGTCAAGGCTAGCCAGGACACAGGGCTATTACAGGGATCAGAAGGGGACAGACAAGACAAGATAGACAGACAAACGGACAAACAATCCAAGACAGACAAGACAGACAGACTGACAGAGTGGTGTGTACCTTATAGTGACGTCAGTCTCAAACCCGTCCACTCCAGCCTCCACTGCGCTCTCAAAAGACATTAGAGTATTCTCTGGGGCAAGCTGTTAGAGGTCAGACATGCACGAGAACAAACAAACAAACAAACAAACAAACACACACACACACATCAACAAGTGTATTTTCCAGTGTCAGACTTTAATCAGGAACTCTCTCTAACTGACTCTCTAAAGTAACATGAGGCCAGAGCCTCTGTGTTAAAGTTATGTGACTGAATTTACCTGTATATTGTATGTCGTAGTATTGATAGATAGTGAGGTTATTGATATATTTTTTATAATATTGATAATGATGTTATTGATAGATAGTGATAATATTGATGATGATGTTATTGATATATAGGGATAATATTTGTCTTGATAGTGTATGATAGTGTGATTGGTCATATCATGCTGGTCTGGGTGCTACTGAATCATTGAGTAGTATGAAGCTGTAATGATAGATGTATGATAGGTTGGTCATACCATGGGAGCTCCTCTGTGTCCGAGGAGTGTTGGTTTTGGCCCCAGGGTTCCAGCTTCTCTGATGCAGGGAGAATACATGGCCAGAGGAACCAGGTACAGACTGAACAATACACTCATGTACACACCCAACAGACACACCTGATGCACTTGAGAGAGAGAGAGAGAGACAGAGAGAGACAGAGACAGAGACAGAGACAGAGACAGAGACAGAGAGAGAGAGAGAGAGAGAGAGAGAGAGAGAGAGAGAGAGAGAGAGAGAGAGAGAGAGAGAGAGAGAGAGAGAGAGAGAGAGAGAGAGAGAGAGAGAGAGAGAGAGAGAGAGAGAGTATTTCAAAACAACCTCTTACTGGAACAAGTCTAGCCGGTCCAGTGTTCTAATTCCAGAGTTATAAAAGTCTTAATGATGAAATCAGAGCTTAAAGGGGAAATCTGTGATTGCTAGATCACGCTATTTTTTTAAAACTTTAAAATGTATGTTATTTACACATTGATTGCTTGAAGAATTTATAAATGCCTCATGAATGTATAAAAGCTTGGTCTATGAATGTAATGAGAGTGGTTACATTTCTCCAGCCCCATCCTTTAGATGTTTACCAAAATAGGTGGCGGGTGGGTGCTTTGTTATTGTGTGAACTGCAGATTGCCCCTTTAATCAGACTACTGTACACCTGATAGGGCTCTAGGTGTGTGTGTGTGTGTCATTATCCTCCACAGAGAGGCCAGACATGAGTCAGCTAGTCCACCTACAGCTTCACGTCACCACGACGACTCAGAACAGTGACCATGGAGATGACAGAGAAACAAGAGAGAGCGAGAGGCGGAAGGAAAAAGAGACAGAGAGAGAGTGAAGAACAGTGTGCGTAATGGCAGTGTCTACGCAGGCTTTTATAACTCTGAAAAGGTCCCACTCAGTCTAAGTCAATAGAGGTTGCGTTCCTCTGCTCAGACGTTGCATACATCAATCAATGGTTGCATGCCACGTCATTGACCATGCAGTCGGGCACTAGGTTGCTATAACATACATGTAGATGTGATTAGCTGATGCATACAATACCTGTACAGGCTTTGAACCACGACCAGAACCTGGACTTGTTTTACAGCAGCCAATCGGAGCACTTACCTCTCTTGTTCATACGAAAAAAGTGCAGCGCAATTGGCCAGGACAGGAGAGTCATCAATAAAACCCCGCCTACCTGAAGAAAGGGGGCTGTGACCTAGCCAATCAGGAGGGGGATAGAGAAGGGGAGGGCGAGAAAGGTTCATATCACAATGCAGACAACTGAACATACACATTTCACATTGTTCCTTTGGGTCGCTTGATGTGATTGGTCTGTGACGGCTAGACTGGCCAACCTGCAGGGAGAGGAGAAGGGTCTTCCACTCTTTACTCCACACCTCAGAGAGAACGGCCATGGCACTGACAGAGAAAGCCATGGTCACCACGATCCCCATCTAACACAGAAAAATAACAAAGGACTAATCAACATGTGTCATCCTGATCAGTCTGTGCTGCTTCACAGATGTTGAATGTGTGCTGTACTACATGGAGGATAGGAGATACCTTGTGACTCCAGTGAAGGTACAGCCTCTGTCCCTCAGACAGTAAACACACTGCTAGTACCTGCAAGACAACAACAGAGAGACGTAGATTAACAGAGCAGGAGTAGTACTGTTGTATAGTAATGTAGTAGTATTGAAGAGAGCAGGAGTAGTACTGTTGTATAGTAATGTAGTAGTACTGAAGAGAGCTGGAGTAGTACTGTTGTATAGTAATGTAGTAGTACTGAAGAGAGCAGGAGTAGTACTGTTGTATAGTAATGTAGTAGTATTGAAGAGAGCAGGAGTAGTACTGTTGTATAGTAATGTAGTAGTACTGAAGAGAGCAGGAGTAGTACTGTTGTATAGTAATGTAGTAGTATTGAAGAGAGCAGGAGTAGTACTGTTGTATAGTAATGTAGTAGTATTGAAGAGAGCAGGAGTAGTACTGTTGTATAGTAATGTAGTAGTACTGAAGAGAGCAGGAGTAGTACTGTTGTATAGTAATGTAGTAGTATTGAAGAGAGCAGCAGTAGTACTGTTGTATAGTAATGTAGTAGTACTGAAGAGAGCAGCAGTAGTAGTATAGTGATAGTACTATAGTTGTCACTAGCAGCAGTATAGTAGTTATAATATTATAGTAATAGTAGTAATATAAGTATAGTAGTATTTATAGTAGTATTACTAGTTCTCACCAACAGCAGAGAGATGTAGGTTAAATGAACAGCAGTAGTAGTATGGTAGTAGTGACAGTAGTAATAGTATAGTAATATCAGTAATATAAGTATAATAGTATTTATAGTAGTAGTATTACTAGTTCTCACCAACAGCAGAGAGATGTAGGTTACATGAACAGCAGTAGTAGTAACAGTAGTAATAGTATAGTAATATCAGTAATATAAGTATAGTAGTATTTATAGTAGTAGTATTACTAGTTCTCACCAACAGCAGAGAGATGTAGGTTACATGAACAGCAGTAGTAGTATAGTATTAGTAACAGTAGTAATAGTATAGTAATATCAGTAGTATAAGTATAGTAGTATTTATAGTAGTAGTATTACTAGTTCTCACCAACAGCAGAGAGATGTAGGTGAACAGAGCAGCAGCAACAACCAGCAGCACCAGAGACCAGGGGAACCAGAATCCCAGAGTCTCAAATTTAAACCTGCAATACATACATATAAACTCAATCCAAATAACTTCCCAGATCTTTCCCATGCTTGTTTATGAACGATAAACAATGAATGAACATGCACCTGTGGAACGGCCGTTAAGACACTAACAGCTTACAGACGGTAGGTAATTAACAGGTATGAAAACTTAGGACACTAAAGAGGCCTTTCTACTGACTCTGAAAAACACCAAAAGAAAGATGCCCAGGTTCCCTGCTCATCTGCGTGAACGTGCCTTAGGCATGCTGCAAGGAGGCATGAGGACTGCAGATGTGGCCAGGGCAATAAATTGCAATGTCCGTACTGATCTTGTTGTTGTTGCAGGCAATCTCAATACTGTGCGTTAAAGGGAAGACATCCTCCTCCCTCATGTGGTACCCTTCCTGCAGGCCCATCCTGACATGACCATCAAGCATGATAATGCCACCAGCAATACTGCTCATTCTGTGAGCTTGCAGGTGCCTTGGTGGGGTAACATCTCAAAGCAAGAACTGGCAAATCTGGTGCAGTCAATGAGGAGAAGATGCACTGCAGTACTTAATGCAGCTGGTGGCCACACCAGATACTGACTGTTACTTTTGATTTTGACCCCCCCTTTGTTTAGGGACACATTATTCCATTTCGGTTAGTCACATGTCTGTGGAACTTGTTCAGCTTATGTCTCAGTTGATGAATCTTGTTATGTTCATACAAATATTTACACAAGTTAAGTTTGCTGAAAATAAACACAGTTGACAATGAGAGGACGTTTCTTTTTTTTTGCTGAGTTTAGTACAATCAGTGTGTGTGTGTGTGTGTGTGTGTGTGTGTGTGTGTGTGTGTGTGTGTGTGTGTGTGTGTGTGTGTGTGTGTGTGTGTGTGTGTGTGTGTGTGTGTGTGTGTGTGTGTGTGTGTGTGTGTGTGTCGTGCGCTCGTGTATGTGTGTGTGTGACCCACCAGTCAAAGTCATTGTAATCGTTGTGAGCCTGGCTCCAGAAGTAGAGGAACAGAGAGGAGAGAAGGAAGGTCAGGACCAGGACTACCACGCTGCCACACTCCACCTGGAGGAGAGAGAGACGGGGGAGAGGGGATGGGAGGGAGGGAGGGAGGGGGGGGGGGGGGGGGGGGGGTCAGAGAGAGAGAGAGTGAGAGGGTGTCAGAGAAAGAGTGTGTTTCCTATAAAGACATAGTTCAGTAAAATGACAAACACACACTGCAGTATGTCAGCAGAGAGAGAATGATTGAGAAAAGAGTGGTTATCAGCTGATCAGAGCGAATGATGATGTAAATATGCTAGCTAGCTAGTTAGCTAAGCTGTCAAAACAAAATAGTTGTTACTTGATTTGACTTTGTTCTGCTGCTAACATCTGCCTCTTACTAACAAGCAGTCAAATTGCTCCATTTCCCGCCTGGCGCCCACAGACAGTCGCCCCTGCATGCAAGTCAGACACGAGCGCCCTCTAAGAGTGAGAAGGCAGGGAAGGGGGTATTTTCTGAGATTCAAGAGTTTATGAAATTAGCTATTTTGATGTTACATTTCAAATTACAACAACAGAATGAAAAAGTAGGCTGCAAGGACACTTTTTCATAAGAGGACACTGGTTGAGCCCTATCTGTGTGTGTGTGTGTGTGTGTGTGTGTGTGTGTGTGTGTGTGTGTGTGTGTGTGTGTGTGTGTGTGTGTGTGTGTGTGTGTGTGTGTGTGTGTGTGTGTGTGTGTGTGTGTGTGTGTGTGTGTATGTGTGTGTGTGTGTATGTGTGTATGTGTTTCTGTGTGTGTATGGCCTACCCTGCTGCAGCAGCTCTCCCCAGGCTGTGACTTGGCCCTCTGGTAGCGTCTCCATTGACAGCCATATAGACCAGCCAGACATGACACAAACGGCTGGTGCTCATACCTAGATAAAAGCACAATAATACTATAATATAATGCAATATACAAGAATATACTACAATAATACTATAATATAACGCCATGTACAAGAATATACTACAATAATACTATAATATCACCTGAGAACAACACACTATAATACTATAACGATACTATTATACCTGTTAACGACAGGTTATACTATAGTACTGTATCATCTATCATTTAGAATGGAATCTTCTACACAAGACAACACAGACACTAGTAGTTTACCTCTGCAGCAGCTGCCGCCGCACCACCTTCAGCTTCCCCAGCTTCAGACTGGACACGGACCCTCACCCACAGCCTCACCCACAGCCACTCATCACAGAGAGAGAAGGAAAGGAGGGGGGAGAGAGGGGAAGAGAGAAAGAAAGGAAGGGAAGGAGAGAGAGACAGACGGGACAGGGAAGATGGAATGGTGACTTTCTTTGGTCCCAGTAGTTTATTCGGTATTGGAGGAGAGCTGTGGAATGAGAGAGAGAGAGAGATGGGAGCTTAAAAGGGCAATCTGTAATTTCTACATACGTTTTTGGACTTTAAAACGTACGATATTTACCCATTTATTTCTTGAAGAATTTATAAATGCCTTATGAGTTTAATTCAACTGTTGTACCCCATCACAACCCAAAGCATAAGCTTAGAGAGACTTTAGTAGATGATGCAGGCAATACATAAGTTTACCAACAGACCAGGATTTACCAGAGGAAAGCTAGTAGACTTAGGGCAAGATTCAATTCAATTGCCCCTTTCAGCTATGAACATTTTAAAGGCGATGTTTCTGCGTTTGGAAAACCGCATTCGCAGTACAAGCTGTATATGCTGGCTCAACTGGAAATGAATTACCTTTAAATGTCAATAGCTCTATCACGATCTCCCATGGTCCGATTTGAATCTAAGCCCTACTGTATCTTTGGACACATCCAAAATGGCCTCCCTTCTCCAGCCCTGAGCTCCATTCATCAACACTGAGCTGCATCCACCTCCTTTTTATACACTAACAAACTGTATCTAGTCTACTTAAAACCAGGTCACCGAACAAACATCTAACGCACTCTACACTGTCTCCACTGATCTAATATTCCATCTACAGCACTCTACGCTGTCTCCACTGATCTAATATTCCATCTACAGCACTCTACACTGTCTCCACTGATCTAATATTCCATCTACATCACTCTACACTGTCTCCACTGATCTAATATTCCATCTACAGCACTCTACACTGTCTCCACTGATCTAATATTCCATCTACAGCACTCTCCACTGATCTAATATTCCATCTACAGCACTCTCTGTTTCCTATTCTACGGGCATACCGGGAATGAATACAAACGTATCATCAGCATAGCGACTGGTTTCTTCTCTTCTTTCCTACTAGCCACGTGTGGAATATCATTCACCTATTTACCTTACAGCCTATAAGCACAATAATGAACATTCCTCATGCTTGCTGTTTAACCTATTGGCTCACTCTTGCAATTATTACCTTCCTCTCTCTCAACCAATGGACGTAAATCTTGGGATGTTTTGTATGTCAATTTACCCATGTTCTCTCATTTGCAGTTTTTCAGCAACAGCTTTCGCCAGCCATCCATCTCCCCGCCACCACCAGCCATAATAACCTTAAGGCCTGTAAATAGAACTCCTTTCCTCCAGTGGTGGGGTTTCCATGCCAGTAGTTACGCGTAGGGCTACCTGCCATCACATCATCTGCTCCGAGGATCTTCCCTCGAAGACGAGGCCATTCCCCAAACTATTTAATAAAATGTCTTATTGCATTCCATCTTTGTTGGTCTTTCAGTTAAGCCTGTACTTGTGGAGGAAATTATTTAATTACCTACTATGTTGTTTAATTAGACATACTATGCTGTTACTTGTCCATTGTTATATGTTAGTTCTTTGCTGATACAGGCTTGTCTTGTGTGACTTACTCATAAGTCTGGGTGTGCATATAAGAGCTGTTTATAAGAGCTGTTTAGGTGCGACTGCAGTATGTGACATCTTGTTTTCACAGTCTACAGGAACTTAAATATGTGGAAACATGCAGGAAGGAACAGACACTGGTGGCAAATTCAGCTAATCTGCACAGACAAGCTAAATGAGCTTTTACACACCATGTTCCCTCCCTGTTTCCACCCATCTGCTAAACTGCCACGTAGACAAAATAGGTTGTACTTTTTCTATAAGGGGAGAGAGACAACTCTGTTCGTTGGGCTTTCCTAATGATGCACTGTTGAGTGGTTGTTATTGATTGCTTCATTTTTGCTAATCTTATAATAAAGTTGTTTTGAAGAATACAGTCTCTCTCCTTTTGGTTAGAATTACCACGACAATTGGTGACGAGGATAGGATGCTAACTCCGCTTGCTGATTGCTCCCGGGGAGACCGATGTTAACTGGGCGCAGGGGCTGCATTAGACGTGGCTCAGGGTAGCCCACACTCCGCTTAGGGGAATCAGGAGGCACCCGCCTCGGACCTGGCGTCAATGAGTGAATACATCATTCCGGACAGATAAGATGAAATAACCTTTATTGAAAATCCTGTTCTGGGAACAGGTTGTGCACAACTTTTTTTGGAGCAAAAACACCCTTAGTTAGAAACTTTGTTGTAGCAGAGTTATTTCTAATAGGGGAGCGCTAGAATATTTAATTAGGAACTCTGTTATATCTTTAATTAAAGAAGTATTTCTAGGGCAAACAGGGACAGGGACGTCGCCAATTGGGATATTTTTGTTGAAGCAGAGGTATCCTGGTCAGAGACAGGGGTTGTGTTTCTATGTTGAAGCAGAGGTATCCTGGTCAGAGACAGGGGTTGTGTTTCTCTGTTGAAGCAGAGGTATCCTGGTCAGAGACAGGGGTTGTGTTTCTCTGTTGAAGCAGAGGTATCCTGGTCAGAGACAGGGGTTGTGTTTCTCTGTTGAAGCAGAGATATCCTGGTCAGAGACAGGGGTTGTGTTTCTCTGTTGAAGCAGAGGTATCCTGGTCAGAGACAGGGATTGTGTTTCTCTGTTGAAGCAGAGATATCCTGGTCAGAGACAGGGGTTGTGTTTCTCTGTTGAAGCAGAAGTATCCTGGTCAGAGACAGGGGTTGTGTTTCTCTGTTGAAGCAGAGGTATCCTGGTCAGAGACAGGGGTTGTGTTTCTCTGTTGAAGCAGAGGTATCCTGGTCAGAGACAGGGGTTGTGTTTCTCTGTTGAAGCAGAGGTATCCTGGTCAGAGACAGGGGTTGTGTTTCTCTGTTGAAGCAGAGGTATCCTGGTCAGAGACAGGGGTTGTGTTTCTCTGTTGAAGCAGAGATATCCTGGTCAGAGACAGGGGTTGTGTTTCTCTGTTGAAGCAGAGGTATCCTGGTCAGAGACAGGGGTTGTGTTTCTCTGTTGAAGCAGAGGTATCCTGGTCAGAGACAGGGGTTGTGTTTCTCTGTTGAAGCAGAGGTATCCTGGTCAGAGACAGGGGTTGTGTTTCTCTGTTGAAGCAGAGGTATCCTGGTCAGAGACAGGGGTTGTGTTTCTCTGTTGAAGCAGAGGTATCCTGGTCAGAGACAGGGGTTGTGTTTCTCTGTTGAAGAGGAGGTATCCTGGTCAGAGACAGGGGTTGTGTTTCTCTGTTGAAGCAGAGGTATCCTGGTCAGAGACAGGGGTTGTGTTTCTCTGTTGAAGCAGAGGTATCCTGGTCAGAGACAGGGGTTGTGTTTCTCTGTTGAAGCAGAGGTATCCTGGTCAGAGACAGGGGTTGTGTTTCTCTGTTGAAGCAGAGGTATCCTGGTCAGAGACAGGGGTTGTGTTTCTCTGTTGAAGCAGAGGTATCCTGGTCAGAGACAGGGGTTGTGTTTCTCTGTTGAAGCAGAGGTATCCTGGTCAGAGACAGGGGTTGTGTTTCTCTGTTGAAGCAGAGGTATCCTGGTCAGAGACAGGGGTTGTGTTTCTCTGTTGAAGCAGATGTATCCTGGTCAGAGACAGGGGTTGTGTTTCTCTGTTGAAGCAGAGGTATCCTGGTCAGAGACAGGGGTTGTGTTTCTCTGTTGAAGCAGAAGTATCCTGGTCAGAGACAGGGGTTGTGTTTCTCTGTTGAAGCAAAGGTATCCTGGTCAGAGACAGGGGTTGTGTTTCTCTGTTGAAGCAGAGGTATCCTGGTCAGAGACAGGGGTTGTGTTTCTCTGTTGAAGCAGAAGTATCCTGGTCAGAGACAGGGGTTGTGTTTCTCTGTTGAAGCAAAGGTATCCTGGTCAGAGACAGGGGTTGTGTTTCTCTGTTGAAGCAAAGGTATCCTGGTCAGAGACAGGGGTTGTGTTTCTCTGTTGAAGCAGAGGTATCCTGGTCAGAGACAGGGGTTGTGTTTCTCTGTTGAAGCAGAGGTATCCTGGTCAGAGACAGGGGTTGTGTTTCTCTGTTGAAGCAGAGGTATCCTGGTCAGAGACAGGGGTTGTGTTTCTCTGTTGAAGCAGAGGTATCCTGGTCAGAGACAGGGGTTGTGTTTCTCTGTTGAAGCAGAGGTATCCTGGTCAGAGACAGGGGTTGTGTTTCTCTGTTGAAGCAGAGGTATCCTGGTCAGAGACAGGGGTTGTGTTTCTCTGTTGAAGCAGAGATATCCTGGTCAGAGACAGGGGTTGTGTTTCTCTGTTGAAGCAGAGGTATCCTGGTCAGAGACAGGGGTTGTGTTTCTCTGTTGAAGCAGAGATATCCTGGTCAGAGACAGGGGTTGTGTTTCTCTGTTGAAGCAGAGGTATCCTGGTCAGAGACAGGGGTTGTGTTTCTCTGTTGAAGCAGAGGTATCCTGGTCAGAGACAGGGGTTGTGTTTCTCTGTTGAAGCAGAGATATCCTGGTCAGAGACAGGGGTTGGGTTTCTCTGTTGAAGCAGAGGTATCCTGGTCAGAGACAGGGGTTGTGTTTCTCTGTTGAAGCAGAAGTATCCTGGTCAGAGACAGGGGTTGTGTTTCTCTGTTGAAGCAGAGGTATCCTGGTCAGAGACAGGGGTTGTGTTTCTCTGTTGAAGCAGAGGTATCCTGGTCAGAGACAGGGGTTGTGTTTCTCTGTTGAAGCAGAGGTATCCTGGTCAGAGACAGGGGTTGTGTTTCTCTGTTGAAGCAGAGGTATCCTGGTCAGAGACAGGGGTTGTGTTTCTCTGTTGAAGCAGAGGTATCCTGGTCAGAGACAGGGGTTGTGTTTCTCTGTTGAAGCAGAGATATCCTGGTCAGAGACAGGGGTTGTGTTTCTCTGTTGAAGCAGAGGTATCCTGGTCAGAGACAGGGGTTGTGTTTCTCTGTTGAAGCAGAGGTATCCTGGTCAGAGACAGGGGTTGTGTTTCTCTGTTGAAGCAGAGATATCCTGGTCAGAGACAGGGGTTGTGTTTCTCTGTTGAAGCAGAGGTATCCTGGTCAGAGACAGGGGTTGTGTTTCTCTGTTGAAGCAGAGATATCCTGGTCAGAGACAGGGGTTGTGTTTCTCTGTTGAAGCAGAGGTATCCTGGTCAGAGACAGGGGTTGTGTTTCTCTGTTGAAGCAGAGGTATCCTGGTCAGAGACAGGGGTTGTGTTTCTCTGTTGAAGCAGAGATATCCTGGTCAGAGACAGGGGTTGTGTTTCTCTGTTGAAGCAGAGGTATCCTGGTCAGAGACAGGGGTTGTGTTTCTCTGTTGAAGCAGAAGTATCCTGGTCAGAGACAGGGGTTGTGTTTCTCTGTTGAAGCAGAGGTATCCTGGTCAGAGACAGGGGTTGTGTTTCTCTGTTGAAGCAGAGGTATCCTGGTCAGAGACAGGGGTTGTGTTTCTCTGTTGAAGCAGAGGTATCCTGGTCAGAGACAGGGGTTGTGTTTCTCTGTTGAAGCAGAGGTATCCTGGTCAGAGACAGGGGTTGTGTTTCTCTGTTGAAGCAGAGGTATCCTGGTCAGAGACAGGGGTTGTGTTTCTCTGTTGAAGCAGAGGTATCCTGGTCAGAGACAGGGGTTGTGTTTCTCTGTTGAAGCAGAGGTATCCTGGTCAGAGACAGGGGTTGTGTTTCTCTGTTGAAGCAGAGGTATCCTGGTCAGAGACAGGGGTTGTGTTTCTCTGTTGAAGCAGAGGTATCCTGGTCAGAGACAGGGGTTGTGTCCTTGGGATGATATGACACGGTTCCGAGTTATGTGATCCCAGGGCACAATCCTGAGATAGGAAAATTTAAAATGTTCTGCAGGTAAAAATACATTTAAAACCTACATGGGAAATTTGCATAGGAACTACCTTGTGGGTACAACATGTAAAATTACAAAGAGCAATCAAAAAATATTTTGATGAAGAAGCAATTGCTCTTATTAAATTATGAGAAAGGAAGATGTTCCTAACCAAATAGTGTTTGTTTTGTTTGTTTGTTTTGTTTCCTGAGTGTGTGTCTGTTGACGAGAGATTTATATTATGGACAGACTATGTACCGTATTTTGGTAATATGTGTTGTCAACAACAGTGTTATGTGAAGCGTGAGACTGGTATAAGACATTAGGTCTCCCATATTATCCAGTAGTAAATTGTCAGAGCTTCAGTATTGGTTCTAATACAAGGTATCAGGTGTTGTGAACAGTTAAAAAGGCAGAAATAACCATCATAGAAGAGGTCAACTATAGCAAAGCCAAAGAGGCACCAAAAGAGGCGCAAGAGCATTCTACCAATGCGGCTCGAATACGGGGAAAAAATCGAAACCATGGATCAAATTTGGCAGCATTCCAATCTAATAAAGAATTCAGAGATGCTATTGTGAGTTGGCACAATGACATAAAAGAAAAATCTGAAACTCAATACATCAGAGTTCATGTCAGCGTTCTATCAACAGAAAAGAAAAACCGATAAAACCAAGATTAGCAGAGGTACTCAGCATAACCGCACTAACCATACTATTTGGGAAGTAAATTGAGTATGTAGTATGCTTATTGGTCATAGATACAAATTCATTGCTTTAACTAATTATGACAAATGTTAAGAAAATGTTAAACAATGTTTTAAAATAATGATTTTTCATATAAACTTATGTTATACGTTATGTTGGATGACAATTTGTTGGTAAGCTATCCTTATGAACGGCATAGCATATCATTGCATCGAAATTGCTAGTATATTAACTACCGTTGAAGTCTGAAGTTTACATACACCTTAGCCAAATACATTTAAACTCAGTTTAATGCCAGTAAAAATTCCCTGTCTTAGGTCAGTTAGGATCACCAATATATTTTAAGAATGTGAAATTGAGTCAGGTTTGTAGGCATCCTTGCTCGCACACACTTTTTCAGTTCTGCCCACAAATTTTCTATAGGATTGAGGTCAGAGCTTTGTGATGGCCACTCCAATACCTTGACTTTGTTGTCCTTAAGCCATCTTGCCACAACTTTGGAAGTATGCTTGGGGTCATTGTCCATTTGGAATACCCATTTGCGACCAAGCTTTAACTTCCTGACTGATGTCTTGAGATGTTGCTTCAATATATCCACATAATTGTCCCTCCCCATGATGCCATCTATTTTGTGAGGTGCACCAGTCCCTCCTGCAACAAAGCACCCCCACAACATGATGCTGCCACCCCCATGCTTCACGGTTGGGATGGTGTTCTTCGGCTTGCAAGCCTTCCCCTTTTTCCTCCAAACATAACGATGGTCATTATGGCCAAACAGTTCTATTTTTGTTTCATCAGACCAGAGGACATTTCTCCAAAAAGTACAATCTTTGTCCCCATGTGCAGTTGCAAACCGTAGTCTGTCTTTTTCATGGCGGTTTTGGAGCAGTGGCTTCTTCCTTGCTGAGCGGCCTTTCAGGTTATGTCGATATAGGACTTGTTTTACTGTGGACATAGATACTTTTGTACCTGTTTCCTCTAGCATCTTCACAAGATCCTTTGCTGTTGTTCTGGGATTGATTTGCACTTTTCGCACCAAAGTACGTTCATCTCTAGGAGACAGAATGTGTCTCCTTCCTGAGCGGTATGACGGCTGCGTGGTCCCATGGTGTTTATACTTGCGTACTATTATTTGTACAGATGAACGTGGTACCTTCAGGCGTTTGGAAATTGCTCCCAAGGATGAACCAGACTTGTGGAGGTCTACAAAAATGTTTCTGAGGTCTTCTGAATACCTATGTCATGCAATAAAATGCTAATTAATTACTTAAAAATCATACAATGTGATTTTCTGGATTTTTGTTTTAGATTCCGTCTCTCACAGTTGAAGTGTACCTATGATAAAAATGACAGACCTCTACATGCTTTGTAAGTAGGAAAACCTGCAAAATCGGCAGTGTATCAAATACTTGTTCTCCCCACTGTATGTGTAATGTTTTTCCCACCTCTAGTTTTACATGAAGAAGTGTATTGCTGCTGTTGTGTTGTTTGTTTGTTATTGTCTTGTTTTCATAACAAATCTCATCAGATTTGGTCTGCTGTATGGTCGGGATGTCTCCCTAATGATTGGCCACCTAACTCCCTGACCCTGTAACTTTGCAATGAGATCGCCAAGATGATAGGGGCGTATAAGCCAATTTGGGGATTAAAAAAAAAAAACTGTGTAATCTTATTCTCTTTGACATTTGTTTTAGAAATCTGTATTAAGAATATTGCTAGTAGTAATAATTTGCCATACAGAAATAATTTGTCTGGATTTCCTGAATCAGAAATACCCTAAACTAAATTGTTGTTCTGGTCTGTCCTCTCTCGAGGTTATGGCGAAGGTGACCACAGATGGTGTCTAGATGCATGGAAGGGATCATTTAACTTCTTAGGGATAGACCCCTTTTTTTTAATTTTCACCTAAAATGACATACCCAAATCTAACTGCCTGTAGCTCAGGCCCTGAAGCAAGGATATGCATATTCTTGGTACCATTTGAAAGTAAACACTTTGAAGTTTGTGGAAATGTGACTTGAATGTAGGAGAATAAAACACAATAGATCTGGTGGAAGAAAATACCAACTGTATTTTTTTCCTACCACCATCTTTGAAATGCAACAGAAAGGTCCCACGTCTGTAATTGCGATGGTGTCCACAAGATAGCAGCAGTGTACGTGCAAAGTTTCAGACGGATAACTTGAAGTTTGAGCGAACTACATGACATTTAGTGTGAAGTCACCCAGGTACATTTGGGCAAATCGTGAAGGTGCCATACCGGGTCAATGGATTAATGCTCTCTATGGTAAAATAAAAAAAAAGAGATTTGATATCAAAAGGAGAGAAAGAAACAGTGACTAAGCTGATCTGAAGTCCAGGTAAAGATTGGATTGAGGTTTATTGTCCTATAAGAGGAAATTCTTACAGCTCACTCATTACATACACAAACCCCGTAGAAACACAGCAGGAAACAAACAGCAGCAAACAGTCAGATATACTGTAAATGGTAGGATGGGCTGGTGTTGTACCAGCAGCTATAGGATGCAAGGTCAATAAAACCCTGAGAGAACTGGACCAACAAAACCACTAACCCAGAGAGGACAGAGAGACCTAGAAAAGAGATATGAAGGAAGATGTGATGTTTTGCTCATCGTCTGCATGGATACAGTGGATGATGTTTCTATGTTTGTATTAATGTATCATAGCATCATCAATTATGCCAGTTGACTAGTAGAAGTAGAAAGATTCTGTACTTTGTAGAGTAGCCTAAACCGTATAATTAGACTGAGTAGAACAGACATGGAACTCCTGACCTTGTCAATGACTGGTAAACTCATACACTCACAATGCCTGACATTGAAAGGGGATTCCCGTTCTACCCATTCTTATTATTATATGGCCTACTATACACCATCTGCCCTGTACAGTAGGCTTAACAATGACCTTAGGCAAGGGCTACAGACAGTATGTGTGTGTCTATAAATAAACAGTGTTAAACTTAACAGTGACTCTCTGTTGTCTCCGTTGTTCATTCATTCTCTCCCAGCATCACCCCATCATCATCACCAGCTGTACCCCAGCACCAATAGGCCTCCCATCCAAGCTGAGCACCAATACACCAGGCACCAATACAAATCTTTGAGGCAGTTGACCTACCCCAGCACCAAGACATAACACAGCACCAATGCAATATTTAACCTAACACGGAACCAATGCAATATTTAACCTAACACAGCACCAATGCAATATCTAACCTAACACAGCACCAATGCAATATCTAACCTAACACAGCAACCAGGCTATTCGTGGACAGAGGAAGGGACGAGAGAGAGCGCGAGAGAAATATCTGTAGGCTATGCTATGTACCCTCATATTCCCGGGCTGTCACATACCCAGCAGAATCAAAAAAGCGCGGACCCTGAAACAAACAGACCGTTAGATAGATCTTGTAAATCTAGAAATCTCCCGGCCAACTTAACGGTCTGGTCATTCCCTCCGTGTGTCGGTCACCCCAGAGACAATGACGGATCTACACAGCCTGCAGGCAGCAGACGCAGTCTATCAATCTTCATTCAATCAACTGTTATGATCAGAGTGTTCAATGGTCAACCTACAGCCTATTAATGAATACTAACGAATAGTCAGTCATCGTTTTATTGATCTATTTGTAGAATAGCCCAGTAAACTACTGTTTTTCCGTGACAGTGTTGCAGTAGGTTGTCTCTAGCGCAAGAGATGATGATCTGCCTTTATATGCATGGGACTCGTTAACCAAAACAAGAAAAAACAAGAATCCTATTACCACCGTTTACCAGGCAACAATATATTCCCGACTTACCGGACGGTGATTATAACAGCTACTCGTCCGTTGTTATTATGTAATTATTTTCTCTGTCTGTTTATCCGTTTAGAAAAAAAGCACGCGATCTGTGTTGCCGCAGCCTCCTGCAGTCTGGTGGTGGTATAATAACAGCCGCGTCTGTCTCGCTCCAGAGAAAGAACCTTAGCACACAAGAGAGAGAGAGAGAGAGAGCCACTCCCACCTGTCGCTAACAGTACATGCATCTATAATTACACAATAAGGAATAATGATCCAAATAGGCTGAAACTATTACGCTCGTTCTTTGGCAGCGAATGAAAAGGTTGTTGTTTGAAGCTCAGACTAGAGGGATGCAACATAACGGATTTAACCACCGAATGTGATTTTAAAGTGTTATAGTCTAGTTTATCATTCATTTGTAGCCTAGGCTAAAGTGTGTGGGTGTACCTCTAATCTTGGGAAGTGAAGCTCTTTGTAATCTGTAACACATTCATGTAATGACAATCGGACATGGGTGATGGAGAAGGCCAGAGGGGTTAAACCTCTGGCTTTCTCATCCAATGGATTTTGAGTAGGAGGCAAGGAGTGAGGATGCAAGGAGTATGCAATTGAGATTCTCCCAGAGATCGAGGAATAGACAGACAGATAAATGAGGCAGTGAGAGGGAAAAAAGGGTTAGAAATAAAGAGCTGGTGGGTTGCGACACAAACCCTTTGTCTAGCCAGGCAGATTAAGACTGTGGCAACAGTAATTACCCGTTTAATCAGTGTCTTGAGTCTTATTTCCCATTCAGATAACAACCCCACCCAGAGGAGCAGAACCACTTACAATAAGACTTTATATAAACAGACCTAACCAGGGGTATACCCAACAGACCTAACCAGGGGTATACCCAACAGACCTAACCAGGGGTATACCCAACAGACCTAACCAGGGGTACACCCAACAGACCTAACCAGGGGTATACCCAACAGACCTAACCAGGGGTACACCCAACAGACCTAACCAGGGGTACACCCAACAGACCTAACCAGGGGTACACCCAACAGACCTAACCAGGGGTACACCCAACAGACCTAACCAGGGGTACACCCAACAGACCTAACCAGGGGTACACCCAACAGACCTAACCAGGAGTATACCCAACAGACCTAACCAGGGGTACACCCAACAGACCTAACCAGGGGTACACCCAACAGACCTAACCAGGGGTACACCCAACAGACCTAACCAGGGGTACACCCAACAGACCTAACCAGGGGTACACCCAACAGACCTAACCAGGGGTATACCCAACAGACCTAACCAGGGGTACACCCAACAGACCTAACCAGGGGTATACCCAACAGACCTAACCAGGGGTACACCCAACAGACCTAACCAGGGGTACACCCAACAGACCTAACCAGGGGTACACCAAACAGACCTAACCAGGGGTACACCCAACAGACCGAGACAGACTCTCTCCATAATAGAGATTTGTCTCATTCAAAATAAGACTTTTATAAGCATCATAATTATGTCTCCAATACACAGGAAGAGAAGACTTCAATAACTATCGCCACCCTTATCTGAACTGGTCTGAACCAGTTCAACCCAGTCTAAACCGGTCTAATTTGGAGGTTGTCTAGCCTCTTCTCACAGCCGCAGGAGCATGCAGAGCACTCCGATTCTGGTGAGAGACTAGAGGTTGTCCAACTGTCTGCTACCAGTCTTCCACCGGTGAGACAGTTTAAGGCCAAAGGTAGTTAACGCTACATTTTAAAAATAGAACAAAGCCAAACCTCCTGGTAGAAAGTATACTTCTTATTGGTACCTTGGTATTCTTCAGCTCCATCTGAATAAGGAAAAACACCTTGCTAAACAAAGAAAGCAGACAATATTTTTTCTGGTTGTTTTAGTTGGATTATTTTGCAGTTTTTTCACATGTAATGTACATACTCTCTTCAGAAGGTTGGGACTAGGATCAGTCCAACATTGTACCATAACGATTGTACTGGAAAAATAGGATTTAGATATGTTCTTCTATACTGTATCATACACAGGCATCCTTCATGTACCATAATTATGATCATCATCATCACCAATTGTATTATTATTATGATTTTAGACATTCCATAAAAAAGGTATCATGCGTGTCATCTCAGTCAGCCAGACAGAGAGAGAAAGTGGGAGAGCGAGAGAGGAGTAGAGATAAGGAGAGAGATAAGGAGAGAGATACGTTTGACTTGCCAACGTTTGATCAGACTGAGACTGTCCCAAATGGCACCCTATTTTTTGATAAAAGTAGTGCACTATTTAGGGTCTATGGTGCCGTTTGGGACTTAGACAATAACAGTACCACTTTGCGTCTCTTCATTACACTGTAATCAACCAATCACTTCTCCCCAAAACAAAACACCTAAGAAAATATCAAACCAAAATGCACTTTTTCAATACATGAAAATAACAGTCAGACATAAACAAACAAACAGTTCAAAGGTCAGATCAGATCCAGTCCAGAGCCACTGTCCGTAGAGAGTTCAGACACTTTCCTGCTGAAACTACAACTCCCATGAGTCTTTGGGCCTGGAACTCTTCTCCAATCCGATCAGTGTATTTGTACCAGCAATGACATCAGTAAGAGCGTCCTTCCCACAGTCACCATGATACGTCAAGGGTTTGAGGGGGATGGGACACCCTGAAAAACCCCGTCTGGGTCCAGAGGGGAGAGGAGGGGTCTTTTTTGCCCCGGAGGGAGGGGAGGGAGTGATTCGTTGTGCTAGCATCTAGCAGGTTAGCGGTTAGCCTTGGCTGCTTCTTTGGCTGCCAGGATGAGAGGAGTCAGACTGGATAAAGGCTTGGCCACCTTCAGGAACTGGTGCTGTGGAGGAGGAGAGGAAAGATAGGTTTAGTTTAATTAGTGGTAAAACTAGTCATGTGGTTTGATGAAGAAACCAACCTTCGGCCTCTCCCTCTCTCCCTCTCCCTCTCCCTCTCCCTCTCCCTCTCCCTCTCCCTCTCTCTCTCTCTCTCTCTCTCTCTCTCTCTCTCTCTCTCTCTCTCTCTCTCTCTCTCTCTCTCTCTCTCTCTCTCTCTCTCTCCCTCCCTCCCTCCCTCCCTCCCTCCCTCCCTCCCTCCCTCTCTCCCTCTCTCCCTCTCTCTCCTCTCTCTCTCTCTCTCTCTCTCTCTCTCTCTCTCTCTCTCTCTCTCTCTCTCTCTCTCTCTCTCTCTCTCTCTCTCTCTCTCTCTCTCTCTCTCTCTCTCTCTCTCTCTCTCTCTCTCTCTCTCTCTCTCTCTCTCTCTCTCCCTCTCTCTCTCCCTCTCTCTCTCCCTCTCTCTCTCTCTCTCTCTCCCTCTCCCTCTCCCTCTCCCTCTCCCTCTCCCTCTCCCTCTCACCTACCTACCTACCTACCTACCTACCTACCTACCTACCTACCTACCTACCTGTAGTAGGTCTTTAGCGCTCCCTCTCTTCTCCACATCCATCTCCAGGCAACAGGTGAGGAAGTCTCTGAAGACTGAGGACAGTTTCTCTGGGTTCTGAAGCTCTGGAGTCCCGTTGGTCGCAATCAGATACAACGCCTAGGAGATAGGACAGGGCAGACAGGGGCCGTTAAGACAGAGAGAGAGACACACACACACACACACACACACACACACACACACACACACACACACACACACACACACACACACACACACACACACATTCGCTCTCTCTCTACCTCTTACCCTGAGTGGGTTCTCATTGAGGTAAGGGGGTTCTCCCTCCACCATCTCTATAGCCATGATGCCTAGAGACCAGATGTCAACTTTAGGACCGTAGGCCTTCCTGGTCACCACCTCTGGAGCCATCCAATAGGGAGTCCCCACCATGGTGCTCCTCTTACTCTGCTCTGGAGTGATCTGGGCACAGAACCCAAAGTCAGCTAGAGAGGAGAGAGAGAACACACATGTTAGAATAGGACATTGCACACTAATGTACTATATAAGACTAAATATGCAATGGCACAGTGGTAGTGCTGCATTAGAACACAGACTATGAGCTCCCTCTGCTGGTCAAATGGAGACACTGCATATTAATGCCCCCATCTCCAACCCTAAGTGTGTTACATACTGAGTTTCACTGATCCGTCCATTCCCAGAAGGATGTTGTCACTCTTGATGTCGCGATGAATCACCTGGTTAGAATGGAGGAACTCCAAGGCCTGCAGACACTGGAGAGAGAGAGAGAGAGATGTACAAAAGTGCTCAAGGCATCACTTTCTGAATTAGAAAGCAGGCCGACAAGCAATGTACACACACACACACACACACACACACACACACACACACACACACACACACACACACACACACACACACACACACACACAGCAGCAGCACTGACCTCTCGGCACACAGCAGCGATCTGAGCCTCGTCCATACATGTTTCCGTGACAACGTCAGTCAGAGAACCTCCAGCCAGATACTCCATTACCACCCATAGCTCCTCCCCCACCAGGTAACTACAGAAACACAACAACCACACCCATGTCACCATGGTAACACCAAATATGACCACTGTACCAGTTCGTCAATGGTAAGGGGAAGATAGAGGGTGTGAGGGACGGTTAGAGTGTGTCTGTGTGTGGAAAAGAAGAAGCCGAAAGACAAGATGAAGATATCTAGTCCTCACAACTAATGTGTGTGTTAACATGTCAATGTGTGCGTTTAGGAGTGTGTGTGTTTGTATACGTGTCTCACCTGTCTAGTAAACGATGTGTGTGTGTGTGTGTGTGTCTCACCTGTCCAGGTAGTTAACAATGTTGGGGTTCTTGTTTTCCCTCATGACCAGGATTTCATTGATGATGAGCTCCTTCTTGGGCTGCTGCTGCAGGTTCATCTGTTTAATGGCCACCTCCTGGCCTGTAGCGATGTCTATGGCTGTATATACCGTACCTGACGCACTGGAGGGAGAAGGAAAGAGAGGAGGGGAGAGAGAGACTTCTTTCATTTCAAAATGAAGAAGTGAAGTGTGTGTGTGTGTGTGTGTGTGTGTGTGTGTGTGTAGTGTAGACTCACCCCTGTCCAATCTTCTCAAAGCGCGTGTATTTCTTCTTGGGGTCTCCCACACTGACTATACTCCCTGAGAGGAGGGAGGAAGGGAAGAAGGGAAGAAGGGAGAGAAGTGAGGTTAATAAATGAAACAGAAAGACAGAGTGAAGAGTCAGAGAGAGAAAGAGATAGACAGACAGACAGGGAAACAGAGAAGAGGCATAGAGGCAGAAGTAGGACCATTACAGTACAGAGACTCTCAGAGATTTCACTTTAAAACCACTGTAGGACCACGGCTGTCAGGGTCAAAGACATGCTGGTCAGACTCAGACAGATGGTGAGAGAGGGAGAGAGAGAGAGAGAGAGAGAGAGAGAGAGAGAGAGAGAGAGAGAGAGAGAGAGAGAGAGAGAGAGAGAGAGAGAGAGAGAGAGAGAGAGACAGTAACAGACAGAACATCTTGTTAGGTCCACAGTAGGAGGTGAGACTGTCAGATTCTCAATTTAACAGAATCACTCAGTAACTCCAGGAGATTGGACAGTAGAGAGAGAAGAGGACCAATCAGATGCCAGGGTTGGACAGGAGGGTAGGAGGGTAGAAGGATGTCTGAGTGACAGTATTGTTTCTTACCAGTAGAGGGAGACCTGAGTACATCTGAGGCATGGAGCATCATAGGATGATATAGTTGAACTAGTTATACACACACCCGTGCACACACACACACACACACACACACACACACACACACACACACACACACACACACACACACACACACACACACACACACACACACACACACACACACACACACACACACACACACACACACACACACACACACACCTCACCCAATGGGTTACAGAGTACACACACCATTCATCACTACAGAGTACCTTACGGCACAATGACAGGAGATGGTACCTGGGATCTGAAACCAGCAGCCAGTGCAGTTCACTTCTATTGCAACTTTCAGACGACCTGTGTGTGTGTCTGTGTGTGTCTGTGTGTGTGTGTGTGTCTGTGTGTGTGTGCGTCTGTGTGTGTCTGTGTGTGTGTGTCTCTGTGTGTGTGTCTGTGTGTGTGTGTGTCTGTGTGTGTGTGTGTCTGTGCATGCGTTACTTACGTAGTTTCTCCAGTATCTCTTCATCAGACATCTTCTTCTTGCGTGTTTTGTCTGCGGGGCGTGGCACGGAGGGGCCAGGAGCAGGACTAGGGGTGGGGCTAGTGGGGGGTGTGATGGCGGAGGTGGCACCCTCCGGAGGTGGGGGGGAGATAGGCGACGTGGCAACGTCTCTGGTGGGAGGAGCTGGGAGGGGATCTATCACAGAACGAGTGTATATCTGAGGAGGGAAGGAGAGAGGGAAAGAGAGAGGAGGAGGGAAGGAGAGAGGGAAGGAGAGAGGAGGAGGGAAGGAGAGATGGAAGGAGAGAGGGAGGGAGAGAAGGGGTGTTGGAGAGGGAGAGAGTGAAAGAAGGGAGAGAAGGACAATGTTAGCCTTCTGAGCTATAGCTTATGCAATTGGAGGTCCACCAAACCAACTCAGTTACAGTTACTGTTCCTTATTTTACTGTGTCTGTGTGTCCCAGTCAGGTGCGCTAAGCTGCTAAATCACCTTGGCAACAGTGGCGCCATGGCAGTAGCCCTGTCTGAGACGCCACTTCAGTTCGGACCGAAAGAAAAGACCCCTCTCAGCCAATCAGAGAACAGACTTCTCTAGGGGATTTCTCTGGTGTGTGTGTGTGTGTGTGTGTGTTTTCTGTGACAACAGAGTGAACAGAGAGGCAGTGTGAGTTTAGTATCTAAATTCAGCCCCCTGCTGCCGCCCATGATCGCCACATACACACACACACTGCTGAGTCTGTTAGTGAGAAGCAGCACAAGGATAGTGTGACTTTATTTACCTTGTCTGGTGCCAGGAGGCTGAGTGTATGTGTGTGGCGTGTGTCTTACTGATTTGGTGTGTTCTGGTCGGGGAGCGACAACAGGAGGGGGCGTGGCCTCATCTTCCTCGTCCTCAGATACGGTTGCTATGGCGGGCGTCTCTGACACAGCCTTGGAGCTCTGAAGAGGATGTGACATCACTTTCAGTTAGCTCACTTTCTTTTCCTGTTGGTAATACTCACTCCTTCTCCATCTCCCTTTCTTCTCATTCTGACTGACTGACAGCCAGGCAGATAGAGAACGTGAATGGAGGAAAATATACTGATTCCCAGACAGTGCAGACAAAGGGAGAGAATGAGGGATGGAGAGGTAAAGAGAGAGGGAGTAGAGCCAGGGAAGAATGTGTCTCAAGGACTGTTGATTGGTACACCTCTCCTCTCCATTTCGTCCTCTGCTCTCTCTTCCACCATCTCTTATCCTCTCATTCTCTCTGTTTATCCCCTATTTTTCTCTATCCCTCCAATCCTTTTTGCCATTCTTCATCTATGGCAGATGCTCTAAACACACATTGATAGTTGAGATATGTTCCTATCAAAATGCACCCTATTCCCTATATAGTGCCCTACCATGGCTCATAGGGCTCTGGTCAGAATTGTGGTGATGGGCCCTGATCAAAAGTTGTGCACTATATATGGAATAGGGGCTCCCGAGTGGCGCAGCGGTCTAAGGCACTGCATCTCAGTTCAAGAGGCGTCACTACAGTCCCTGGTTCGAATCCAGGCTGTATCACACAATTGGCCGAGCGTCGTCCGGGTTTGACCGTCATTGTAAATAAGAATTTGTTCTTAACTGACTTGCCTAGTTAAATAGAGGTTAAATAAAATATGTGAAATGAAATCGGGTGTGTCAGGAGACTTACGGCAGTGTTGGAGCAGCTGTAGTTGTCTGAACTCTTGTCTGTAGAGGAGAAGGAAAACAGGATAAAGGAGGAGGAAACAAGACTAATAGTGTGTGTGTTAACATCTGAATGTGTGTGTGTATACATGCTAGTGTGTGTGTGTGTACCTGTAAAGCTCATGTATTTCTGGCTGTTGTTAGTCTCCTTGGAGTCATAGAATTTGAGAACATCAAGGACAGCCTGAGGATTCTTCTTCTGTTCCAGCTTAGTGATGTTAGAGGTCTGGAGCAACCGAGCCCATTGCTCCGGCATGCCCTACACACACAATGTTAGTAACAAGAGAAAGACGTTGTGTCTGCAGTGGTCAGAGAACTGGGTCATATCTCCATCCTACAGTATCATCCCCCACTCTGCTTCCCTCTCCCTCTCCTCACTCGCTCCATTCCTCCTAACATCTCCCCCTATTACAAGACAGGGAGAAAGAGGCATTGAGGGAGAAAGAGGCATTGAGGGAGAAAGAGGCATTGAGGGAGAAAGAGGGATTGAGGGAGAAAGAGGGATTGAGGGAGAAAGAGGGATTGAGGGGAAAAGAGGCATTGAGGGGGATAGAGGCATTGAGGGAGAAAGAGGGATTGAGGGAGAAAGAGGGATTGAGGGAGAAAGAGGGATTGAGGGAGAAAGAGGCATTGAGGGAGAAAGAGGCATTGAGGGACAAAGAGGCATTGAGGGACAAAGAGGCATTGAAGGAAAGAGGCAGTGAGGGAGAAAGAGGCATTGAGGGACAAAGAGGCATTGAGGGAGAAAGAGGCATTGAGGGACAAAGAGGCATTGAGGGAGAAAGAGGGATTGAGGGAGAAAGAGGGATTGAGGGAGAAAGAGGCATTGAGGGAGAAAGAGGCATTGAGGGAGAAAGAGGGTTTGAGGGAGAAAGGGCCCATAGGACTCTAGTCAAAAGTAGTGCACTAATATATATATATATATATACACTGCTCAAAAAAATAAAGGGAACACTTAAACAACACAATGTAACTCCAAGTCAATCAGACTTCTGTGAAATCAAACTGTCCACTTAGGAAGCAACACTGATTGACAATAAATGTCACATGCTGTTGTGCAAATGGAATAGACAAAAGGTGGAAATTATAGGCAATTAGCAAGACACCCCCAATAAAGGAATGGTTCTGCAGGTAGTGACCACAGACCACTTCTCAGTTCCTATGCTTCCTGGCTGATGTTTTGGTCACTTTTGAATGCTGGCGGTGCTTTCACTCTAGTGGTAGCATGAGACGGAGCCTACAACCCACACAAGTGGCTCAGGTAGTGCAGTTCATCCAGGATGGCACATCAATGCGAGCTGTGGCAAAAAGGTTTGCTGTGTCTGTCAGCATAGTGTCCAGAGCATGGAGGCGCTACCAGGAGACAGGCCAGTACATCAGGAGACGTGGAGGAGGCCGTAGGAGGGCAACAACCCAGCAGCAGGACCGCTACCTCCGCCTTTGTGCAAGGAGGAGCACTGCCCGAGCCCTGCAAAATGACCTCCAGCAGGCCACAAATGTGCTACAACCTAGCCTATGAATGAAAGTTTACGACGTAGGTGCACACAGGTCGAGAGACAAATTTGAGGTGACAGACAGTGACACATGGACAGTGACATTCAATACCGCCTTGCACACTCTTGCCTGCATCTAGCTGATAGTGGGTGTAATCATTAGTCCAATAAAAAACACGAGCTGGTGCACACCCAGAGAAAATGATTTTGTGTGTCGGTGTTGACTAACGGCAAATAAACTATAAGATATGAAAATAAATTGATTCACACACTCTATACATAAACTCGCAGCAATTTATTAGGTAAATCACCAACGTTCCGGCATCACTGTGCCTTCTTCAGGGTACATTTATTTACCCAATAAATGACTGGGAGTTTATATATAGTGTGCGCCTCTTTATTTATATAGCTTATAATGTAATCATTAGTCCAACAGTTGCAAGCATGAGTTTCTATTGGACAAATTCAGGTATGTTTATTCCTGTTTTGTTCTGTATGCTTCTGTTTAAGAAACGTTTTCAACAGAATTGCCGGAATGAATAAACCCCTGATCACGCGTTAACACAGTTTCAAAGCTGCCATGTTGTATTCCTTCCCCATCTCCTTTCACCGCTTCCCTTCGCTTGTGGACTTCAATGCAAAACACAACAGCTGTATGTGACCAGGCGAAAAACCTTTGCAAGCCAAACCGCTACAGTACACACAGCCTACATCGTTGTCACCATATGAGCTAAAGTAAAGTCAAAGTCAGCATAGCTAATAGAACTAACGGGTTAGGAAACCCGCTACAATAATACAGTAACGTTACAGTGTGCAGTCAGTAAGCAGGTACACCGGTGGGCCCAGGTGGCAATAAATTAGTTAAACCAAAAGCTTACCTTGACTTGGAAGAGTTCCAATGTTGTGTTGGATAGTCATAGCCAGCTAGCTAACATAGCATCCTTCTGTTTGAGCAAGGTGTTTTAGTAGGCTAAAAGCTAGCATTTCCTAGCTAACTAAATGAAACTGAAAGTGGAAGAAAAAAAATAACAATCTTTATTTCTCTCTTGTTTCTAAATTTAAGAAGAAATTTGTTTAAAACTGTTAAATTATTTTATTTCTATCTTTGAGTCAACTACTCACATTTTATGCACTGCAGTGCAAGCTGTAGCTTATGCTTTCAGTACTAGATTCATTCTCTGATCCTTTGATTGGGTGGACAACATGTCAGTTCATGCTGCAAGAGCTCTGATAGGTTGGAGGACGTCCTGCGGAAGTTGGCAATTACTGTGGAAGTCTATTGATGGGCATGAGCCTCCTAGGTTTTGTATTGAAGTCAATGTACTCAGAGTAGGACAGAAGCTAGCTGTCCTCCGGCTACAACATGCTGCTACCCTACAGAGTGCTGTTGAGGCTCCTGTAGATCTTCTTTGCAAAATGGTGTATTTTAATAAATTATTTAGTGACGTGATTATATTTAGTTTAGTTTTATCTAAAAAGGATAACTTTTTAAATGTTTGTTACATTTTTTATTTAATGACATTTACTGAGGAGGATGGTCCTCAACTTCCTCCTCTGAGGATCCTCCACTATCCTACACAGGCCATAGTTGATCAGCTGAATCATTGTTAAACACCCTACTAGATACAGACCCTAGATCTCGAGCATGTAGACAGACCCTAGTAGAGTATAGATGTAGAACACATGGACTCACTGTGAACTCTCCAGTGACCGCATCGAAGCCCACATGGATGGTGTGTTCAAAATCAGAAGGCAGAGAGATCTCTGGACGCTCCTTCTTCTTGTTGGCTGAGAGAGAGATAAAGAGAGAGATAAAATTAGGAGAGAAAGGGAGAGAGGAGAGGCTCATGGGAAGGCTAACCATGCAAGCTACCGCAAGGGATCCTGGGGGATTTGGATGTCTGTCTTCCCCCTGGTTACCTCCCTTCGTTGTGCGCGCGCACACAGGACTCACTCTTGTCTCCTCCTCCTGTCAGGATGGACCTGATGGAGCGATCTTTCTTCTTCCTGTCCTCTGGGTTGGGGGGGAGGGGCTTGGAGCCATGGGGGGCGGGATCTTTGCTGCAGGAGCCAATCAGAGTGCTGGTGTTCCTCATGGGCGGGGCTGGGGGCTTGTCCTCAATGTCCCCATTATCAGACATCTTCACCAATTACACGCCGGCTGCTCCTGGAACAACCAATCAACATTAGGTCACAGAACATTACCAGTCTACCAGCCTATCAACTAACATGACAGTAGTCCACTAGCCAATCAACTGTCAAATAATTTAGCCAATCAGCTGACAGGACAACACCAGTCCACTAGCCTGTCAGCTGACAGAACATTAGTACTCTAGCCAATTAGCTGACAGAACATTATTCCACTAGCCCATCAGCTGAGAGAGCATTAGTCAACTAGCCTATCAGCTAACATGACACAGGTAGTAGAGCTACCAGTCCATAGTTGACTAGCTGGCATTCTGTTTGATCTGCAAACACACACATAATTTACAGGCCAGTTTCCCAGAAACAGAGTGTGTGTGTGCACGCTGCAAACACTGACCACTGAGTCACAATCCAGGAAGAGAAAGACACACAACCCTGCTGCCTCTGCTCACAAACTAATTCTAAGAGCCATTGAACTGAGGAGAGAAAGAAACAAGCTAATGACTGGTTGTACCACAAACATCTAAAAACGGCACACACACACAAAGTCATTCACATAGGGGATGTAAGCTTACCTACTATAGTGAATACTCTGGTGGACGCAGTCTACCAAAGGGAACAACTATCTGGGTCAGATACACACACACACAGGACAGTTTTACAGAGTTCACGTCATGAGAAGAGCTTACCAAGAAAAACGTCCAAAAGGACTAATTTGAGGTAGAAAGTTGGAGCACTAAACAAAAAAAGCAGATGGATTTAATTTAGCTCACTTTAATCCACTGTACAGGAGAATAACAGAGTTCATGTCATCTCAATGCAGGAATGAATCATAACTTCCACATGTTAAATAATATGACATTTACATCTGATTTGTAATCATCTGGTACACTGACCTCATCATATCTGAGGGTTAGTGTAACAGAGTTAAGATCATATACTGTAATTCCACAACTTGAAATGTCTCCCTTCGTGTCGCTGAATTGCTAGCTATTCGGTGGTGTAGCTGGCTAAGCAGTTGTCAAGCGGGCAGTCTCTCGTTTGCGAACCACTTGTTAGAGCGCAGTAAGAGGACTGGGACAGTGAAGGAAGCTACAGGACACTTCTATACAGGCACAGTGTGTTACATTAGCAGTGGCTAGGTTCTGTCTAGGTTCTGTCTGGCCTCACCCAGGTCTGTCTGTCTATCAGGCTGGAACTCTGATCTTAGCTTCAGCTTCTGTTTCCTCAGTCCTCCTCGAACTGCAACAGCTAGTCCAAGTCCAAATACCATGCAGTGTGTGTGGGGGGGGGGGGGGGGGGGGGGGGGGTGAAAGAATGTGAGAGTGTGTGTGTTTGGACTTGAGTTCTGTTCTGCTGCCTTTCAGTCATAATGAGGTCACAGCCTGTGATGTCAGAACGAGTCATGGGGTAGGAAGTGGGGTTTGTGGCTCACACACACACGTCATGAAAGTGTGGAACTACAGTATATTTGTCACACAAACACTAAACAGATGTATGAACAAATGCACACACAGTCTACAATCACACACCTCTTCACATTTACAGCTCTGGTGACTAAGAGAGCAGCTGGCCACAAGGTGGATCACACACACATACTGTACTTGATATGGTACTGTAATTCTAGAGCACCTTTGTCACCTCCTCCCTTCTTTCCATCTTCACTCCCTCCTTCAGACATCAAACACATCCTCCCCCGTCTCAACTCCCCCCCTTCTCCCCACCCAAATCCTCCTCTGGCGAGCAGACACAAGGGAGGTCTCACATTTTTAGTTTACACACACAACCCTGTCATCACACATCACCCTACTAACACACACACACACTGAGCAGAAGACTTATAAAAAGTTACATCTTGATCTACGTCCCAAATGGCACGCTATTCCCTTTACAGTGCACAACTTTTGACCAGAGCCCATAGAGCTCTAGTCAAAAGTAGTATGCTATGTAGGATATAGGGTGCCATTTGACATGCATCTCTGGTGCTTTCCACTGACTGAGCTGACGCCATAGATATCAAACAGGGTTGGACTCAGATTACAACCCTGTCTCACCCCTGTCTGAATTTTTTTTCTTCTTTTGTGACCAATTTTAAAAAGTACAAAACACACACATATTGTTTTGTTGTCTGACAGAGACAGTAGGTTAGCCTGTTGGTGTTCCTCCCTGCTGATCAGCTGAATTAGCTAAACCTCCACAGCCAGCAGGGGAGGAGAGGGGAGGCCTCAATACACCAAGCCCAGAAGACCTCACTATCCCTGGTAAGTTGAGGAGACAGAGACCCCCTCCTGGTGGAGCTAATGACTAGACAGATCGAGCCTACGCTCATCGTTTTGTGTGTGTTTGTGTGAGATGACATTTTTTTCAGCAAAAGAAAGAACAATATCAAGAGAAAAAAATTAAGAAAGGAAGCAAGAAAAAGATAAATAGTATTCCTGTCCCACCATGTTAATGAGCCAGCCCCTAGGGCAGAGAGAGAGACTTCAAATGCATATTTTACCATATTTTAAACACACACACACACCAGGTTTCAGTCTTTCATGTAGATGAGAGCAGACTGTTCTCTCTGATACATTAGCTTCTTGGTTTATTTAAATTCTCAAACAAAGTGGAACACAAAAAAGATCGGAATTATCATCATTGTCAGGAAAAGATATCAACGTAATCACAACATAACCATGCTTTTATCATCTAAGAAATATAGCTAGGTCACTGATCTGGAGAAAGTTATTCATGCTTTTATCGTAACTCTTTGTATACACTCTTTGTCAATCAATCACTCCATTGTCTACAGTTAGTTCTAAATGCTGCTGCTCGCTCGGCTTTTAACAGGCACCAGAAAATGTAACCATGTCAGCTTCTCTGGCTACCAGTCACTTTTAGAATAGATTTTAACACTATTAATCATGTTTAAAGCAAGACTCGGTTTAGCCCCAATTCTATATATCAGCCTGAGATCCTCTGGCAGGACACTGTTGACCATTCCAAAGTCTAGGTTGAAAACTTAAGGAGACTGGGCATTTGCCATTAGGGCCCCTAGATTTTGGAATGGTCTGCCAGAGGATTTCAGGCTTGCAGATTCACTGCCTCTTTTTTTAATCCCTGCTGAAGATACACTTTTAGAAAGATGATTTTAATGTAGGCCTTCAATATATGCTTTAATTTGCTATTTTTTTCTATTCTCCTTCCTCCTGTCTTTGTTTATTTGTTAGTACTTTTATTTTATTATTTTATGATGTGAAGCACTTTGTTACTTGTATTGAAAAGCACTATACAAATACATGATTATTATAATAATGACTGTATGAAAAAATAGGACAGAATGCTTATTATTTGAAAATAGGTCGGTTTATAAAGAGAACTTGAAGGTGTGTGTGTGTCCCACTCCCAGGAGTCCCGCAACAGGCCCAAGCAGATGGCAGAGAGGACATGGCCAAACACACAATTAGAGAGAGAGAGAGAGAGAGAGCAGCATAGCATAGCGCCTGCTGGCTGGCTGTGGGGGGAGGGGGGGAGGCAGAGGAGGGTACATTTTTGCATGAGTGAGGAACAAGCCAAGCCTGAACTGGACATGCAGTGAGAGACAGCGAGATATTGAGAGAGAGACAGTGAGAGAGAAACAGCGAGAGAGAAGGTAAAGAGAGAAAAAAAAGAGGTTGTGGTACTGCCATAGCGCACTGTCCTGCCCCTTCTGGTTGCCTGGGGTTACAGTGTTGATGGATGGACAGTGACAGGAAGACTCTCACTCTATTCACACACAATTCAAATGACCAAACTCACACAGACCAAAACCTGAGAGCTCCTGCTCTCGCTCCTTCTATTTCCATCCCCCTCTCTCTCTCACACACACACACACACACACACACACACACACACACACACACACACACACACACACACACACACACACACACACACAGTCTCACTACAGGCACTCCACCATGCAGAACGGATGACAATTGATTCCAAGAGACATACCCCTGTGTGTGTGTGTACCAGCTGGTCTATGATACTGCAGTGTTCTCTCACGCCTAAGAGCAGGAAATGAAGCCAAACAGAGAAAATTAACAACACTCTCTCATCCATGACCGACTGACGACATCACCAATGTCACCATGACGACCTACTACATCACCATGACCAACAAACTATACTGAACAAAAATAAAAATGCAACAATTTAAAAGATTTGACAGAGTTACAGTTCATATGAGGAAATCAGTCAATTAAAGTTAATTAGGCCCTAATCTATGGATTTCACATAACCGGGAATGAATATATGCATCTGTCCAGAAACAAAAAACTTTCTTCTGAAACTCGTCAGTCTATTCTTGTTCTGAGAAATGAAGGCTATTCCATGCGAGAAATTGCCAAGAAACTGAAGATCTCGTACAACTCTCTGTGTACTATTCCCTTCACAGAACAGTGCAAACTGTCTCTAACCAGAATAGAAAGAGGAATGGGAGGCCCCGGTGCACAACTGAGCAAGAGGACAAGTGAATTAGAGTGTCTAGTTTGAGAAACAGATGCCTCACAAGTCCTCAACCGGCAGCTTCAATAAATAGTACCCGCAAAACACCAGTTTCAACGTCAACAGTGAAGAGGCGACTCCAGGATGCTGGCCTTCTAGGCAGAGTTTGTCTGTCCAGTGTGTGTTCAGAAACAAGGACATTTCTAAGTGACCCCAAACTTTTGAACGGTAGTGTATATTTCCTTCATTCTTTCATTCACTGGAGGACATTAAGTGCTTACAATCCAAAGATGCTTTGCAGCCCGGCACTGTGAGAGGTCGGTCCTCCTAATAACTCTAAGTGAGCTTAATGTCAGCTTAAGAGAAAAACACACACAGCAGCCAGCGTTGATAAATCAGTGTATGTTGGCGTCTTAAAAATGTCAACCTGAGAAGGCTTTCAAATACACTTTAACATACACTCTGGCTATGTGTGTGTGTTTCGGAATTGATGATGACAACAGTCAAGATTCCCAGTGTACTCATAGGGCGTATCCTAGTGCGTGTGTGTGTTCAAGTTTATGACTAGCCTTCCTCACCTTTCATCAATGCACTGTGTGTGTGTGTGTGTGTGTGTCGCGGCTCTCCACGGGTGCCTAGAGATATCACAGGAACCTAGTCGCCAGCAGATTCTTAGGGTGGGGTGCATCCCAACATTCTACTGTGGCTCCCCCTTTTCCTCTCCTCCTTGACACTCCATCACCATGACATCATCATGAGTTCCACCAGGCGATTGTTTGAATCACAAAGAAGAAAAAGATCCATCTTCTGTCTCTCTGTCTCCCTTTGCATCGCTCTCTTTACATCTGCTGTCTGTTCGTTTAACCGTGCTTAGAGAGACACTCACACTGACTGCGTTCTCCTTTACCTCTGAAGATTTGTGTGTGTGTGTGTGTGTGTGTGTGTGTGTGTGTGTGTGTGTGTGTGCGCGCACGCGCGTGTGCACGCATTGAAGAGGGAAGGGGGTGAGATGGATAGAGGAGTAGAAAGCAAGGGAGCGAAGCAGAGAGAAAGAGAACAATGCCAGTCCTGAGGAATACTAGGAGCTCCATTATTCACAAAAAACTGTTTGAAGCTGATCCCTCTATTTTACCCCCTCTACCCCTTGCCCTCTCTCACCCTATTTCTTTTTCTCTGAGAAAAAAGGGAAGGGTGTGTGAGAGAGAGAGAATTGAATGAGAGCTGTGAGCCACTGACTAGTCTAAGTACCCAACACATATAATCTCTCTCTCCTTCTCCCCCTCTCTGTGCCTGTCCAGAGTAAACTACAGGGAGAGGGCTGGTCAGTGACCTCACCACTGAACTACTCACTCCTCATATGATAACTATTAAACACAGAGCTGGAACAGACACACACACACACACACACACACACACACACACACACACACACACACACACACACACACACACACACACACACACACACACACACACACACACACACACACACACACACACACACACACACACACACACACACACAGGTATGAGGGTCTCTGCCCACCAGCTGTCTGGCCCTGCCCACCAACCCAATCACCAAGGCAACACCATAAATAATGCATGTTGCAAAGCCTGCTGGGAGCCCAGAGCTGCTCCACCCCCGGGAAGAGGAATGATATAACTAGACAAGTGTGTGTGAGTACAAAAACTTATATAGCCTAACTAGAGAACAAAAGTTCAGCATGGTAGCAGGAGGCCCTTAACTATTCAACTGGTAAATATTTAAACTCCAAGCACTGTTCTGGTTTTATAAATGCATTGTATGCACGCATGGGTGTGTGTATATGTGTGTCTTCATTGAGTATTGCTAGCTGCAGAGCTGTCAGTGATTGTTAGCAGATCTCCTGAGAGAGAGAGAGAGAGAGGTGTAAAATAGCCAATAGCTAGCATGATAGCCAAAGAGAGATCAAATAAGGACTTCTTCCATATTCTAACTGACTATAGCAAACTACCTTTTTGCCACCAAACCTTAACACTAAACTCACACCCAAACTATCCTACTCCAGACAGTTTGTGTTCCGCTGCTCAGACATTGCATGCATCAACCAATGGTTGCATGCCATGTCATAGACTATAACATATGTGGTTAGCTGATACGTAAAAATACCTATCCCGGTTTTGTAAGATCTGGCATGCATCAGCAATGTCTGAGCATGGGAACACAACCTATCTATTTAACACCCAAACCTTCCCTTTAACACCAAACTATCAGACTCCTCAGACATGCCACCACACCGCCAGCCGACCAGATGGCAAACCAGCAGGGTGTGTGCGTGTGTGTGTGTGTATTTGAGAGGATAATGGTTATCAATGGAGGTCATCTGAGGTCGAGAAAACAGCTAAATTAATATAGAAAGGAGGTGAGATTCCTACTGCAGCTGTTCACGCATTCACACTCTAAGCAAGAAAAAAAGAGAGCAAGAGAGAGCAAGAGGACTTAACTACAGGCCCATAAGGTCAGTAGCAGGATGGGAACTTAAAGGATCTTTAAATGCTAATGCAGCACTACCTGTCACTGTGTGTGTGTGTGTGTGTGTGTGTGTGTGTGTGTGTGTGTGTGTGTGTGTGTGTGTGTGTGTGTGTGTGTGTGTGTGTGTGTGTGAGAGTGTGTGAGTGTGTGGAGAGGGAAAGAGAGAAAGGGGAGAAGGTGTAGGAAGAGTAAAGTGAGAGAAAAGGATAACACTTACAAAAGAAGAGGGGAAGAGAGAGAGATTTATAGTTGATAGTATTATTCTTGCTTCAGTGGACAGGTTAGCTCTGATGCCAGTATTCTGTTCTCTACAGTACTACACTAGAAGGAGAGAGCTCAGGGTAGAAACAAATGACGGAAATACTCCCCCCCTCTATGTGTGTCAGAGAGAGAACATACATTTACATTACATTTAAGTCATTTAGCAGAACACACACGCATGCACACACGCACACACACACACGATTAAACCTTGGCCTGGCTAAAGTGTCCAAACCTAAACAGTCTGTTGGGTATAAATACCTGACAGGTGAGAGACAATGCAGCCAGGAGACCACACCCACGTTCTTACTCCCTTTACACCCCCACATCCTCCAACATCTCTTCATATCACATAGAAGAGGCTAATAATAATATTATTACACTGTTTTGCACTTGTACATAACATGCACCCATCCCACTTTCCTCCAGCCATCCAATCACATCTCACTTATTCCTCAACATATTGATGCCAATAAACTTTTATGGGGCACGAAGGTCAATGTTGACTCAGGCACATTAACAGAATTGAGACAAGACCAGTGGTGATAGAGACGACACTAAGGTGGGGCTACATCCCAAATAAAAACACTATTCACTATATTGTGCACTACTTTTGACCAGAGACCCCCAAATAGGAAAAAGGGTGCCATTTGGGATGCAAACTGTGTTGTTTCCTCAACCCAGATTAGCCTAGTCTTCTTGGTTAGCCTGTTATTCCTGATGTGTCATTTATTCAAAGTGCCAAGTCAAACTGAGTGAAAGCTGTGGAGCACTGTCACTAATCAGACAGCTACAGCTACACTTATCTAGCCTACCCTCTCTCTCTGTTTCTCCCAGTCTTTTTCTCTTTCTGTCTGTCGGTCTCTCCCTCCCTCTTTCGCTCTTTTCTACCCTCTCTGTCTCTCTATTCTCTGTCTGTCTCTCTATTCTCTGTCTGTCTGTCTGTCTGTCTGTCTGTCTGTCTGTCTCTCTCCCCCGTAAGTGCTATACGGGATCCTTGGGACGTCCCTACCCTAAACCCTAATCTTAACCCCTAGCTTTACCATACCCAACCCTAACCATTTGAAATGTCAACTTCAATGGGGTAGGGACACCGGAAGGATCGCAAGGATCGGATGACAATGACATTTTTTGCCAATTTTCCTCCAGGCGATCAACACACGGAGTTTATTTCATTCAAATGATAACTGTATATTCCCAAATGTTTCATTCATACCGTTCGACCCTGAAGCGACAGACAACTGGTCCGCGCGCGCGCGCGCGCACACACACACACACACACGCACACGCACACACACACACACACACACACACACACACACACACACATGAGCTCCACCACCACACACATAAAGCACCCCGTTCCTTTCTCCCGGGGGCAACATCAGTGTAACGATAAATCTGTGTCGCGGCCCCAAGTCCAACCACTGATATAGCTACTGTATGTACGTTCCCTTTCCGTTACACTGGAGCGCGGTGAGCACGCTCCTCCTGTCTGCCTGGTGGTAACAGTCCTGTAATGTACCGGTAAAGGAAGGTAAAACTAAAAAGACTGTCATGCCCGGTTCTGTCTGTGGATAAAGGAATAGGAGAAACTCACCTCTCGTCGTGTCTTTTGAAAAATTCCTGATGGCGATCCGATCTCTTTGCCAGCACTCACACACATGCATTCGCTCAAATCGCTTCAGTTTTTTCTTTCTGCCCAATTTGCCAAACCCTTCTTCTATCGCTCTGCCCAGGTTCTGCCAATCCCTGGCTATTGTTAGATACACACCACCCTGCTACATAGCAACGCCCGCCCACTATACTCGTTTATAGAATGCCAATGGTCAGACTGAAGCTCAGTCGTGTGCTTATTGGTCTGTCTGGCTGTTTGTTTGACTGGGAGGTGAGGTGGGTCTCACCATGAGTTTCACCGATTACTTTTTGGGGCTGCGTCTCAATAGTATATGTATATTGCTTCCTATCCTTGTGTTCTCTCCTTGTGTCCTTCTCTCATTGGGCCCACTTTATTCATCTGTAGGCTACAGACTTGACAGGTGCAAAGGTCAATCACTGTGCTGGATTTTACATTAGCCTTAACCAGATTTATCAGCATCATTTATCATCAAACTAATCACTGAATCTGCTGAAGGAGAGGATATAAGGAAATGAGGAGAGAAAAAGTGTGTGTAATTGAGTGAGGGTGATGGGCATAGACATGGGCCTGTCTCAAATAGCATTATATTCTCTTTGTAGTGCACTACTTTTAACCAGGGCCCATAGGGCTCTGGTCAAAATAAGTGCACTATATAGGGACCTAGGGAATAGGGGGTCATTTGGGATTCAGCCATACAATACATGTATATGGTATGACATCATTGAATCTGTATAACTACTGTTCTCTCTGGTGGTGGGTGGGGGGATCACACCACACAGCCTGGCCACGTTATAGCAGCAATAGACATGGGGGTAGCAGCGCAGTGTAGGGAGAGACATAGAGGAGAGCAGGGAGCCAGAGAGACAAGAGAGGAGGGAGGGAGGCAGCCACTTCCGCACCAAATGAGCTCAAGCTCATCATCATCTACAGCAGAGCACATCTCTGATCACACACACACGTGCACACACGGTAGCCTGCTGCAGCCATAAGAAAACAGAGCCAGAGGAGCACGCAGGAAGACACATAAAGAGAGAGAGGGGGAGAGACCGAGACTGAGGAGAGAGGCAGACATCTGCAGATAGAGATGTCAGGCGTTGTGGTGTCTCTGTGTTTGCTAGCGTTCTTTGTGCTGCTGTGTGAGCTGAGCAGGAGAATCTTAACCAAGCTACTAGCTCCCAGAGGGCTGTGTCTGTCTGCTGTTTACGCCGTGGAGCTGGTCTCTACGCTGCAGTTGTGTATCTGCAACCTAGAGCTGCGTCTATTGGGGGAGGTGGGCCGGCTGCAGCCTCAGTTCTGTCTCAGCCTCACATATCTGGCATCTGTGGTCCATGGCCTCACCTTCCATGGAGCCCTGGGGAACCCCTGTAGCACGCTGGAATACACGTACCGGGGACGCCTCACTGCCAGGTTATATTCTATTCTACTGTATTCTATTGTTGTCTCTATCTAATGGATACATTATCTATTCTATTGTTAATTATATGTAATGGATACATTATCTACTCTATTGTTGTCTCTATGTGATGGATACATTATCTACTCTATTGTTGTCTCTATGTAATGGATACATTATCTATTCTATTGTTGTCTCTAATGGATACATTATCTATTCTATTGTTAATTATATGTAATGGATACATTATCTACTCTATTGTTGTCTCTATGTAATGGGTACATTATCTACTCTATTGTTGATTATATGTAATGGACACATTATCTATTCTATTGTTGTCTCTATGTAATGGATACATTATCTATTCTATTGTTGTCTCCATGTAATGGATACATTGTCTATTCTATTGTTGTCTCCATGTAATGGATACATTATCTATTCTATTGTTGTCTCCATGTAATGGATACGTTATCTACTCTATTGTTGATTATATGTAATGGATACATTATCTATTATATTGTTGTCTCTATGTAATGGATACCTTATCTACTCTATTGTTAATTATATGTAATGGATACATCATCTACTCTATTGTTGATTCTATGTAATGGATACATTATCTACTATATTGTTGTCTCCATGTAATGGATACATTATCTATTCTATTGTTGTCTCCATGTAATGGATACATGATCTACTCTATTGTTGATTCTATGTAACGGATACATTATCTATTATATTGTTGTCTCTATGCAATGGATACATTATATATTATATTATTAATTATTAATTGTTAATGTTAATTGTTAATTATATGTAATGGATTTTAGTCTATTTTAGTCTATTTTTTATAATGGAGGGTATTGGATGAAAAATCTATTATATTCTATGTAAAATGTACACTACCGTTCAAAGGTTTGGGGTCACTTAGAAATGTCCTTGTTTTTGAAAGAAAAGCAATATTTTTGTCCATTAAAATAACATCAAATTGATCAGAAATACAGTGTAGACAATGTCTAGGCCCATTATCAGCAACCATCACTCCTGTGTTCCAATGGCATGTTGTGTTAGCTAATCCATGTGAAGCATTTTAAAAGGCTAATTGATCATTAGAAAACCCTTTTGCAATTACGTTAGCACAGCTGAAAACTGTTGTCCTGATTAAAGAAGTGATAAAGCTGGTGTAACGGCGATCCTCCTCCTCTCCATCTTCGGAAAAGGAGGAGTATTGAGGGAACCAAGGCGCAGCGAAGTTTGAATACATATTTATTAACCAAGACGAAAAACGAACACGAACTACACTTGAAATGATACAAAATAACAAACGACGTAGACTGACCTAAACATGAGAACTTACATAGACACGAAGAACGCACGAATAGGAAACAGACTACATAAACCGAAACAGTCCCGTGTGGTACGAAATAACATACAGACACGGAAGACAATCACCCACAAACAAACAGTGAGAACGCCCTACCTAAATATGACTCTTAATTAGAGGAAAACGCAAACCACCTGCCTCTAATCAAGAGCCATACCAGGCAACCCAAAACCAACATAGAAACAGATAACATAGACTGCCCACCCAAAACACATGCCCTGACCATAAACACATAAAAAACAACATAAAACAGGTCAGGACCGTTACAGCTGGCCTTCTTTAGACCAGTTGAGTATCTGGAGCATCAGCATTTGTGAGTTCGATTACAGGCTCAAAATGGCCAGAAACAAAGGACTTTCTTCTGAAACTCGTCAGTCTATTCTTGTTCTGAGAAATTAAGGCTATTCCATGCGAAAAATTGCCAAGAAACTGAAGATCTCGTACAACGCTGTGTACTACTCCCTTCACAGAACAGCACAAACTGTCTCAAACCAGAATAGAAAGAGGATTGGGAGGCCCCGGTGCACAACTGAGCAAGAGGACAAGTACATTAGAGTGTCTAGTTTGAGAAACAGACGCCTCACAAGTCCGCAACTGGCAGGTTCATTAAATAGTACCCGCAAAACACCAGTCTCAACGTCAAGAGTGAAGAGGCGATTCCGAGATGCTGGCCTTCTAATGGATACATTATCTATTCTATTGTTGTCTCTATGTAATGGATATATTATCTATTCTATTGTTGTCTCTATGTAATGGGTACATTGTATTTTCTATTGTTGATTATATGTAATGGATACATTATCTATTCTATTGTTGATTACATGTAATGGATACATTTGTCACATTTTCCTGACCTGTTTTCTCTTGTTTTTGTATGTGTTTAGTTGTTCAGGGCGTGAGTTGGGGTGGGCATTCTATGTTATGTGTTTCTATGTTTAGGTTCATTGTCACTTAGCCTGATATGGTTCTCAAACAGGGACAGGTGTTTTACGTTTCCTCTGATTGAGAACCATATTAAGGTAGGTTGTTCACACTGTTTGTTTGTGGGTGGCTGTCTTCAGTGTTTGTGTCTGTGCACCACACGGGACTGTTTCGTTTGTTCGTTCGTTTGTTGTAGTCTGTACCTGTTCGTGCGTTCTTCGTGTTATATGTAAGTTCTCATAGTTCAGGTCTGTCTACGTTCGTTTTGTTATTTTGTAATCATTTCAAGTGTTCTTCGTGTTTCGTCTTTTCGTTAATAAACGTAATTATGGATTCAACATACACTGCGCTTTGGTCCAATCCCTATTCCTCCTCTTCGGACGAAGAGGAGGAGAACAACCGTTACAACATTATCTATTCTATTGTTGATTATATGTAATGGATACATTATATATTCTATTGTTGTCTCTATGTGATGGATACATTATATATTCTATTGTTGTCTCTATGTAATGGATACATTATCCATTATATTGTTGTCTCTATGTAATGGGTACATTATCTATTCTATTGTTCATTATATGTAATGGATACATTATATATTCTATTGTTGTCTCTATGTAATGGATACATTATATATTCTATTGTTGTCTCTATGTAATGGATACATTATATATTCTATTGTTGTCTCTATGTAATGGATACATTATCCATTATATTGTTGTCTCTATGTAATGGGTACATTATCTATTCTATTGTTCATTATATGTAATGGATACATTATATATTCTATTGTTGTCTCTATGTAATGGATACATTATATATTCTATTGTTGTCTCTATGTAATGGATACATTATATATTCTATTGTTGTCTCTATGTAATGGATACATTATATATTCTATTGTTGTCTCTATGTAATGGATACATTATCCTTTATATTGTTGTCTCTATGTAATGGATACATTATCTATTCTATTGTTAATTATATGTAATGGATACATTATCTATTATATTGTTGTCTCTATGTAATGGATACATTATCTACTCTATTGTTGATGCTATGTAATGGATACATGATCTATTATATTGTTGTCTCTATGTAATGGATACATTATACAGTATATTATATTGTTAATTATATGTAATGGATACCTATTTTAGTCTATTCTTTATAATGGAGAGTATTGGATGAATAATCTATTATATTCTAAGTAAAATGTACACTACCGTTCAAAAGTTTGGGGTCACTTAAAAATGTCCTTGTTTTTGAAAGAATAGGAAAAACAATTGTCCATTAAAATAACATAAAATTGATCAGAAATACAGTTTGTTAGACATAGACATTGTTAACGTTGTAAATGACTATTGTAGCTGGAAACGGCTGATTTTTAATGGAATATCTACATAGGAAACAGACGCCCATTATCAGCAACCATCACTCCTGTGTTCCAATGGCACGTTGTGTTAGCTGAACGATAGTGTTATATTCTATGGGTACATATTCTATTCTATGCATAATGACATTCTATTGCCGTCTTTCTATAATGGATATGTATTATATGGATACATATTCTATTCTACTCTATTGTATTTAGGAGCGGTGTGCTGAGGATGGTGTGCCAGTTCATGGCAGCTAGCGTGGCTCGTACTATGCTACAGGGGCTGTGGGCCCTCGGTCTCTCTGACCTGCACCTGAGACACACACTCCAGGGCTTCCAATGCATTAGCCCCATCCACACAGACACACACACCAGCCTGGTGCTCCCCGGCCCTCTGGTCACCGCTGCAGCTCTGGAGCTAGCAGGGGCCTTTGCCATGCAGACCGCCTTCACACACACACACACTATGGACCAGAGGTACCGGGTACATGCCATAGCAGCACTCACCGCTACCCTGACCTATGCAGGTGGGTTACCGTGTTTAACCATGTGTGTGTGTTATTGTTGCAGGTGTCAGAGATAGGAGCAGTGTTTAACCCTTTGTGTGTTTGTGTTGCAGGTGGCAAGATGACGGGGGCTGTGTTTAACCCTGCGTTGGCCCTCTCCACCCAGTTCTCCTGCAGTGGGCACTCCTTTCTGGATTACTGCCTGGTCTACTGGCTGGCTCCTCTACTAGGTACTAAGATACACACACACACACACACACACACACACACACACACACACACACACACACACACACACACACACACACACACACACACACACACACACACACACACACACACAGGTGAACTATGGGGTCTTTTCTGTTTTTCTGACATTACTCCCACTCTCTTCTTCCCACCTCCCATCCTCTTTCTCCTTATTCCTCCTCTTTTTCTGCCTAATCTCTTTCCTTGTCACTCCTCCAATTCTTTCTCTTTTTCTGCCTAATCTCTTTCCTTGTCACTCCTCCAATTCTTTCTCTTTTTCTGCCTAATCTCTTTCCTTGTCACTCCTCCAATTCCTCCTCTTTTTCTGCCTAATCTCTTTCCTTGTCACTCCTCCAATTCTTTCTCTTTTTCTGCCTCATCTCACTCTCCTCTTCCCATCCTCTCTCTCCTGCAGGTATGATGTGTTCGGTCCTGTTGTTTGATCAGATGTTGTCTGGTAGAGCTTCTCCCTACCGCCCCCTTCTGGCTAACAAGAGGAAATGACCCTGGGTCATTTTCATTAGTGCACACGTAGCAAAACCGTTTTGCAACAGAAAACATTTAACTACAAAAACAAGTCTTTAATTAGACAAGTTCAGGTAGTTCCTCCCCTTTTCGGTTCGTTTTCTTCTGTTTGGTGTCTACGGCCCTGGACCCACCATCAATCCCTACGAACCGAAGACCCTGATGCATAGTGACCTCTTTAAAACTAAGCACATTCAAACAAAAAAAAAGACTATATATTGAGATGTTTTTTAATCTAGTATGATTTGTGCAGTGGTGGCTGGTGGCACTTAAAAATTGGTCTGAAACGTAATGATAACATTTCATTTACTTTAATCCAGACATTTTTATGAGCTGTCTTCCTCTGGATTGATGTAAGAAAAAAAAGGATTTCGGTAGTTAGTAGTGTTAGTAGCATATTTAAAACACTTTGAGATAGTAATTTATGTAGAGTTCTTCAATAGATATGCCTATGGCCAACTTGAGGAGTATTGTCAACCTTCCCAAGTCACCCCGCTCCTCCGCAGTCCACACACTCCACTGGCTTCCAGTCAAAGCTCACATCTACTACAAGACCATGGTACTTGCCTACAGAATAACAAGAGGAACTGCCCCTCCAATCTACCTTCAAGCTATGCTCAAACTCTACACCCCAACCCGAGCACTCCGTTCTGCCACCTCTGGTCTCTTGACCTTCCCCCACCCCTATGGGAGGGCAGCTCCCGCTCAGCCCAGTCCAAGCTCTCCTCTGTCCTGGCACCCCAATGGTGGAACCAGCTAGGACAGCAGAGTCCCTGCCCATCTCCAAAAACATCTGAAAACCTACCTCTTCAAAGAGTATCTAAAATAATTCCACAGTATCCATCTCTTCGCACCCCCCCACAAAAGCCTTTTGTGAACTAACACTCGCACTTTACTTTTCTCCCCTTACTAGCTCTGACTTTGCTGAAAGCTACTTTGAGGAAAAACATGCTTGCTATTACTGTGATATGTGGTTGTCTCACCTAGCCATCTTAAAATGAATGCACTATAAGTAACTCTGGATAAGAGCGTCTGCTAAATGACAAAAATATAATCTAAATGTACGCAAACTGGGTCAGACCTAGGTGAATGATAAAAAAGGTGCTCTGAGAATATTTTTGATGATTTAAGTTGTTGAAATTAACAGTTGAAATGATCAGAGTTGGTTGCTTTTCCAATCATTAAGCTGTGAGTGAGTGTAGCTCCGGTGGCCTGCTACACCAGACACATAACTTTTGCAGATCAAGAGTTGCTCCTATTTATTTAAATGAAACATGGACATAAACACTCTGTGAGAGGCTTGTGCTGCTCAGCGTAAAATCATCGCAACAATTATGCAAAATGAACAATATCTATGGGATAAAAAATCTAAATTAAAAAAGGAACTGATGCAGGGGCGTCGCCAGGGATTTTGGGCCCCATGAAAAGATATCACATTGGGCCACACCACCACAGGCCATACCAACACTGTGCAATTGCTGTAACCACACACCTCCAGAACCCAATCGACCCATTCAAAACTTTAAATAACTCTAGCTTTGCACGCTTGCAACTCTCTTATAGTCCAATATTTACTGACAGTGAGCTGTGAAAATATAACACTGTGCAGACATGCATGCAACATTTGCATACAGTGGAATTCACTATTTGATGCAAGACTGATACCCTCTATAAGAAATGTGCTAAAGGCTATATTTTACAGTCTAAATGGAATGTTAATGGTAAAATTCTTGAATGGAGAATTCTCTTAACATTAATGAATAACTTAAAATAAATATAACTTAAATATACATTAATCTCTTCAATTAAAATAAATTAACATTATCATCTATAGAATGATATAACAAACAAAATAATAAAACTTAAAATAAATATAACTTAAATATACATTAATCTCTTCAATTAAAATAAATTAACATTATCATCTATAGAATGATATAACAAAATAATAAAATCAGAAGCAGATTTTTGAACTGTTTTCAGTCTGTTCTCAGTCTTGTTCTCAGCCTGTGGGCATCATGTGTGTAGTGATCCAATAGCCATAGCCATGCCATTTAACAGTTATCACTGGGCCTTGCTCAGCGTTGCTCACCAAGAGCCCAGCGCCAAGCCTTTTTGCTAGCAAAGTCACTGATCAAGTCTTTGAAGTCCAGCTTTCTAGCTAACTGACTTTCAATGGACAGCATGGCAAGACTGCAAAGCCTGTCCTGGGACATGGTGGACCTCAAATCGTTTTTAGCTACCTGAAAGCTCTTTCGCCACCAGCAACAGTCACAGGCAGTGTGCAAAATATACGTAAAACAATGCACACTTCTCCAAAAATGATTTGCAGCTGCATCTTACAAATTGCATTCAGGAGATCAAGAGGAGACAAGTTAGGGGGGAAAGTGGCAGCATATACAGTGTTCAGGTGTCTTACTTCCTTTTGAAACTCAGGTGTAAGATCTCTGGAAAGCCTCATGATCAGTGGATGACACACAGAAGGGACTTTATCCTCACTAATCTGCCCAACTTTCAGAACAGCAGAAAATTCTTCTACAATTTTTGCAGTGGTGTGGAACCTAGTGTCCAAGTCATTTATGTTGTCCATAGCAGTAAAAAACAGTGTTCCAAAACATCTGCACTGTCCTGAGCCGTCTCCTGTTGAGGTCTCATCGTGGAATCTCCTCCTTTTCCTCTGGTGGCTGTGTTCCTTGCTAAATTGAGGTGCAACATTCATTTGCGTAGCAATCAGTGTTGCCTCAAACAGGAGAGACTCCCATCCATCTCTAAGAGCCCGCATCTCTTCCTTTAAGGCTCTGATATTGGCTGCCTCTGTGTCAAGTGAGCTGTTTCCTCACTGGATAATCACATTCCTGCCCTCAATGAATTGCAGTACCTGCAATTATGCTAACTGACATGTCATTCAACACAATGCTGCTCACCTCCTTCAGTTGGGAGTAGGGCTGGTTCAGGGGTATGGGGATACAGGGCTGCTGAGCCAGAAGCTGCATCTGTTGGGCTTGGCACCAGGCAGGGGCAGGGACAACTGATTTAGTATTAATAGCTTGCTAAAAGTTTGCCTGCATTGATTACATCTCGGCTGAAAGATGCGCGAAATGTAAACACTCAGAATTTTCTTTGACGATATTAACTAACTAATGTTAGAGGATCAAAAGTCGCCTATTTCACTACGGACTACGCTAACAGGTTACTTTCCACCACTCACAGACTACACCCACCGTCCTTTGTGAAAAATTGGGTGACATAATGTCGCCCTTCCTTTTCGTTTATGGAAACCAGATTTTTCTTTAGGAAGCTGAAACATTATGCTCCACCGGCACTCCTCACTCGCAATTCACTGCTAGCAAGTACCGTTCGCGCCTGGTTTGGGGGCAGAGGCTCTCTAGATTTGTACTTTTTGCCAAAAACAAGAAAAATAAACCGTTAGTTTTATTAGTACATTGTAAATAAAAATATATTCATGCTGATAGGTTAATAGTTTGATGTTGAATTTGTCAGTCATAGGCCCATAGAATCCTCCTAACTTTTCCCACACGTATGCAGCCCCTGAATTGATACACTACCCATTTTTGAAATTGCTCCTTGTGCATTCTACATTTCAAGTGTAAGTTTAAAGCCAGACTGAGACCCCTCGCACCAGTTTGGGAACCACTTGTCTAGCGGTCTAGGCTGCTGCCTCTGGTGCTCATTTACAGCTTACCGTTTCGAATCCAGCCCAAAGTAATTTCAGCACACTCCTATCTATAATGAACAAAAACAAACACAACATGCAACAATTTTAAAGATTTTGCTGAGTTACAGTTCATATAAGGAAATCAGTCAATTGAAATGCATTTATTAGGCCCTAATCTATGAATTTCACAACTGGGCAGGGGCACAGCCATGGGTGGGCTTGGGAGGGCATAGCCTCCCCAGGTGAAGGTCTTGGGCTGGTGTGGTTACATGTGGTCTGCGGTTGGACATACTGCCAAATTGGTAGAGAAATGAACACAAAATCTCTGGTGGATGTTTCTGCAGCCAGCACGCAAATTGCATACTCCCTCAGCTTTAGACATCTGTGGCATGGTGTTGTGTGACAAAACATCACATTTTAGAGTGGCCTTTGTCCCCATCACAAGGTGCATCTGTGTAATGCTGTTTAATCAGCTTCTTGATATGCCACACCTGTCAGGTAGATGGGTTATCTTGACAAATGATCACTAACAGGGATGTTAACAAATTTGTGCTTATGGAACATTTCCGGGATCTTTTATTTCAGCTCCTGAAACATGGACCAACACTTTGCATGTTGCTTTTATATTTTTGTTCAGCATAATAAAACAGACTTCAATATTAAAACATTTGTTGACACCTCAGCATAGCTCCTATATTACTCCTCTGGAATGTGCACATAACGCAAACACACTGTTATTCATACAAAAACAATTTATTTATTGAAGAGATTTCATACAAAGACAACACTGCTGTTGGGGAAAACTCAGTAGAACTGGTCTTCAGGTACAAAACACGAGAGGAATATATGTGTGTGGAGATGAACAGAAAATGATGCCTTGGGGACAGGAATTGGAGAGGTTGTATTCTCCTATCTCACAATGTACCACAAGTGCTTTGACTGGCTGAGTTGAGTTCCATCTGAGAGAAGAAAAGGGAGCAAAAAAGACAGTGAGAGACTTAACTACAGTATAGTAATGCAGGTCCATAAGGTTGACAGCAGGATGTGGATTTAAAGGTGATCACACAAAACATCACACTAACATAGTGATAATTATAATGTAGTATTATGCTATGTTTTTACTAGTGGTCTACGTCTGCATCTTCAAACTGTCCGGCCACCGTCGACCCTGCATCCACCTCCATCCCATCTGCAAAGACAGACATAGAAATAGAATGACTAAAACAGCCAATATACTGATTATCATGAAACACATGCAGCTTTCTTCATGCTCATGTGTTCATAACAGGTATGGGCTATGCTCTGAACTACATACCTGCTAGAGTGAAAAAAAGAAAGTTATTATTATTTATTTTTTTCAAGATAGAGATAGGGGCTCTGAATGCCTTGAAAGACAAAGTACATGTGACCAAGTCACACAGGAAAAAAAACATTCATACTGGAAATTCCAGCAGTGTGTGTCAAACAAACCTGGCCAGATTGATTTACTGAGTTATATTTACTTACTACGTTAAGTTACAGCACATTCAGAAAGTATTCAGACCCCTTGACTTTTTCCACATTTTGTTACGTTACAGCTTTAGCGCCAGAGGAGATGGCTGCCGTTTTACGGGCTCCTAACCAATTGTGCTATTTGGAGTGTTTTTTGCATTGTTTGTAACTTATTTTGTACATAATGTTTCTTCCACCTTCTCTTATGACCGAAAATAGCTTCTGGACATCAGAACAGCGATTACGCACATTGAACTGGACAAAGATTTTTTCTTTAATGAGTCTGTCGCGAAGAATTTACTCCAGATACCCGACCAGGCTCAAAGAAGAGAAGACGCCAGTACAGGGTACACAGGTCCATGTCTCTTGTGATAATTTGTCGGCGAGTGGGTAACCCGCCTCTACCATCCGTCCTATTGGCCAACGTGCAATCATTGGAGAATAAACTGGATGAGCTAATGGATAATATACAGTTGGATAATGGATAATAATGGATGATATATACAGTTGGCTGGTTTTTCTGTGCATCGGCAAGACCGAACAGCTGGGTCCATTAAGACAAGGGGTGCGGTCTGTATCTATTTGCCAATAACAGCTGGTGCGCGAAATCAAATATTAAAGGAAGTCTTGAGGTTTTGTATCATGATAGTTGTAGACCACACTATTTACCAAGAGAGTTTATCTATATTTTTCGTAGCTGTCGATTTACCACCACAAACTGATGCTGGCACTTAGACCGCACTCAACGAGCTGGATATTGCCATAAGCAAACAAGAAAATGCTCATCCAGAAGCGGCGCTCCTAGTGGTCGGGGACTTTAATGCTGGCAAACTTAAATCTCTTTTACCTCATTTCTACCGGCATGTTACATGTGCAACAAGTAGAGAAAAAAAAAACAGATATACATTTTTAAAAACCTCTAGACCACCTTTACTCCACACAGAGACGCGTACAAAGCTCTCCCTTGCCCTCCATTTGGCAAATCTGACCATAATTATATTCTTCTGATTCCCACTCATAAGCAAAATCCTACAGTGACCGTACCTACATACCCCAACCAGAAGCCATGGATTACAGGCACCATCTGCACTGAGCTAAACGGTAGAGCTGCCGCTTTCAAGGAAAGCGACTCTAACCCAGACGCTTATAAGAAATCCCGCTACGCCCTCAGACGAACAGTCAAACAGGCAAAGCGTAAATACAGGACTAAGATTGAATCCTACAAGACCAGCTCCGACACTGTTCAGATGTGGCAAGGCTTGCAAACTATTACGGACTACAAAGGGAAGCCCAACCGCGAGCTGCCCAGTGATACAAGCCTACCAGACGAGCTAAAGGACTTTGAGGCAAGCAACACTGAAGCATGCATGACAGCACCAGCTGGTCCGGACTACAGTGTGATCACGGTCGCCGTAGCCGATGTGAGTAAGACATTTAAACAGGTCAACATTCACAAGGCCAGACGGATTACCAGACCGTGTACTCCGAGCATGCGCTTACCAGCTGGCAAGTGTCTTCACTGACATTTTCAACCTGTCCCTGGCCAAGTCTGTAATACCAACATGTTTCAAGCAGACCACCATAGTCCCTGTGCCCAAGAACACTAAGGTAACCTGCCTAAATGACTACAGACCCGTAGAACTCACATCAGTAGCCATGAAGTACTTTGAAAGGCTGGTCATTGCTCACAACACCATTATCCCAGAAACCCTAAATCCACTCCAATTTGCATACAGCCCCAACAGATGACGCAATCTCTATTGCACTCAACACTGCCCCTTCCCACCTGGACAAAAGGTACACCTATGTGAGAATGCTGTTCATTGACTACAGCTAAGCATTCAGCACCATAGTGCCCTCAAAGGTCATCATTAAGCTAAGGACCCTGGGACTAAACACCTCCCTCCGCAACTAGATCCTAGACTTCATGACAGGCCGCTCCCAGTGGTAAGGGTAGGCAACAATATAACACAGGGGCCCCTCAGGGGTGCGTGCTCAGTCCCCTCTATGACCAAGCACGATTCCAACACCATTATTAAGTTTGCCGACAACACAACATGATAGGCCTGATCACCGACAACGATGAGACAGCCTATAGGGAGGAGGTCAGAGACCTGGAACTGTGGTGCCAGGACAACCTCTCCCTTAACTTGATCAAGACTAAGGAGATGATTGTGGACTACAGGAAAAGGAGGGCCGCGCACACATCCATTCTCATCGACAGGGCTGTAGTGGAGCAGGTTGAGAGCTTCAAATTCCTTGGTGTCCACATCACCAACAAGCTAACATGGTCCAAACACACCAAGACAGTCTTGGCATGGGTCCTCAGATACTCAAAAAGTCCTACAGCTGCACCATCAAGAGCATCCTGAATGGTTGCATCACCACCTGGTATTGCAACTGCTCAGCCTCCGACCGCATGGCGCTACAGAGGGTAGTGCATACGGACCAGTACATTACTGGGGACAAGCTTCCTGCCACCCATAACCTTTATACCAGGCTGTATCAGAGGAAGGCCATAAAAATTGCCAGACACCAGCCACCCTAGTCATAGACTGGCTACTATATTTATAAACTCTTCTTTTTCTTAAAACTGGATTGTTGGTTAAAGGCTTGTAAGTAAGCAGTTGACAGTGTATGTCAGAGCAAAAACCAAGCCACGAGGTCAAAGAAATCGTCTGTAGAGCTCCGAGACTGTGATTGTGTCAAGGCACAGATCTGGGGAAGGGCACCAAAACATTTCTGCAGCATTGAAGAAGTTTGGAACCGCCAAAACTTTTCCTAGAGCTGGCCGCCTGGTTAAACTGAGCAATCGGGGGAGAAGAGTTCCAGTGGCAACAGCCTCCTGGGACTAGACAGCGCTACTGGGGGGGTTCATGTATCATGAAAGAAACCAATACGGTACTCTGGTGAATGTGATCGGCGTGCAGAGCTGGATGTGTGTCCCTGCTGAGGATACCTCAGACAAGGTTAAAGGTCAACTGAAGGGGAGTGTGACCCTGGCCGAGGGGGGTTGGACCCCTTGCCTTCCCATTGGTCTACTCTCTGGGGTTGCCTTTCGTCAGGAGACACAAAGTGGTTGTGGAGAAGCACCTAGAGTGCTGGGAGGAGGAGTGGAGTCGCACCATGGTTCTGTCCTCCAGAGGAGAATGGCTACCCGGTAGGGGGACCACTATAGAAGAACACATTCAGTCGGCCGGGTCTGAGCTCAGATGGGCCTTAGAGAAATGTGGGAACAGGTACCATGTCAACAACAAGGAGAAAGAGCTACCACAGAAGATCAAAAAGTAGGTAGCAAATAGGGAAGAGATGGAGGGAGAGAGATGATGGTACAAGAGAGAAAAGATAGAAGTGTAAGAAGAGTGTGCGACAGAGGGAAGAGATTCTAGCAGATGTATCCTTCTCAGAGAAACACTCTTTTGTAGTGATAAGTCAGCGGCAGGCAGAGAAGTTGGAGAACCATCCGGTGCTCAAGAGAAGGACTAACTGTACTGGCTTATTAGTTGCCAGTATCAGGCTGACTTCAATGCTCTTATTTTAACTTCTAGAGGACTCCATGGCTAAGCTCCATCATCTGACAGAGATGCTTGTTCCATTCAAGCCAGTCAGAATATTCTAAGACCAAGGAGCTAGCCTGGTAATATTTTTGTAACCTATATCAATGTTTTTGCATGCATCTTTTATTGATTTATGTTACGTTCTCTTTGTTATGTAGTGACTATGTAGAGCGGGATCATTGTCCTCAAGTGCCATCCAGGCTGTATCACAACCGGCCGTGATTGGGAGTTCCATAGGGCGGTGTTCAATTGGGCCAGCGTCGTCCGGGTTTGGCCGTCATTGTAAATAAGAATTTGTTCTTAACCGACTTGCCTAGTTAAATAAATCTTGTGGTTATTACAATACACACCACATCTAACAAGCAGAGACGAGAAAGTCAGTTTCAAGAACCTCCGCTGTATATTATTTACATCCCGTTCATGAAATTTTGCCTGTGAGGTTCTACTATTTCAGCGTGTGTGTGACCTATCCTTGTATCCTGTGTTAGACTATGTATGTGACCTATCCTTGTACGTGTGTGTGACCCACCGTCAAACTCTCCATTGGTCTCATCAGTGCGGACCCCAGCCATGTGAAAGGTGTTTGCGACAGACTGAGCTAACATGCCCTCCAGTCTCTGTAGAGTGGCCTGGCCTTCAGCCCTCAGCCCCGACACACCCTCCTCATATGTACAGAATGACGGGATATCACCCTGACCATGCTCTGGAGGACAGAGAGAGAGAATACCACCTGTGAGTGCGCGTGTACCTGTGTGTGTAGTTGTAGCAGCTGATAGGGTGAGTGCGTAGTTGTTAGGCTTTTTACCTGCCTCTTTTCCGTTGAAGGGAGAAAGAAGGTGGAGATACAATGTTAGTATTATCTTCTTGATTACTCCATCTATGCGAGTTCGTGAACTGTATGTTAAAGTGTGTCTGTGTGTGTCTGTATGCTTGTATAAATGAGTGAGTTACACACCTGCCTCCTCCACATCGTACTCATCTCCATCAAAATCCCCGTTGGAGTCTTCGTCATCTGGGTCTGGGTGCAGGGCCTGACACTCACACATCGCTGAAAACATAGACTCCACTGGACGGACACACACACACGTTAGGGAAATCCTAGCTGGCATAGTGTTTCCAAACTAGAGCTGCATGTCAAAAAACTGGAGAGCCAAAAGCTTTAAACATTCCTAATGCATGTGTGTATAGAGATGTTTGAACTTGTTATTGGCTATTGTACAGCACTGGTTACATTATATGTGGAAGATGTTATTATCTGTGACCTGCTTAATAAAGATGCATTGACTTAAATTTAGCCCTGCACAACTAGACATCCCTCTCCCCTCACACTTACATGCTGCCTTGTCGCTAGGGACGAAGCGGATCTCTGTGATACCCTCACACGCATCTTCCTCACTGCTCTTATCCTCATCCTCCTCATCATGGGCATTCTCCTGCATCTCATCTGGGGAACACACAGACACACACTTTAAGATCTTCTTACTCGATCACAAGTTTGTGTTTCACTGCGAGTTTGATATTGACACTGGACAGGTGTGTGTCTCACCGTTGAGTTTTGCGTTGACCATGACGTATAGATGTTCCTGTGGGTAGGCGCTGAGGTCTCGTGAGATGGCGTGAAGGCTGATAGTGGGGTACTCCAGAGAGAAGCCCATCCCTGACCCGTCAAACCACGACAACCGCCTGGAAAACACAGGAAAGCAGCATTCTCACTCAACGTCAACAAAAAGGAGATGATCGTGGACTTCAGGAAACAGCACACCCCTATCCACATTGACGGGACCGCAGGGGAGCGGCATACACATCACTGACAAACTGAAATGGTCCACCCACACAGATAGTGTGGTGAAAAAAGCGCAACAGCGCCTCTTCAACCTCAGGAGGCTGAAGAAATTTGGCTTGGCACCTAAAACCCTCAAACTACCTGCCCAAAGGGTGGTGCGGTCTGCCCAACGCATCACCGGTTGCAAACTACCTGCCCTCGAGGACACCTACAGCACCCGATGTCACAGGAAGGCAAAACATTTTTAAATCAAGGACAACAACCACCTGAGCCACTGCCTGTTCACCCCACTACCTTCCAGAAGGTGAGGTCAGTACAGCTGCATCAAAGCTGGTACCTAGAGACTGAAAAACAGCATCTATCTCAAGGCCATCAGACTGTTAAATGGCCATCACTAGCACATTAGAGGCTGCTGCCTATATACAGACTTGAAATCACTGGCCACTTCAATGGAACACTAGTCACTTTAACAATGTTACATATCTTGCATTACTCACTCTATACTATTCTACTGTATCTTAGTCCATGCTGCTCTGACATTACTCATCCATATACTTATACATTCTTAATATCATTATTTTACGTAGATGTGTGTGTATTGGGTATATGTTGAGAAATTGTTAGATATTACTGCACTGTCAGAGCTAGAAACACAAGCATTTCACTACACCCGCAATAACATATTCTAAACACATGCATGTGACCAATCAAATTTGATGACTACTATATGGTGAAAACTCATTGTATTTCCTTGATTCATCTTGTCCTCCCTCCTTGCCTCAAAACGGAGGAACCTCAGATCTTCCCGGCCAATGTGCTTTGAGAAGGAGACAAGGAGGAAGGATGTGAGGCAAGGAGATGTGATTAATCAATTAAATATAATTGAGATCCACGTCAAGTCATTGACTAGTTAGCTAACATGATGCAACATTCAAGTTCAAGGTGCTCAAGCTGAAGTTTATAAAAATAAATGTTAAGTTTATATTTTCAAAGCAAAAACACTAAAACATGTAAGTCTTGAAACTTCCTGATTTTAGGGCTTTAGAAATTAGCAAGAATGCTAACTAACAAATGTCAACTGGCTAAACAATGCTAGCTAACTAACTAGCTAGCCACCACACCAGAGCGTCACATACGTTTCAGCAACGTAGAGAGTCCCTGCGCCGAGACCCTTCCCGTCCAACACCGCCGTCGTCTCGCCTTGTTCATGCCGGACTCCCTCGCTGGGTCGGGGGACACTCCTTAGCAGAACCATCCTCGGAAATTGATGGAGGACGGCAGAGAGAACTCTATTTTGGGTCGGTCCGGAGCGGTCAACAACACTGCACTTCTGTGACGTGGTTGGCTAACTTCGTTTCCCAAAACTGCCTATTTAACTCTACTGTCTGAACAGAAACGGATAACTAGATGTCTGTGCAGGCAAGACAAACGAAAAGACGATATAGCCTGAAGAGTTAACGAGTCGGAATATTTATTTAGTAGACATTCCCCTGAAACGTTAGTGCCATTAGCTTGCTCGGTAGCATTTACTCGACCCAGCTCCCACGCTGCTTTCACAGCTAGCTAACAGGTAGCTAACGTCACCGTTCTTATTATACCTCAGTGGTAACAACTACGCATCCCCGCCAACAAAATAAGCTGCGACAAAGTAAATATGGCTCGTAATAAAACAAAATGTAAGCACTTATTGGTCTTATTTTTTAGGTTAGGGTTCTTTATCATAGCTCAGAGTTAGGGTTTCAAATAGATACATTGTAGAAATAGGCGAGGGTTATGACGCTGTGGAAACGAGTGACGACCAAGAGAAGAGAAGGAACAGCGGCAAGAAAACATTACCGCCTGCTACAGGTCGGGGGGTGTACGAGGAAGTGATGATTTTCCTCTTCCTACTAGCCGCGCGAAAAGTTAAAAACAACATAACTACTTGGCCAAAGGTATGTTGACACCTGCTAGTCAAAAATCTAATTCCAAAATCATGGGCATTACTATGGAGTTGGTTCCCCCTTTGCTTCTATAAAAGCCTCCACTCTTCTGGGGCGGCTTTCTACTAGATGTTGGAACATTGCTGCAGGGACTTGTTTCAATTCAGCCACAAGAACATTAGTGAGGTTGGGCACTGATGATGAGCAATTAGGTCTGGCTTGCAGTCTGCGTTCCAATTCATCCCAAAGGTGTTCAATGGGGTTGAGGTCAGGGCTCTGTGCAGGCCAGTCAAGTTCTTCCACACCGATCTCAATAAACCATTTCTGTATGGACCTCGCTTTGTCATGCTGAAACAGGAAAGGTCCTTCCCCAAACAGTTGTAACAAAGCTGGAAGCACAGAATCGTCTAGAATCAGTGGTGGAAAAAGTATCCAATTGTCATACTTGAGTAAAAGTTACGATTCATTATTAGAAAATGACAAGTAAAAGTGAAAGACCCAGTAAAATACTACTTGAGTAAAAGTCAGTATTTGGTTTTATTTGGTATTTGCTAAAATATACTTAAGCATCAAAATTAAAAGTACAAGTAATCTAATTTTCCTTATACTAAGCAAACCATTTTACATGTTTTAATTTACAGAAAGCCAGGGGCACACTCCAACATACATACATAATTTACAAATTAAGCATTTGTGTTTAATGAGTCCAGAGGATCAGAGGCAATAGATGATCAGGGATGTTATCTTGATAATTGTGTGATTTGGACCATTTTCCTGTATTGCTAAGCATTCAAAATATAACAAGTACTTTAGGTGTCAGGGAAAATGTATGGAGTAAAAAGTACATTATTTTGTTAAGAAATGTAGTAAAGTAAAAGTTGTCAAAAATATAAATAGTAAAGTACAGATACCCCAAAAAACAACTTAAGTAGATACTTGAAAGTATTTTTACTTAAGTACTTTACACCACTGTCTAGAATGTCATTGTATACTGTAGCGTTTAGATTTCACTGGAACTAATGGGCCTAGCCCAAATCATGAAAAATAACCCCAGATCATTATTCCTCCACCACCAAACTTTACATTTGGCACTGGGTAATAGGGAAGGCAGCGTTCTTCTGGCATCCACCAAACCCCGATTCATCTGTCGGACTGGCAGATGGTGAAGCATGATTCATCTCCGGAGTACAATGGCTGCAAGCTTTACACCATTCGAACCGACGCTTGGCATTGGGCATGGTGATTTTAAGCTTCAGTGTGGCTGCTCGTCCATGGAAAACAATTTCATGAAGCTCCTGACGAACAGTTCTTGTGCTGTTGTTGCTTCCACAGGCAGTTTGTAACTCAGTGAGTGTTGAAACCGAGGACAGATGATTTTTATGCTCTTCAGCACTGACGAACTGACTTGTTGGAAAGGTGACATCCTATGACGATGCCATGTTGAAAGTATCTGAGTTCAGTAAGCCCTGTCGTGGCTGAATCAGAATTAGTTAGGTAACATATATAAATAAGATGTTTTAGATATCTTTATGCTTGTCATTAGAATGTCTTCTTTTGGACTATACTGTTGGCAGTTGCATTGGCCTTTCTCTCTAGGGAAAAGTCACTTGGGGCCCAGAGAGGGGAGGAGTATGGCAGTGTCTGGAACCATTGTATTACCCCTCTGTTGTGTTTAACTTATCTTTCATGGTATATGACCTAGAGAATCACTCCCCTTTCTGAGCTTGTCCAGGAGGGGGTGTATTTGAGATGGGAGTATCTAGAATTGACAATTGATATATGCCATTGGATGAGGTAATGTTTTCGTACTAAGTGGTACCAAGAACGAGATTACAATCTGAACGATAATTTATAGCTAATGCTATCTAGCTATGGGATACTCCTCTTTCAAGTAAAAGGTTCTTTGTAATGTTCCTAAGATCTGTTATTCGTCATGTAAGTTGAGAGGGGTGTATCTTTTCTATAAAGGAAACTAAGAATTGTTTTGTAAGCACTCTCAGAGAATTCATTTATAGACACTGAATTGATCTGAGAGTCAAAAAAGGGCTATGGGGGGCCTCCTGGGTGGCACAGTGGTCTAGGGCACTGCATCGCAGCGCTAGCTGCGCCACCAGAGACTCTGGTAACATATATAAATGTTTCGGGTTGGAGGCGCGCTGTGTTAAGAAGCAGTGCGGCTTGGTTGGGTTGTGTTTCGGAGGACGCATGGCTTTCGACCTTCGTCTCTCCCGAGCCCGTACGGGAGTTGTAGCGATGAGTCAAGATAGTAATTACTAGCAATTGGATACCACGAAAAGTGGGGAGAAAAGGGGGTAAAATTAAAAACTTAAAAAAGGGCTATGGTGAAGCTCATATATAATTAAAGATGGACTTTACAATATAACTCTGACTTGTGTGTGGTTTGCCCTCTCATCATTGAGTAATACAGGAAATAACCTGGGAGGGCGGGTCTTCCAGCGCCAGTACCCCTTGCAAGTCTTTTGATGTAAAATTCTTGAGTCCCAAAAACTTTTCAGCTGCAGCCACAATGTCTAGTTTCTTCGACTTCTTTGAGACTTGCGCTGTACAGTTTATAACTGTGGCAATGAACGCAATGAAATCCACCTTAACAGGGCATCTTTTGTCTGGAAGCAAACATTTACTACAGGCTGTGGTGTATCCACTAACATCTCTTCACTAGAATCACTTGTTTTCTTAATTCTTTGAATCTGCTCCGCATGGAGATTCGATTGACCGCTCTAACTTTTAACACCTCAATTTCCTTCACCCTTACAGGGCTCTCCAGAACTCAGGATCATGATCCCCACCACAATTGAAACACCGCCGTCCTTTCTTCCATATACTCTGTTTATCTGCACACACTTGAAACATGGCCAAATCCTTTACAATTCTTACACTGCAGTGGTTTGGGGACGAAAGCTCTTACAACATATATTACATAACCATTTGCTCTTTATCAAAAAACAACAGGACCGTCAGACTTTATTTTTCTCCATTCACCCAGCGGGTCAGACGCCGGGCACTAACCACACCAGGAATTCTCTTCAGGTATTCAAGCTGAACATCCGTCGTCAACTCCATTGACTCCATACTCCGAAGTTCAAAACACAAAACTTATGTTGTCCGGATTCTTTTGAGGCCCACTGCAATCTTCCTCTGCTCTTCAGAAATACAATTAATCAAAATAAGACCACTCCTGGTTACTCTGACATACTCCACTTTTTCAAGTGCATACTTCAATATTTGACACCTCAAACATGTTTCCCCACATACGCATCCTTACTCATCAAACGCTTTCCAACATTCGTTATAATTTACACGCGTATCCTCCACTCCAATTTTAGGCAATTGTCTTTTTGTTCCAGTTTTTGATATTACTGTTGTTCATTCAGAACATTCGTCCTCACCAAATGTACTCGACGCGCTGCTTAATTCCAACTCAGCATCCACTTCAGCCATCTTCCTCTCCACAATTCCTTCCTCTGACATGCACTGTCAACTGTGGGACCTTATATAGACAGGTGTGGGCCTTTCCAAATCATGTCCAATCAATTGAATTTACCACAGGTGGACTCCAATCAAGTTGTAGAAACATCTCAAGGATGATCAATGGAAACAGGATGCACCTGAGCTCAATTTCGAGTCTCATAGCAAAGGGTCTGAATACTTATGCAAACATGTTTAAAAACCTTGTTTTGCTTTGTCGTTATCGGGTATTGTGTGTAGATTGAGAGGAAAAAATTATGTAATCCAGTTTAGAATAAGGCTGTAACGTAACAATGCACTTATATATAGGCTATCAGGAGTCCAGCAGGCCCGCTGCCATCTCCTCGGCTCAACCTAAGTCTTCGTATGCGCCCCAAAATGGCACCCTATTCCCTATAGTAGGGCTCTGGTCCAAAGTAGTGCACTATATAGTGAATAGAAGTGCCTTCATCTTCCTGGTTTAAGATCTCTTCAGCTTTCTTTTGTCCAGATTTAGAGTTGTTTTCCTGTGGAGGAGTGGTTGTCTTAGTGGTCTGGCAGAACTGTGTTGCGGTTACCATGGCCATAGGTAGTGGTACTGTCTGAGTTTACTGGGTTCTATACTTTGCTCTGGTGCATATTAACTTAAATATGCACCAGAGTTCCTCTGTGGAGATGGGTGAACCTTCCAGAAGGACAACCATCTCTGCAGCACTCCACCAATCAGGCCTTTATAGTAGAGTGGCCAAACGGAAGCCACTCCACAGTAAAAAGGCACATGACAGCCCACTTGGAGTTTGCCAAAAGGCACCTAAAGGACTTTCAGACCATGAGAAACAAGATTCTCTGGTTCGATGAAACCAAGCTTGAACTCTTTGGCCTGAACGCCAAGCGTCACGTCTGGAGGAAACCTGGCACCATCCCTAAGGTGAAGCATGGTGGTAGCAGCATCATGCTGTGGAGATGTTTTTCAGCAGCAGGGACTGGGAGACTAGTCAGGATCGAGTGAAAGATGAAGGGAGCAAAGTACAGAGAAATCCTTTATGAAAACCTGCTCCAGACCACTCAGAACCTTAGACTGGGGGCGAAGGTTCACCTTCCAACAGGACGACACTAAGCACATAGCCAAGACAGGAGTGGCTTTGGGACAAGTCTCTGAATGTCCTTGAGTGGCCCAGCCAGAGACCGGACTTGAATCCGATCTAACATCTCTGGAGAGACCTGAAAATAGCTGTGAGGCAACACTCCCCATCCAACCTGAGAGAGCTTGAGAGGATCTGCAAAAAAATGGGAGAAACTCCCCAAATACAGGTGTACTAAGCTTGTAACATCATACCCAAGACAACCCGAGGCTGTAATCGCTGCCAAAGGTGCTTCAACAAAGTACTGAGTCAAGTGTCTGAATACTTATGTAAATGTGATATTTCAGTAGAATTTTTTTTATAAAATTGCTAAATATTCTGAACCTGTTTTTGCTTTTTCATTGAGTATTATTGCATGTAGATTGATGAGGAAGAAAAACAATACATTTTAGAATAAGGCTGTAATGTAACAATGTGGAAAAGGTCAAGGGGTCTGAATACTTTCCGAATGCACGGTTTACACTGTAGTCTTTATCTGATACGGCATTATCAGTCAAATGTTTTTTAAAAACATTACCATAGGGCAGGTAGCCTAGTGGTTAAGGGCGTTGGGCCAGCAACCTAAAGGTCGCTGATTAGAATCCCCAAGCCGACTAGGTGAAATATGTGTTGATGTTCCCTTGAGCAAGGCACTTAACCTCACTTGCTCCTGTTACGTTGCTCTGGATAAGAGCATCTGCTAAATGAATTCAAATGTAAAAATCAAGTAGAACATAATCACAAATAATTTGTAGACCGCAAGAAGTACAAACAGATATAATATTTGACTCAAACAATGACTAAAACTATTTCAAACCTTGCTTACATTTGTATACGATCATTTGTATACGATACATGGGAACAGATTTCCAAAATTAAAGCCACTTCAAACTGATTGGGGGGGCCAAATAAAACCACCATTTGTATAGTAACAGATTTCAAAAGCAGATGACAAGGTGCATTTGTGAGATGCTTGAATATTGGTTTTTAATAACTTATAAAACACCTATGTTACAGCATCAACTATAAACATACTGTACATACACTGTGGATGAATAACAGGGTGATTTCTTTTTTTCAGACTGAACATTTCAAAATATTTGATATTTTGGGGGGGAACATAAACATGAACAATGAGCTGGAATGATAGAATCTACAAGAGGTTCAGATGGAACTCTGAGGATGAAAACAGAACAGACAGTGGACTGAGGACCAGATACAGCATTCACACCTGGGGCCATATTCATTAGGGCACACAGCAGCAAAATATTTTGCAAGTTCAGGTAGTCCCTCCCCGTTTCAGTCCTTTTTCTGACTTATGAATTTGACCCCATCTTCTCAAATAGTAGGAGGTTGTAGAATGTATAGACTGGACTGGAGAGTAGTAGACTACTGTGGATAAATTATTCAGTCCTCACTGAGTGAGAGAAGGAACACTTCAACTAACACATAAAAGTCAACAGTGAATTGATTTACTGAACATAGCTAGTTAGATAGTTTGCCAGTGTCCATCTGCCAGCCCCCACTGTAGTTGTAACTGTGGTCAAATCTGCAAAGTGTAATTTGAGATGAATCAGCCTGTATGAATCTCTTTCTGGTAGTTATCTTCCTGGTTCACAGCAGAGCAACAGGAGCAGCTCTTCCATTGGTTTAAAACATCCAACTCACTATTTTATGGGATAATTAAACGCTCCAGTCCATTCACTCTCTCCTTCATGGTATATAGAACACAATTTTAGAGGGAGACAGAGAAGGGAACATCTAGTATTTTACAGGATCAGCAGCCGAGCAGAGAGAGTATCTATGTACAGTCCAGAACAGCTGGAGAACAGCTAAGGAGGGTGTCTGTCTGGTGCTCAGGACAGTCCTTCACCCTCTGGCTGTGTATTGTGTTGTGTGTCTGTGTGTTGGATGGCGCTAGTGCGTTTGGTCCAGTAGTTATTCATCCTGTTTAGAGGAAGGGAGGAGGAGGGAAAGGAGAAAGGGAAGGAGGGATGATGAGGTAATGAGAGATCCAGTTGAAAGGTTGTTGGTGAAAGGCAAGAAATTAAAACAAAATATAACTAAAGGTCTATGTCATCATGCGTCTGACTGGTCAGGAGGTGGGGGGCTGTTAGACCTGTTCTGCCCAGCTCTGGCTGCTCTGTCCCTGGGTAATGCTGCACTCTCAGACCCAGGCTGTGTTGAGCCTCTAGAGGGCTGCTGTCCATTAGGGCTGTTTGATTCCTTGTCTTTTGATGACGGCTTTCTCAGCTTCTTCTCCTCCTCTTCATCATCTTCTTCCTCGTCCTCCTCATTTTCCCCCTCTTTCTCCTCCTCTTCATCAGAGTCGATGCGGTTAAGTCGTTTGCGGATAGGACGATCTTCCTCGGATGACGACTCCGATTCCCCTTCATCGTTATCATCCTCATCATCTTTAGTGGAGGGTCTGCTTTTCTTCAGCAGAGCTAGACGTTTCTTCCGCTGTTCTATCAACACCTTCCTCCGCTTCCCTCTGCCCATCTTCTCTCCTCTCCTCTTCTTTCCCCTTGTTCTACTCTCCTCCACCTCTTCTTGCCGCCTCTTTCCCCTCATTCTCTTCTCTTCCTCCTCAGACTCTCTCGAATGGGAGGATTCTGAAATAGAGGGAGCGAGCGGCGGATTCATACAGCAGCAGGAGTTAACCCCGCATTCAGACACTAGCGGCAAAAACGTTCCTTTGCCCGGTGCAATGGAATCGATGGCTCTATTTTCTCTGTGTCTGGTGACGTGTTTTCCGCTTCATCCAGCCAACCAGAAAATGTTGGTTTAGGGACAGTGGTCGGTTTAGATTGGTTTAAATTTAGGAGGGGGAGGGGTGGAACGTTATCGGCACGCTTTCACTTGTAGAAGCGTTTTTTTCCGCTAGTGTCTGAATGCGGGTTGGTTATGAGTTGTTTACATTGACTAAATGACAGTCTGTCAAGTTCCACATGGACCTCCCTAATTGGGGGCAGGGATGGTAACCATAGTAACTGACCATCGCTGTTTGAGCTGGAGAGACGACGGCGGCGGGGTTTGGCCTTATCCTTATTGGTGGTTGCCTGGGAACACTCGGATTCTGACGTCTCGCGGTAGTTCACCTCCCGCTTCCGGCCCCTCCTTAAACCACACCTCTTCCTGTCTCCATCGCTGTCACTCAAATCACTGGTCTCTACAAAGAGAGAGAGAGAGAGAGAAGCAGAGAGAGAGTTGTTTTACTTTCAACGGAACATGTTCTTTAACATCCAGCACCAAACCTCTGGATTTCTGTGTGTCTTCTTTTCTCAACTCATATTCCAAGCCTTTCTCACCCATCTCCTCTTCCTCTTCACTCTCCTCCTCCTCCTCCCCCCATCCTCTCCTCCGTCTGCGTGGGCGTTTCTTGCACTTTGCTGCGGTCCTGGAGGTTCTCTGTTTAGGTGCCCGTCTCTGTGCCCGTGTGGACTGGCTCACGAAGCCCGGGTCGCTGGCAAAGCTGTCCACATCACTGGCTGCTTCCTCATCACCTGACGCTACAAACTCCTCCTCCTCCGTACTACACACACACACACGCGTTAAAAGTTTGCATTTATAGTGCTCAAACTAAATATTACTTTACAATATGGAGTGTAGCTCCAATGAGTATCACCCACCCATACATATATCCACAGAATTACTAGGACTGACTTAAGGCCAGTCAGGCACAAACACACCTGGCGCTGAGCTGAAACTCCTCCTCGCTCTCTGCAGCCGTGCTGTCGCTCTCCAGGTCGTTGAGTCTCCGTCTCTTCCTGCTCCTGGTGGGAGGGGCCTGAGCTGTGGTTGGTCCTCGTTTCTCCTTCCCCTCCTCTGATAGGATGGTGGCCATGTCCTTACCCCGCCCCACCTCTACACACAGGACCACAGGGTTACACACTCACAACAACAGGAACACAGGCAGGCCACTATTCTGTCATCTAAACCCTCTTGTTCCTCATATTGAATGCATCCAAAGTGACACTATATTCACTTTATATAGCGCACTACATTTGACCAGGACCCTTAGGGCTCTGGTCAAAAGTAGTGCACTATATAGGGCAGGGTTCCCAAACTGGCATCCTGCGGGCCAAATTTGATTTGACCCCTAAAAAAAATATTTCCCCAATTATTCTCACGCATAATAGAGAGACAAGTGATCGTATACAAATGTAAGCAAGGTTTGAAATGATGATGTTTTAGTCAAATATTATATCTGTTTGGGCGTCTTGCGGTTAATTTGCAATCTACAAATTATTAGTAATTATGTTCCGGCCCCTGACCATCCGCTTAAGAAAAAAATCGTCCCACAGCTGAATCTAGTTGATGATCCCTGATATAGAGAATACGGTGCCATTTGAGACAGCCATTCAGTCCTCAGTCTACACATTCACTCCCTCTCTATTTCTCACCTCCTCCATCCTCATCTCTGACGTCTTCCTCTATCGCTTCATCAATGGCGTCATCAAAGTCATCAAACCTGGAACACACGCAGACACCACACACACACACACACACACCAGGGTTTACGTTTTCCTAGTCGGTCCTAGGAAAACGTGGAGCCGGACACGCAGTGGAGAATGACTCCCCCCCTCTCATTGAAGAGAGAGGGGGCAGTTGATTTACAAACAGAAAGTTAATACTGTTAATATTATCTAGCCTACACAGTACATTGTGTACTTATAGTAAGCCCTCAGCAGTTGAAGTCATCCCTCTCCCCAGCCCTGAGTTGCCTCAGAGCCATAGCCTGTACCCGATACGCATAAATAAATGTTTTAATATAAAGACCCATTCTGTACGGACCCAAGGGCAACTAGACCCATTCCGTAAAAGACCTGGTTGGATCCAGACCCGGTCCGAGTGAGGAGAGCAGCAGAAAAGAAATGTTTTAAGCTACATTATTAACCGGAGATGATAAAGCTTGAGAAGAGGGAAAGATGTACCACTCTAGGAAGGAGGGAGGGAGAGACAGCAGGGTAGCCTATCTTTCTCCTTTAACTTTTAATTCATTTTAGATATCTCCTAACTTTTGCCACACACAGAGGTAGGCGCTATGATGGTAGCCTGTAGTATATTGCTGCTCTGATGACTTATGATGGGCCATCAACAAGCTACACACGCCATGCTCCACTCTCGTGAAAAGCAAGAGCAGCAGCATCAATTATTCAATTTATCTCTCTACTGCAGCAGTCAGATATGAACGTGCCCTTCCGGACAAGTCAGTTAAAATTACACATACCCGAGACCCATGACAATCATATCAGATCCGACCCAGACCCATGATATTATTTATAATTCTGGATCCGGACCTGCTCAGGTCCCAGATCGGGTCTCGGGTATTCGGGTACAGGTGAATCCGTGAAGATCTCTAGCTCAAACTGAGCATGTTATGTCTCCATGAGATGCCATCTTAACTGACTTCACTTGGTTTCAATGCGCTATAGAGTCTTCACATAGGAATGAATGGTGTCATGTGATTGATGGCTTTGTCCATTCATATATACAGTCATTGGGACGTGACCGAGAAGATTTGAATTTTACCGGCCATTTGAGAAATTTACCAGACCCATATGCTTTGGGTGCGTAACCCATTAGGGCGTCCACCAACAGTGCTCGATTAAGCAGCCAATAAAACATCATTTTCAAACATTTGCCAAAATGCAATTCGTAGGAAAACGCCATTCTATACAGCCCACCTGGTGCGAGCAGTTTCATATGTGACAGAGATGAACATCTCTGTTAGAAACTTTGAATGAAGGGGAATCTGAAGACGCAACTAGGATGGGACACTAAAATGACTAGGAATGTGCCTTTGGCATCTACACAACAAAATAAAGTTCATATGAAAACCAATATAACAGCAGAGAAATGCTGGTTTCAATGGCATATGAGGAAGTCTTTATAAAATAATTGCCTCCACGTTTCTATAGTGTGATTATTCCTAGGCTACTTTGAAGCAAGGTAAGACATGCCTCATAATATAGAGTAAAACATTCAGGTTTCAAAAAATTAAGTATATGTTTTCAAAATGCATACTGCCTCCAGCTCACATTGTAAAGTAGTGGGTGACATGCTTTTAGCCTGCCTACCATAGCCCATGCACTTGAATGGGGAATGGGAGGCAGCGCTTCAATTACCAGTTGAGAAAAAAACAAATAGTAGCTCTTTATAAATCGTGGCCAACAAAACTGTTTTTAACACACAACTGCATTTAGAATTGTTGCGCAATGACACGTTTCACTCTAGCAGCAACAAGTTTGACAAGTGACATGCCACTCATAGCATGCTGTGTGATAAATAAACACATGGCGACTAACAAAAATACACACTCCCCAATTTAATTTCACTAAATTTAGCAAATTAACCTATAGACCGATAAGCATGACAGTCAAATGCATTTACAGCGACTGATATTTCCATCAATGAATTCAACTAAATTTCAATTGGATTGTTTTTTCGGCTATATTTTATTTATTTTTCCTCTGCCAAAAGCCGCCAATTACGGAAACCCTTGCACACAAGCTCACTATGAGACGGGAGTGTCACCATGACAACATGTGACTCATCCATTTTATTTGAGCTGTGCAGTCACTTCTCTTTCACACACACACACACACACACACACACACACACACACACACACACACACACACACACACACACACACACACACACACCTGTAGCTGATACACTTCCTGGTTCTGGTAGACCTCCTTCCCAGGTTTTTGGTATTTTTTGCATCTTTCTTCTTCACCAGTTTCTCCTCTTCTTCCTCCCCTTCCTGCTAGAAACACATAACAGACAAACACAATTTCAGATTATGATAATTTATTTGGCCTTCTAGACTAATTTTGCCTGATAGTACACACACAATTAGGCTTACAGGAATGATGTTCTCCACACTGATTCCCACATACACCAGACGCTCCCTCCTACAAAGACAAAACACACAGGAATTCCACAACCATTTCAGTGTGTTAGGTGTGTGTGTGTATGACAGTGTGTGAGTGAGACTGCGTGTGACGTGTGAGACTGTGTGTGGTCTGTGTGTTACCTCCTCTCAGCTCGGTCTCTTTTCTTCAGAGCGCAATCCAGATTTTGCAGCTGCTCCTCTAGTCTGTCACACAGCAGTTTCTACATAGACCAGGGACAGTGTTAAAACACGCACGCACGGACAAACACACACACACTCTCTCTCACTTACGTGTTGGCAGGGCGGGCAGAACCATTCTCCCTCAGGTATGACCATGAGAGGGGGTCTGAGGCAGGCGGTGTGGTAACCACTATCACATGAATCACACAGCAGGATCTGCAGCAGAGAAACACACAGGTTGGTTTCAAACGGAGTGTACGCACATTCAGGTGCTGGGGGGAAATAAACTCATGAAATCAAGAATAGATAGTGATCTGCAGGGAAACAGTTGGCTTCACAGTAAAGCACACATAATATACCATAAGTCATTCAGATGCAGAGCCAAAAACAAAAACAAAAAATCTCCTCCACACACACATCTCACCAGTTCGGGGTGGTTGGGGAGTCCACAGTGGCTGCAGGGATCTTCATTAGGCATCTCCTCTGATTGGCTAGATTCATCTGAGTCACAAATACTTCCCTCCCTCCCTCTCTCCTCCCCCTCCTCTCCTCCCTCATTCGGTTTGCATCTCTTCGCTCGAGTGTTTGACCAGCGGGCGCCTCGTTGTCTTCGTCTGCTCTGTAGACACACGCACAAACGGTTACAATCAATCACATTGATAAACAACATTTTCTTGACAATGATCATTTTGATATTCATACAAAGCCTTACACATTACTTACATCACTTAGATCTTATCTGTCGGAAAGATATCAATTTGTCTCTGTGTTTGTCCTCCGACAAATCAACTGTAAATTTCTGTGTTCCTCAAGGTTCTGTTTTAGGACCACTATTGTTTTCACTATATATTTTACCTCTTGGGGATGTCATTCGGAAACATAATGTTAACTTTCACTGCTATACGGATGACACACAGCTGTACATTTCGATGAAACAAGGTGAAGCCCCAAAATTGCCCTCGCTCGAAGCCTGTGTTTCAGACATAAGGAAGTGGATGGCTGCAAATATTCTACTTTTAAACTCGGACAAAACAGAGATGCTTGTTCTAGGTCCCAAGAAACAAAGAGATCTTCTGTTGAAGCTGACAATTATTATTGATAGTTGTACAGTCGTCTCAAATAAAACTGTGAAGGACCTCGGCGTTACTCTGGACCCTGATCTCTCTTTTGACGAATATATCAAGACTGTTTCAAGGACAGCTTTTTTCCATCTACGTAACATTGCAAAAATCTGAAACTTTCTGTCCAAAAATGATGCAGAAAAATGTATCCATGCTTTTGTCACTTCTAGGTTAGACTACTTGACTAGAACCCCAAAATTTTATCATATTACTCCAGTGCTAGCCTCTCTACACTGGCTTCCTGTTAAGGCAAGGGCTGATTTCAAGGTTTTACTGCTAACCTACAAAGCATTACATGGGCTTGCTCCTACCTATCTTTCCAATTTGGTCCTGCCGTACATACCTACACGTACGCTACGGTCACAAGACGCAGGCCTCCTAATTGTCCCTAGAATTTCTAAGCAAAGAGCTGGAGGCAGGGCTTTCTCCTATAGAGCTCCATTTTTATGGAATGGTCTGCCTACCCATGTGAGAGACGCAGACTCGGTCTCAACCTTTAAGTCTTTACTGAAGACTCATCTCTTCAGTAGGTCATATGATTGAGTGTAGTCTGGCCCAGGAGTGTGAACGTGAACGGAGTAACGAACCGCCCTTGCTGTCTCTGCCTGGCCAGTTCCCCCCTCTCCACTGGGATTCTCTGCCTCTAACCCTATTACAGGGGCTGAGTCACTGGCTTACTGGTGCTCTTCCATGCCGTCTCTAGGAGGGGTGCGTCACTTGAGTGGGTTTTAGTCACTGACGAGATCTTCCTGTCTGGGTTGGCGCCCCCCTTTGGGTTGTGCCATGGCGGAGATCTTTGTGGGCTATCCTCAGCCTTGTCTCAGGATGGTAAGTTGGTGGTTGTAGATATCCCTCTAGTGGTGTGGGGGCTGTGCTTTGGCAAAGTGGGTGGGGTGACATCCTGCCTGTTTGGCCCTGTCCGGGGGTATCGTCGGATGGGCCCACAGTGTCTCCCGACCCCTCCTGTCTCAGCCCCCAGTATTTATGTGTCGGGGGGCTAGGGTCAGTCTGTAATATCTGGAGTATTTCTTCTGTCTTGTCCCGTGTCCTGTGTGAATTTAAGCAAACCCCCGGACCATGGACTCAGGACTACCTGGCCTGATGACTCCTTGCTGTCCCCAGTCCACCTGGCCGTGCTGCTGCTCTAGTTTCAACTGTTCTGCCTGCGGCTATGGAACCCTGACCTGTTCACCGGACGTGCTACCTGTCCCAGACCTGCTGTTTTCAACTCTCTAGAGACAGCAGGAGCGGTAGAGATACTCTGAACGATTGGCTATGAAAATCCAACTGACAATTACTCCTGAGGTGCTGATCTGTTGCACCCTCAACAACCACTGTGATTATTATTATTTGACCCTGCTGGTCATCTATGAACATTTGAGCATCTTGGCCATGTTCTGTTATAATCTCCACCCAGCACAGCCAGAAGAGGACTGGCCACCCCTCATAGCCTGACCTCCCGGGTGGCGCAGTGGTCTAGGGCACTGCATCGCAGTGCTAGCTGCGCCACCAGAGTCTCTGGGTTCGCGCCCAGGCTCAGTCGCAGCCGGCCGCAACCGGGAGGTCCGTGGGGCGACGCACAATTGGCATAGCGTCGTCCGGGTTAGGGAGGGTTTGGCCGGTAGGGATATCCTTGTCTCAGTATGTAAAATGTAATAAAATGTATGCACTCTACTGTAAGTCGCTCTGGATAAGAGTGTCTGCTAAATGACTAAAAATGTAAAAATGTAAATGGTTCCTCTCTAGGTTTCTTCCTAGGTTCTGGCCTTTCTAGGGAGTTTTTCCTAGCCACCGTGCTTCTATACCTGCATTGCTTGCTGTTTAGGGTTTTAGGCTGGGTTTCTGTACAGCACTTTGAGATAGCTGATGTAAGAAGGGCTTTATAAATACATTTGATTTGACTTATAAATTAGTAAATTGACTTTTAAAACAAAGTAGTTACCTTTACAGTCCTGCTTTGTCCCTCAGGGTTTGCTCTCTTCTTTTGCCATTGAGCAGTCTTCACCTCCTCTTCTTCCCTCCTCACTCCTGGGGGTGCATCTTGGCTCTTCACCTTGTTTGGGCTGGGTCTGTAGGTAGGGTTGATCAGTAAAATATCTAAATATCAAATTACAGAACAATAGACCACTCCAAACACCACCAGCAGAGCTGGGGCACAGTTGGAGAAGATGGCCAAAGACAGTCAGAAGATGAGAGCCTTTGTTGCTGCTCTATAAGCTAGCAGGCACGACGGAGTGAGTGATATTACAGCAGAATATTGTATCTATTGTTCAGCTCTACATGATAAATTGTCACCTCAGTTGTTGTGATGAAAGAAGTTATGTTATGGTAATAATCATTGAGAAATTGTGATAGAATCTCTTTCCATCATGGACCTTACCTGCAGATCCGAGCCGATCTCCGCAGAGACCTCCCATCTCCCTGCTCCTCCCCCTTCTCCCCCTCTTCTCTCACGTTCTCTATCCTCTGGTTGGGAGGGATCTTTATCTTCAGCCTGATGCCTTCTTTCTGCAGCTCAGAGGAGGCCTCAAGGGGACCCGGCCGGTCTGCTGCTCCATGCCCAGCTCCCCTCACCCCGGCCTGGGCTGGTGTGTCTGTGCTGAGGGCCTCTCCCTGGTCCCTCTGTCCTTCTACAGTCTGGCTGCTCTTTGACTCCTGCTCCTTCTCTCCTGAAGTACTCTTCTTCTCCTCTTCCTCTGTTCCATGGCATCCCTCGCTTTTCTCCATATGGAGGGTGGTCTTTTTCTCTTTCTCTTCTATTTCTTTTGGGTTGTCATCCCTCTCTGCATCTAACCTCTCCCTCGCTTTCTCTCTTCCATCCTCTCCTAACCTCTCCCTTGATCTCCCTCCTTTCTCCTTCCTTTCCCTCTCCTCTCTTCCTGCCTGTCTCTCCTGTCCTCTAGGCTCCAGGGGTGTTGGAGCTTCAGTCTCTCCCCAGCCAGGACTCTTCCTCACCAGGACTGACTGCCTGCTCCTCTCCTTGTCTGGAGCTCTGGCCCTATCCGCCCCCTCCTCTGCCCCAGGTTTGGTTCTGTCCGTACAGAATGATCCGCCATCTTGTTGCTGTGAGGCCGACCTGCAGATGACCCCCACATGACCTATACCCCCTGTGAGCCCTCCAAGCCCGTTTAGGGGAGCCCCCCCATTGGTCAACTCCTCTGGCAGTGGGACAGCTAGGCCCCCAGGTGGCGCTGACTGCCTCCCCAGCTGCTCCTCCTTGGTATGTGTTACTGAAGGGTTACGGACAATGATGCTACTGCTAGTACTGCTGCTATGGCTGTTGTTGTTGTGTTGGTTGCTGTGCATGTCATTGTTGTGATGTGTGTTGCTATGGTGACGGTTAGCGCCAAAGAGCTCTCTCTTCTTCAGTGGTATCTTGGCCTGCTGGTCGGTCCTCAGGGCCCGCTCCGCTTCCTCCTTCACAGGAGGAACTTCCTGTTTTGTCGTTGCCGAGACGGGCGCCATGACGACAGAGACAGCATTGCTAGGGGAGTTGTTAAGCGTTTGGGTCTCCTCTTTGACGAGCGCGGTGATGGTGCTCACTCTGTTGTCAATCACTTCTGACCTCTCCTCCTTCCTCACACTCTGTGTCTCTCCCTCTTCTTTCTCCTCATATTTTTTAATTTCCTTTTCTTCCTTCATCTCAACTGCAATGTTTTCCTCTTTCACTGAGAATAACAGTTCAGGTTTGGTTGGGTTTTCCTTCTCTGCTAACGATGCCATGTTGTCATCCGTCCTAGTGGATTCTGGGTAGGTAGATGATCTACTCTTTTCTCGCTTATCCTCCTCTTCCTCCTTCTTCTCTCTCTCTTTACTCTTGTTCTTGTCTTCCTCAGCCTTCCTCTTCTGTCTTGCCTCCTCCTCTTCCTCCTCCTTTACCTCTCCTCCAGCCTCGCCTTGAAAAATCATCACAGATGTTGACATATTATATTGCAGCTCTGGTTCCAACATTCATTTATAATCAGTAGTAACAACACAATCATAATACTAGTAACTACACCATCATATTACTAGTAACAACAGAAATCTTACCCTCCTCTGTGTGTCTTCTCCCCCTCTCCACAGGCGTGGCAAAGTTGGATCCTCCCTCCTTCTCTTTGTCCATCTCTTTCTCTCTCTCGGTCTCTCCCTCCTCTTTCTCCTTGTGTTCTGGGTCCAGCTGGGTCTTCAGAAGGTCCAGAGCGTCGGCCAAGTCGTTCCGGGTTCTGAGGACAAACAGAACATTCTGATAGAATATTCTGAACATACAGTGCGGTAAAAAAGTATTTGCCCCGTTTCTGATTTTCTCTATTTTTGCATATTCTTTGATAATGAGCGTTATCAGATCTTTAATCAAAACCTAATATTAGATAAAGGGAACCTGAGTTTACAAATAAGCACCAAAAAAATGTATACTTATTTTATTTATGTAAGTGACAAAGTTATGCAACACCTAATTCCACTGTGTGAAAAAGTAATTGCCCCCTTACACTCAATAACTGGTTGTGCCTCCTTTAGCTGCAATGACTGCAACCAAATGCTTCCTGTAGTTGTCGATCAGTCTCTCACATCGCTGTGGAGGAATTTTGGTCCACTCTTGCATGCAGAACTGCTTTAACTCGGCAACATTTGTGGGTTTTCAAGCATGAACTGCATCTCAATTGGGATTAGGTCTGGACTTTGACTAGGCCATTCCAAAACTTAAAATGGATTGCTTTTTAACCATTTTCATGTAGACTGATTGTGTGTTTTGGACCATTGTCTTGCTGCATGACACAGCTGCTCTTTAGTTCACAGACGTTTTGGAATGGCCTAGTCAAAGTCCAGACCTAATCCCAATTGAGATGTTGTGGAAGGACTTGAAACGAGCAGTTCATGCTTGAAAACCCACAAATGTCGCAGAGTTAAAGCATGGAAGAATGATCCAAAATTCCTCCACAGCGACGTGAGAGACTGATCAACAACTACAGGAAGCATTTGGTTGGAGTCTTTGCAGTTAAAGGTGCAACAACCAGTTATTGAGGTCACAATTACTTTTCCACAAAGTGGCATTGGGTGCTGCATAACTTTTTTTATGAAATATGTAATTGTTGTGTTATTTGTTCACTCAGGCTCCCTTTATCTAATATTAGGTTTAGGTTGAAGATCTGATAACATTCAGTATCAAAAATATGCAAAAGTAGAGAAAATTAGCAAGGGAGCAAATACTTTTTCACAGCACTGTACATATATCCTTTCTCTTCTTAGATGCTCCAACTAGGGTTGCAAAAAATCTATGCATCCATCCATCATTACCTGACGATACATCTCCAGGTGGATCCGTCCCAGTCGTCCTGTTCCTCTGTGTACAGGCGAATGTTGTGTTGGGCGTCAGTCTGCAGCCAGTACATCAGGCCCTGTCTGTCTCTGCCCAAGGGCTGCAGCCTCATTGCCTCCGCCTCCTCCTCGTTCACCAACGTCTTGAACTTCAGGTTGTCATCAAACTGGATCTCACACAGGTACTGGGGTCAGAGAGACGAGGGGGTTAGGGTCAGACAGAGAGAAGAAAACAGTACAGTGCCTTCAGAAAGTACTCACAGCCCTTTACTTTTTCCACATTTCATTGCCATTTTTTTGTCAACGATCTACACAAAATACTCTAATTTCAAAGTGAAAAAATAAATAAAATGATTAATGGAAAACAAATATGTTAAAAGAATCACCTTCAGCAGCAATTACAGTTGTGGGTCTTTCTGGGTTAGTCTCTAAGAGCTTTGTAAACCTGGATTGTATAATATTTGCCCATTTTTTTCTTTTTTAAATTCTTCAAGCTCTGTCAAGTTGGTTGTTGATCATTGCTGGACAGCCATTTTCAAGTCTTGCCATAGATTTTAAGCCGGATAAGTAAAAACTGTAACTAGGCCACTCAGGAATATTCAATGCCATCTTGGTAAGCAACTCCAGTGTATAATTGGCCTTGTGTTTTAGGTTATTGTCCTGCTGAAAGGTGGATTTCTCTCCCAGTGTCTGTTGGAAAGCAGACTGAACCAGACTTCCCTCTAAGATTTTGCCTGTGCTTAGCCCTATTCCGTTAATTTTTTTTTTTTTTTTAACTCCCTCGTCCTTGCCGATGACAAGAATACCCATAACATGATGCAGCCACCACCATGCTTGAAAATATGAAGAGATGTATGCGTTAGATTTGCCCCAAACATAATGCTTTGTATTCTGGACAAAAATATAATTTCTTTGCCTCATTTATTTCAGAATTACTTTAGTGCCTTATTGCAAACAGGATGCATGTTTTGTAATATTTTTTTATTCTGTACAGGCTTCCTTCTTTTCAATCTGTCATGTAGGTTAGTATTGTGGAGTAACTAAACTCAGCAAAAAAAGAAACGTCCTCTCACTGTCATCTGCGTTTATTTTCAGCAAACTTACCATGTGTAAATATTTGTATGAACCTATCAAGATTCAACAACTGAGACATAAACTGAACAAGTTCCACAGACACGTGACTAACAGAAATTGAATAATGTGACCCTGAATAAGGTGGGGGGGGGGGGGGGGGGGGGGGTCAAAATCAAAAGTAACAGTCAGTATCTGGTGTGGCCACCAGCTGCATTAAGTACTAGAGGTCAACCGATTAATCGGGGCGATTTCATGTTTTCATAACAATCGGTAATCAGCATTTTTGGACACCGATTTTGGCCGATTACATTGCACTCCACGAGGAGACTGCGTGGCAGGCTGACTACCTGTTATGCGAGTGCAGCAAGGAGCCAAGGTAAGGTGCTAGCTAGCATTAAACTTATCTTATAAAAAACAATCAATCTTAACATAATCATTAGTTAACTACACATGGTTGATGATATACTAGTTTATCTAGCTTGTCCTGCGTTGCATATAATCAATGCGGTGCCTGTTAATTTATCATTGAATCACAGCTTACTTCGCCAAACGGGTGAATTAACAAGCGCATTCGCGAAAAAAGTACTGTCGTTGCACCAATGTGTACCTAACCATAAACATCAATGCCTTTCTTAAAATCAATACACAAGTATATATTTTTAAACCTGCATATTTAGTTAATATTGCCTGCTAACATGAATTTCTTTTAATTAGGGAAATTGTGTCACTTCTCTTGCGTTCTGTGCAAGCATAGTCAGGGTATATGCAGCAGTTTGGGCCGCCTGGCTCGTTGCGAACTGTGTGAAGACCATTTCTTCCTAACAAAGACCGTAATTAATTGTCCAGAATTGTACATAATTATGACATAACATTGATGGTTGTGCAATGTAACAGCAATATTTAGACTTAGGGATGCCACCCGTTAGATAAAATACGGAACGGTTCCATATTTCACTGAAAGAATAAACGTTTTGTTTTCAAAATTATAGTTTCCAGATATGACCATATTAATGACCTAAGGCTCGTATTTCTGTGTGTTATTATACTATAATTAAGTCTAGGATTTGATAGAGCAGTCTGACTGAGCGGTGGTAGGCAGCAGCAGGCTCGTAAGCGTTCATTCAAACAGCACTTTCCTGCATTTGCAAGAAGCTCTTCGCTCTGCTTCAAGCATTGCGCTGTTTATGACTTCAAGCCTATCAACTCCCGAGATTAGGCTGGCAATACTAAAGTACCTATTAGAACATACAATAGTCAAAGGTATATGAAATACAAATGGTAAATAGAGAAATAGTCCGATAATAACTACAACCTAAACCTTCTTATCTGGGAATATTGAAGACCCATGTTAAAAGGAACCACCAGCTTTCATATGTTCTGAACAAGGAACTTAAAAGTTAGCTTTTTTACATGGCACATATTGCACTTTTACTTTCTTCTCCAACACTTTGTTTTTGCATTATTTAAACCAACTTGAACATGTTTCATTATTTATATGAGACTAAATTGATTTTATTGATGTATTATATTAAGTTAAAATAAGTGTTCATTCAGTATTGTTGTAATTGTCATTATATATATATATAAATAAAAATCTGTATCTGCTTTTTTTAGTCCTCCAATAATCGGTATCGGCATTAAAAAATTATAATCGGTCGACCTCTATTAAGTACTGCTGTGCATCTCCTCCTCATGGACTGCAACAGATTTGCCAGTTCTTGCTGTGAGATGTTACCCCACTCTTCCACCAAGGCACCTGCAAGTTCCCGGACATTTATGGGGGGAATGACCCTAGCCCTCACCCTCCGATCCGACAGGTCCCAGACGTGCTCAATGGGATTGAGATCCGGGCTCTTCGCTGGCCATGGCAGAACACTGACATTCCTGTCTTGCAGAAAATCACGCACAGAACGAGCAGTGGCATTGTCATGCTGGAGAGTCATGTCAGGATGAGCCTGCAGGAAGGGTACCACATGAGGGAGGAGGATGTCTTCCCTGTAATGCACAGCGTTGAGATTGCCTGCAATAACAACAAGCTCAGTCTGATGATGCTGTGACACACCGCCCCAGACCATGATGGACCCTCCACCTCCAAATCGATCCCACTCCAGAGTACAGGCCTCGGTGTATCGCTCATTCTTTTGACGATAAACGCAAATCCGACCATCACCCCTGGTGAGACAAAACCGCGACTCGTCAGTGAAGAGCACTTTTTGCCAGTCCTGTCTGGTCCAGCGACGGTGGGTTTGTGCCCATAGGCGACATTGTTGCCGGTGATGTCTGGTGAGGACCTGCCTTACAACAGGCCTACAAGCCCTCAGTCCAGCCTCTCTCAGCCTATTGTTGTTGCCATCCTGTACCTGTCCCGCAGGTGTGATTTTCGGATGTACCGATCCTGTGCAGGTGTTGTTACACCTGGTCTGCCACAGGACCATCAGCTGTCCATCCTTTCTCCCTGTAGTGCTGTCTTAGGCGTCTCACAGTACAGACATTGCAATTTATTGCCCTGGCCACATCTGCAGTCCTCATGCCTACTTGCAGTATGCCTAAGACACATTCACGCAGATGAGCAGGGACCCCGGGCATCTTTCTTTTGGTGTTTTTCAGTCAGTAGAAAGGCCTCTTTAGTGTCCTAAATTTTCATAACTGTGACCTTAATTGCCTACTGTCTGTAAGCTGTTAGTGTCTTAACGACCGTTCCACAGGTGTATGTTCATTAATTGCTTATGGTTCATTGAACAAGCATGGGAAACAGTGTTTAAACCCTTTACAGTGAAGATCTGTGAAGTTATTTGGATTTTTACAAATTATCTTTGAAAGACAAGGTCCTGAAAAAGGGCAGTGTCTTTTTTTGCTGAGTTTACAATGTTGTTGATCCATCCTCAGTTCTCTCCTATCACAGCCATTTAACTCTGTAACTGGTTTAAAATCACCATTGGCCTCATGGTGAAATCCCTGAGCAGTATCCGTACTCTCCGTCAACTGAGTTAGGAAGGATGCATGTAGCTTTGTAGTGACTGGGTGTATTTATACACCATCCAAAGTGTAATTAATCGCTTCACCATGCTCAAAGGGATATTTAATGTCTTTTTTTTTATCAATCTTCCAATAGGTGCCCTTCTTTGCAGTTTCGTTGTTGTATCTGTGCTTGAAATTCACTCCTCGGCTGAGGGATCTTACGGGTAATTGTATGTGTGGGGTACAGAGATGAGTCATTCAAAAATCATGTTAAACACTATTATTTCACACAGAGTTAGTCCATGCAACTTATTATCTGACTTGTTAAGCACATTTGTACTAATGAAGTTATTTAGGCTTGCCATACAAAGGGGTTAAATACTTATTGACTCAAGATATTTCAGCTTTTAATTTTGTATTAAATATGTAAATATTTCTAAAGACATTATTCCACTTTGACATTATGGGGTATTGTGTGTAGAACAGTGACACAAAGTCTACATTTTAAATTCAGGCTGTAACAACAAACTGTGGAAAAATTCAAGGGGTGTGAATACTTTCTGAAGGCACTGTATATTACCAATATGCTGTTCATACATAGAGTAGATGTCACAGCAGATGTAAAGAGGTGGACTAGTGTGATAGTCTGCACAAGGTGTGTGTGTCTTACTTTGAGGATGCTGGTTTTGCACTCCATGCTCAAATCCTGGTAGCCCTTGTGTTCCAGCTCCCATGCCCAGTTACTGTTGATGTCCTGGCATACCTGTGTGATAAATATACAGTCATTACAGGTGTACACACACACGCACACACACACACCACACACACACACACACACACAGCTCACCTTAGCCAGGTACCTCTCCCACTTGTCTGCAGACACAGACTTGCCAAGCTTCCTCAGGAGCTTGACATGCAGCTCCACCAGCGGCTTGGGAACTGAGAGAGATACACAGAGAGATAATACATTAGTTAATACATTATTTTGTTATAAAACTAAACACACGGTCATAACACCAGCTTGTATAACACTAAACACCTATTACAACACCCAATGTGCTGTGGGAATACAAAACAAAATCAACATTCTCCTTCATTTATTCTGATCGTCTGTGTAATTCACATTGATTCACACTTTCTTAAAATTATTCTCAAAGATCTAGCTAACAGTGGCACGGGTGGAGGTAAGATCAACAACAACTGTGATTCATTGTCATTTTTTGCATTAATATAAAAAACACGACGACGTTTTTGGTGAACAAGGGAGGGAATGTGGAAAAAACTAACAACGTTATCGCGGAAGTCTACATACAGTTAACTAACTAGCTAGCTAGTAACAACATATTTCCTACAGATACTGTAACGTTAGTAGCTAGCTAGGTACGCCACACACTGCTAGCCAGATAGCTAGCTGGCTAAATCGTGACAAGAAAGCCTCAGTAGCTACCATTGTCTCTAAAGAGGATTTAAATAGTTAAAAACTGTGGCAAATGTACAGTCTGAGGAATTTGAAATCAGCGGTATTTTATTTGAATGAATTGATAGCCACCAGCAAAACTAATGTTAGCTTGGTTTAGCATGAAGTTGGCTAGCACGGCTATATCACGCATTGCGCCTGCGCGAAATTGACAGTCAGCCACCCTGTACTTGCCAAGTAACGTTCGTGTTTTTATCGGACTATTTTGACAACTGTTTACGACACGATTTGCCACAATACGAGATCGATTCTATTCAAACAGTATTTACTCATACACAATGGGGCTGAGTTTGATACTTTTCTTGCACTAGTATGGGCAGGCAAGCATGGAAAAGTACACCTGATCACTAGCTAGCTAGCTAACAAAATGAAGCTAGCTAACTAGCTGGTTTGGTAATTCAAGCAGGAATGGCAAGTTAGCTACTTATCAAATAGTTAAGTAACGGTACATCTAGCTAGCTACATCAATCAGTAACGTTAGCCAGTTATACCCAGGCACATGTCACAGTGTGTGTGTGGAACCCCCCAGCCAGCTAGCTGTACTGGCTCCCCCCTGACCACCCAGCTAGCTAGCAAGTCAGTGATGAGGATGCTGAGACCCTCTTCCTCTCTCTTCCCACCTGTCGATGTGTCCCGGAGATACCTCTCCATCTGCGGAAACGTGAGTTCGGGGAGGTCCAGGGCTTGTCCGTAGCGCTCTAGAAACGAGCAGACCACTGCGAAACTGGGGCAGAGACCGGGGTTTGAGCCCTGCGCTGCCGCTAAAGCAGCCATTTTTCCAGCCGGGGAGTAGGATGAGAATGAACGGAGTTGGGAGGACAGAAAAGAGCCCAGAATTCAGCGCGCCAACATCGCATCGTGGGTGGCTCTGTGACCAGGTAGTCCCCCCACTTCTACCCCCCCCAGGGACGCAAGTTTCAAACATCAAGAATGTTAATGTTGTGGTTTATTATCTAGGCCCATATGATTACTAAACATTTCATGACCTAGTAGGAAAATGAGTCATATAGCTAGCAGGGATATTTTAGGTGCTCTACAGTCTATATGTTATAACGTTGCGGCCATCGTGCATAATATAGCTAGTCTTTTTATTTCACATAGCTACGATAGTTGGCGAATTACGTCAGTGGATACAATATTCACAGCAATGTCCACACTGTAACGTCACCCGTTTATGTAAAATACAAATGTGATTTGTGGAAAAAGACAGGAGGACCAGCACTGGTTGGATGCGGATCTTGCGCACCCCACCGGTGTAAATGCGGCGTGTGATTGGATAGAATATTTGACGGAGGGGGGCGTGTACAGACGCTAGAGGGAGGGTAGGCAACTCTACATACAGTGCCTTCATAAAGTCAATACTGGTGGGTATAATTTCTGGAACGTTCCAACAGGAATCTGTTCCATAACTTCGTAAATAACAAGGATGTCAACAAACAACGCATACAAAGTTGTATAGCGACAGAATGAGATACCAGGTAGGGAGTGGGCTATTTAATTACGTTTTTCACTCACCACGTTTATTCCGGAAAATGTCTGTCCTCACTCGGGTAGCCTATTAAGAATAAGCTACGTGGTGAGTTGATGCCTATTAGTCAACTAGTTGAATTGATCATGCTACTTTGTATGCGTTGTTTGTTGGCAACCTTGTACTTTACGCAGTTTTTGGAACAGATTCCTGTTGGAACGTTCCACAAATTAGAGTGAGAATCTGCGAGAATGTGAGAATCTGTCTCACTTGTTGTTTGAATGTAAATTTGTGTCAGAATTTTGTGAAAACCTTGAAAAATACTTATTTACCATTATAAACACTGGCCATGTTTTTGAAATGAAGGATTTAATATGTTACTATTGCAATGATAATAAGACCATTGAAATGATTGTGCATTATTTGTATTCTAATGGCCAATACTTTATACACAAACAAAAATTCAAAAATTCTATACCAAAATTACATTTTTTTAAATTGAATTTAACTATTTTATTAAAGCATTAACCCTAGTGAATAACAAGAATAACATTTTCCTTAGTCATTATAATAAGATTTTTTCAGAGTTATTACAATTGCACTAGAATTGTTAATTTTTTTATTACTTGATATTTTTTGTATGTTTTAGTATTTTCTCTTTAATAGTTGTTGTGTTTTGTATGATGTAACAATGTAGATTGTTGATTTGTATTTTGAATAATAAATGGGGGAAAAAAGCAAAAAACCAAAAGCAAATATATTGAAAATGAAATACAGAAATATCAAATTGATATAAGTATTCACAACCCTGAGTCAATACTTTGTTGAAGCACCTTTGGCAGCGATTACATCTCTAAGAGCTTTCCACACCTAGATTGTGAAACATTTGCACATTATTCTTTTCAAAATTATTCAAGCTCTGTCAAATTGATTGCTAATCATTGCTAGACAACCATTTTCAGGTCTTGCCATAGATTTTCAAGTACATTTAAGGTTAAACTGTAACTAGGCCACTCAGGAATATTCACTGTCTTCTTGGTTAGCAACTTCAGTGTACATTTGGCCTTGTTTTAAGTTATTGTCCTGCTGAAAGGTGAATTAATCTCCCAGAGTCTGGTGGTGTGGGGGGGAAACTATTTCTGATTGGCTGTGCCTGGCTCCCCAGTGGGTTGGCCTGGCTCCCAAGTGGGTGGGCCTATGCCCTCCCAGGTCCACACTAGGTTGTGCCCCTGCCCAGTCATATGAAATCCATAGATTAGTGCCTAATTTATTTATTTTAATTGAATGATTTCCTTATATGAACTGCAACTCAGCAAAATCTTTGAAATTGTTGCATGTTGCATTTATATTTTTGTTCAGTATATATGGTGATACTGATGTCAACATGTAGGCTAGAACATACATGGGCAACTAAACACTAACCCTCTGCTTATAGCTATCCGGATTTCAGACCTTTCAAAACTACAAACATCAAAGGGTTAGGGGGGGCCAAGGGGAAGGTTAGGGAGCAAATTGAGATCAGCTTTCTGTGTAGGCCTAGTCTACCCTACTCACATATTGTGGCGACCCTGAATATTTATGAACCGTCTCAGTGCTTCTCCTTCTAATAGGGCGCTTCCCCTTTAATTCCACATTAAATAGCCAGCATCAGCTGCGCAAAGGTGAAGTTGTGATTGAGACATGAAGGAGGATGTGTACTACCTTCAGTTTATGAAGCTTCGCCATTACGTTTGTTTTGTTGCCTTACAGTGTGTTTTGTAGCCTTAAAGCGAGTTTACCCAGGATTGGATCCACTCTGTGCGTCTGTGGACTACAACTCTCCGTTGGTTTTCGTGGACTTTTCTCCGCTGGAGATCTGTTGGCGGATTGTCTGACTGACCGACTGACTACAACTTTTTGTACACGGAATTTCATTTGTTTGGGGTGATGTATATTGTGATTTATGTAGTTGTGAGGACGTATTATTCTTTGGTTAGTCTTTGATACGCTTTATAGTTGTGTTACAAAATAAGTGTTATTTTGAGTGTATGAATATACTGGGTTTATGCTACGGACAAACGTTGCGTGACTAAGGTCACTTGAGTCACTGAACTTATTTACCGGGCTGGACTCTTTTTATGCCCGAGGTACAGGACATTTCTAAATGAACATAAGTGCATTAATTGTTATTGTGTGTGATCATTTATTTTGTTAATACAACCACGCAAAAGAATACACTTGTTTGAAGTTCTTTCCAATGTTTTAAGGGGTTTATGAAAAGTATATTTCCATCCTTACTTTTACATAAGTCCTTTGTATTGGTGTGACTTGACGGACCAGATGGGACTCATTCCCTCCCAAACTAAAAGGAGAAACCAATGCTTTCTCTGGTAGGCACAACCTACCTGCCACCCCTATAAATAACCTCAAGTCAAAACCGTTACAATATGCTCAGTTCGCAGGTCCTGCTCTCCTTCTTTCCTTAAATTGAGCCAGGAAAGGTAGCCTTAAGGAAACCAGCTTGATCTCGCAATAGCTCACATTCTGTTTCACTCTAAATTAAATGTGAGTGCAGCGATTGGTCTGATTGACCAGGCTAATGGAGAGGAGCAGTGGTCCTAAACTTGGCAGTGGCTAGTTGAGGTTGTAGTGACGTCTAAAAGTCCAGCAGGTGGAACCATTTTACTGATGTGTAGACTATTAGATCAGGCTAGATGGAAAACAAATCTCCACTACACCTACCCAACATCATCCCCAGAGATCTGACCTGGTTAGCACTGTGTTTGGGATGGGATTCACATGGCTGTTGTCCATAAATCAATGCTGTTGTCAGAGGGCTTTTTCTACTCTAGTCTGACTGTGTAATCTTTCCAAGTCTTGTTGAAGGGCGTCCATTTCTGACCAGACTGTCGTCAGCCTCTTCCAGCCTGATCAATTCATCAACCACAGCCAAATGCCTGTTACAATGTTATAGACCATGTCAACCACAACCATCCTCTACCTCTCTGTGCTACTTTTGACTAGAGCCCTATGGGCCCATATCAAAAGTAATGCACTACAGTACATAGGGACCCATTTGGAACACACACATTATAGAACCATCTCAACCACAGTCTACTCTATGGGCACAGCTAACCTGATTAGCCTACATTGTTAGCTGGCAGCAGGAGGCTATATGTGTATGACACATTTGTTTGCAGTAAACCAGCAGACTGTATGTTTACAGATCAGACTGACCTATGGCCATTCATCTCTATTATAATCCTACGCAGAGAGCAGACATACCCTGTAAACCTGACAATCAGACTTAAGCCAAGCTCTTTCCTCAAACCTCACATCTCATCTCAACCCTTAAATCACGTTATGACATTTTGATTCAGTCAGTGTTATGGGTTGTACATACAGTTGAAGTTAGAAGTTTACATACACCTTAGCCATATACATTTAAACTCAGTTATTCACAAATCCTGACATTTAATCCTAGTAAAAATTCCCTGTTTTAGGTCAGCTAGAATCGCCACTTTATTTTATGAATGTGAAATGACAGAATAATAGAGAACGATTTATTTCAGTTTTTATTTCTTTCATCACATTCCCAGTGGGTCAGAAGTTTACATACACTCAATTAGTATTTGGTAACATTGTCTTTACATTTTTTTAAACTTGGGTCAAACGTTTCGTGTAGCCTTCCACAAGCTTCCCACAATAAGTTGGGTGAATTTTGGCCCATTCCTCCTGACAGAGCTGGTGTAACTGAGTCAGGTTTGTAGGCCTCCTTGCTCGCACATGCTTTTTCAGTTCTGCCCACAAATGTTCAATGGGATTGAGGTCAGGGCTTTGTGATGGCCACTCCAATACCTTGACTTTGTTGTCCTGAAGCCATTTTGTCACAGCTTTGGAAGTATGCTTGGGGTCATTAGCCATTTGGAAGACCCATTTGCGACCAAGCTTTAACTTCCTGACTGATGTCTATGAGATGTTGCTTCAATATATCCACATAATTTTCCTTCCTCATGATGCGGTCTTGTGTTATTTTGTGAAGTGCACCAGTCCCTCCTGAAGCAAAGCACCCCCACAACATGATGCTGCCACCCCTGTGCTTCATTGTTGGGATGGTGTTCTTCAGCTTGCAAGCCTCCCCCTTTTTCCTCTAAACATAACAATGGTCATTATGGCCAAACAGTTCTATTTTTGTGTCATCAAACCAGAGGACATTTCTCCAAAAAGTATGATCTTTGTCCCCATGTGCAGTTGCAAACCGTAGTCTTTTTTATGGCGGTTTTGGAGCAGTGGCTTCTTCCTTGCTGAGCTGCCTTTCAGGTTATGTCGATATAGGACTCGTTTTACTGTGGACATAGATACTTTTGTACCTGTTTCCTACAGCATCTTCACAAGGTCCTTTGCTGTTGTTCTGGGATTGATTTGCACTTTTCGCACCAAAGTACGTTCATCTCTAGGAGACAGAACGCGTCTCCTTCCTCAGCGGTATAATGGCTGCATGGTCCCATGGTGTTTATACTTGCGTACTCTTATTTGGACAGAGGAACGTGGTACCTTCAGGCATTTGGAAATTGCTCCCAAGGATGAACCAGACTTGTGGAGGTCTACACATTTTTTTTCTGAGGTCTTGGCTGACTTCTTTTGATTTTCCCATGATGTCACGCAACGAGGCACTGAGTTTGAAGGTGGGCCTTGAAATACATCCACAGGTACACCTCCGATAGGCTATTGACATAATTTGAGTCAATCAGAAGCTTCTAAAGCCATGACATCATTTTCTGGAATTTTCCAAGCTGTTTAAAGGCATAGTCAACTTAGTGTATGTAAACTTCTGACCCACTGGAATTGTGATACAGTGAAATAATCTGTCTGTAAACAATTGTTGGTAAAATGATTTGTTTCATGCACAAAGTAGATCCTAACCGACTTGCCAAAACTATAGTTTGTTAACAAGAAATTTGTGGAGTGGTTGAAAAATGAGTTTTAATGACCCCAACCTAAGTGTATGTAAACTTCCGACTTCAACTGTACCTCAGCCAAATGTAGATTCATATATTTGAACTGCAGACCGCAACCAATAGTCCAGGGCTGGGTTTCCCAAAAGAATCGTAGACTAAGATCATCGTATTTCCATTGAAACAAAATGGACGAAAGATCTTCTTAGTGCTACGATGCTTTTGGGAAACTCAGCCCAGTTCTGAAGAATGTTGAAGGACAGACACACACACAATTTGCGTAACAGATCTCTCCTTCCATATGTTCACAAAACAAAAGCAAATCATGAGCTCTATTTAGCTGACGATTATATTAGCAGCAGCAGCTGATGATGATATTAGCAACAGGAACAGGCTGGAAATGACTTTGAAGTTTAAGGTTGGGATAAAATTGTCAGAACGCTTCCTCCAGTCATGTCCAGTAGAGGGCGCTGTGTCTCTGTTCTGCAGGTCATACTGAATTTGTCCCAAATGACACCCTTTTTCCTATTTTAGTGCATTACTTTTGACCAGGTCCCTGGTTGAAAGTAGTACATTATATAGGGAGGGAATAGGGTGCCATTTTGAACACAAACCTGGAGGTTCAGCTGATGTCTCCACGGAGGAGAGGAGGGGAAAGCTGTTAAAATGCATCGACATAGAGGGCTTAGCAGCAACACAGGGAAAACACAGGGATCACACACATACTAAAAATGTATATGCTCATTGTAATGTAAATTGTCTTGGGTAAAAGGGTCTGTTATGTGGCATTACGTTATATGTCTACAGGCCTATCGGTTCCTCTGAACTTTCTAAAGGGATAAGAAAAGGTTATGTTCAAAAGTTGTGTTCTGTTACTACTGAGTCTAGCATAGGGAGATGTAAATGAAAGTACGTAGGGAGCTTTCCACAGGAAAGGACAGTCAGTCAACATGATTTTAATGTACAAAATCAACATAGCACCTTTTTCCCCTTACATTCTGTCTTGAGAGAGGAAGAAAAGCGAGAGAGAGAGTTCTCGTCTTTAGTGTCTATCGTGTGAACCTAGGAGGGACATATGTTTGACATTAGTTTCACCACCATCAGACTAACTGTCTGCAAACATCATTCACAGACACATCTTCATGGCACAGACTAATGAGAAAACCAGTCATCTTACAAACCATTGGCTATAGACCCAGTATAGCACACATCATTGGTTATACAGTGGGTATCATAAGTATTCACCCCCCTTGGATTTTAATTCACGAGTAATTTTGTAACAAAATAAAATATGTCAAAGTGGGGTAAAAAATTAAACATTTCCTAAAGAGAAATTAAACACTAATATGCCTTGATTAGATAAGTATGCACCCCCGAGTCAATACATGTTAGAGACTATTGCTGCCAAAGGTGTTTCTAAGAGCTTTGCACACCTGGATTGTACAATATTTATATACACAAAAGTATGTCGACACCCCTTCATATTAGTGGATTCGGCTATTTCAGCCACACAGATTACTGGCAGGTGTATAAAATCGAGCACACAGCCATGCTCCATAGACAAACATTGGCAGTAGAATGGCCTTACTGAAGAGCTCAGTGACTTTCGATGTGGCACTGTCATAGGATCCTACCTTTCCAACAAGTCAGTTCCTAACATTTCTGCCCTGCTAGAGCTGCCCCGGTCATCTGGAAGTGCTGTTATTGTGAAGTGGAAACGCCTAGGAGCAACAATGGCTCAGCCGGAAAGTGGTAAGGCACACAAGCTCACAGAACGGAACCGCCGAGTGATGAAGCGCGTAGTGCGTAAAAATCATCTGTCCTCAGTTGCAACACTCACTACCGAGTTCCAAACTTCCTCTAGAAACAACGTCAGCGCAAGAACTGTTCGTCGGAAGCTTAATGAAATAGGTTTCCATGGCCAAGCAGCATAAGATCACCATGCGCAATGCCAAGTATCGGCTGGAGTAGTGTAAAGCTCACCACCATTGGACTCTGGAGCAGTGGAAACGCGTTCTCTGGAGTGATGAATCACGCTTCACTATCTGGCAGTCCGACGGTCGATTCTGGGTTTGGCGGATATCAGGAGAACGCTTCCTGCCCTAATGCATTGTGCGAACTGTAAAGTTTGGTGGAAGAGGAATAATGGTCTGGGGCTGTTCTTCATGGTATGGGCTAGGCCCCTTAGTTCCAGTGAAGGGAAATCTTAACGCTACAGCATACAATGACATTATAGACAATTCTGTGCTTCCATCTTTGTGGCAACAGTTTGGGGGAGGCCTTTTACTGTTTCAGCATGACAATGCCCCCGTGCACCAAGCGAGGTGCATACAGAAATGGTTTGTCGAGATGGGTGTAAAAGAACTTGACTGGCCTGTACAGAGCCCTGATCTCAACCCCATCATACACCTGGGATGAATTGGAACACCGACTGCGAGCCAGGCCTAATCACCCAACATCAGTGTCCAACCTCACTAATGCTCTTGTGGCTGAATGGAAGCAAGTCCCCGTAGCAATATTCCAGCATCTAGTGGAAAGCCTTCCCAGAAAAGTAGAGGTTGTTATTGCAGCAGAGGGGGAGCAAATCCATATTAATGCCCATGATTTTGGAATGAGATTTTCAACAAGCAGGTGTCCACATACGTTTGGTCATGTAGTGTACTTATAAAAATTATTCAAGGTGTTCGGGGTTATGGCTACCCAGCTAGCACCAAATGTTCCCACAACTTTAGAGAACATTCCCTTAGTAAATTACCTAACGTTTTCATAGGAATGTGGAGAATGGAGACCATTTCCTTAATGTCCAATACTACTTATTCAGAATGTGGTTACCATGTTCTCAGAATTTTAGATATGTTCTAGACACATTTCATGGGAATGTGCAAGAACATTTGTGTCCAGTTTTCTGAGGGTTAGGAGAATATTCCATCAATGTCCCCCCCAAACATAAACAGAACATGGTTGTCAAGTTCTCAGAACATAAAGATATTAATGTTGTAGACACATTTCATGGGAACATTGCAAGAACATTCATGTGCCGGTTTTCTGTGTGTGAACATTGATCTATTCATAGCTCTTTGTTTGTTGGCAAGGTTAGGGATACTCATACCCTTTAATATACAGTGTTTTCATCTTGACTTCAAAGTTTATTCAGCCTATTGCTTATACCTATCAAGTGTTTTCATCTACATAAGTGCCAAGGTAAGATGGTTTAGGGTTTCTTCTGGACAGGGCCTTTCTACAGTATACTGGCCCAATAAGCGCACACACACTAGAGATATATATCCCTTATTAGGAAAGTGGTTAGGGCGTTTGTCGCTGGTGGCCAGGGTTCGAGACCAGCTAGGGGAGTCACCCTACAGTCACCCTACTCTCACATTCTTAGCAATATACACTCACCTGCCAGTTTATTAGGTACACACATCTAGTACCTGGTCGAACCACCCTTTTGCCTTCAGAACATCCTGAATTCTCAGGGGAATGAATTCTACATGTCGGAAACATTCCACGGGGATGTTGGTCCATGTTAATGTGATGGCATCACAGTTTCTGCAGATTGGACGCCAGTACACCACTGACACCAGACAAGATGTGGTCATGGACACATGCTGCTTACGCCAAATTCTGACTCTGCCATCAGCATGATGCAAAAGAAACTGGGATTCGTCGGACCAGGCAAAGTTTTTCCACTCCTCAGTGTTAGTGATCACTTGCCCACTGGAGCCACTTTATTCTTGTTTTTAGCTGATAGAAGTGACTCACTGTCTGTAGGAGCTATCCATTTTCGTGAATGGGGTGGTGTACCTAATAAAACTGACCAGTGAGTGTATGCTAATGTCATTATTTGGCAACAGTTACAACACACCTATCTGATCTAATTAAAATGGTATATGTGGTGTATATTTCCAAAATATGATAGTTCTCTTTGAGATGCTCAGCTATGTAGAATGAATGAATTCTGATCATTTATGAGGTAGTGGAAATGTGTTTGCGGTTCAATTAAAAACTTGTTTTAATTAGATCTGAAAGGTGTGTTGTAACAGTTGCCAAATAATGGCATTGAGAGTAGGGTGATTCCCCCAGCGGGTCTTGAACCCAGGTCATATGTGTAACCGATGTGAAATGGCTGGCTAGTTAGCGGTGGTGCGCGCTAATAGCCTTTCAACCGGTGACGTCACTCGCCTTGAGACCCTGAAATAGTGTTACCCTTGCTCGGCAAGGGCCGCGGCTTTTGTGGAGCGATGGGTAACGATGCTTCGTGGGTGACTGTTGTTGATGTGTGCAGAGGGTCCCTGGTTCGCGCCATGGTCGGGGCGAAGGGACTGACGTAAAGTTAAACTGTTACATTGGTGACGTCACCGTTTGAAAGGCTATTAGCGCGCACCACCGCTAACTAGCTAGCCATTTAACATCGGTTACATCAGCACCAATAACGAACACCCTAAACACTGCCCCAGTAATGGATATCTCTAGGACATGTGCTTATTGGGCCAGTATAGTTAGTCCCTGTCCTTTCCATAAAAAAAACCTACCTCCCTAGGCACTTGTGTAGATCTGAAACAACTTTATAGGTGTACGACTAAGAACTAGGGTGATCAGGCAGGTCAAGAACAGGCAAGAGTCCAAACGGTACAGGGCGGCAGGCAGAATGGTCAGGCAGGCGGGCTCAGTGTCAGGACAGGCTTGAGGTCAAAACCAGGAGGAGTAGAAGAAACAGACTAGGAAAACCATGAACTCAGAAAACACGCTGGTAAGCTTGACAAGACGAACTGGCAAGACAGAACACAGGTATAAATACACTGAGGGTAATAGGGAAGATGGGTAACACCTGGAGGGGGTGGAGACAATCGCAAGGACAGGTGAAACAGATCAGTGTGACAAATGGAGAGGATTGAAGAGCAGGAAATAACTTTCTATAAACTCTTTGCTCAACTAAATACTGGAACAATGATCCACCTAGCACCACAGTCCATTTACTCTTATGTCATAAATTCTCTTCACCAATACCATAATAACAATACAGTTGACCCATAGGTGCAACCATTAGGGGACATGGATATTTCCTTGAATGCTAATTTCTTTATGATATTGTTCTTGAATCTGTGCTGTAGACTTGTAGCAAAAGGGTAATAACAGTAGTCCAGAAAAACACTGCCCTTCTCTCCCCCCCTCCCTCTGATATACAGTACATTTCCAGGTGATGCCTGCTGTCATAAGTCTCTGTGGTGTCCTAAGGTTGAAGTAGTGAGGGGGATGCAAGTGAGTTTAAGAAAGACGGTCCGTTTGAGAGCTAGTTTAGCGTTATGGTCTTCAGTCAGCCGTCTAAAAAGTGGTCGTGTCCCAAATGGCAGCCAACCCAGTGCACTATGGGTCCTGGTCAAAAGCTGTGCATTATATAGGTAATAAAACTTTAAGATTATCTAAGAAATCAGGAAATCTGTCAAACATTTTTACAGAAGAGATCTTAGTCGTCAATTTTACATTGATTCTAAGATGTTTGCAGTATTACCACCCTGCATACCACTGCTGGCTTGCTTCTGAAGCTAACCTGTTGGGGATGGGGGCGCTGTTTAGACTATTTATGCTAATGTGGCTAATTTTTTAAACGGCTTCCCACAAAATCCTTGATCGTACAATATGCATATTATTATTATTATTGGATAGAAAACAGTCTATAGTTTCTATAGGAGTTGAAATTTTGTCTCTAAGTGGAACAGAGCCCATTCTACAGCAATTTCCCTGACATGGAGTCAGATTTGAGAAACGTTGGCCACTTTTCTGAAGTCATTTAAAAGGGCACTGTCGTTGCTATGACTATACGGACACTTCTTACGTCTTCCCCTGGATGCCTTTACGTGATGACGATTCCAACGGGCTCGATTGCTCGTTCACAGGCCCTACAAATGAAAAAAACCTTTAGCTAGCAAGTCTTTTCTTGCTGCGTAACGCGCGTGGAAGACACCGACCCTCTCCTGTTCCAAGCGTTAGTTTAGCCTGTTATATTTCTCCGGTCATCTTTTCACTCGTTATAGGAGTTACAAACATCACAAAGTAGTTAATTTAAAGCGTTTTATAGCAATTTATATCCGTTTAGTGCGATTTTGGGACATTTATTTTTGCAACGATGTGAAAAGTTGGGCACGCTTTTCAGTTCATCCCGAACGTAGTTGACATTTCCACATGGCAAGAGGACAGCTTTCCACCAAAAGACGATTTCTCCCAAGAAAGGATCCTTTGCCCAAGATACTGATGGAAGAACAGCTCAAGGTAGGACATTTTTATTATGATAAATCGTGTTTCTGTCGAAACATTTTAGTGGCTTAGGACGCCATGTTTTTTGACGTAGCTTCGCTTGGCGCAAACTGTATTGAAAAGTAAGGATAAATTAAAAAATGTAATAACGCAATTGTATTAAGAATTAAATTGTCTATCAATCCCTGTCCACCCTATATTTTTTAGTCACGTTTATGAGTATTTATGTATAAGAGTAGATCACTGTCTAAGTGGCGCAAGGACGTTTTCTTTACCAGCTTGTCTACATTTCACATTGTCTAACCATGATTTTGGTGGCTAAATATAAACATTTTCGATCAAACTGTATATGCATGTTGTAATGTGATGTTACAGGAGTGTCATCGGAAGAATTCTGAGAAGGTTAGTGAAAAAATTAATATCTTTTGGCGATGTTGACTTTTATCGCTCACTTTGGCTAGAATCAATGCTGGGCTGCTAATTGCTATGTGCTAAGCTAATATAACGATTTATTGTGTTTTCGCTGTAAGACACTTAGAAAATCTGAAATATTGTCTGTATTCACAGGATCTGTGTCTTTCGATTCGTGTATGCTGTGTATTTTTACGAAATGTTTGATGATTAGTAGTTAGGTAAACACGTTGCTCATTGTAATTATTCTAGTCCATTTGTGATGGTGGGTGCAATTGTAAACTATGCCATATACCTGAAATATGCACTTTTTTCTAACAAAACCTATCCCATACCATAAATATGTTATCAGACTGTCATCTAATGAGTTTTTTTGTTGGTTAGGGGCTATAAATATCTTAGTTTAGCCGAATTGGTGATGGCTACTGGTGTTGGTGGACAAATAAAAGATGGTGGATTATGCTAATGTGTTTTTAGGTAATAGATGTACATCTTTACATATTGTGTCTTCCCTGTAAAACATTTTAAAAATCGGAAATGTTGACTGGATTCATAAGATCTGTGTCTTTCATTAGCTGTATTGGACTTTAATGTGTGAAAGTTAAATATTTAAAAAAAATATTTTTTTTGAATTTCGCGGCACTGGTTTTTCAGTGGGGGGGGGGGGGGGTGTGCCGCTAGCGCCACGCTGATCCTAGACAGGCTAAGCAGGGTTGGTCCTGGTCAGTCCCTGGATGGGAGACCAGATGCTGCTGGAAGTGGTGTTGGAGGGCCAGTAGGAGGCACTCTTTCCTCTGGTCTAAACAAAGATCCCAATACCCCAGGGCAGTGATTGGGGACACTGCTCTGTGTAGGGTGCCGTCTTTCGGATGGGTGTCCTGACTCTCTGAGGTCATTAAAGATCCCATGGCACTTGTCGTAAGAGTAGGGGTGTTAACCCCGGTGTCCTGGCTAAATTCCCAATCTGGCCCTCAACCATCACGGTCACCTAATAATGCCCAGTTTACAATTGACTCATTCATCCCCCTCCTCTCCCCTGTAACTATTCCCCAGGTCGTTGCTGCAAATGAGAACGTGTTCTCAGTCAACTTACCTGGTAAAATAACGGATAAATAAATTAAAAAAATTACATTTTCTCCAGTGAAGAAAAACGATTTGCAATTGTTAAATGACTACAAACACTTTATTTGAAGAAGCCCTACTGTTGACCAATCACAGATGAAGGGGCGTAGCTTGACTTACCTCAGTTTTTTGGGGTGTCCATGAATAGACCAAAAAACCTTGCAGAAGGCCAAAACGAACTGTTTTCAGATGGGAAGCAAGTGGACTATCAGGTATGAAGGTAAGACCCAGATGGAGACCACATCGAATAAACAATTGTTTAAAAAGTCAACGGGGGCAGGCGATAGACAGGTCAAGGCAGGCAGTGGTCAGTATACCATAGGTGGGGCAACTGTACTGGACCGCAGGCAGGCTCAGGCCAGTAATCCAGAGTGGGGCAAAGGTACAGGTCAGCAGGCAGGCAGAGTGGTCAGGCAGGCTCGGAGTCAGGACAGGCAACAGTCAAAACCAGGAGGGTGAGAAAAAAACCAGGAGGGCTGAATGACGACATGGATATTCAGCTAGCGGGATACACGCTGCACCGGCAAGAGATAACAGCACACTCCGGTAAGACAAGGGGGGAGGTCTGTGTATATTTGTAAACAACAGCTGGTGCACAAAATCTAAGGAAGTCTCTAGATTTTTCTCGCCTGAAGTAGAGTATATTGTGATAAATTGCAGGCCACACTACTTGCCTAGAGACTTTTCAGCTATACTTTTCGTGTCTGTTTTATTTACCACCACAGACAGATGCTGGCACTAAGATCGCACTCAGTCAGCTGTATAAGCAAACAGGAAATCACTCACCCAGAGGCGATGCTCCTAGTGGCCGAACACTTTAATGCAGGGAAACTTAAATCAGTTCTACCAAATTTACATCAACATGTTAAATGTGCAACCAGAGGGGGGAAAAATTCTAGATCACCTCTACTCGACACACAGAGACGCGTGCGTACAAGCTCTCCCTCGCCCTCTATTTGGTAAATCCCACCACAACTATATCCTCCTGATTCCTGGTTACAAGCAAAAAGTAAAGCAGGAAGCACCAGTGACTAGGTCTATAAAAAAGTGGTCAGATGAAGCAGATGCTAAACTACAGGACTGTTTTGCTAGCACAGACTGGAATATGTTCCCGGGATTCTTGCTATGGCATTGAGGAGTACCACATCAGTCACTGGCTTTATCAGTAAGTGGCATGAGGACGTCGTCCCCACAGTGACTGTACGTACATACCCCAACCAGAAGCCATGGATTACAGGCAACATTCGCACTGAGCTAAAGGGTAGAGCTGCCGCTTTCAAGGTGCGGAACTCTAACCCGGAAGCTTACAAGAAATCGTGCTATTTCCTGCAACGAACCATCAAACAGGCAAAGCGTCAATACAGGGCTAAGATTGAATCATACTACACCGGCTCCGACGCTCGTCTTATGTGGCAGGGCTTGCAAACTATTACAGACTACAAAGGGAAGCACAGCCGCGAACTGCCCAGTGACACGAGTCTACCAGACGAGCTAAATCACTTCTATGCTCGCTTTGAGGCAAGCAAAACTGAGGCATGCATGAGAGCATCAGCTGTTCTGGACGACTGTGTGATAACGCTCTCCGTAGCCGACGTGAGTAAGACCTTTAAACAGGTCAACATACACAAGGCTGTGGGGCCAGACGGATTACCAGGACGTGTGCTCCGGGCATGTGCTGACCAACTGGCAGGTGTCTTCACTGACATTTTCAATATGTCCATGATTAAGTCTGTCACGTTCCTGACCTTATTTCCTTTATTTTGTCTTTGTTTAGTCTGGTCAGGGCGTGAGTTGGGGTAGGCATTCTATGTTATGTGTTTCTATGTTGGGTTCAATGTATTAGCCTGATATGGTTCTCAATTAGGGGCAGGTGTTTTACGTTTCCTCTGAGAACCATATTAAGGTAGGCTGTTCTCACTGTTTGTTTGTGGGTGATTGTTCCTGTGTCAGTGTTTGTACCACACGGGACTGTTTCGTTTCATTTCGTTCGTTCGTGTGTGTGTTCCGTCCTGTTTGAGCGTTCATTTGTTTTGTTCTCAAGTTCAGGTCTGTTCACGTCGTTTGTTCAAGTGTTTTTTGTCTTCGTTTAAATAAACGTGATTATGTCTTTTAAACTACGCTGCATATTGGTCCGATCCTTGCTCCTCTTCAGATGAGGAGAAAGACGAGCGTTACAAAGTCTGTAATACCAACATGTTTCAAGCAGACCACCATAGTCCCTGTGTCCAAGAACAACAAGGCAACCTGCCTAAATGACTACAGACCCGTAGCACTTACGTCCGTAGCCATGAAGTGCTTTGAAAGGTTGGTAATGGCTCACATCAACACCATTATCCCAGAAACTCTAGACCCACTCCAATTTGCATACCGCCCAAACAGATCCACAGATGATGCAATCTCTATTGCACTTCACACTGCCCTTTCCCACCTGGATAAAAATAACACTTATGTGAGAATGCTATTCATTGACTACAGCTCAGCGTTCAACACCATAGTACCCTCAAAGCTCATCACTACGCTAAGGAACCTGGGACTAAACACCTCCCTCTGCAACTGGATCCTGGACTTCCTGACGGGCCGCCCCCAGGTGGTGAGGGTAAGTAGCAACACATCTGCCACGCTGATCCTCAACATGGAGCTGGGTGGGTGCTCAGTCCCCTCCTGTACTCCCTGTTCACCCACAACTGCATGGCCAGACATGAGTCCAACACCATCAAGTTTGCAGATGACACAACAGTGGTAGGCCTGATCCCCGACAACGACGAGACAGCCTATAGGGAGGAAGTCAGAGACCTGGCCGGGTGGTGCCAGAATAACAACCTATCCTTCAACGTAACCAAGACTAAGGAGATGATTGTGGGCTACAGGAAAAGGAGGACCAAGCACGCCCCCATTCTCATCGACAGGGCTGTAGTGGAGCATGTTGAGAGCTTCAAGTTCCTTGGTGTCCACATCAACAACAAACTAGAATGGTCCAAACACACCAAGACAGTCGTGAAGAGGGCACGACAAAGCCTATTCCCCCTCAGGAAACTAAAAAGATTTGGCATGGGTCCTGAGATCCTCAAAAGGTTCTACAGCTGCAACATCGAGAGCATCCTGACTGGTTGCATCACTGCCTGGTACGGCAATTGCTCGGCCTCTGACCGCAAGGCACTACAGAGGGTAGTGCGTACGGCCCAGTACTTCACTGGGGCTGAGCTGCTTGCCATCCAGGACCTCTACACCAGGCGGTGTCAGAGGAAGGCCCTAAAAGTTGTCAAAGACCCCAGCCACCCAAGTCATAGACTGTTCTCTCTACTACCGCATGGCAAGCGGTACCGGAGTGCTAAGTCTAGGACAAAAAGGCTTCTCAACAGTTTTTACCCCCATGCCATAAGACTCCTGAACAGGTAATCAAATAGCTACCCGTACTATTTGCATTGTGTGCCCCCACCAACCCCTCTTTTTACGCTGCTGCTACTCTCTGTTTATCATATATGCATAGTCACTTTAACTATATATTCATGTACATACTACCTCAATTGGCCGACCAACCAGTGCTCCCGCACATTGGCTAACCGGGCTATCTGCATTGTGCCCCACCCACCACCCGCCAACCCCTCTTTTACGCTGCTCTGTTCATCATATATGCATAGTCACTTTAACCATATCTACATGTACATACTACCTCAATCAGCCTGACTAACCGGTGTCTGTATGTAGCCTCGCTACTGTATATAGCCTGTTTTTTTACTGTTGTTTTATTTCTTTACCTACCTATTGTTCACCTAATACCTTTTTTTGCACAATTGGTTAGATCCTGTAATTAAGCATTTCACTGTAAGGTCTACTACACCTGTTGTGTTCAGCGCACGTGACAAATAAACTTTGATTTGAAGACTGTTGGAAAAGTATTCCAGGTGACTACCTCATGAAGCTGGTTGAGAGAATACCAAGCTGTCGTCAAGTTGTTTAACACTTTTTTTGGTTATTACATGATTCTATATGTGTTATTTCATAGTTTTGATGTCTTCATTATTATTCTACAATGTAGAAAATAGTAAAAATAAAGACAAACCTTTGAATGAGTAGGTGTGTCCAAACTTTTGACTGGTCTCCACCCGGCACAGCCAGAAGAGGACTGGCCACCCCTCATAGCCTGGTTCCTCTAGGTTTCTTCCTAGGTTTTTGTCTTTCTAGGGAGTTTTTCCTAGCCACCGTGCTTCTACACCTGCATTGTTTGGGGTTTTAGGCTGGGTTTCTGTACAGCACTTTGATATATCAGCTGATGTAAGAAGGGCTATGTAAATACATTTGATTTTATTAAATAAATTAGATTTGATACTGTACAATTGGTGTACTAGAAGCAATTTTTGGTACCATGATTGTCTTGGATTATATTTTTTGTATTTACACAAGGATAGACCACAAAGATTGCAATTTTTCCTTTCACTATAATTGGGATCCTGTTATGTTTTAACAATGCCTACAGTACGGCAGTTGGGCTTGAACTTCCGTGTCTTCAATGAGATGGGGCAGTCGTTCTGTGGCTTCAATAAGAGGAGGCAGTTGTTCCATGGCTTCAATGAGAGGGGGCAATCGTTCTCCCCTGCCTTTTCCCTATGTAGAGAAAAAAAACGTTTCAGAAGCTGTCAGTGTCCTCAGGTACCTAGGGCTCACACCTCTGTGGAATCGCTGTTGCCTCTTGGTGAAAAGATTATACCTTTTCAACTTGATCTTGCATGTAGTGTATGACTGAAGGGTTTGTTTTATTGAAGAAGACACTCCACCACAAAAATATAAATGCAACATGCAACAGTATCAAAGATTTTACTGAGTTACAGTTCATATAAGGAAATTAGTAAATGTTAATTAATTAATTAGGCCCTAATCTATGGATTTCACATGTGGGAATACAGATATACATCTGTTGGTCACAGATACCTTTTTTCTTAAAGGTAGGGGCGTGGAGCAGAAAACCAGTCAGTATCTGGTGTGACCACCATTTGCCTCATGCAGGGTGTTAGAGTTGAGAGTTGATCAAGCTGTTGATTGTGGCCTGTGGGATGTTGTCCCACTCCTCTTCAATTGTTGTGCGAAGTTTCTGGATATTGGTGGGAACTGGAAAATGAGGTCGTACACGTCGATGGTGAGCACTCCAAACATGCTCAATGGATGACATTTCTGGTGAGTATGCAGGCCGAGGAAGAACTGGGACATTTTCAGCTTCCAGTAATTGTGTACAGATCCTTGTGAAATGGGGCCATGCATTATCATGCTGAAACATGAGGTGATGGCGACGGATGAATGGTACAACAATGGGCCTCAGGATCTCGTCACGGTATCTCTATGCATTGAAATTGCCATCGATAAAATGCAATTGTGTCCATAGGATGTCTGCCCATACCATAACCCCACCATCACCATGGGGCACTCTGTTCACAGCATTGACATCAGCAGACCACTCACCCATGCGACGTCATACATGCTGTCTGCCATTTGCCATATGCCCGGTACAGTTGAAACCGGGATTCATCAGTGAAAAGTACACTCTCCAGCTTGCCAGTGGCCATCGAAGGTGAGCATTTTCCCACTGAAGTCAGTTACAACACCAAACTGCAGTCAGCTTCGCTGAGACGGCTTCTGACAGTTTGTGCAGAAATCCTTCGGTTGTGCAATCCCACTGTTTCATCAGCTGTCTGGGTGGCTGGTCTCAGACGATCCCCTAGGTGAAGAAGCCAGATGTGGAGGTTCTGGGCTGGCTGAGTTACAAGTGGTCTGCGGTTGTGAGGCCGGTTGGACGTACTGCCAAATTCTCTAAAACAACATTAGAGGAGGCTTATGGTAGAGAAATGAATATTCAATCATCTGGCCACAGCTCTGGTGGACATTCCGACAGTCAGCATGCCAATTGCACGTGCCATCAAAACTTGAAACATCTGTGGCATTGTGTTGCATGACAAAACTGCACATTTTAGAGTGGCCTTTAATTGTCCCAAGCACAAGGTGCACCTGTGTAATGATCATGCTGTTAAATCAGCTGCTTGATATTCCACACCTGTCAGGAGGATGGATTATATTGGCAAAGGAGAAATGCTCACTAACAGGGATGTAAACACATTTGTGCACAAAATGTTAGTGAAATAAGCTTTTCGTGCGTATGGAAGATTTTTGTAATATTTTATTTCAGCTCTTTAAACATGCAACCAACACTATATATGTTCCATTTATATTGTTCAGTATATATCTGAAATGCACACATTTAGGCTACAGTACAAAGTGATACAAATATTGTCCAGATCGTATGGCTTTTCAACTTACGTCTAAGTATGACAGTCATCGAAATAAACTTTATTGGGGTTGACCTTTTAAACTGTGGGCGGGTTGGCTGCCTGTAACATCCCCCAGATGTTATGGCAGTATTGAAGCTATGTGCAGCCCAGTTTCAATATGCTGGCTGCAAGATACTGTAAACCAATATCATTGGGCTGTAATGGGCTTGAGCATCAATCAAACTTTATGAGAAATTGCTCTGTTCAAAAGATGTCAGATGGTTCAGCTCTTATCTTAGTAGTAGTAGTATTCTGACCTCTGTCATTCTACTTTACCTTACTTGACCCTTTTATCACGTGATGTTTTCAAAGCATTAAAGTAGCATTCCATTCTCCTTTTCACCTCAATTATCACCTGGTTTATTGAACAAAGGGCAGTAGGTGGTCCTGACATGACATGGCACATTCAACCATGACATAGCTCTCACCAACAGATAATAATCTACTTCTAACACTTACAGCATGTTGCGAGTTCACAAAGTAGACCTAAGCAGATACTTGGCGCTATGTGTTGTTAATCAGTTTATAATAACACACTTCTAACACTTACAGTGCCTTCGGAAAGTATTCAGACCCCTTGACTTTTTCAAAATTGTGTTACGTTACAGCCTTATTCTAAAAAATATATATTTTTTATAACCTCAGCAGTCAAATCAAATGTATTTATATAGCCCTTCTTACATCGGCTGATATCTCAAAGTGCTGTACAGAAACCCAGCCTAAAACCCCAAACAGCAAGCAATGCAGGTGTAGAAGCATGGTGGCTAGGAAAAACTCCCTAGAAAGGCCAAAACCTAGGAAGAAACCTAGAGAGGAACCAGGCTATGAGGGGTGGCCAGTCCTCTTCTGGCTGTGCCGGGTGGAGATTATAACAGAACATGGCCAAGATGTTCATAAATGACCAGCATGGTCAAATAATAATAATCACAGTAGTTGTCAAGGGTGCAGCAAGTCAGCACCTCAGGAGTAAATGTCAGTTGGCTTTTCAAAGCCGATCATTAACAGTATCTCTACCGCTCCTGCTGTCTCTAGAGAGTTGAAAACAGCAGGTCTGGGACAGGTAGCACGTCCGGTGAACAGGTCAGGGTTCCATAGGCAGAACAGTTGAAACTGGAGCAGCAGCACGGCCAGGTGGACTGGGGACAGCAAGGAGTTCATCATGCCAGGTAGTCCTGAGGCATGGTCCTAGGGCTCAGGTCCTCCGAGAGAGAGAATTAGAGAGAGCATACTTAAACTCACACAGGACACCGGATAAGACAGGCGAAGTACTCCAGATATAACAAACTGACTCCAGCCCCCCGACACACAAACTACTGCAGCATAAATACTGGAGGCTGAGACAGGAGGGGTCAGGAGACACTGTGGCCCCATCCGATGATACCCCCGGACAGGGCCAAACAGGCACGATATAACCCCACCCACTTTGCCAAAGCACAGCCCCCACACCACTAGAGGGATATCTTCAACCACCAACTTACCATCCTGAGTCAAGGCCGAGTATAGCCCACAAAGATCTCCGCCACGGCACAACCCAAAGGAGGGCGCCAACCCAGACAGGAAGACCACGTCAGTGACTCAACCCACTAAAGTGACGCACCCCTCCTAGGGACGGCATGAAAGAGCACCAGTAAGCCAGGGACTCAGCCCCTGTAATAGGGTTAGAGGCAGAGAATCCCAGTGGAGAGAGGGGAACCGGCCAGGCAGAGACAGCAAGGACGGTTCGTTGCTACAGAGCCTTTCCGTTCACCTTCACACTCCTGGGCCAGACTACACTCAATCATATGACCCACTGAAGAGATGAGTCTTCAGTAAAGACTTAAAGGTTGAGACCGAGTCTGCGTCTCTCACATGGGTAGGCAGACCATTCCATAAAAATGGAACTCTATAAGAGAAAGCCCTGCCTCCAGCTGTTTGCTTAGAAATTCTAGGGACAATTAGGAGGCCTGCGTCTTGTGACCGTAGCGTACGTGTAGGTATGTACGGCAGGACCAAATCGGAAGATGGGTAGGAGCAAGCCCATGTAATGCTTTGTAGATTAGCAGTAAAACCTTAATCAGCCCTTGCCTTAACAGGAAGCCAGTGTAGGGAGGCTAGCACTGGAGTAATATGATCAAATATTTTGGTTCTAGTCAGGATTCTAGCAGCCGTATTTAGCACTAACTGAAGTTTATTTAGAGCTTTATCCGGGTAGCCGGAAAGTAGAGCATTGCAGTAGTCTAACCTAGAAGTAACAAAAGCATGGATACATTTTTCTGCATCATTTTTGGACAAAGTTTCCGATTTTTGCAATGTTACGTAGATGGAAAAAAGCTGTCCTTGAAACAGTCTTGATATGTTCATCAAAAGAGAGATCAGGGTCCAGAGTAACGCCGAGGTCCTTCAGTTTTATTTGAGACGACTTTACAACCATCAAGATTAATTGTCAGATTCAATAGATCTCTTTGTTTCTTGGGACCTAGAACAAGCATCTCTGTTTTGTCCGAGTTTAAAAGTAGAACATTTGCAGCCATCCACTTCCTTATGTCTGAAACACAGGCTTCGAGCGAGGGCAATTTTGGGGCTTCACCATGTTTCATTGAAATGTACAGCTGTTTGTCATCCGCATAGCAGTGAAAGTTAACATTATGTTTTCGAATGACATCCCCAAGAGGTAAAATATATAGTGAAAACAATAGTTGTCCTAAAACGGAACCTTGAGGAACACCGAAATGTAAAGTTGATTTGTCAGAGGACAAACCATTCACAGAGACAAACTGATGTCTTTCCGACAGATAAGATTTAAACCAGGCCAGAACTTGTCCGTGTAGACCAATTTGGGTTTCCAATCTCTCCAAAAGAATGTGGTGATTGATGGTATCAAAGGCAGCACTAAGGTCTAGTGGCACGAGGACAGATGCAGAGCATCGGTCTGACGTCATTTAAAAGGTCATTTACCACCTTCAAGTGCAGTCTCAGTGCTATGATGGGGTCTAAAACCAGACTGAAGCATTTCGTATACATTGTTTGTCTTCAGGATGGCATTGTTTGTCTTCAGGACAGCTTTTTCAGTTTTTTTTGAGAGGAATGGAAGATTCGATATAGGCTGATTAGTTTTTTTTAATTTTCTGGGTCAAGGTTTGTTTTTTTCAAGAGAGGCTTTATTACTGCCACTTTTAGTGAGTTTGGTACACATCCGGTGGATAGAGAGCCGTTTATTATGTTCAACATAGGAGGGCCAAGCACAAGAAGCAGCTCTTTCAGTAGTTTAGTTGGAATAGGATTCAGTATGCAGCTTGAAGGTTTAGAGGCCATGATTATTTTCATCATTGTGTCAAGAGCTATAGTACTAAAACACTTGAGTGTCTCTCTTGATCCTAGGTCCTGGCAGAGCTGTGCAGACTCAGGACAGCTGAGCCTTGGAGGAACACGCAGATCTAAAGAGGAGTCCGCAATTTGCTTTCTCATGATCGTTTCCTCAAAATTCATTAATTTATTACTGCTGAAGTGAAAGCCATCCTCACTTGGGGAATGCTGCTTTTTAGTTAGCTTTGCGACAGTATCTAAAAGAAATTTCGGATTGTTCTTATTTTCCTCAATTAAGTTGGAAAAATAGGATGATCGAGCAGCAGTGAGGGCTCTTCGATACTGCACGGTACTGTCTTTCCAAGCTAGTCGGAAGACTTCCAGTTTGGTCTGGTGCCATTTCCGTTCAAATTTTCTGGAAGCTTGCTTCAGAGCTCGAGTATTTTCTGTATACCAGGGAGCTAGTTTCTTATGACAAATGTTTTTTGTTTTTAGGGATGCAACTGCATCTAGGGTATTGCGCAAGGTTAAATTGAGTTCCTCAGTTAGGTGGTTAACTGATTTTTGTCATCTGACGTCCTTGGTAGGCAGAGGGAATCTGGAAGGGCATCAAGGAATCTTTGTGTTGTCTGAGAATTTATAGCACGACTTTTGATGCTCCTTGGTTGGAGTCTGAGCAGATTATTTGTTGCGATTGCAAACGTAATAGTGGTCCGATAGTCCAGGATTATGAGGAAAAACATTAAGATCTACAACATTTATTCCATGGGACAAAACTAGGTCCAGAGTATGACTGTGGCAGTGAGTAGGTCCAGAGACATTTTGGACAAAACCCACTGAGTCGATGATGGCTCTGAAAGCCTTTTGGAGTGGGTCTGTGGACTTTTCCATGTGAATATTAAAATAACCAAAAATTTGAATATTATCTGCTATGACTACAAGGTCCGTTAGGAATTCAGGGAACTCAGTGAGGAACGCTGTATATGGCCCAGGAGGCCTGTAAACAGTAGCTATGAAAAGTGATTGAGTAGGCTGCATAGATTTCATGACTAGAAGCTCAAAAGACGAAAACGTCATTTTGTTTTTGTAAATTGAAATTTGCTATCGTAAATGTTAGCAACACCTCCGCCTTTGCGGGATGCACGGGGGATATGGTCACTAGTGTAACCAGGAGGTGAGGCCTCATTTAAAACAGTAAATTCATCAGGCTTAAGCCATGTTTCAGTCAGGCCAATCACATCAAGATTATGATCAGTGATTAGTTAATTGACTATAACTGCCTTTGAAGTGAGGGATCTAACATTAAGTAGCCCTATTTTGAGATGTGAGGTATCACGATCTCTTTCGATAATGGCAGGAAGGGAGGAGGTCTTTATCCTAGTGAGATTGCTAAGGCGAACACCGCCATGTTTAGTTTTGCCCAACCTAGGTCGAGGCACAGACACAGTCTCAGTGGGGATAGCTGAGCTGACTACACTGACTGTGCTTGTGGCAGACTCCACTAAGCTGGCAGGCTGGCTAACAGCCTGCTGCCTGGCCTGCACCCTATTTCATTGTGGAGCTAGAGGAGTTAGAGCCCTGTCTATGTTGGTAGATAAGATGAGAGCACCCCTCCAGCTAGGATGGAGTCCGTCACTCCTCAGCAGGCCAGGCTTGGTCCTGTTTGTGGGTGAGTCCCAGAAAGAGGGCCAATTATCTACAAATTCTATCTTTTGGGAGGGGCAGAAAACAGTTTTCACACACATTACCCCATAATTCCAACCATCTCTGCAGCACTCCACCAATCAGGCCTTTATGGTAGAGTGGCCAGACGGAATCCACTCCTCATTAAAAGGCACATGACGGCCTGCTTGGAGTTTGCCAAAAGGCACCTAAAGACTCTCAGACCATGAGAAACAAGATTCTCTGGCCTGATGAAACCAAGATTGAACTCTTTGGCCTCTATGCCAAGCGTCACTTCTGGAGGAAACCTGGCAGCATCGCTACCGTGAAGCATGTTGGTGGCAGCATCATGCTGTGGGGATGTTTTTCAGCGACAGGGACTGGGAGACTATTCAGGATGGCGGGAAAGATGAATGTAGCAAAGGACAGTTAGATCCTTGATGAAAACCTGCTCCAGAGCGCTCAGGACCTCAGACTGGGGCGAAGGTTCACCTTCCAACAACGTATACAGGTGTGGCAAGCTTGTAGCGTCATACCCAAGAAGTCTCCAGGCTGTAGTCGCTGCCAAAGGTGCTTCAACAAAGTAATGAGTATAGGGTCTGAATACTTATGTAAAGGTGATATTTCCGGGTTTAAAAAAATATAAATTAGAAACAATTTCTAAAAACCTGTTTTTGCCTTGTCATTATGGGGTATTGCTTGAGTAGATTGGTGAGGGAAAAAAACGATTGAATCTTTTTTAGAATAAGGCTCTAACATAAAATGTGGAAAAAGTCAATGTGTCTGAATACTTTCCCATTGCACTGTATATACAACCAAAACAGGCTGCGGAGGCAACTTGCTCAAGCATGACAGTTGCAAGTTCAAGAAGTAGGCCTATAAGCAAAGACTGTCAAAACACTACTGTATGGATCACGGGCACTTGAGTGGCTGCTTCGCAGTGCTAGAGGTGTCACTACAGATCCTTAGTTCGAACCCGGGCTGTATCACAACCGCCCGTGATCGCGAGTCCCATAGGGCTGCCCACGATTCGTCCAGCATCATCCGGGTTAGTGGAGGGTTTGGGCAGGGTAGGCCGTCATCGTAAACAAGAATTTGTTCTTAACTGACTTGCTTCGTTAAATAAAGGTAAAAATGTGTGGTCATAATTATATTATGCATTCTATCAGCCTAGGAACAAGAGGCTTGGCTATTTATGTGTTCAGTCCTGTATTTCTAACTGCTTTTACTGTCTTTAGGTCTCGAGAGGAAGACATGATCAAAGCCATTTGAAGACTAGTTCATCTATACCGTACTACTTTTCCATATGTTCATTATGTGACAGTATAACTTTAAACCGTCCCCTCGCCCCGACACGGGCGCGAACCAGGGACCCTCTGCACACATCAACAACGGTCGCCCACGAGGCATCGTTACCCATCGCTCCACAAAGGCCACGGCCCTTGCAGAGCAAGGGGCAACACTACTAATAGGTTTCAGAGCAAGTGACGTAACTGATTGAAACGCTACTAGCTAGCCATTTCACATCCGTTACACTTACACATATTGATCCATGAATTCCTGACAGAACAATGGCTACCATGGCTAGAAGAAGAGATCTCAGGGATTTGGAAAGAGGGCTCTCAAAGGAGCATAGGGTTTGTATGTATGTATGTATGTATGTATGTGTGTGTTTGTGTGTGTGTCTCAGTCACCAGATTTCAACCCAATTGAACACTTATGGGAGATTCTGGATCGGCGCCATAAATAATGTTTTCCACCCCCATCAACAATGGAATTTCTCATGGAAGAATGGTGTTGCATCCCTCCAATAGAGTTCCAGACTCTTAGAACAAGTAGATCTATGCCAAGGTGAAATTTAAGCTGTTCTGGCTTGTGGTGGCCCAATGCGCTATTAAGACACTATGTTGGTGTTTCCTTTATTTTGGCAGTTATCTGTATGTGTGTGAGTACTGTGTGTGTGTGTGTGTGTGTGTGTGTGTGTGTGAGAGAGAGAGAGAGAGAACTGAGCAGCAGCAACAGTCTTGTAAAGCTATCGCTCTGAGAGATGATTAATAGTCTGTTCTGTTGTTTTCTCTTCTGCCTCCAGGAAACTGACACAGTGTAAAGGCTCAGAACAGAGCAGCAGAGTGGAGGTGAAACCAGGCCCCTGTCGAAAGTATTGCACTACGTAAAGGAATAGGGTGCCATTTGGGACGCAGCCCATGATCTGCTGCTCTGTTATTAACAACTGAGGCTGGGTAGAAATATGTGGTAAATATGTACTAGGGAACAGCTAATGGGGAACAGGGCGCTCAACGATAGGGACTGGAATCCAATGATAGAGTGTACCCAGGACACACTTCAAAATAGTCTAATTTGTGTTGTTGGAACACTCAAAACAGAGAGAGTTGTCTATAATAAAGCTCAGGATTTATACCATGATGAGCAAGAGATTGAGCGTGAGAAGATATTTATCTGCTGGGGGTTTGTGTTCCAACACCTGTTAACCATCAGTTGGTCCTAATGGGACTTTTTCCTGCATAAGCCCTATCATTGAATTCTAGTTAAAGTTAGTCCACTGACCACAGTTACACCCAACAGTGCATATGAAGTTCCTCCCGTTTTATTGTCACTGCCCTGACCCTTTTCATTTGGGATGGATGTCAACATGTTGAACTGATGTTTCTGTGTGAACTGACATTTCTCTCTCTCTCTCTCTCTCTCTCTCTCTCTCTCTCTCTCTCTCACGTTTCTGTGTTAAGAACATCTGGAGTGAAGAATATGGCACTGTCCTCTATTCTTCCTCTTCTTCTCCCCAGTCTTCAAAAACACATTTCTCCTTCAGAGGACACCAGTGGGCCATAAAAAGCCAATCAATAATTTTGCAACACTATTGGAAATTTTGCAATTTTCCAACACTTTTCACATAAATCAAACACATGCATGTATGGAGAAAGGTCATGGCCAGAGTCAGACAACTTCACTGTCTGGAGAAACAACACTTGATGGATTTAAACGTAATGCATAAGGTACAACATCATCATCAGTGAGAAGAAAATACCTGTGTCCAAAATGGCACCCTATTCCCTATTAAAGTACACTACTTTTGACAAGAGCCCGTAGGGGCATGGCCCCCTCTTCCCTGTAAACTACACTACGTTTGACCAGAGTCCAAGGGTCCTGGTCAAAAGAATGCCCTATTTAGGAAAAACCTCAGGGGTCAAATCAGAGGTTATGCTCTGTTATTGGTCCAGCGCTGCAGTAACAAACTCTGAGTTTGGAGGCGGATAGTACGAGACTCAGAGTTTATTACAGTACAAGGGGCAGGCAAAAGGTAAGTCAAAGCAGGCAAAAAGTCGTAATCCAAATCAGTCAGGCAGGTACAGAACGGCAGGCAGGATCAGGGTCAGGACAGGCAGAAAGGTCAGAACTGGGAAGACTACTAAAAACAAAGACAGGAGACAAAGGGCTGTGAGACAGGGGTTTAACTCTAGATACATGGAAAGTGGGATGTATACCGGAGAGTGCGGTGCAGCAGAAGGCGAACAGCAGAGGGGTTCAGGACCATAGAGATGGGAAAAGGGCTGATAAAATGGGGGGGAAAGTTTGTGGGACTCCACCTGGAGGGGCAGATCCCAAGTTGAAAGCCATACCCTTTGCCCAAGACTGTAGCGGGGAGCAGGGTCCGGTGGCTGTCTGCCTGTCGTCGATACCTGGAGGTGGTCTTCAGAAGAGCGGCCCGGGCTCTCTTCCAGGTACGACGACAGATGAAGGTATGCTGACCTCTTGCTCCGGGAAGAGTGGGGGCTGATATCCCAGGAAACACATGAAAGGCGAGAAACCCGTTGCAGACCAGGGAAGGGTGTTGCGGGCATATTCCACTCACATGAGTTGCTGGCGCCAGGTGGTGGGATTGGTGGAGATGAGGCAACGAAGTGTCGTCTCCAGGTCCTGATTGGCTCGCTCCGACTGGCCGTCAGACTGGGGATGAAAACCAGAGGACAGGCTGGTTGACGACCCAATGAGGGTGCAGAACAGCTTCCAGAACCGGGATGAGAATTTAGGACCACGATCAGAGACCGTGTCGACTGGAAGTCCATTGATCTGGAAGATCTGCACCAGCTGGGCCGTCTCCTTAGCTGAGGGCAACTTAGGAAGGGGGATAAAATGGGCGGCTTTGGAAAACCTATACACCATCGTAAGGATGGTGGTGCCATCTGACGGAGGGAGACCCGTGACGAAGTCTAAGGATTTTTGGGACCAGGGCGGTGAGGAATAGAGAGTGGTTGAAGGAGGTCTTGTTCTGAGCACAAACAGTGCAGGCGGCAACAAACACACAGACGTCAGGAACCATGGTGGGCCACCAAAAACATTGTCGGACTAAATCCAAGGTTCGACGGGAGCCAGGATGACAGGTGAGTCTCGAGGAATGTGCCCATTCCAGAATCAGAGCATTGGCAGAGTCCGGAACAAACATCCGCTTAGCCGGGCCCCCCTCCCCGGGGTAGGAACACTGCGCCTTGCAGACCAGACTCTCGATTCCCCAGATGATAGCAGCTGCTAGACAGGAAGTAGGGAGGATGGTCTTGGGGTCCGATGGTGTAGTAGCGGGGCTGTACAGACATGAGAGTGCGTCAGGCTTCACATTCTTGGACCCCAGGAGGTAGGAGATAGTGAAATGGAGACAAGTGAATAACAGGGCCCATCTTGCCTGCCTGGAGTTGAGATGCTTGGCAGTGGAGATATTACATGTTCTTATGGTCCGTCCACACCAAGAATGGATGTTCCGCCCCTTCTAACCAGTGCCTCCACTCCTCAACAACATCTTAACATCGAGTAATTCTTGATTTCCCACGTCATAGTTCCTCTCAGCGGGTTTAAGATGATGGGAAAGGAAGGCGCGGGGATGCAGCTTCTGGTCCTGGGCAGAATGCTGGGACAAGACAGCCCCCACTCTGGTGTCTGAGGCATTGACCTCCACCATGAACTGACGGTACGGTTCCAGATGGATGAAGATGTGGGCTGTAGTGAATCGCTGCTCGAGGTCTCAGAATGCCCGGTCAGCTGCTGGAGACCATATGAACAGAACCATGGGAGATGTGAGTGCAGAGAGGGGGAAAGCAATGGTGCTGTAACCCCGGATGAAACAATGGTAGAAATTAGCAAACCCTAGGAAACATTGCAGCTGCACTCTGGATGTGGGTTCTCACCTTGTCAGGGGCCATCTGAAAACTCTCTACAGCGATGACGTATCCTAGGAAGGAGATGGTGGAGTGATGGAACTCACATTTCTCCGCCTTCACGAAATGCTGGTTCTCCAGGAGACGCTGGAGGACCTGTCGGACATGAAGGACGTGCTCTTGAGCTGACTGGGAATAAATGAGGATGTTGTCGAAGTAGACCAACAAATCAGTTCAACATGTCACTGAGCACATCATTGACCAGGGCCTGGAACACTGTGGGAGCGTTGGTCAGTCCGAACGGCATCACCAGGTACTCGTAGTGCCCGCTAGCCGTGTTAAATGCTGTCTTCCACCCGTCTCCTTCCCATATCCAAACCAGATGGTAGGTGTTCCGAAGGTCAAACTTGGAGAAGATGACTGCCCCCTGGAGAGGCTCAAAAGCTGAGGAAATGAGTGGTAGAGGGTAATGTTTTTTAACCATAATGTCATTAAGACCCCAGTAGTCGATACACAGACGCACTTCTTCTCCACAAAGAAGAACCTTGCGCCGGCGTGCGAGGAAGATGAACACATAATCCCTGCAGCGAGAGAGTCCTTACCCGTCTCCGGACCCGACAGCAAATGAAGTCGGCCCCGATGCGGTGCGGTGACCAGGAGATGGTTGATAGCACAGTCATAGGGCCGATGTGGAGGAAGAGATGTGGCGCGGGCAGAGTTGAAAACCTCCTGTAAGTCCTGGTACTCCACGGGAATGGAAAGGGGTTGAGTGGAGATACCCAGCTCGGACACCAGGGTAGTGTCTATAAAGCTCTCGTCGGCCCCAGGTTCAATGAGCACCCGGATGGATTTGGACTGGCCTCGCCACAACAGGGTAGCATAGAGGGGGTTACGAGTAGTGAGAGATTGGAAACTCCCCGTGCAGCTCACCAGTGTACTCGTACCTACTGATGAGCCTGGTCTTTTAATGGGAAGCTAGATAAGAAATGTCCCGTAGCTCCACAATAAAGGCAGCTCTTGGTTTTTAGTCTGCATAAGCGCTCAGCAGGAGACAATCTAGCCCTGCCCAGTTGCATGGGCTCCGGAGGAGGCGAGTCAACAGCCCTCTGTGATTTCCAAGAGAACTCAGGTGACATCGAATTCACTCGGAAATGTAGACTTCGGGGATTTCCTCTGAGGCGGGGTGGAAATTGAGGACGGGCGAGGGCAACAGGGAACAGACTCCCTCTCCCTCCTATGTTCCCGTAGCCGCCCTTCGATCCGGATGGTCAAGGCTATTAGGGAGTCGAGGTCCATGGGCAGCTCCCGGGCTGCAAGCTCGTCTTTAATCACCTCCGATAATCCGTGAAGGAACGTGTCGAAAGGTTCCAGGCACACTCAGCTGCCAATCTGCGAAAATCCACTGGGTAGTCTGCCACACTATGGGAGTCTTGATGTAGTTGGAGAAGTTTACAAGCAGCCTCTCCCCAGGAGGATCGAACACTTTTCCTACCTCTACTACAAACTCCTCCAGACTAAGGCAAACAGTGGACTGTTGCTCTGACACCGTTGCTCCGAAACAGGCAATCGGTAGGTCAAGGCAGGCAAAGAGTCGTAATCCAAATCAAAGTCAGGCAGGTACAGGATGGCAGGCAGGATCAGGGTCAGGACAGGCAGAAAGGTCAGAACTGGGAAGACTAGGAATAACCAAAACTAGAGCACAGGAAACACGGGAACACGCTGGTAGGACTTGATGGGACAAGACGAACTGGCAACAGACAAACAGAAAACGCAGGTCTAAATACTCCCGAATGGGGCTCCCGAGTGGCACAGCACTCTAAGGCACTGCATCTCATTCCAGGCTATATCACAACTGTCCGTTATTGGGAGTCCCATAGGGTGGCGCACAATTGGCCAAGCTTCGTTAGGGTTTGGCCGGGGTAGTCTATCATTGTAAATAAGAATTTGTTCTTAACTGACTTGCCTAGTTAAATAAAGGTTAAATAAAACATTTAGAAATACACAGGAGATAATGGGGACAAATGGGAGACACCTGGTGGGGGGTGGAGACAAGCACAAGACAGGTGAAACAGATCAGGGTGTGACATTAGTCACAGAGGACTGCCATTTTTCAACACCATCCGGCATGGGGTGGAACTAGCTGGAGAAGACTGCCCAGAACAGAGAGTGATGGAGAAGAGAGCTCTTAAGTAAGTTTTTCACCACTGTATCATACATCCTACAGGCTCAAATCAGGGGATCCTTCAATAACAACCTACATCTACAGTGGGTATCATAAGTATTCACACCTTTGGATTCCTTCACATTTTATTGTGTTACAAACTGGGATCGAAAGGGGTTTAATTGACATTTCAAAAAATAAATATAACATTTCTTAAAAAATTATGAAAAATTAAACATCAATTTACTTTGATAAGTATTCACCCCCTGATTCAATACATGTTAGAAACACCTTTGGCTGCGATTACGTCTGTGAGGCTTCTTGGGTGAGTTTCTAAGAGCTTTACACACCTGGATGGTGCAATATTTGCCAATTTTTATTTTCTAAATTCTACAAGCTCTGCCAAGGTGTTGGGGTGATTGCTAGACAGCAATTTCCATGTCTTGCCATATATGTTCAATCAGATTTAGGTCAAGCTGTAACTTGGCAACTCAGGAACATTCAATATCTTCTTGGTAAGCAACTCCAATGTAGATTTGGCCTGCGTGTCTGTGTTTGCGTGTGTGTGTGAGAACCTGCCTGAGAGCAGCACATGTGTATGGGGCTCCTGCCAGACAGAGTGGGAAATGCACAAAACAAATGGTAGGAAGCCACAGTGGCCAGATATCTGGCCCTCCTCCTCCTTCCCCTCCTCTTCCTCCTCCTGCTCCTCCTCCTCCTCCAACCAGAGGCTAAAACCACATCATAAACCCTGTTTCCTCTTGGGAAATCTAAACACTGTTGTGATAATAGTGGTGATTGTTTTGTTACATTATTAATCACATCCCTCCTGTGATGTTGTGTAGTAGCTATTTCCACCCAATAAAGCAGGCTAGTGACTGAGACTGTGCTCTAAATGGCATCCTATTACCTACATAGTGCACTACTTTTGCCCAGAGCTGTATGGGCCCTGGTAAAAAGTGGTGCATTCTTTAGGGAATAGGTTGCCATTTAGGACGGAAGTTGATTCAGAACACTGTCGCAGCATGGATTGACAACGTCTGAGCTTTTCAATGTTGTGTGAGTGTTCTTATTCATCAAACAGTGCGGCTCTAGTTCCTGTCTGGGGTGATGGTCGTAGCTGGACTATTCATCACAGAACTAGAATAGAACAGAGAAGACGGGCCACATGTGGTTGTGTAACCTGCAGGATATGTACCCGGGTCTCCCACAGGAGCAACAAACATCTTTGACCGTGAGGAAAATCCCCTTTTGGGCCAAGAGCAGATGGGCCGAGGGCAGACTCTAGTTTTGAAGTTTGCAGGCGGGGCAACCTCATCACATGACCATGACCGACTCATGTCCGCTACATTCAGTCCCCTTTGACCCACAGGGCTCCGGTTTCAAAGTAGTTCACTACATATGGAATAGGGTGCCATTTAGGATGCAGACAAAGACTGTTTGAAAGACTGTTTGACACCAACATGCAGGTGTCATTATCAAGGGTCCCAAGGTATCCTAATATCAGGGTACATTGTTTGGACTGGAGGCTAGAAACATGAACACAGGGTTGGGTATCTCATTCTCATAGTTTAGTGGTAGTTATACAGTGCATAAGGAAAGTATTCAGACCCCTTTTTTTTTCACATTGTGTTACGTTACAGCCTTATTCTTTTTTTGCAAAAAAACAGAAATACCTTATTTACATAAGTATTCAGACCCTTTGAGTTAGAAAGGCACATACCTGTCTATATAAGGTCCCACAGTTGACAACACATGTCAGAGCAAAAACAAAGCCATGAGGTCAAAGTAATTGTCTGTAGAGCTCAAAGACAGGATTGTGTCGACGCACAGATCTGGGGAAGGGTACCAAAACATTTCTGCAGCATTGAAGGTCCCCAAGAACACATTCTTAAATGGAAGAAGTTTGTAACCAGAAAGACTCTTTCTAGAGCTGGCCGCCCGGACAAACTGACCAAGAACCGATGGTCGCTCTGACAAAGCTCCAGAGTTCCTCTGTGGAGATGGGAGAACCTTCCAGAAGGACAACCCTCTCTGCAGCACCACCAATTAGGCCTTTATGGTAGAGTGGCCAGACAGAAGCCACTCCTCAGTAAAAGGCACATGACAGCCTACTTGGAGTTTGCCAAAAGGCACCTAAAGGACTCTCAAGATTCTCTGGTCTGATGAAACCAAGATTGAACTCTTTGGTCTGTATGCCAAGCGTTATGTCTGGAGGAAACCTGGAATCATCCTTACGGTGAAACATGGTGGTGGCAGCATCATGCTGTGGGGATGTTTTTCAGGGACTGTGAGACTAGGCAGGATCGAGGGAAAAATGAACGGAGCAAAGTACAGGGAGATCCTTGATGAAAATCTGCTCCAGAGTGCCCAGGATCTCAGACTGTTCACTTTCCAACCGGACAACGACCCTAAGCACACAACCAATGTAGTGTTTTTTTTTTAAGCTCCAGAGACAGTCCACAACATCTTAGACATCATCATGCAAACAGATGGTTTGGAAATCATAACAGTCCTTTCAAATCTAACCCAGGCTCTCTTCAGACCTGACAAATCTAACCCAGGCTCTCTTCAGACCTGACAAATCTAACCCAGGCTCTCTTCAGACCTGACAAATCTAACCCAGGCTATCTTCAGACCTGACAAATCTAACCCAGGCTCTCTTCAGACCTGACAAATCTAACCCAGGCTCTCTTCAGACCTGACAAATCTAACCCAGGCTCTCTTCAGACCTGACAAATCTAACCCAGGCTCTCTTCAGACCTGACAAATCTAACCCAGGCTCTCTTCAGACCTGACAAATCTAACCCAGGCTCTCTTCAGACCTGACAAATCTAACTCAGGCTCTCTTCAGACCTGACAAATCTAACCCAGGCTCTCTTCAGACCTGACAAATCTAACCCAGGCTCTCTTCAGACCTGACAAATCTAACCCAGGCTCTCTTCAGACCTGACAAATCTAACCCAGGCTCTCTTCAGACCTGACAAATCTAATCCAGGCTCTCTTCAGACCTGACAAATCTAACCCAGGCTCTCTTCAGACCTGACAAATCTAATCCAGGCTCTCTTCAGACCTGACAAATCTAACCCAGGCTCTCTCCAGACCTGAAAAATCTAACCCAGGCTCTCTTCAGACCTGACAAATCTAACCCAGGCTCTCTCCAGACCTGACAAATCTAACCCAGGCTCTCTCCAGACCTGACATCTAACCCAGGCTCTCTTCAGAACTGACAAATCTAACCCAGGCTCTCTCCAGACCTGACAAATCTAACCCAGGCTCTCTTCAGACCTGACAAATCTAACCCAGGCTCTCTTCAGACCTGACAAATCTAACCCAGGCTCTCTTCAGCTGACAAGTCTAACCCAGACTCTCTCCAGACCTGACAAATCTAACCCAGACTCTCTCCAGACCTGACAAATCTAACCCAGACTCTCTCCAGAACTGACAAATCTAACCCAGACTCTCTCCAGACCTGACAAATCTAACCCAGACTCTCTCCAGACCTGACAAATGTAACCCTCCTAAAACACTTCACAACCAGGAAGCATATCACCAGCATATCACTGCCCAGGTAAATCCAGCTGAAAGCTATGATCCCTTATTGATGTCACTTTGTTAAATCCACTTCATTCAGTGTAGATGAAGGGGAGGAGACTGGTTACAGAAGGATTTTTAAGCCTTGAGACAATTCAGACATGGATTGTGTATGTGTGCCATTCAGAGGGTGAATGGGTAAGACAAAATATTTAAGTGCCTTTGAACAGGGTATGATAATAGGTGCCAGGTGCACCAGTTTGTGTCAAGAACTGCAACACTGCTGGGTTTTTCACGCTCAACAGTTTCCCATGTGTATCAAGAATGGTCCACACCCAAAGATCATCCAGCCAATTTGACCGAACTGTGGGAAGCATTGAAGTCAACATAATCCAGCATCCCTGTGCAACACTATCAGCGGAGCCTTGTCTGGCAGCAAAACAGTTCATTCAGCCTCATTTACTGCCTTTAAAAAAATACAGCTGATATGGCTGACTGTGATTTCTACTGACAATTGAGATGTACAAACTATGGCATAAGGGGACGACGAGCGGATAAGCTGCAATCCGTAATTTCGATTAAGACATTAATGAGCGAGCTAGGAAAGACGTAGTCAATGTAACTATTTGTTCAGCACTTTTGAAATGTACAGCGACAGAATTCAGAACATGGGCCGTTCTTACATTATTCTCCCTGTACACCAAGTCAGAAATGTAGGATAAATAAAGCGGGCATATAAGCAGACAATGAAAGCTCTAATAATATTCAATGATTACATTTCTCTAAAACAGGCTATATGCTACATGTGCACCACCAAGTCAGAACAGTAGTCTAAGTTATGAGGGGAAAAGAGACCAACTAATTAAGGTGAGGCACATGGGCTACTAACAGTTTACTACACAACATACACTTAGAATTACTTTCTTAGCTACAGTATACATATCTCCCTAGCATATTACATAATTTATGCAGCAGCATACAATACAATTTTTGACTCACCTTGTTGTGCTGTGCTCACTTGAACAGGAAGGTGGCGCAGCGGTCCTTCTTGGGCAAATTTTGTCATCAAACTTCGTCATCAAAGTCTGGCATTCTCTGGATTTATTGTGCTTTCAAGACAACTGGGAACTCTGAAAACACGTGCCCGCCCGTCTAGCATCACTACTCTGAACGGTTCTGACTTAGAATATGTGGACAACTATAAATACCTAGATGTCTGGTTAGACTGTAAACTCTCCTTCCAGACTCACATTAAGCATATTCAATCCAAAATGAAATCTAGAATTGGCTTCCTATTTCGCAACAAAGCATCCTTCACTCATGCAGCCAAACATACCCTTGTAAAACTGACTATCCTACCGATCCTTGACTTCGGCGATGTCATTTACAAAATAGCCTGCAACACTCTACTCAGTAAATTGGATGCAGTCTATCACAGTGCCATCCGTTTTGTCACCAAAGCCCCATATACTACCCACCACTGCGACCTGTATGCCCTCGTTGGCTGGCCCTCACTTCATATTCATCGCCAAACCCACTGGCTCCAGGTCATCTATAAGTCTTTGCTAGGTAAAGCCCCACCTTATCTCAGCTCACTGGTCACCATAGCAGCACCCACCCGTAGCACACGCTCCAGCAGGTATATTTCACTGGTCACGCCCAAAGCCAATTCCTCCTTTGGCCACCTTTCCTTCCAGTTCTCTGCTGCCAATAACTGGAACGAACTGCAAAAATCACTGAAGCTGGAGACTCATATCTCCCTCACTAACTTTAAGCACCAGCTGTCAGAGCAGCTCACAGATCACTGTACCTGTACATAGCCCATCTATAAATTGCCCATCCAACTACCTCATCCCCGTACTGTTATTTATTTTTCTCCTTTGCACCCCAGTATGTCTACTTGCACCCTCATCTTCTGCACATCTATCACTCCAGTGTTCAATTTCTATATTGTAATAATTTCGCCACTATGGCCTATTTATTGCCTTACCTCCCTTATCCTACCTCATTTGCACACACTGTATATAGACTTTTTCTATTGTATTATTGACTGTATGTTTGTTTATTCCATGTGTAACTCTGTGTTGTTGTTTATGTCACACTGCTTTGCTTTATCTTGGCCAGGTTGCAGTTGTAAATGAGAACTTGTTCTCATCTAGCCTACCTGGTTAAATAAAACATATACCACGGCAGTCAGCCAATCAGCATTCAGGGTTCGAACCACCCAGTTTAAAATGTGCAAACCTAAACCAGGTGGAAACTGCATTCCTCCCTAAGGTTCATATAATCTTTTATTCTTTGAAGAAATCTTTATCCCTTAAATAAGTGATTGGCAACTTATCTACAATCACCTTAGGGCCTACATCTCTCTTATCCTATTACTTATGCTAAGGTGTATAAGTAAAGTAAGCCTTGTCCGAGAAAGAATGGTTTATAGGTAGGAGCTTATCTCCTGTTTCTGTAGCATGAGGCAGATTGAAGAACACCCCCTGGAAAGGACACTAGTCAGTTGCAAAACCAGGGACTGAACCCCTATCCATCTCCTTGAATAACTAAATAAATATTTTCATCAAATTCACTACAGGGTAATGTTGTCTCTTGTGAAATGGCAAGTGTGAGTTGAGGAGCTCAGATATGCAGTGTCTATCTCTGTCTCCGTTCCCTTTCAACCTTTCAACGCAGTAGTGGAAAACTAATTAGCCACCGCTCTGTGATGCAGCTAATCTAGGGGACTGTCCCATATGGCACCCTATTACCTATACAGTGCACTACTTTTGACCAGAACCCTATGGGCCCTGGTCAAAGTACTGCACTACAGGGATAGAGCAACATTTGGGATGCAGCCTCATTGTCAAAGCTCCTTTATCCACATGTAAACACTTCCTGAGAGCTAACCGTTCATTGTTAACAGCACAGTTGTCATGAGAAAGGTCGAGAGAAAGACATACCAGCAATTATTACTAACTTTAAAAGCAGTGTTTTAGTTGTCATATACAGTATTGAGACTGACGAGTTACATGTCAACATAAGCAGACACTCATTAGCCCTGGACCTCACAGGTAATTTACTTCCAGGTGCTGAGTGTTGTTACACACACACACACACACACACACACACACACACACACACACACACACACACACACACACACACACACACACACACACTATGATTAAAATACATTTTCAAAGTGAATAATACATTTTTCAGTCGTATGTCTCCATCCCTTGTGTTCTGAATGAAACATGTTTAAGCCTGGCTATAACATTCAGATGTGGAGAGGAGAAAGAACTTTTTTGTGGCGGTTTTATCCTGTACAGACAACAACCGTCAGTAGATGAGTATACTGTGTGGCTAGGAGGCGTCCACATACTTTAACAAAGATACTCCTATCCACACTTGATCTGGATAGTAAACCTGATTTATTATATTATTGCACTACACTTAAAACGCCTAGAATGTCAAACACACTCCCATATATCTATCCTTTTTTATCTATCATACATCTATCATTTTCTTTTATCTGTTATTTTGCTGGCTTGTCACAAAGGCAGCAACAGTATGTGGTGGTGGAGGAGTAGTTTGAACGAAGGTATGATGATGATTCATTTGTCGGTCATTCGTTGTTTAAAAACCGTTCACTCATATTGACACAAAGTATCAAATAACCTCTCAAGGCCTAGTATCAAGACACTGTGGTTGTGTTCCAAATATATAGTGCACTACTTTTGACCAGGGCCCAGTGCACTACTCAGGGAATAGGGTGCCATTTGGGACACAGCTTATGCCATAATACACTCTCAGAAAAAAGGGTTCCAAAAGGGTTCTTTGGGTGTCCCCATAGAATAACCCTTTTTGGTTCCATGTAGAACCCTGTGGTGAAATTGTTCTAAATAGAACCCAATAGGGTTCTACCTAGAACCAAAAGGGTTCTACCTCCAACCACAAAGGGTTCTTCAAAGGGTTCTCCGATGGGGACAGCCAGAGAACCCTTTTAGGTTCTAGATAGCACCTTTTTTCTAAGAGTGTAAAGTACAAGTACTAAATCCACACTGTACTGAACCTGTCGAGGAAGAGGGACAGAAAAAGCCCTCCTGCTTGTACCAGAGCCAACAATTACCTCAACACATCACTATGTTACAGCATCTCCGCTGGCCCCTGGCCCCTACACACAGGCAGGCAGTGGGAGAAAACTTGGCACCTGAGGAGGTAAAAATTTACTGTATATGCAGCTACAGATAGAAAATGTGTCCCAAATGGTATCATATTCCCTATATAGTGCCCTACTTTTGACCAAGGCTAATAGGGCTCTGGTTAAAAGTAGTGCACTATATAAGGAATAGGGCATCAATTGGGACGCAGGCGGAGGACTTGGCACCTAAAGATAGAGATTTACTGTATCTACAATGTGCCTGCCTGTCAGCGCACATGGTGGAATTCCTTCTCCCAAGTTAGGTGTGGCTGTGTTAGTGTAAGGGGACTCCTCAGTGTTGTAGGTAGGTTAGTGTCAGCGCTGCAGGTAAGTAGACAACCCAGGGTACAAAGCACTCAGAGTCAATAAGGACAAATCTCCATGTGAGATGACAATAGGTGAGGTGGAACAGAGCCACACTCAAACACACCATCCCCCTCACACCACACACACACCACTCTCTATCTTTACTACTGCAGTGAGAGAGGAGAAAGCATAGACACGTCCACGGATGCACCAGACGTTCTAGCCTACTACATGGATGGGATTTGTAGAAACGTTGTAAATGGGGATTGAAGCAATACTTTACTCAATAGTTGAATTTTGATAACTTATCTCTGTGCTATTGTCGTTGTGGTACAGAAAGTAATTATTTCCATATCACGAGTTGCATTTTATAGACATAAAACATTACATAATAATTGCTAGTCATTTATTTTAAAGGTGGCCACAAGGAATGGAAACAGAGGGACAATAGAACTCTTATCCACAAGTCTGTTTCTCCTGTTATGTTTCTTTCCTATGTAGAGGCCAACTATGTGTAGGCTAAACCACTGCTGACTGTTTTTTTTAAATGCTTATGAGTGCTCTTACCACTACAAATACTCTGCATTTACTATTATAGTTTTACAGCAGTAGTCCAATGCACCAGTTAAGTCCCTCACTACTACTACTTAAACATATCTGCTCAGAGCAATACACAACTAAACACAACTCCACTGTAGGGGTTCCTATGTATATTGAGATGAGGGTTGCATCCCAAATAGCACCCTATTTACCTTAAAAAGTACAACTTTTCACCAGGGCCACATAGAGCTCTGGACAAATGTAGTGCACTATATAGGGAATAAAGTGCCATTTGGGACACAAGTGGGAATTACTTCAGAGAACACTGAACAGTTGCACACCGTCTTCTGTGACTTGGCATACTGAGATATTGTACGGTGTCTTTCTATTTGGATGTGAGTGACGTATCTTCATTAAGTTAAAATCAGATGCAGTTTTCAGTATTTGTGTCTACAGCTGTAAGAATCTGAGAGAACAATAGAAAGTACTCAATCTGTTTTCAAGAAAGAAAAACAATGAGACCCTCTTATCTATCTATGTTTATGACATAGGTTGCGTGTTGCGTCCTAAATATGGGACAAAGCACAGTCTAATGCAGACTCTGGGAAGCTAATTCAACCAGTTGGCTACTATAGAGTCTTTTGTCAAGGTTCTCTCAGACAGAGACAGACAGTATCTTCCACCACAAAGTGGTGTATGTATGGGTCTGGACCGCACCTGAGTTAAAATGGTATTCAAAATAATTAAAAAAAAAAGTCAAATACTTTATCTGTGCTTGATTGAGTTTACCTGGCTTAACGGACCAATAGAATAATCCCAAAACTGTAAACCTCACCATCTGGCACAAAGTATTTGAAAGACTTAAAAATATATATATTTTAACCCAGATCTGTTCTGGCCCTAGCTGTAGCCATAGCCTGGGTCTGTTAACATGGAAATGTCAGGGGCCAGAAGAAACAAAAGGGCCTTGGAACAACACTGGAGAGAGATGGAGGGAGGGAGGGAGAGAGACAGAGAGAGTGGGAGAGAGAGACAGAGTGAGGGGAAGAAATAGAGAGTGGGAGAGAGAAAGAGAAGGGGGAGGGTTCGGGACTTCGAACAACACTCTACTGGAAAGAGAGTGAGAGATTGAGAGAGAGAGATGTAGCTTAAGCCCCACCTTCAACATATATATTAACGAACTGGCGAGGGCACTAGAACAGTCTGCAGCACCCGGCCTCACCCTACTAGAATCTGAAGTCAAATGTTTACTGTTTGCTGATGATCTGGTGCTTCTGTACCCCACCAAGGAGGACCTACAGCAGCACCTAAATCTTCTGCACAGATTATGTCAGACATGGGCACTGACAGTAAATCTCAGTAAGACTAATATGTGAGCGGACCAAGTAATTTGGCGTCACTCTAAAGCGGAAAGGTGGAATAAACGAGTCAGGAGTTGGTCCTTCCACAAATATAATGGTGTTCCAAAAAAGGTTCAGTTGCCAGGATCACAAATACAAATTCCATTTCGACAAAGTTGCCCTAGAGCACACAAAAAAACATACATACGGTGCATTCGGAAATTGTTCAGACCCCTTTCCTTATTCCACATTTTGTTAAATTACAGCCTTATTCTAAAATTGATTAAATAAATGTCCTCATCAATCTACACACAATACCCCATCATACCCCAAACATGTTTTTAGAAATACCTTATTTACATAAGTATTCAGAACCTTTGCTATGAAATTCGAAATTGAGCTCAGGTACATTCTGTTTCCATTGATGATCCTTGAGATGTTTCTACAACTTGATTGGAGTCCACCTGTGGTAAATTCAATTGATTGGACATGTTTGTAAAAGCACACACCTGTCTATATAAGGTCTCAGAGTTGACAGTGGATGTCAGAGGAAAAACCAAGTCATGAGGTTGAAGGAATTGTCCGTAGAGCTCCGAGAAAGGAATGTGTCGAGGCACAGATCTGGGGAAGGGTACCAACACGTTTCTGCAGCATTGAAGGTCCCCAAGAATACAGTGGCTTCCATCATTCTTAAATGGAAGAAGTTTGGAACCACCATGACACTTCCTAGAGATGGGAGAACCTTCCAGAAGGACAACCATCTCTGCAGCTCTCTACCAAGCAGGCCTTTACGGAGGATTGGCCAGACGAAAGCCACTCCTCAGTTAAATGCATGACAGCCCGCTTGGAGCCAAAAGGCACCTAAAGAACTCTCAGACCATGAGAAACAAGATTCTCTGGTGTGATATCACCAAGATCTAACTCTTTGGCCTGAATGCCAAGCGGAGGAAACCTAGAGGAAACCTGGCACCATCCCTATGGTGAAGCATGGTGGTGGCAGCATTGCTGTGGCAATGTTTTTCAGCAGCAGGGACTGCTCCAGAGTGCTCAGGACCGCGGGCTGGGGCGAAGGTTCACTTTCCAACAGGACAACAACCCTAAGCACACAGCCAAGACAATGCAGGAGTGGCTTCGGGACAGGTCTCTAAATGTCCTTGAGTGGCCCAGCCAGAGCCCGAACTTGAACCCGATCGAACATCTCTGGAAAGACCTGAAAATAGCTGTGCAGTGGCGCTCCCCATCCAACCTGACACAGCTTGAAAAGATCTGCAGAGAAGACTGGGAGAAACTCCCCAAATACAGGTGTGCCAGGCTGTAATCGCTGGCAAAGGTGCTTCAACAAAGTACTGATTAAAGTGTCTGAATACTTATGTAAATGTGCTATTTCAGTTAGAATTTTTATTTACATTTGCAAAAAAAATCTAAAACCCTTTTTTTTGCTTTGTCATTATGGGGTATTGTGTGTAGATTGATGAGGGGAAAAAACGATTCTATCAATTTTAGAATAAGGCTGTAACGTTACATAATGTGGAAAAGTCAAGGGGTCTGTATCACGTTTCAAGGTAAGACCCAGATGCAGACAACGTCGAATTAATAACAGTTTATTAATCCAACAGGGGCAGGCTAAAGACAGATCCCGAGCAAGCAGGGGTCAGTAATCCAGATAGGTGGTGCAAAGGTACAGGACGGAAGGAAGGCTCAGGGTCAGGGAACGCAGAAAAGGTCAAAACCGGGAAAACTAGAAAACAGGAACAATCGAGAGACAGGAACAGAGGGGAAAACGCTGGTAGGCTTGACGAAACAAAACAAAGAGAGAAACAGAGAACACAGGTATAAATACACGGGGGATAATTGGGAAGATGGGCAACACCTGGAGGGGGTAGAGACAATCACAAAGACAGGTGAAACAGATTAGGGGATGACAGTACCCCCCTCTAGGGGTGCCCCCTGGTGTCAACCAGGTATCATGGAAACAGGAGACAAAGGGCTGTGAGACATGGGTTTAACTCAGGACACATGAAAGGTGGGGTGTATATAAAGGGTCCGGGGCAACAGAAGACGAACAGCAGAGGCGCTAATCATTTTAGAGATGTGAAACAGGCCGATAAACCGGGGAGAGAGTTTGCGGGATTCCACCCGGAGGGGCAGATCCCGGGTGGATAGCCATACCTTCTGCCTGAGACGATGCTGGGGTCCGATGGCGATCCCCTTGTCATCGATACCTGGAGGTGGTCTTGAGGAGGGCCGATCGGGCTCTCCTCCAGGTACGCCAACATCTGGGCAGAAGGTATGCCGACCTCTTCTTCCTGCTCAGGGAAGAGCGGGGGCTGATACCCAAGGTAACACTCAAATGGCGATAGGCCCATGGCAGAGCAGGCAAGGGTGTTGCGGGAGTATTCCACCTACAAAGCTGCAGGCTCCAGTTGGTGGGGTTGGTGGAGACCAGGTAGCGCAGAGGAGTCTCGAGGTCCTAGTTGGCTTGCTCCGACTGGCCATTGGACTGGGGGTTGAACCCAGAGGACAGGCTGGCCGACGACCCAATGGCCGACGACCCAGGATGGTCTCGGGCTCCAGGGTGGTAACCGTGGGGTTATAGCGGCAAGACAGGGCATCCAGCTTGACGTTCTTGGAACCTGGCCAGTAAGAGAGGGAAAAGTTGAACCGGGTAAACAGCAGGGTCCATCTCGCTTGTCTGGAGTTGAGGCGCTTGGCGGTGCGGAGATACTCCAGGTTTTTGTGGTCGATCCACACAGTGAAAGGATGTTCCGCCCCTTCCAGCCAGTACCTCCATTCCTCCAACACCATCTTACTGCGAGAAGCTCTTGATTCCCCACATCGTAGTTCCTCTCCGTGACGTTGAGGCGGTGGGATAAGAAGGTGCAGGGATGCAGTTGAAGGTCCTGTGAAAAACGTCGGGAGAGGATAGCCCCCACACCGACATCTGAAGCATCGGCCTCCACCACGAACTGAAGGGAAGGGTCAGGATGAACCAAGATGGGAGCAGTGGTGAAGCGGTGTTTGAGGTCCCGGAACGCCCGTTCAGTGGCAGAGGACCACGTGAACAGAACCTTGGTAGAGGTGAGTGCAGACAGAGGGGAAGCCAGGGTGCTGTAACCCCGGATAAAGCGGGGATAAAAGTTGAAAAACCACAGGAAATGTTGCAGCTGCACCCTGGACGTAGGCTGAGGACAATCCATCACCCCTCTCACCTTCCCGGGATCCATCTGGACACTCCCAGCAGAGATGATGTAACCCAGAAAGGGGATGGTGGAGCGATGGAACTCACACTTCTCCGCCTTCACAAACAGCTGATTCTCCAGAATGCTTTGAAGAACAGGCCAGACGTGGAGCACCTGTTCCTGAGGGAAGCAGGAAAAGACGAGGATGTCATCAATGTAGATGAAGACGAACCGGTTCAACATGTCGCGGAGGACATAATTTACCAGAGCCTGGAATACAGCAGGGGCGTTGGTGAGGCCAAAAGGCATAACCAGATACTCATAGTGGCCGCTGGCCGTGTTGAAGGCGGTCTTCCACCCGTCCCTCTCTCGTATCTGCACAGGTGGTAGGCGCTCCGTAGATCCAGCTTGGAAAACACAGTGGCCCCCTGGAGCGTCTCGAAGGCAGAGGAAATGAGTGGTAGCGGGTAACGGTTCTTAACAGTAAATGTCATTGAGTCCCCGATAGTCAAAACACGAGTGCAGGGTCTTGTCCTTTTTCTCCACGAAGAAGAACCCTGTGCCGGCGGGAGAGGAAGAGGGATGGATAAATCCTGCAGGTAGGGAGTCCCCAATGTAGGTCTCCATAGCCTTGGTCTCCGGTCCCGACAGAGAGTACAGACGTCCCCGGGGTGGCATGGTGCTAGGGAGAAGGTCAATTCCGCAGTCATAGGGTAGGTTCGGCAGAAGCGAAGTGGCCCGGGCCTTGCTGAACACCTCCCGGAAGTCCTGGTACTCCGCGGGGATGGCGGAGAGGTCCGGGCACTTTCCGAGCCCCCAGGAAGACGTCCCGGGGAAGGTTGCACTGACTTCAGACAATGGGCGTGGCACAACGGACTCCAGCCCATGATGGCACCCGTAGACAAATTGATGAGGGGATTGTGTTGCTGGAGCCAGGAGAATCCCAAAACCACAGGAATCTGAGGAGACTTGATGAGCAGAAATTGAATAGTCTCGTTGTGATTCCCTGACACCCGTAGGTTGATGGGAGTGGTATTATAAGTGACCCGGCCTGTAGAGTGCCCGTCCAGCACTCTAACATCCATGGGAATAAAGAGGGGCTGAGTGGGGATGTTCAGCTTGGAAGCCAGAGTAGCGTCCAAAAAGCTCCCATTGGCCCCAGAGTCAATAAGGACGCAGAGAGATTTAGACTGGTTTCCCCACAGCAGAAGGGCATGAAAAGGGGTGCGAGCAAGGGAAGCAAAAAAGTTCTCCATATGGCCCACCAGAGTACTCGCTCCTACCAATGAGCTTGGTCTTTTTAAAGGACAAGAGGACAAAAAATGACCAAGAGTCTCACAATACAGACAACTCTTTGTGTTGATCCTGTATTGCCATTCCGCTGGCGAAAGCCCAGCTCTGCCTAGTTGCATAGGCTCGGGAAGCGGTGATTAAGGCCGTCTTCGGTGACTCTCGGGGGGGGTCAGGAAGCCTTGGGTGCTCTCGGCAATGGGACCATCGGGGATTTCCGGGATAACTCGGAGGACAGGTGGAATCCTTGGAGGTGTGAGCGAAATCGAATTCCCTCTCACTCCGTCATTCCTGTAATCGGCCATCGATGCGGATGGTCAACGTGATGAGGGAATCAAGATCCGTAGGTAACTTCCGAGCAGCAAGCTTGTCCTTGACCTCCTCCGAGACGCCGTGAGAGACAAGGCAAGAGACAAGGCAAGAAGCGCCTTCTATACCATCAAAAGGAACACAAAATTCGACATCCCAATTAGGTTCTGGCTAAAGATACTTGAATTGGTTATAGAACCCATTGCCCTTTATGGTTGTGAGGTCTGGGGTCAACTCACCAACCAAGAATTCACAAAATGGGACAAACACCAAATTGAGACTCTACATGCAGAATTCTGCATGTATACAACGTAAAACACCAAATAATGCATGTAGAACAGAATTAGGCCGATACCCGCTAATTATCAAAATCCAGAAAAGAGACGTTAAATTCTACATCCACTTTAAAGGAAGTGATTCCCAAACCTTCCATAACAAAGCCATCACATACAGAGAGATGAGTCCCCTAAGCAAGCTGGTCTTGGGGCTCTGTTCACAAACACAAACAGACCCCACAGAGCCCCAGGACGGCAACACAATTTGACCCAACCAAATAATGACAAAACAAAATGATAATTACTTGACACATTGGAAAGAATGAACAAAACAACAGAGCATACTAGAATGCTATTTGGTCCTATACAGAGAGTACACAGTAGCAGAATACTTGACAACTGTGACTGACCCAAAATTAAGGAAAGCTTTGACTATGTACAGACTCAGTGAGCATAGCAAAGGCCGCCGTAGGCAGACCTGGCTCTCAAGAAAAGGCGGGCTATGTGCACACTGCCCACAAAATTAGGTGGAAACTGAGCTGCACTTCCTAACCTCCTGCCACATGTATGACCATATTAGAGACACACATTTCCCTCAGATTACACAGACTCTAAAAGAATTTGAAAACAAATACAATTTTGATAAACTCCCATATCTATTGGGTGAAATGCCTCAGTGTGCAATCACAGCAGCAATATTTGTGAGCTGTTGCAACAAGAAAAGAGAAACCAGTGAAGAACAAACAAGATTGTAAATACAATCCATATTTATGTTTATTTATTTTCCCTTTTGTACTATTTGCACATCGTTACAACACTGTATATAGACATAATATGACAGTTGAAATTTCTTTATTCTTTTAGAACTTTTGTGAGTGTAATGTTTACTGTTCATATTTTATTGTTTATTTCACTTTTGTTTATTATCTACTTCACTTGCTTTGGCATGTGTTTCCCATTCCAATAAAGCCTCTTAAATTGAAATTGAAATTATATTGAAATTGAATTGAGAGAGAGAGACAGAGAGAGACAGAGAGAGACAGAGAGAGACAGAGGGAGAGAGAGATGAACCTGGAGAAGAGTCCCCTAAGCAAGCTGGTCCTAGGGCTCTGTTCACAAACACAAACACACCCCACAAAGCCCCAGGACAACAGCACAATTAGACCCAACCAAATCATGAGAAAACAAAAAGATAATTACTTGACACATTGGAAAGAATTAACAAAAAAACAGAGCAAACTAGAATGCTATTTGGCCCTAAACAGAGAGTACACAGTGGCAGAATACCTGACCACTGTGACTGACCCAAACTTAAGGAAAGCTTTGTCTATGTACAGACTCAGTGAGCATAGCCTTGCTATTGAGAAAGGCCGCCGTAGGCAGACATGGCTCTCAAGAGAAGACAGGCTATGTGCACACTGCCCACAAAATGAGGTGGAAACCGAGCTGCACTTCCTAACCTCCTGCCCAATGTATGACCATATTAGAGACACATATTTCCCTCAGATCACACAGATCCACAAAGAATTCGAAAACAAATCCAATTTTGATAAACTCCCATATCTACTGGGTGAAATTCCACAGTGTGCCATCACAGCAGCAAGATTTGTGACCTGTTGCCACAAGAAAAGGGCAACCAGTGAAAAACAAACACCATTGTAAATACAACCCATATTTATGCTTACTTATTTTAACTTGTGTGCTTTAACCATTTGTACATTGTTACAACACTGTATATATTTAATATGACACTCGTAATGTCTTTATTGTTTTGAAACTTCTGTATGTGTAATGTTTACTGTTAATTCGTTTTGTTTGTTTCACTTTTGTGTATTGTCTACCTCATTTGCTTTGGCAATGTTAACACATGTTTCCCATGCCAATAAAGCCCCTTGAATTGAATTGAATTGAATTGAGAGAGAGAGAGCGAGAGAGAGAGTGAGAGAGAAGAGCGAGGGACGGAGGACCGGGTCTTGGAACAACACTCCACTAGAGCAGATGGGATGTCATCCTCATTATCCTCCTACCCAGTGGAAACCTGGCATCAGGAAGCACAGGGAACCCCATCTACGTGGCACAGGAGCCACTTGTCCGCTTCCCAGAACCCATGGAATAGCCAGTAGGGAGTGGACTTGGAACCCTCTGCAGGTAGTGATGGATGAGAAAGAGTCCAAGGAGAGTCTGCTCTGCTGTGGCTCTGTAATACTGTACATTACTCTTTTGTTAGACTTCAGTGCAGCTTTTGACATTATCGATCATAGTCTGCTGCTGGAAAAACATATTCATTATGGCTTTACACCCCATGCTATATTGTGGAAAAATAATTACCTGTCTAACAGAACACAGAGGGTGTTCTTTCATGGAAGCCTCCAACATAATCCAGGTAGAATCAGGAAATCCCCAGGGCAGCTGTTTAGGCCCCTTACTTTTTTCAATCTTTACTAACAACATGCCACTGGCTTTGAGTAAGGCTAGTGTGTCTATGTCTACGGATGACTCAACACTATACACGTGACCTACTACAGCAACTGAAATGACTGCATCACGCAACAAAGAGCTGGGGTTAGTTTCAGAATGGTTGGAATAAGTTAGTCCTAAATATTTCCAAAACTAAAAGCATTGTATTTGGGACAAATCATTCACTAAACCCTAAATCTCAACTAAATATTTTAATGAATAATGTGGAAATGAATAATGCAGTAACCCTGGATTGTAAGTTGTCATGGTCAAAACATATTGATACAACAGTAGCTAAAATGGGGAAAAGTCTGTTCATAATAAAGCGCTGCTCTGCCTTCTAACAACACTATCAACAAAGCAGGTCCTACAGGCCCTAGTTTTGTCACACCTGGACTACTGTTCAGTAGTGTGATCAGGTGCCATAAGGAGGGACTTAGGAAAATTACAATTGGCTCTGAACAGGGCAGCACTGTACACAGGGAGCTAACATTAATGATTCACACAGAAGTGCTAGCACTCTACACACACGTACATTGTAATATTGTTGTATGATGGTATTGTACATTTTGTATTGTAGATATGTAGTGGTGTAATACTGTTATATGATGTACTGTTTTATCTTTTGTTTTATATGTAATGTAATGTGTTTGGACCCCAGGAAGAGTAGCTGCTGCCTTGGCAGAAGCTAATAGGTGTCACATCTGCTCTTGCAATGCTCTTTCTGCTCATCCTGTGACTCCTTGACCTGCTGCCACTCCCCCAGTACCCTCTCCCTCTCCCTCTCCCTCTCTGTGTGTGTGATTTGTGTGGGCAGAGACAGGTGTGCTGTAGTCAGAGCAGATCTCCACCAGCTGCAACCTGTTCCATAATCAAGACCTCTACAAATACTCACCCCTGCCACTTCTACGCTGCCAGATCGTAATCTCTGCTCAGTCAGTTTCTGTTTCTGGCCGTTTGTTACTATTGAGATCCTGTTATCTTGTTGTGCCTGTTTTCCTGCCTGACGCTGTTTTCTTCTCCGCTACAGTTCTGCCTGCTCTGGCTCTGGTCCCTGTCTCCAGTCCCACGTCATCCTACTACTCTGTCCTGGATTCCCCACTCTACTACTCCCTTGGATTCCCCTACGGACCTGCTTACCTTGTCTCAACCCCTCTCACTCCAGCCTCTGCACCTGGTTTCCAGCAACCCGCCCGAGCTTCCCCTGATCTGCACTCCATCTTCCCCCTATGTCAATAAATACCTTGGTTACCTCATCCCAGTCTCCTCGTCTAAGTCTGCTCCCCTGTTCCACTCCGCATAACAATAAGGATCCCTAATAAATACAAAATACAAAGACACAACTCAACCTACTCATCTTTACTTGGCTGGCTCATCCTTGGTCTGGCTCATCCTTGGTCTATCTGGCAGAGCTAAGGCATCAATATCATGAAGCAATGGGGTTTGTTTTGTGCCTAAGCTGATTTAAGTGTTAACTCTGAGGAAATTAGCTGTTTTGGTTTTCAAGCCCTATTAGATTCCCCTCACAATCATGACTCAGTATATTGAGACATAGAAGACATGGGCGCTGTAGGAATCTCTTAAGCCTGAGGTTACATCCCAAATGGCACCCTATTCCCTAGGGCCCTGGTCAAAAGTAGTGCACTATAATGGGAACAGTGCCATTTGGGACACAGGTTAAGTGGTATGCTGTCCACTAGAGTATTTATTTGGGTCAGTGTTTTTCTTGTGCTCTGGGAGAGTTCAGTGCTCTGTAGGACAGGGGGTCGTCTCTTTGTAATCAGAAGGATGAGGTTGTAAAACGGGACTCACTTGACTCGTAATAGAAGTCAGTGACCCTCTTCTTGAAGAGGTACGGTGTTGCTAATATCAAGTGTTCCTTACAGCTGGGTGCTAAATGCAAATCCCAAGCACAATCATGAAAAAGCACAGTTGGGTTAACACTGGACAGGCAACCTTCATAGTGTGTGGGGTTTAATTTTCAGCATACAAATGTGTGTTACCAGTGCAGTAAAGTACGTAAGTAAAAATACTTTAACCTCTACTTCATCACCATCCCTGATCCGGGAGCATCCTCATCAGTAAAAAAGCTGACTAGCATAGCCTAGCATAGCGCCACAAGTAAATACTAGCATATAAATATCATGAAATCACAAGTCCAATACAGCAAATGAAAGATACACATCTTGTGAATCCAGCCATCATTTACGATTTTTAAAATGTTTTACAGCGAAAACACAATATGTATTTCTATTAGCTAACCACAATAGCAAAAGACTCAACTGCATATTTTCACAATTTTTTTACTGCATAGATAGCTATCTCAAAACCGACCAAATAGAGATATAATTAGTCACTAACCAAGAAACAACTTCATCAGATGACAGTCTTATAACATGTTATACAATAAATCTATGTTTTGTTCGAAAATGTGCATATTTGAGGTATAAATCATAGTTTTACATTGCAGCTACAATCACAAATAGCACCGAAGCAGCAAGAATAATTACAGAGAGCAACATGAAATACCTAAATACTCATCATAAAACATTTATGAAAAATACATGGTGTACAGCAAATGAAAGATAAACATCTTGTGAATCCAGCCAATATTTCAGATTTTTTAAGTGTTTTACAGCGAAAACAACAATATAGCATTATATTAGCTTACCACAATAGCCAAACACACAACCGCATTCATTCACCGCAAAGGTAGCGATCGCAAAAAAACAGCAAAAGATATAAAATTAATCACTAACCTTGACCAACTTCATCAGATGACAGTCCTATAACATCAGGTTATACAATACACTTATGTTTTGTTCGAAAATGTGCATATTTTGAGCTGCAAACCGTGGTTATACATTGTGAATATGTAGCATCGATTCACCAGAATCTCCGGAGAAATTTTGGACAGTCACCTAATCTAATCAAAGAACTCATCATAAACTTTACTAAAAAATACATGTTGGACAGCAAATGAAAGATACACTAGTTCTTAATGCAGTCGCCGTGTAAGATTTTTTAAAATAACTTTACCATAACAAACAGCTTACGTTATAGCGAGACAGCGCCCGCAAAAAGGAAGGAAAATACGACTAAACATTTTCCACAGAAATACGAAATAACATCATAAATGGTTCTTACTTTTGCTGAGCTTCCATCAGAATCTTGTACAAGGAGTCTTTGTCCAGAATAAATCGTTGTTTGGTTTTAGAATGTCCTCTTCTCCTGTCGAATTAGCAACCTTAGCTAGCCAAGTGGCGCGAAGATGTCCATCTTCACCTAACGCAGAGAACGGAAAACTCCAAAACTCCCGATAAACGTTGAATAATCTGATAAAACTATATTGAAAAAACATACTTTACGATGATATTATCACATGTATCAAATAAAATCAAAGCCGGAGATATTAGCCGTCTATACCGAACGCTTTTCAGAAGCCAATGCTGATGTCCTTCCCACGCCTTGGTAGACAAAGGTAATAGTGGTCACGTCATTCCAAGAGCTCTTGTTCGACCTCAGATCAAGCTAGATACCCCATTCCACCTCCCACTGCCTGTTGACATCTAGTGGAAGGTGTATGAAGTGCATGTATATCCATAGATTTCAAGCAAATGAATAGGAAGGCCCTGGAACAGAGCTTCGATTTCAGATTTTTCACTTCCTGTCAGGAAGTTTGCCGCAAAATGACTTCTGTTTTACTCACAGATATAATTCAAACGGTTTTAGAAACTTGAGAGTGTTTTCTATCCAATAGTAATAATAATATGCATATTGTACGATCTAGAATAGAATACGAGGCAGTTTAATTTGTGCACGATTTTTTACAAAGTGAAAACAGCGCCCCCATATTGACAAGATTAAAGCATTATTTAAGTTGTATCTGTACCATACTTTAATATTTATTAATTTTGACAACTTTTACTTCACCACATTATTAAATAAAATAACATATTTTTACTCCATACATTTTCCCTGACACCCCAAAAGTACTCGTTACATTTTAAATGCTTAGCAGGACAGGAAAATTGTCTAATTCACATACTTATCAAGAGAACATCCCAGGTCATCTCTACTGCCTCTGATCTGGCGCTCACTAAACACAAGTCCTTTGTTTTTAAATTATGTCTGTGTTGGAGTGTGATCCTTACTATCCGTTAATAAAACAACTAGAACATTTTGTTGTCTGGTTTGCTTAATAATATAAGCAATTCGAAATTATTTCTATTTTTACTTTTGATACTTAAGTTTATTTTAGCAATGACATTTACTTTTGATACTTAAGTATATTTAAAACCAAATACTTTTAGACTTTTACTCAATCTGGCCCTCAAACCATCAAGGTCACCTAATAATCCCCAGTTTACAATTGGCTCATTCATCCCCCTCCTCTCCCCTGTAACTATTCCCCAGGTCGTTGCTGCAAATGAGAACGTGTTCTCAGTCAACTTACCTGGTAAAATAACGGTAAAATAAAATAAAAAAGTGACTTTCACTTTTACTTGAGTAATTTTCTATTAAGAGTATCTTTACTTTTACTCAAGTATGACAATTGGGCACTTTTTCCACCACTGGGTGTTACACATGCACTCCACAAGTTATTTCATGCAATTCCAAGTAAAGTCTAAAGTCTTTGAGCTGGAGTCTGAGTCAAGTCTCAAGTCTTTGTAATCAGAAGGCACATGAAGTTGTAAAACTGGACTTACTCTACTCGTAATAAAAGTGAATGACCCTCCTCTTGAAGAGGTATGGTACCCTCCTCTTGAACAAATATTAGTGTTACTTCTAGCTGGGAGCAAAGTCTAAAGCACCAGGGGTGGTAACACTGGATAGGTAACCTTTATAGCGCATCTGTTAGCGTTACTTTTGGCCATACAAATGTGCACATTTTTGAGGGACAAGTGAGGAGTAAGTGTAACACATGCAGTCAGTGACATTAGTTATCAAGATTGGCCTATACATTAATTTAGGATTTGGGTCCACCATTGGTCTAAATCTATCGAATTGAATGACAAGCCCACAAGCAGTTATTTAGGAATAAGTAGAAGGGCTTTGAAGAGTTAAGACCTCCTTGGCAATGTCATAGAAAAATGTATTCCCAAGACAATGCTCATAAAAACAATCATATGTTCCACAATGTTTACATTGGCTCAGATAGAGAAAGGAGTCAAACTGTCGCTAGATAAATTACATTAATGAGAACCAAACAGACTTGAATCTATCCCTCTAATGACCTTGTAGTAGCACCACCATACAGGTGTGTACCGTACACAACTGTAGCAGAGGCTAGCTAGTTGTGCAGCGGAGACTAACTAGTGGTGTAGCTGAGGCAAGCTAGTAAGTGGTCTTACTGCCTTTTGCATCACCTTACTGAGATCAACCTCAACAGAACAGCAGCTTGACTGTTGTGGTTCTGAGATATTGTGCTGAAGGCAGTTAGCTGGAGTACATTGTGTTGATGTGATTCAGTATTGTGTTGTAGATTTTGCTGAAGTCGTTGTGTTCTTGTGGTTCATTGTTGTGGTGTATAGTTGGCTGGAGTCATTGGGCCTATTGCAACCATTATGGGTCACCATATCACCACGTGGTGATCTCAACGTGCTCCATTACCCCAAGGTGAAGACAAAGCGCTCCGTTCAAGTTCGGTAAACACAAATGTTGTACTATATGTGCTGTAGTGGTAAATGAAGCCCTAAAACTGTCATTGATTTCAAATGTTAGAGAATCTCCTATATTGTGTTCCCTACATACCGACCCAGAGCGGATTTTCAAACATAACCTTTTAAAATATGCATGCCATTTAATTCTTATGGCTGCAGGGGCAGTATTGAGTAGCTTGGATGAAAGGTGCACAGAGGTGCCCATAGTAAACTGCCTGCTCCTCAGTCCCAGTTGCTAATATATGCATATTATTATTCGTATTGGATAGAAAACACGCTGAAGTTTCTAAAACTGTTTGAATGATGTCTGTGAGTATAACAGAACTCATATGGCAGGGGAAAACCTGAGAAAAAATCCAAACAGGAAGTGGGAATTCTGAGGCTGGTCGATTTTCAACCAAGACCCTATTGAATTCACAGTGAGATATGGATGAGTTTGCACTTCCTACGGCTTCCACTAGATGTCAACAGTCTGTAGAACCTTGTCTGATGCCTCTACTGTGAAGTGGGGCCGAAGGAGACAGGAATTAGTCAGGTCTATCACGACCTGACCATGCGCGTTCACATGAGAGGGAGCTATGTTCCATCGCACATCTGAAGTCAATGTAATTCTCCGGTTGGAACGTTATTCAAGATTTATGTTAATTAAAACATGTATACCTACCTGCAGTGACCTATTATAAAATACATTTTTTTTAAATGTGACTATTTTCTCACCCAGCTATACACAATACCCCACAATGTCAAAGTGAAAAAATGTTTTTAGAAATTTTAGCAAATTTGTTGAAAATGAAATACAGAACTATCTCATTAACAAAAGTATTCACACCCATGAGTCAATACTTTGTAGAAGCACCTCTGGCAGCATTTACAGCTATGTCTTTCTGGGTAACTTCTGCAAGGAGCAGTATTGAGTAGCCAGATAAAAGATGCCCATTTCAAACGGCCTCGTACTCATTTCCTGCTCGTACAATATGCATATTATTATTACTATTGGATAGAAAACACTCTCTAGTTTCTAAAACCGTTTGAATTATTTCTCTGAGTGAAACAGAACTCATTCTGCAGCACATCTCCTGACCAGGAAGTGGAATGTCTGAAATCGATGCTCTGTTCAACTTCCTGCCTATACATGGGCATAAAACGTAAGAGTCTGCGTACACTTCATAGACCTTCCCCTGGTTGTCAAGAGGCTGTGAGAGAAGAAATTTTGTGTTCATCTTGTTCTGAATTGGAATACAAGCTCTTTGTATGACGTGTCCCTCATTTCCGGTACTCTTGGCAGCGCCAGTTGGACAGTGGGATTGCCTTCTGTTTAGCTGCCGTTATGGACGACTACTATCTCCGGTTCGGATTTTATTTGATACATGTGACCATATCATCGTAAAGTATGTTTTTTCAATATGGTTTAATCAGATTATTTAAATTTTTTCAGGAGTTTTGCCGTGTTCCGTTCTCTGACTTTGTTGACGTTGGAGAGATCCGTGCCACTTGGCAAGTGCCCATGCTAAATGAAGAGGGAAATTTGCCGTTCCAGATCCAAACAACGACTGTTCTGGACAAAGGACACCTTGTCCAACATTCTGATGGAAGATCACCAAAAGTAAGAAACATTTTATGATGCTATTTCTAATATCTGTCGCGCATGTGAACTGGTCGTCGGCGCCCAAGTGTTTCTGGCTATTGTGGCTACGCTAATATAACGCTACATTTTGTTTTCGCTGTAAAACATTTAATAAATCGGAAATATTGTCTGGAATCACAAGATGCCTGTCTTTCAATTGCTGTACACTATGTATTTTTCAGAAATGTTTTATGATGAGTAATTAGGTATTTGACGTTGGTGTCTGTAAATATTATGGCTGCTTTCGGTGCAATTTCTGATTGTAGCTGAAATGTAAACTATTATTTATACCTGAAATATGCAAATTTTTCGAACAAAACATATGCTATACAATAAATATGTTATCAGACTGTCATCTGATGAAGTTGTTTCTTGGTTAGTGGCTATTTATATCTTTATTTGGTCGAATTTGTGATAGCTACTGATGGAGTAATAAACTGTTATAGTAAAAAAAGTGGTGTCTTTCGCTAACGTGGTTAGCTAATAGATTTACATATTTTGTCTTCCCTGTAAAACATTTTAAAAATCGGACATGTTGGCTGGATTCACAAGATGTGTACCTTACATATGCTGTATTGGACTTGTTAATGTGTGAAAGTTAAATATTTAAAAAAAATATCTTTTGAATTTCGCGCCCTGCACTTTGAGCTGGCTGTTGTCATAAATGTACCGACGTCGGGCTTGCACGCCAAACAGGTTAAAAGCTTTCCACATCTGGGTTGTGCAATATTTGCCCATTATTATTTTCAGAATTCTTCAAGGTCTGTCAAATTGGTTTTTGATCATTGCTAGACAACCATTTTCAGATATTGCCACAGATTTTCAAGTAGATTTAGTCAAAACTGTAACTCAGCCACTCAGGAACATTCACTGTCTTTTTTGTAAGCAAATCCAGTGTAGATTTGGCCTTGTGTTTTAGATTATTGCCCTGCTGAAAGGTGAATTTATCTCCCAGCATCTGGTGGAAAGCAGATTGAACCAGGTTTTCCTCTAGGACTCAGCCTGTGCTTAGCTCAAATCTGTTTCTTTTTTATCCTGAAAACCCCTCAGTCCTTAACAATTATAAGCATACCCAGAACATGATGCAGCCGCCACTATTCTTGAAAATATGGAGTGGTACTCAGTAACGTGTTTGGCCCAAACATAACACTTTGTATTCAGGACAAAAAGTGAATTGCTTTGCCACATTTTTTGCAGTATTACCTTTGTGCCTTATTGCAAACAGGACGTATGTTTTGGAATATTTTTAATCTGTACAGGCATCCTTCCTTTCACTTTGTCATTTATGTTAGTATTGTGGAGTAACTACAATGTTGTTAAGCCATCCTAGGTTCTCGTATCACAGCCATGAAACTCTAACTATTTTAAGGTCCCCATTGGCCTTATGGTAAAATCCCTGAGTGGTTTCCTTCCTCTCCGGCAACTGAGTTAGTTAGGAAGAACGTTTGTATATTTGTAGTGACTGGGTGTATTAATACACAATCCAAAGTGTAATGAATAACTTCACCATGCTCAAAGGGATATGTGTCTGTTTTTATACCCATCTACCAATAGATGCCCTTCTTTGCGAGACATTGGAAAACCTCCCGGGCCTTTGTGGTTGAATCTGTGTTTGAAATTCACTGCTCGGTTGAGGGACCTTATAGAAAATTGTATCTATGGGGTACAGAGATAAGGTAGTCCATGCAACTTATTATGCGACTTGTTAAGCAAATGTTTACTCCTGAACGTATTTAGTCTTGCCATGACAAAGGGGTTGAATACTTTTCAGCTTTTCATTTTAAATTAGTAAAACTATAATTCCACTTTGACATTATGGGGAATTGTGTGTATGCCAGTTACCAAAAATCTAAATGTAATTCATTTTGAATTCAGGCTGTAGCACAACAAAATGTGGAAAAAGTCAACGTGTCTGAAAACGTATTGTACTTACCCAGAAAAGCCTTGAACAGGAATACCTACCCAAATTTACCTGAGGTACAATCAGCCATCCACTATTTTTCTAGTTCCAATAAAGATATTAAATCCCTCCCTCCCCCAATTTTATTTTGCTTCTTTACTTTTAATTAACCAATAAAGTTTATTTTAATTAAAATAAAGTTTCAGAAGAGAAAAGGAAACTTTAACACCTCTCCCTCTTTAACACCTCTCCATCTTATCTAAAAGGGGTAGGCAAAAGAATGGTCGTGGACAGGCAAACGGTCAAAACCAGTTCAGAGTTCCAGAGGTACAGAATGGCAGGCAGGCTCGAGGTCAGTGCAGGCAGAACGGTCAGGCAGGCGGGAATGAAGTCCAGAAAAACAGGCAAAGGTCAAAACCGGGAGGACTAGTAAAAGAGAATAGAAAAGTAGGCGCACGGGAAAAACACGCTGGTTGACTTGAACATACAAGACGAACTGGCACAGAGACAGGAAACACAGGGATAAATACACTGGGGAAGTTAACACCTCTATGGACCCCCCCTCCCGGATCCAGGATCATCCTCATCAGCAAAGCTGACTAGCATAGCATAGCCTAGCCTAGCGCCACAGGGATATCATATAATATAATTTCATGAAATCACAAGTCCAATACAGCAAATGAAAGATAAACATCTTGTGAATCCAGCCAACATTTCCGATTTTTAAAATGTTTTACAGCGAAAACACAATATATATTTATGTTAGCTCACCACAATAGCCAAACACACAACGCCATTTTTTCACCGCAAAGATAGCTTTCACAAAACCCACAAATAGAGATAAAATGAATCACTAACCTTTGAACAACTTCATCAGATGACAGTCTTATGACATCATGTTATACAATACATTGATGTTTTGTTCGAAAATGTGCATATTTATAGGTATAAATCGTAGTTTTACATTGCAGCCATAGTCACAAATGGCACCAAAACAGCCAAAATAATTACAGAGAGCAACGTGAAATACATAAATACTCATCATAAAACCTTTATGAAAAATACATGTTGTACAGCAAATGAAAGATAAACATCTTGTGAATCCAGCCAATATTTCCGATTTTTTAAGTGTTTTACAGCGAAAACACAACATATATTTATGTTAGCTCACCACAATAGCCCAAAACACAACGCCATTTTTTCACCGTAAAGATAGCTTTCACAAATCCCACAAATAGAGATAAAATGAATCACTAACCTTTGAACAACTTCATCAGATGACAGTCTTATGACATCATGTTATTGTAATGCCCGGGGTGTACTGGAGGAAGGAGTCAGACGCAGGAGACAGAGAGTTCAGAGTAGCGTTGTAATTTAATACCACAAACAGGTGAACACGACGCCACTCTAAAATGAATGCTCCACCACATAAACGAGAACACAAAATACCATGAGACAACGTACACGAACCGTGACACACAAGCATGTACAACCTGTACACAAAACAATCCCGCACACCCAGCAGGTAATAACGCCCCATTAATCACCCTAACCACAAACAGGTGTAACCACTAAACAAAAAGGAGGGGGAGGAAAAGTCAGTAGCAGCTAGTAGGCCGGTGATGACGACCGCCGTGCGCCACCCGAACAGGAAGGGGAGCCACCTTCGGTAGGAGTCGTTACAGTTATACAATACATTTATGTTTTGTTCGAAAATGTGCATATTTATAGCTACAAATCTGGGTTTTACAACGCAGCCATCGTCACAAATAGCACCAAAATTTCCAGAGAAATTTTGGAGAGTCACGTAATCTAACAGAAAAACTCATCATAAACTTTGCTGAAAAATACATGTTGGACAAATAATTAAAGATCAACTGGTTCTTAATGCAACCGCTGTGTTAGATTTAAAAAATATAACTTTAGTAAAAAGCACAGCATACAATAATCTGAGACAGCGCTGAGACATTCTCCGCCATGTTGGAGTCCACATATTCAACAAAAATACGAAATAACATCATATACATTCTCTTACTTTTGATGAACTTTCATCAGAATGCAGTGCCAGGAGTCCTAGTTCCACAATAAATCGTTGTTTTGCTTTAGAATGTCCATTTCTTCTGTCGAATTAGCAACTTTGGCTAGCATAATGGTGCTCACGTGTCCATGAACGTTTGGCGCATGGAACGAAAAATTCCATAAGTCATAATAAAAGTCGAATAAACTGGTCAAACTCAGTTGAAAATCCATATTTATGATGTTTTTCTCATATGTATCCAATAACGTCCCAGACGGAGCATTTCTTCGTGTCTACTTAACGCATTGCAGAAAATGATATGGTGCTCCCAGGTGCGCAGCAAAATACTGCCAATATGGCTGACCTGTCACTCCAAAAGCTCTCATTCCGTCCCACATCAGGCCAGACACCTCATTCAACATTCAACTGCCTGTTGACATCTAGTGGAAGGCTACCCGGAGGGGTAGGTCCCGAGTGGACAGCCATAACCTCTGCCCGACAGCGAGGAACCAGAGTCCGGTGGAGGTTCGCTTGTCGACAATACCTGGAGGTGGTCTTGAGAAGAGTCGCCCTAGCTCTTTTCCAGGTATATTGACAGCGGCAGACGAACATCTGGGCTGAAGCTACATTGACCTCAAGTTTTTGCTCTGGGAAGAGCGGGGGCTGACACCCACTGGAGCATTCGAAAGGGGATAGTCCAGTAGTCGAGCAAGGGAGAGTGTTCCTGGCATATTCCACCCAGACCGGTTGCTTACTCCAGGTGGTGGGGTTACTGGCAACAAGACACCAGAGTGCCATCTCCATATCTTGATTGGCTCGCTCCGACTGGCCGTTAGATTGGGGATGAAACCCAGAGGACAGGCTGGCTGACGACCCAATAAGAGTACAGAACGCCTTCCAGAATTGAGAAGAGAAATGAGGACCCTGGTACGTCAACCCGGAGTCCGTGGATACGGATGACGTGCTGCACCATAAGCTGGGCCGTCTCCTTGGCTGAAGGTAACTTAGGAAGAGGAATGAAATGGGCGGCCTTGGAGAATCTGTCCACCACTGTCAGAATGGTGGTGTTGCCATCTGACGGAGGAAGCCTAACAGAATCCCAGTGACAGAATCCAGAGAAATATGGGACCAGGGGCGATGAGGGACAGGAAGTGGCTGTAGGAGGCCAGATGGAGCATGCCATGGAGTCTTGCTTTGCGTGCATACCATGCATGCAGCGACAAAGGCCGAGACATCAGGAACCATGGTAGGCCACCAGAAGCATTGGCGGAGGAAAGCCAGGGTCTGACAAGTACCAGGATGAAATGTAAGCCTGGAGGAGTGAGCCCATTCCAGGACCTTAGACCGGACCGCATCAGGCACAAACAGACAGTTATCCGGGTCCCCCCCAGGGTCCGACTGGGAACGCTGAGCCTTGCAGACTAGAGCCTCAATTCCCCAAACAACAGAAGTCGTCAAACAAGAGGCAGGGAGGATGGTCTCAGATTCAGAGGGAGTTGCAGAGGAACTGCATACATGGGAGAGTGCATCCGGCTTCACGTTTCTGGACCTTGGGCGGTAGGAGATAGTGATATTGAACCTAATAAATAACAGAGCCTGCCTGGAATTAAGGCACTTGGCTGTGCGGAGATATTTCAGATTCTTGTGGTCGGTCCAGACCAAAAACGGATGTTCAGCTCCCTCCAGCCAGTGTCTCCACTCCTCCAGTGCCATCTTGACCGCCAGAAGTTCTCGGTTACCCACGTCGTAGTTTCTTTCTGCAGAGTTGAGTCGATGGGACAGAAAAGCACAGGGATGAAGGTTTTGTTCCTGGGCAGATAGCTGGGACAGGATGGCCCCCACTCCAACATCCGAAGCATCCATTTCCACCACAAATTGACGGAACGGGTCTGGATGGATGAGAATGGGTGCTGTTGTGAACCGATGCTTCAGGTCCACAAAGGCTTTGTTGACAGCTGGAGACCATGTAAACGGTACTTTGAAAGAGGTGAGTGCAGAGAGGGGGGCCGTCAGGGTGCTTGCTGTAAGCGACACCTGGAGGGGTGGAGACAATCACAAGGTCAGGTGAAACAGATCAGGGCGTGACACCTCATCCTCGACTCAGAAGTGGGGTAGAAAAGGACAGGAAGCCCTGAGCTGTTTACTTACTCACTATGTGTCACGCCCTGATCTGTTTCACCTGTCCCTGTGATTGTCTCCTCCCCCTCTAGTTGTCTCTGATTTTCCCCAGTGTATGTATCCCTGCTTTTCCTGTCTCTCTGTGCCAGTTCGTCTTGTATGTTTAGTCAAGTCAACCAGCGTGTTTTTCCCATACTCCTTTTGCTATTCTCCTTTTTGTAGTCCTCCCGGTTTTGACTCTTGCCTGTTTCTGAACTCTTGCCTGTTTCTGAACCGCCTGCCTGACCAGTCTGCCTGCCTTGACACAAAGCCTGTCTGCCACTCTGTACATCCTGGACTCTGATCTGGTTTTGACCTTTTGCCTGTCCACGACCATTCTCTTGCCTACCCCTTTGGATTTTTAAACATTGTAAGACTCCAACCATCTGCCTCCTGTGTCTGCATCTGGGTCTCGCCTTGTGCCTTGATACTACGTGTTATAGAAGAGTGCAGAAGCTCTGAACTATCCTAAAGGTTATGGAACATTTGCTCTTTGAGTATTTTGTCCAGTAGGTTTCCTCTAGGAGAAAGCCCCCACTGCTATGTAAAAGATAATCAAATGAAAACACCATAGCAAATATTACAGTAATGTCTGCAAAAACACTACAGTAATACTACTGTTTTTTTAATACAGTATTTATACTATAGTAAACTGTAAATACTACAGTATACTACAGTCATGTCAACAACACAACAGTGAATACTACAGTAAAGTCAGCAAAAACACTACAGCTAATACAAAACGTCCTCTCAATGTCAACTGCGTTTATTTTCAGCAAACGTAATTTGCGTAAATATTTGTATGAACATAACAAGATTCAACATCTGAGACATAAACTGAACAAGTTCCACAGACATGTGACTAACATAAATGGAAGAATGTGTCCCTGAACAAAGGGGGGGTCGAAATCAAAGTAACAGTCAGTATCTGGTGTGGCCACCAGCTGCATTAAGTACTGCAGTGTATCTCCTCCTCATAGACTGCACCAGATTTGCCAGCTCTTGCTGTGAGATGTTACCCCACTCTTCCACCAAGGCACCTGCAAGTTCCCGGTCATTTCTGGGGGAATGGCCCTAGCCCTCACCCTCCGATCCAACAGGTCCCAGACGTGCTCAATGGGATTGAGATCCGGGCTCTTCGCTGGCCATGGCAGAACACTGACATTCCTTTCTTGCAGGAAATCACGCACAGAACGAGCAGTATGGCTGGTGGCATTGTCATGCTGGAGGGTCATGTCAGGATGGGCCTGCAGGAAGGGTATCACATGAAGGAGGAGGATGTCTTCCCTGTAACACACAGCATTGAGATTGCCAGCGATGACAACAAGCTCAGACCAATGATGCTATGACACACCACCCCAGACCATGACGGACCCTCCATCTCCAAATCGATCCCACTCCAGAGTACAAGCCTCGGTGTAACGCTCATTCCTTCGACGATAAACGCGAATCTGACCATCACCCCTGGTGAGACAAAACCTCTACCTGTCAGTGAAGAGCACTTTTTGCCAGTCATGTCTGGGCCAGCGACGGTGGGTTTGTGCCCATAGGCGACGCTGTTGCCGGTGATGTCCTCAGTCCAGCCCTCAGTCCAGCCTCTCTCAGCCTATTGCAGACAGTCTGAGCACTGATGGAGGGATTGTGCGTTCCTGGTGTAACTAGGGTAGTTGTTGTTGCCATCCTGTACCTGTCCTGCAGGTGTGATGTTTGGATATACCGATCCTGTGCAGGTGTTGTTACACGTGGTCTGCCACTGGGAGGATGATCAGCTGTCCGTCCTGTCTCCCTGTAACGCCGTCTTAGGCGTCTCACAGTACGGACATTGCAATTTATTGCCCTGGCCACATCTGCAGTCCTCATGCCTCCTTGCAGCATGCCTAAGGCATGTTCACGCAGATGAGCAGGGACTCTGGGCATCTTTCTTTTGGTGTTTTTCAGAGTCAGTAGAAAGGCCTCTTTAGTGTTCTAAGTTTTCATAACTGTGACCATAATTGCCTACTGTCTGTAAGCTGTTAGTGTCTTAACGACCGTTCCATAGGTGCATGATCATTAATTGTTTATGGTTCATTGAACAAGTATGGGAAACAGTGTTTAAACCTTTTACAATGAAGATCTGTGAAGTTATTTGGATTTTTACGAATTATCTTTGAAAAAGTGTCCAGAAAAAGGGACGTTTCTTTTTTTGCTGAGTTTATAATATTTATGCCATAGTATACTATAGTATTTTTCATGTCAGAATCCCCTCAAACCTGGGTACAACAGACACAGACAGAAAAGGGCCTCTTGGTCTGATATGAGGTCTTACTGCACAGGGGATGATATCTTTGAAACCTGCTCTGTCTACATCAGACACTCAGGTTCTCAGAGAATACATTTATCTCAGCTCTACACAGGCCAGGAAATCCTTACCGTCTCCAGAGGAACTCAAGGAAGAGGAGGAACCCCAGAGTTCCTCTGAGAGGAGAGGCAGGAGTAGAGGGAGAGGAGGAGGAGAGGAGAGACTCTGGAGAAGCTCTAAGAGGACAGGGGGAGTAGGAGGAGATGGGGGGAAAATTATGTAACAGGATACAGCAGTAATGATTTGTGCAAACTGTTGGATCCACTTCAGGGAAGACATATCTTTGAAAAAAGTTGGTTTCCTCTCTAAGGTGCAAATAGTACAATTCTCAGTGGATGGTTACTGAACACATGTCATATACAGTATGGATATCACTTACTGTAGGTGCAGACTTGCCGAACAGCACATTTCAAAATATTGCTGGCCCTTATGCTATATAGTGTATATATGGGTCCTATTCAGTCGCAATCTATTATCATGTTTCCACGGTAAGATAAAAGCCTATTTTTAGCACTGCAAGAGAACATATTTCAATTCCAAATGAGCACAGTGTAAATATTTGTCTTCCCAGAGACAACCGAAGTACAGTGTTTCACCAGTAAGAAGCTGTGGTTGAATATGCCCTGTGTTGTCTCTACTGTTACTGCACCCAGACCTCCTTTCATCGTCTAATGTCTATTCTTAAAAATGCTCTGTATACACCGTAAATGGTCTAAATGCACTGGAATACTGAATGAACCCCTTTAAACGAAAGGCAATATAATAAATATAATTATTGTCTGTCTGTCTGTCTGTCTTTTGTTTAGGTCTCTGGTCAAAAGTAATGCATTATACAGTATAGGGAATACATACCATATCTGTGTCAAGATGACAAAGTGTGTTTTAGCCTAAACATGACAGAGGGATGCTTTTATGACCTGACCTGGGAAACAAGAGATGATGACCTACATAGAACCATCCCTGTTCAAAGGACAGTGTAATAAACAACACATTTTACTTTCTCATTCTCACACTCCTCCACGTGCCTCGAATGGGCTTGATTTTTTATCAACATGTTTCCATTTCTTAGTGTTTAACAGAAGAATGTATGTCCGCATCACAGTGTGGCTCCACAGTACACAGAGTTTAGATTTACTACAGCTTCAATGTGTCTATTTTTTTTTAACTCCACCAGGAGGAATCCCTTCCTCGTCCAGAGACTGTTTCCTACTACAGCCAGCTATATAGCACAGCTACAAGTATCATGACACAAGGTGAGACCCAGATGCAGACACAGGAGGCAAATGGTTGGAGTCTTACAATGTTTAATAATCCAAAAGGGGTAGGCAAGAGAATGGTCACGGACAGGCAAAAGGTCAAAACCAGATGAGAGTCCAGGAGGTACAGAGTGGCAGACAGCCTCATGGTCAAGGCAGGCAGACTGGTCAGGCAGGCGGGTTCAGAGTCCAGAAACAGGCAAAGGTCAAAACCAGGAGGACTAGAAAAAGGAGAATAGCAAAAAGCAGGAGAATGGGAAAAACACTGGTTGACTTGGAAAACACACAAGATGAACTGGGACAGAGACAGGAAACACAGGGATAAATACACTGGGGGAAATCAGCGACACCTGGAGGGGGTGGAGACAATCACAAGGACAGGTGAAACAGATCAGGGCGTGACAACAGGCAGCCATGGACTCCATGTTAGCTTCCTGAGGATTTGCCTGCTGAGCTGAAGCCTGGTTTGAGGCTTTATCATAATATACATTACAACTCTACCAGGAGGAATCACTTCCCCTCAGACTCATTGTCGTTCCTACTATAGCAGGCTATATGACACAGCGAGAGCTAGTCACGGAGTCTACAAGTGCGTCCCAAATGGCACTACTTTTCACCCGAGCCCTATCAGCCCTGGCCAAAAGTAGTGCACTAAATAGGGGAATAGGGTGCCATTTGGGACAAAACCATCATTAACGTCTTGGGGGCTCGTCCTGCTGAGCTGAGATCTGGTTTGAGGTATGTGAGGAAGGCTTGGGTCAGAGCTGAGGGCCCTGGTCTCCTCTACTCATCTAGGCTCAAATGACACCATATTCACTACATAGTGCACTACATTTGACTAGAGCCCTGGTCAAAAATAGTACACAATATAGGGAATAGGGTGCCATTTGGGATGCAGACCTACAGTCTTAATTACATTCCTATCCTCCTCATCACCACCTGTCATCACCTGGATCGCCGTGGAAACATTTCACTCAGAGCCACCTGACATCATGCTGTTATTATAATATCATGTCATAACTTTACATTTACCAAATATTTTTAGGGAACACTTGTTTCTATTGAGTCACTTCAACAGCATTACCACAAATGAGAAACAATAATACAAAATGTAAAATCCTCCCTCCCACCCCCTATTAGCCTGGTCCCAGATCTGTTTGTGCTTTTTCTTACTCCATTGTCATTCCCAAGCCAAACATGTTTGGCATAACACTTTCATAATAAGAATTTGGTAAGGAAGCTAACAACCCATCCTTTGATTGATCTGAAGTTGAATTTTAGTTTAAGTTTTGTTTACACTGTAATGTGTTATGTAGGCTGCAAGTATGTACAGGTAAGGGTTTGGACAGGATGGATGAGAGCCTGGTGAGATTCTCCTCATAAAGCATAATTTTCTTGACTGATGTATTGTCAAGTCCTATCAACAATATTTAATTGCAAAAGGATTAAGCCATACCATTGTTGAAATAGTTTCTGATAAAGACTAAATGCCACACACACAATCAAAGCAGTTTGTTTGACACTTGTCAATACATAACAATATTTATGGTGCAGTCTTCAGAGAGTAAAATTACCAGACAGATTCAACCCAGATAATTGGATCACTGCATGGGCTTCAAACATAAGATCATGATGAAAATTATTATAAGGTTTTTATGTGTATATTTGTTAGTAACAGTTTGAATTCCTTGTATGACTTATCAAAACAATTGCAATGTATTGCTAATCATACACATACTGCTATAAAGCACTATAATACATGATTTATTTCATAGTACATTACGGACTCCTTTGAAACAACAGCTTGGATCGAGATTTTGGATTGAGGCTAATATCCAACACAAAGTGAAGGGAAATCATAAAACCCATTGTGAACAGAGATGTGTACAAGAAGCCAACAAGTTTCTAAAAAAGGAACAAGAAAAGTTTTTTTTAAAACAACAACGGATACACCATTGTTTTCAAGAATATAAGTTTTATAGAAATTGACATCATCTGTTATTTACATAAAAATATCCATGTACATTTGCAAAACTACAAGTAATTTACAAAAGTTCCCGGAATCTTCAGTAATTTTGATAATTAACAGGTAATCTATGGCAATCTATGGTAACTTTAGTAATTTATACTTGAATAACTTTAAAAAATACTGGATTCATATAGTATTATTTTTATATCTGTGTCCATATTGTCCATGAGTTTCTAGTGGATAGACCATATGGTTAAAGAGAAAATTGCCTAATTAATGAAAAAAGCATCTAATCAACAATGGCATTATTTCAATAAAATCTGAAACTATTTACTTTTTCACAACTTAGTGCCAAAACATTTACAACAAAGACATATTGACATAGTAACATAAATAATATTGTCCAAAAAAAAGAAGTATATTTAATTCTGAAACCCTCATATTAAACACCAATGGTATTTACTAAGTTGATGGTTTATATTTAGGATAATGTTTTACAGCTTTGTCATTCTATTTTGATTTAATAATCAAACTATTTGATTAGGTTATATGCAATATTTAACGTGTTATAAGGCCACACAGAGGGCCAGAGATGATTACAGACACCTGTGATAATCTGAAGTACCCAAAAAGTCCATATAACATTTTGAAAGTTACTAGTAATATACCCTCCTTTTGCAATCCTACATCCATGATAACTTAATAAATATTCCAACATGATCTACAATAGTGTTTTATGAAATACAGCATGGATAGGAATATTGCATCTTCAGTAAGAACAATGATGCGTGTTGGACACATGGGATGGATCAATTCATTCAACTACCCAAGAGAATGAACAACACTCCAATAAGGTTTCAAAATAGCAAATTCACAAGCTTTGTTAGAGTTTTGTAGAATGATGTTATTATGTTAAACAACTAAAAAGTACTTTGACGCAAATCATTGATTTATACAAACAGTTATGCCCTTTTTTTGGAAAAAAATAACATTAGAAAAGACAATATGATTATTCAGTGCCAGTATACAGTACTGTACATCTCTGGAGGCACCTCATGCATACAGTGGTAGGTATACAGGTCTACAGCAGGAGCTGATGATTGAACCCCAGTGAGTCTAGTCCCTATAGGCTATAGTCGCTGGAACCTCCACTGAGCTCTTTTCTTCTGAGCTCCTCAGAGGAAATCTGAGTTGGATCTGTCTTCCACTCTACATCCATCAAAGCATTTGAACAGCCGTAAAAAAAAAAAATTGCAACACATGCTTTTCCAGAGTTAAAAACTATTTCCAGACCAACGTTACGTAACTCTTTGGTCTCCATTATTATTGGAGCGTCACCTGGATTTAAATGAATCATGTGTCCATGCACGCTGGCTGACATTGAAATAAGATGGATGTGTCTGTGATATCATACTGTAGGATTATTGCATCTCTGAACTTCACTTTCAACCACTGCCTGTTCAGAATGCTTTGGGACAAGATACTGACAACAGTACTGTCTCCAAGTGGACTGTCTACAAGTACTGTCTACAAGTTACATACTGTGAACAGATTCCCATAGGGGCAGTATTGCAAATCAACGACAGTATAACTAAAAAGTGGCGCTTTCAAATATTTTGTTTGATCCAATAATTTTCTTGTGTGACATTAATTAAGACTTAACAATGTTTAAAGTTAAAAACACATAAATCAGTAACCTGTAGATATGTCTCAAATACTTTGAGAAACATGAACATTGGTCTAACAGGGAAAAATAAAGAAAAACACACGGCCTATAGTAAACCACATTTTAAGCCACGTAGCATAAGTAAAAAAAAAAACATTTCTGGCACCAGTTTACCTATTAAAGGGCCGCAGCTGAGCTGAGGAGGATTATTTATTGGGTTCCATTTATGTTGCACTTGCGATGCCTTTTGGCTTCCTGTCAGTGCACGAAAGATTGTGCAACTGTTGAATCAGTTCCTCTGTGTGACACCATGCACCAATGGAATGGTAATGGAAAACTCTCTGTCTTAACAGATGATAGGTTGGGGCTGGGAGAGTACTATAGCAGCTGGGAGAGACTAGGAGAGTACTGTCTCTGAGGGAGTCCATTCAGTTATGTCAAGCTTGAGAACAACTGTTATTGCAATTACCTAATGATAGACATGCTGTCACGTTCCTGACCTGTTTTATGTTATTTTTGTATGTGTTTAGTTGGTCAGGGCGTGAGTTGGGGTGGGCATTCTATGTTTTGTGTTTCTATGTTTAGGTGGTTGGTAATTAGCCTTATATGGTTCTCAATCAGAGACAGGTGTTTGACTTTTCCTCTGATTGAGAATCATATATAGGTTGGCTGTTCACACTGTTTGTTTGTGGGTGATTGTCTTCCGTGTCTGTGTCTATGCACCACACGGGACTGTTTCGGTTTGTTTGTTCGTTCGTTCGTTTTGTTGTAGTCTGTACCTGTTCGTGCGTTCTTCGTGTTACATGTAAGTTCTCATAGTTCAGGTCTGTCTACGTTTTCGTTTTGTTATTTTGTAATCATTTCAAGTGTTCTTCGTGTTTCGTCTTCGTCTGTAAATAAATCATTATGTATTCACAACCCGCTGCATTTTGGTCCTCCGATCCTTCTCTCCTCTCCTCGTCCGAGGAGGAGGAAGAACTAGACACCCGTTACACATGCTCTGTGCCATGGCTCTTATAGGAAGATACTCTCTCTGAACAAATACAATGCTATTTCTCTGTAAAAAGAAAGATCAACAGACGTTCAGCATGGTTATAGAGAAGGGCACTCAACATGTACTACCCTGACACAAATGACTGATGATTGGTTTAAAGAAATTGATAATAAGAAGATTGTGGGAGCTGTAATGTTAGATTTCAGTGTAGCCTTTGATATTTATTTCAATTACATTTTTTTACCCCTTTTCTTGGTATCCAATTGGTAGTTACAGTCTTGTCCCATCGCTGCAACTCCCGTACGGCCTTGGGAGAGGCGAAGGTCGAGAGCTGTGTGTCCTCCGAAACACAACCCAGCCAAGCTGCACTGCTTCCTGACACACTGCTCGCATAATCCGGAAACCAGCCGCACCAATTTGTTGGAGGAAACACCGTACACCTGGCGACCGTGTCAGCGTGCATTGCACCTGGCATGCCACAGGAGTTGCTAGTACACGATGGGACAAGAACATCCCTGCCGGCCAAACCCTCCCCTAACCCGGACGACGCTGGGCCAATTATGTGCCGCCCCATAGGTCTCCCGGTTGTGGCTGGCTGTACCAGAGCCTGGACTCCTACCAGGATCTCTAGTGGCACAGCTAGCACTGTGATGCAGTGCCTTAGACCACTGCTCCACTCGGGAGGCCACCTTTGATATTTTTGACCATAACCTGTTGTTGTGAAAACGTATGTGTTATGGCTTTTCAACATCTGCCATATTGTGGATTCAGAGCTAACTATCTAATAGAACTCAAATGGTTTTCTTTTATGGAAGCTCCTCTAATGTCAAATATGTCAACTGTGGTGTACCGCAGGGCAGCTCTCTAGGCCCTCTACTCTTTTCTATTTTTTACCAATGACCTGCCACTGGAATTAAACAAAGCATGTGTGTCCATGTATGCTGATGATCCAACCATATACGCATCAGCATCCACAGCTAATGAAGTCACTGAAACCCTTAACAAAGAGTTGCGGTCTGTTTTGGAATGGGTGGCCAGTAATAAATTGGTCCTGAACATCTCTAAAACTAAGAGCATGGTACAAATAATTATCTAAGTTCTAGACCTCAGCTGAATCTGGTACTGAATAATGTGGCTGTTGAAAAGTTGAGGAGACTAAATTACTTGGTGTTAACTTAGATTGTAAACTGTCATGGTCAAAACATATATATTACGAGTCAAATGTTTAGACACACCTACTCATTCCAGGGTTTTTCTTTATTTTTACTAATTTACTAATTTCTACATTGTCGATTAAAAATATGAAATAACACATGGAATCAAGGAGTAACCAAAAAAGTTTTCAACAAATTAAAATATATTTTATATTTGAGATATTTGTGAATACAATGCTCTTAGTTTTAGAGATGCACAATGCAGAAAGTAATACAAATCCTGAAAAACCCTTGAATGAGTAGGTGTGTCCAAACTTTTGACTGGTACTGTAGATTTAATGGTTGTAAAGATGGGGAGAGGGCTGTCCGTAGTAAAGAGATGCTCTGCTTTTTGACACCACACTCCCAAAAACAAGTCCTGCAGGTTCTACTTTTGTCTTATCTTGATTATTGTCCCGTCTTGTGGTCGAGTGCTGCAAAGAAATACCTAGTTAAGCTGCAGATGGCCCAGAACAGAGTGGCACATCTTGCTCTTCATTGTAATCAGAGGGCTGATATAATAATCCTATGCATGCCAGTCTCTCTTGGCTAAGAGTTGAGGAGAGACTGACTGCATCACTTCTTCTTTTTATAAGAAAGATTGTGTTGAAAATCCAAAAATGTTTGCATAGTCAATTTACACACAGCTCTGACACACACACTTACCCCACCAGACATGCCACTAGGGGTCTTTTCATAGTCCCCAAATCCAGAACAAATTCAAGAAAGCGTACAGTATTATGTAGAGCCATTATTGCATGGAACTCTGTTCCATCTCATATTGCTCAAATGAACAGCAAACCTGGTTTTTAAAAAAACAGATAAAGTAACACCTCACGGCACCACGCCTCTCCCCTATTTGACCTAGATCATTTTTGTGTATGTATTGATATGTAGGCTATGTGCGCCTTTAAAAAAAAATGTATGTACTTCTGTCCTTGAGCTGTTCTTGTCTATTAATGTTCGGTATTATGTCATGTTTCATGTTTTGTGTGGAACCCAGGAAGAGTAGCTGCTGCTTTTGCAACAGCTAATGGGGATCCTAATAAAATACCAAACATGACTACATGGGTTCTCTCTGCATCTAACAGGCATGTTACACTTGATGTGTAACTTTTGCAGAGCCTTACACTTGAGAACACTTGATGTGTAACTTTTGCAGAGCCTTACACTTGAGAACATTGATAAAGTGGCTCAAGCTCTGCTCACGGCAGAAAAAGCTATACGTGTCCAGTGAAAGCACCTAAAAACCTACTGTTTTGGGACACCCCAGAGTAGTTCCCCTGTAGTACTACTACATGGGTTGAGTCGTTGTGCTGTAGGTAAGACTCATAAATGGCCCTACCTACCTCAGTAAAAGCCCACAGTCAGTAAAACCCTGCTCAGATTCCAGAACTGTAATGTTGCAACCAGCTGACTAATCACATTCACACTGAGGATGCAAAGCCAAGGCATTCAACGAGGCAGGCAGCGCACCCGTAACATCTTTATAAACTGATACACACTCTGGATCGTAAAACAGCAAGGCTGGTATTTGGGACGCAGCACGAGGCTTTCTCTGTGATGAGCTGACACGGGGGATGTGTGAGTAGGAAAAAGCAGGTTAAGTTTCTCTGTAAGAGGCTATGTCAGTGGGCGGCTCAGTGGACAGCAGGTTACAATGCAACATAGGGATTTCTTATATATATATCGTATATTTGTTACACTAAGAATTTCTGCCAGCATTTTTTATCTTACAGACATTGCTCTGGATTTTGCCTAGCTGAGTTGACATGTGAAGGCAGGAACAGCTGCTGGTGACACAAACTATTCCTTGTTGAAATGAGGAACTCTGACTGAGGTGATGGTTTAGATAAGGAACAAAAACAGTATACTCATACATTGTATCGTGAAAGCATATGATAGTGAGATTTAGGAGGAAAACTGAGTCCCAGGATGATTGTTGCTTACTACTACTCACTCAGAGTCCACCCATTCTTGTTTTCTGTTGTTCCTTCGAACCGGATGTGAGGGTTTTGCACACTCTGGTTGAAGAGCTCAAACATCACTGAATCTGGACCCCAGATGCCCCATTGAGGAAGACCCTGATGAGAAAGTGTGTGCTTGTTGATAAGAACAAAAAATGCCAGCTGCCCGACTCAAAGACAGACCCTAAACCTCACCGAATTGTGACAGAACTATAGACTCACAGCAGGAATCATTCCAAGTCAAGAAAGGCAGCGAACACTGCAGATTTCAGGTCTAAAATACAGACACTTCATAGTGAAAAACTGGCATTGAGTTTTGACAACAATGGAGGTTTTATGAGTTACAGTTTCTTTACAAAGACCTATACGTATAAAAGTCAGTTCAGTCCTGAAAACATCTTTCTGTATGACAACTAATATCCACCCATACAGTTCTAAACACACATTTTCCCTTCCCATATCTTCAAGGCTTCATTCAACCACGCCTATAAAAGCCTTTTTAGTTGGTAATAATGAGACATTCCCCACTAACTGCTCATAAAGAGAATATAATGCCTGAGGGTATGTGTGTCATTGAACTCAATGAAGGGTTGCGTCCCAAATGTTACTCTATTCCCTATTTAGAGCACTACTTTTGACCCAGGCCCACTATGTAGGGAATAGGGTGTAATTCGGGACACAGCTATACTTTTGCCGAAAGGGCATTTAAGGTGTATTATTGCCATGTGGTAAGAAGGTGCATGCCTTTTCAACAAGGAAAAGGTCAGGACGAAGGTTGGCATAAATGGTACATCAGACTGGCAGCATGGAACCGGATGCGCCACAAAGAAGTGGCACCCTATTCTCTATATAGTGCTGATCTTTGACCTGAACCCTATGGGCCCCCGTCAAAAGTAGCGCACTATATTGGGAATAGGGTACCATTCTGGATGCACATTGAATGTAGGTAATTTGCCCCTTGAAAATCACTGTGTTGCTGTTTGTCAGATTTTGGTATTGTCTGTTGGTGATCTCCCCCATCTCTTCCACAGTCTCATAAAATATAAACTGAATGATAGAAAGATCAGGGCTAAGCATTTTCTGTACTTCCAAAACCACATGGAAAAGCAATAGGAATCACTTTTACATGGTTTCTACGTACATGTACTTTATTACAATACAGAGAATGCTGTAAACACTTCTGAATAGGCTTCTGACTGGAAATGACATTTAATTGTCAGTATTGTGAAGCATGGAACACTTTGTCAGCCTCTTTGTGGTCAGATCTCGCCAATTCCCCGATTCCCATCAGGAAAAATAAAAAGAATAATATGTCCATAACTTCTAGAAATCTTAATACCATAATATAGAATGATGAACAGAACACAGCAGACTCAAACAGGCCGACGGCAGCCTATTGAATTGATGTTTCAAAATACTGGTCTTTCTCGGAAAGCAGTGGCTGAATTTTAGTCAAAGGGTTTTCACCACGTGAAGTAGGGGTGCTGGCAGTCTATGGAGTACATGTGTGTATGTACTAATAAATTGCTAACGGGGTGCTAGGCTTATTCCTGAGAGGGCTTCAGCACTGGCAAACCCCTCCCCGGAGCTGCCAATGTCAGCTATCCATTTAAACACTTATGGTGTCAGAGGAAGCGTCGCCCAGAGGATTTCAGCCATGGCAGTTATAACCACTTTTAGTCCCATACTTCAAACTCACTCTGGTCTGAACAAGTTACTCTAGCGATCTGCAACATGATTGGTTAAACAAACATTTATTTGCATTTATCGTGTGCAGGTTTATTTTGATTGACAAGAGCTACAATTATTTGATACAAAGCTTTCCTTTGCCACAGCATGCAGTCACCCCTTTTGAGACTGATGCCCTCTAGCGTTGAATAGATTTGCATAAACCAGGCTCAGTTCATAATTCTGTTCACAAACATGTCTGTAATTTCATAGGACACATTCAACATCAATCCTTCAGACCTTCAGGATATTTACAGTGCCTTCAGAAAGTATTCATACCTCTTCAAATGTTTTTGTGTTACAGCCTGAATTGAAAATGGATTCAAAAAATCATCTTTTAGCAAATTTACTGAAAATTAAATACAGAAATATCACATTTACATAAGTATTCACACCCCTGTGTCAATACTTTGTAGGTGCACCTTTGGCGGCAATTACAGCTTAGGCAGTCGTCTTAGGAAATTCTATCTAGATCTACGTATCAGCTTTTTACATCTGGATTTGGGGATTTTCTCACATTCTTCCCTGCAGATTTTCTCAATCTCTATTAAATCAGCTGGGGAGCTGCAGGGAACAGCAAGTATTCAAGTCTTTCCAAAGATTTTCAATGAGATTCAAGTCTGGGCTTTGGCTGGGCCACTAAAGGACTTTCATATTCTTGTTCTGAAGACATTCCAGTGATGCTTTGGCTGTATACTTAGGGTCATTGTCCTGTTAGAATGTAAATCTTCGCCCCCAGTCTAAAGGTTGTTTGCACTCTGAAGAAGGTTCTCATCAAGGATTTTGTTCTCTCATTGCTATCTCTTTCCTTACCAGTCTCTCAGTCCCTGCCACTGAAAAACATGCTCACAGCATGATTCTGCCACTACCAGTGTCACGCCCTGGCATTAGTTATCTTTGTTCTCTTTATCATTTTAGTTAGGTCAGGGTGTGACATGGGGGATGCAGGTGTTTTTGTTATTGTCTCGTTTTTTTTTTTTTTCTATGGGTGTTTGCTAGTCTAGGCGTGATGTATGTCTATGGTTGCCTAGATTGGTTCTCAATTAGAGGCAGCTGTCTATCGTTGCCTCTGATTGGGAACCATATTTAGGCAGCCATATTCATTGGGTAGTTTGTGGGTTATTGTCTATGTGTAGTGTTTGTGTCAGCACTAGTCTTCATTAGCTTCACGTTCGTCGTTTATTGTTTTGTATAGTTTGTCAAGTGTTCTTCATTTTCGTCTTCGTTAAATAAATCAAGTATGTATTCATTTCACGCTGCGCCACCAAAATCGGACCAAGCAGCGTGAAAGAGAGGAACAGCGCGTTGTGGAAAAATGGACTTGGGAGGAAATTCTGGACGGTAAGGGACCATGGGCACAGGCTGGTGAATATCGCCGCCCTAAAGCAGAGCTGGAGGCAGCGAAAGCGGAGAGGCGGCGGTATGAGGAGGCTGCACGTAAGCGCGGCTGGAAGCCAGAAAGGCAGCCCCAAAGATTTCTTTGGGGGGGGCACACGGGGAGTGGTGTTAAGCCAAGTAGGAGACCTGAGCCAACTCCCCGTGCTTACCGTGGAGAGCGTCGTATCGGGCAGGCACCGTGTTATGCGGTGGAGCGCACGGTGTCCCTGGTGCGTGTGCATAGCCCGGTGACGTACATTCCAGCACCTCGTATCAGCCGGGCTAGAGTGGGCATCGAGCCAGGTGCCATGAAACCGGCTCTACGCATCTGGTCACCAGTGCGTCTCCCTGGGCCGGTGTACATGGCACCAGCCCTACGCATGGTGTCCCCGGTTCGCCAGCACAGCCCAGTGCGGGCTATTCCACCTCGCCGCACTGGCCTGGCTAAGGGGAGTGTTCAGCCAGGTAAGGTTGGGCAGGCTCGGTGCTCGAGACCTGAAGTGCGTCTCCACGGTCCGGTTTATCCAGTGCCTACTCCAGTCCGCCTGTGACAGCTCCTCGCACCAGCCCAGTACCACTAGTGCCTACACCACGCACCAGGCTTCCTGTGCATCTCCAGAGCCCTGTACGCTCTGTTTCTCCTCCCCGCACTCGCCCGGAGGTGTGTGTCCCCAGCCCGGTACCACCAGTTCCGGCACCACGCACCAGGCTTATAGTGCGCCTCCACAGCCCAGTACATCCTGTTCCTTCTCCCCGCACTAGCCTTGAGGTGCATGTCCCCAGTCCGGTACCACCAGTTCCGGCACCACGCACCAGGCCTACAGTGCGCCTCGGCAATCCTGAGCTGCCCGTCTGTCAAGCGCCGCCTGAGCTGCCCTTCTGTCCAGCATCGCCTGAGCTGAAATAGACTCACACTGAATCAAACATGCAAGTGCTGAAAACAACATAGTGGAAAATTCATTGATTTATCTCTACACCATTTGAATCATAGGCTGCATCCCAAATGCCATCCTATTCCCTTTGCTGTGCACACATTTTGACCAGGACCCATAAGGTTTTAGTCAAAGTAGGGCACTATATAGGGAATAGAATGACATTTGGGATGCAATCAGTGTCTCAGTGGGTGTGCATCTAAAGATCCTAGTGTCAGGGCTCTAGTCTGGCATAGCAGTACACTCTTAGTTCCAACAGAGTTCTGTGGCAGTCCTCTAGAATAACCATTTTTGGTTCCAAGTACAGTAGAAGCCTTTTTGATTCCAGGTAGAGCTATTTTGGGTTCCATGTAGAACCCTATGTGAAAGGGTTCTACCTCAGAGGAGGCTGGTGGATGGAGCTATAGGAGGACAGGCTCATTGTATTGACTGGAATGGAATAAATGGAATGGAGGCAAATAGGGTTTACAGTTGTTTGGATGTGACCCAAAAGGTTTCTACCTGGAACCAAAAGGGTTCTACATGGAACCAAAATGTTTTTTTCGAAGGCTTCTCCTATGGGGACAGACGAAGAACCCTTTTTGGTTTTAGATAGTGCCTTTTTTTCTCAGAGTATATGAACAGTGTTAGGGCTCTTGTTAAACCCAGCAGTAATGACTATTACTGACTTCCTCCTCATGTGTTGTGTCCTGCTAGCACACTAAATCAGAGGCCTGTGGAAAGCCTGGGCGGACTAGGGACAGGCGACAGGTGCAGGGGCGTAGAGGATGGGGAGAGGAGAGGAGAGAAGAGGAGAGGATGGACGGGGGTGGAGAGGGATGGGGGAAAGAGGGGAAAAGTCCTGTCAGTGGAATAAGAAGTACTGTAATACAACGGAAAAAGGCCTTTACTGCAGTACATATTACGACATGTGGTGGTTGCTGATGGTCTCCATTAAGACAACAAAGACTGAGACACTGAAATGATGGAAAGATCCTGCCAATGATACCTCTTGCAGGACGGTTCCATACGAGTATGGGCATATAGACCAGTTGACTCTGAGGTTAGAATACAACACTTCAGTGGTACTGTAGTCCTCAGCAGCAGGGATATGTAATCACGGAACTTGCCTCTGCAAGTGTGCATGTCAATCTGTTGTTAACTTGAACTGAACTGAAACTCTTTTCAGGTTGATAAAAAAAATAACTGAAGAACCTGAGAACCTGAAGAATAACTGAGAACCTGAAGAATAACTGAGAACCTGAAGAATAACTGAGAACCTGAAGAATAACTGAGAACCTGAAGAATAACTGAGAACCTGAAGAATAACTGAGAACCTGAAGAATAACTGAGAACCTGAAGAATAACTGAGAACCTGAAGAATAACTGAGAACCTGAGAACCTGAAGAATAACTGAGAACCTGAAGAATAACTGAGAACCTGAAGAAGCTGTACAAGAAACACATTGTTTGTTGATGCAGAGCAGAGGAAAAATGAAAGATAAATATACCTAAAGTAAACTCTTTTCAGGTTGAGGAATAAACAACTGCTGTACAGTAAACAAAGGAACCTGAAGAAGTTGTTCATTGATGCACCGCAAATGAAAAAGAAATAGAATAAAGGATAATAGATGGTCGGTTGCCTGTCTTGTGTGAGGTTTTTACACTTGTTTTGGGCTGGAAGATTGTGTCAGGGCTCCTTCTTATTATGACTTCCCTGTCTCTGTAATAATAAATCAAATCAGTAATAACAGAGAGTATCAGCGGCCTAAAAGAGGGGAGAAGGGGGGGGGGGGGGGGGGGGGTGCAATGCAAATAGTCTGGGTAGCCATTTGATTAGATATTCAGGAGTCTTATGGCTTGGGGTTAGCTGTTTAGAAGCCTCTTGGACCTAGACTTGGTGCTCTGGTATCGCTTGCCGTGCGGTAGCAAAGAGAACAGTCTATGACTTGGGTGGCTGGAGTCTTTGACCATTTTTAGGGCTTTCCTCTGATACAGCCTGGTATAGAGGTCCTGGATGGCAGGAAGCTTGGCCCCAATGATGTACTGTGCCGTACGCACTAGCCTCTGTAGTGCCTTGCGTTCGGAGGCTGAACAGTTGCCATACAGGCAGGATGCTCTCGATGCTGCAGCTGTAGAACCTTTTGAGGATCTGAGGACCCATGCCAAATCTTTTCAGTCTACTGAGGGGGAATAGGTGTTGTCGTGCTCTCTTCACGGCTGTCTTGGTGTGGTTTATGGGGTTGTACACAATCACTGCAGCCAGAGAAGAATATAAGAACCTCCTGACCTGATCTATATTTCTACCAGATCAATGCATCTCCTTTTCTGGGATCAGCTGGTTGTGGTTATAGTCTGGATGGAAGCAGATAGTTGACGTACCAATCATATAGCAAGTACACTATCACCCTTCAAACACTCACAAAGTAAATTTTATTCTGGACCTCGAGGCCAGTTCTACTTCTGATTTTCATCCTTCCCCTCTAATCAAGGACTGATTCAGAACTGGGACAGCAGGTGAGTGCAGTTAATTATCATGTAGAACAGAAAACCCGCAGTAATCTGGACCTCCAGCCTTGGATTTAAATACCCCTGCTCTAAACCATACATTTCACATCGTTGTCTTATAATACCACCAACTTAAACCCCCATCATACCATCATATGTGTTTGTATAGTGTAATAACATCAAACTAATGTTGTATCAATGGACTTCACTAGCTTAAGCTCTGGCCCTGTGTGTCTAGCTGTCATGTGTAACACTGTATTTTAACATGTACGTCATCGGATAATCCCTGTGCATCCCAAATGGCACCCTACTCCCTACATAGTGCACTACTTTAGACCAGAGCCATTTGGGCCTTGGTCAAAATTTGTGCACTATATAGGGAATATTGTGCCATCTGGAATACAGATTTCTTCTCACTGTAGCGATTCCCAACATTTTGGTTTTGTTTCACTAAGAACACATGGAGATACTTCCCATCCAGAGAATTGGAACATTTAGCAGAGTGCAAATTAGGGGGGTGCTGAATGAGTCATGAGTTCTCCTAAATGCAACAAAGTCAACATTTTGGGGGGTCTCTAAATAATGTTAATTTAACCATTCTCCTATTTGTTTGAAATGCAATTTGTACTTCTACAGTGGTAAATATGTTTTTTCCAAATTAAACTAGCCCTCCTCCCATCTACTCCCCTCCTCCCCTCCGGCGTTCGCCGTCGCCGGTATACTAACCACCGGTCCTGGGATCCATCATTATACGCACACCTGGTATTACTCATTACGCGCACCTGCACATAATTAGGCACGCCTGGACTCCATTACCTCATATATTACCTCACTTATGTCTGGCACTCCCTTAGGATCTTTCCCCAGTCAGTATTGTTTATGTGTTTCATGTCTATACGCTACTCGTGTTTGTTATATTGTTCGATGTTCTGTTTGTTATTAAACTCACCACCTGCACTTGCTTTCCCGACTCCCAGTGTATACATTACAGAATACTGACTCAAACAATGGAAGCAGCAGGAACACAGAATGTCTCCCAGACAATCAACGAGCAGGGATACCTTCTGCGTCAACATCATGACCAGCTGGCACAACTGGGGACGGCTATGGAAGAGGTTCTTCACAGTGTGCAACGTCTCGAACATACCCGGAAGGCGTGGCCGTCAACTAGCGGAGGATACTCTACAAAAAGTCGACCCAGCGAGCCAGCACAACAGCCCATTCAGCAACCCAATCTGGTCAGCTATGCCCGTTTGTCCCTCCCGGATAAATATGATGGTACCCCATCTAAATGCTGTGGCTTCCTACTTCAGTGCTCCCTCTACTTTACACACCAGATAGGAGCCCACACCACCGAGAGGTTCAAGGTTGCCACGGTTAATTCTCTGCTGACTGGGCGGGCGTTGGAATGGGCCACGGCCACCTGGGAGCGAGGAGAGGAGCTAGATTCATATGAGGGGTTCATGGCTCTGTTCAAGTGCATCTTTGATCATCCCCCAGAGGGCAGAGAGGGAGGTGAGAGCTTACTTAATTACAGCAGGGGGACCAGACGGCTGCCAAGTACACGTTCACCTGCTGGATAGTAGCAGCATCCAGTGGAATGAGCCGGTGCTTCGTACGCTATTCAGAAGAGGTGTGCGCAAGGAGGTCCAGACGGAATTGGCCTGTCGAGACGACAATCTCTCCTTGGACGCACTCATTGCGATGGCCATCTGTCTGGATAACCTACTTCGGGAGTGTCGGTACTCTTATCGCTTCTCTCCATCACTGAACACTCTGGCTCAGAGCCTGAACCCATGGAGGTAGGGGTCACACGCCCCGCAGCGGAGCGACACAGATGGTGGCAGCTGGGGCTCTGTCTGTATTGTGGTCAAGGAGCGCTCCAGCGGTGTCCAGCACTTCCCAATCCGGGATTCACAAGAGCAGAGGGACGGTCGTGTGTTTTTACACCTCCTGGTGTAGGAGTGAGTATTCTATCTTCATCACTTCCTGCTAAACACTTTTTGGTGTCCATCACACTAGTTGACTGTCCCTCATGTACTGTCTCTACAGCGTTAGTGGATTCCTTTGCCAAGGGGAACTTTATTAACCAGACCCTTTCCTCCTCTCTTAACATCATCTCATACCCGCTCTCTTCTCCTTTCCCGGTTCAACTCCTCGATAGTCGGCCATTAGGATCCGGAACCATCACACACATCACCCAACCCCTCACCCTCACCATGGAATCCATTCATCAGGAGAACATACCCTTCATCACCAGTTCACAAGATCATCCTCAGCCTCCCAAGGCTTCAACTTCATAACCCCACCATCTTATGGTCGAGGATGAGAATCACAGACGGGTCACACGAATAACGGAGGACCTGCTTCCCCATCCCCTGTGGTTCCACGTCGGTTGAGAGTCCTATGGTTGCCCTTCAGCCCAACATCCCGGAGGTATACCAGGACCTGCGGGAGGTTTTCTTCAAGACCTGCAACACCTGTCTTCCTCCTCATTGCCCCTGGGACTGTACCATTGACCTGCTGGTAGTGTCTGCACAGATGAATCTACCTTCTGTCGGTGGCTGAGACCCAGGCCATGGAGGATTACATCCAAGAGGCGCTCCAACAAGGTTTCATCTGCACGTCCACTTCTCCTGCATCGGCAGGAGGGATGGAGGGTTACGTCCATGTATTGATTAGAGGACTCAATGAAATCGCCACAAAGTACCGTTACCTTTTCCCGTTGGTGCCAGCAGCCATAGAACAGCTCCGCAGGGCCCATTTCTTTACCAAACTGGACCTGCGGAGTGCATAAAATCTCATCCGCATCCGGGAGGGGGATGAATGGAAGACGGCTTTTAGCACAATGTCTGGTAACTACGAGCACTTGGTGATGCCGTTTGGTTTAGCCAATGCTCCGTCAGTGTTCCAGGCATTCGTTAACGAGGTGTTCAGGGACATGCTCGGACGCCAGGTGGTTGTGTATATCGATGACATCCTGGTCTACTCGGCAACCCTGGAGAATCACGTCACTCACGTTCGAGCAGTCCTGGAATGCTTCCTGGCTAACCACCTGTTTGTGAAGGCTGAGAAGTGTCAATTTCATCAGAAGGCCGTCTCATTCTTAGGCTACCAAATCAGCCCGCAGGGAGTGAGGATAGAAGACAAGAAGGTAGATGCGGTCAGGTCATGGCCAGTCCCAATCACCCTAAAGGGGTTACAATGGTTTTTGTGGTTTGCCAACTTCTATCGCCGTTTCATCAGGAACTTCAGCTCCGTCGCCGCCCCTCTCACCTCTCTCAAGGGTGGTCCCCATAGGTTAGTGTGGAGCCCAGCAGCTGGCGGGGCCGTCCATCTACTCAAGGAACATTTCACCTCCGCCCCATTGCTCAAACACCCAAATCCCACGATATCCTTTGTGGTGGAGGTTGACGCTTCAGAGGTGGGCGGGGGGGGCAGTTCTGTCTCAACGACAGGGTAATCCACAGAACTTGTATCAGTGTGCATATTACTCTCTCGTGTTTGTTATAGTGTTCGATGTTCCATTTATTATTAAACTCACCACCTGCACTTGCTTTCTGACTCCCAGCGTATACGTTACAATAGTCCCCTATCTCAGACCCTTTTTAGTTGCCCCAATTAATTTTTCTACAAAAAAGTTCCTTTTGTCAGTCAGCAAGATACATCAATTAATTTAGTCTAGAAGAGTATAGTCAATCGCTGAATGTCATTACACTTTTTGGTGTTTAGTAACCATGTCTATTTCCATTCATCAAATGGTGTGGAAAAAGTCTGACATTCTGGGATTTTTTTTTGACTGGACCTCCTATGCGTGCACGAACTTGCATGGCATTTTTTAATGGACTTAAGAGTAAATATGTAATTTAACGGTATTTTTTATTTATTACCTTTTAATTTGGGCATGAACACAACCAGTCATGATGTTTTAATCTTATAGTCAAACAAATCGCTTAAGGTAGTCTACCTGTGCATATTTGTCCACTCCAAAAACATTACAGCATCTAAACAGTGCACGGTGACTTGTTTGACAATAAGATAAAAACATCACGACTGGTTGTGTTCATGACAAATTAAAAGGTAATTAAAAAATGAATTACATGTCTTTACTATTAGGCCCATAAGACATGTCATGCAAAATGAAATTTTTGGAGGTCAAGGCCCCCCAAAAATTGAGACCCCGACAATCATGGTATAATTCGCACTCTGACCTTTGACATTTGCTTTAGATTTGACTTCATTCTCACTTTAGGAGCTTCTCTTTAGAGGGAGCTAGGTTAAAGGGTAACAACTGACACATTTAAAAGGACACAGATTGACATTTGTAGCATTGTCAAACTCTTTCATAGATTTTAGTAGGAGAACTAAAAAACAGACAACCCCCTTTCCCCTCCCCAAACAACTAGTGTTATACAAAAAAATGTGATTCATTAAGTAGGCAGGGCCAGTAGACAGGTGCACAAATTAGATTGCGATCATACATCTTCTCCTCAAATTGGGTAAATGTGATTCTAAAATGTAACTTGAATTGAATTCCTTATAGCGATGAACTACTAACACGTTTTTCAACAAAAAAAATTATCCTGGCGAATTATGCACTTCATATCCAAGAATATACTTTATTGAAAAAGGTTTGAAAACTGCAGTTAAAAAAAGCTATCGAGAATATGTGAAAAGTTAAGTTTGTCAGAGTGTTGCACATTTGAAACTTCTAAAAGCAAAGACAAGCTCAATATCTGAATGGTTAGCTAGGTAGAATAACAGACAGTCAGACAGAAAGGCAGAAAGAGAGAGCAAACACACTACTGTGAAACTCAGATCAGAGCTAAAATTACATCTGGTAGAAAAATATAAACATTTGCAGAAATTAAGGTACAGTCAGAAAACAACAATCACATTTTATTTTTTATTTTTTTTATTTTTATGTGAGCACCACAAACTCGATATCATGCAGAGGTAAATTACAAAATCTTCCTAAAAATCCTGTTTTATCACCTCAACCAATGGTCAAGGCTTCAAATAGATCGGTTTCAAAGATTATTTTGCTACCCCTGGCTAGCTTCTAATCTTTCATCTCTAATATACACCGAAAACCCACAAATATGCGTACGCTATTTACATATATTGATGGCTTTTAGTTATCTTTAGATACATGCATCAATGATTTTTGTTTTGTTTAGCAAATGGCTTTACTGGTCTCACTAAGTTCAAGTTCTGTATGTCTACACACGCATCATTTGGAGTGTAGAGCTTTTATGGGAGACCATTCATTGACATTATCTCTGTTGTTCCTCTCTGGTCGCTGGTGCATCTTTAGTCACCTGGTCTGTCCATGTTTTTGCTCATTGTCCCTCTGGTCTGACTCTCCTCCTGGCACCAGCTAGGGACAGAGACAACAGAAAGATCTTCATACACTCAAATAATAGAAATAAAGTTCAAGTCAATGTTCAATGATAGGTGGTCATTCTATTTCTATGGTCGCAATTACAGATCCTCATAGGATGACATTACCCATCATTTGAATCCCCCAACACGGTCAAACAGTATGTTATGTTATCAAGGAATCATGGTTTACTTGGAATTTTCCTGCCAGTTACTCGTCTCGGGTTTCCCTCTGTGAAGACAAATTTAAACCTCGGTCATTATAGAACCTTATAGAACCCAAATGTTGGTCACTACAGAACCTTAAAGAACCTAAACCATAGTCATTATAGAACCCTACAGAATCCAAACTCCAGCCATAACAGAAATCATATCTTAATCACTACAGATCCTTACAGAACCCAGTGAGGATGAGTAGGGTTTAGATGTGTCTCTTACCTTGGATGAACTTGGTGATTTTTTCAGAGTCCATGTCGAGCATTGAGGGGTTTCCCTCGATGGTGGTGATACGGGAGAAGTCAGCACCTACAGGACGGAGACAGGGATGTTACGTATATGTCACACTATTATGTATTCTAATGAAACATGCAATTATGTTGGACAATTGACTAATTCTGCCGACTATGCCAAATATCACAGGGTGGTAATGTAACAGTTAGTTTGAATCCTGATTGTCACTCTCTCAACCCAGATTCTAACAGAACCTGTCACATGTCTACCCAGTGACATGCATATACGTGATTTTCAATTTAACATTGCATTATTTCCTCTATATTAAGCTATCTATCTACGACCAAAGGGGTGATGTTACTGACCTTCCAGCTCAATGTTGGAGATACCACTGCTGGAGCCACTGCTGCTGGCCGAGTACTGAGGACCTGTGGATGACAACATATTGAAACATTACATCAGTCTTCACATAGAAACATAATGTTTTCACAGAGTGGCAGATGTAAGAGTCATGATCCAGGGGTGACGTGAGTAAAGGGAATTCAATACAACACATTAACATCTGTAGACCTGTGTCTCACCTCAGCAACCCAAACAGTCACTTCTTTGTTTCATATAGTGCATCAATACACCATATAGCAACTATAGACCAAAACAGGTTAATTTTACTATATGTTAATATGTACCCAGAGTTCTTCAGACCTCATGGATAGGAGTCAAGAAAGACCTGTGTGTCTGTGAGGTACGTACCTGAGACCACTCTGGTAACTTTGGTGACCTTGGGCTCTCCCTCGATGACTCTGGTAACTTTGGTGACCTTGGGCTCTCCCTCGATGACTCTAGTGACCTTGGTGAACTTTGGCTCGCCTTCAATGACTCTAGTCACCTAAAAATCATAATCATGTATTAGATTAAATAACGCTTTTCCCGGTGCTCAACATGATTTGGTGGTTACATGGGTGGATACAACGGTTGAAACATGGTTTGTTACATTGGTGTTACCTTGGTGATGGTAGGCTGTCCCTCAATCACCCTGGTCACCTTGGTGATGGTAGGTTCCCTTTCGATAACCCTAGTCACATGGGTCACATCAGGCGCTTTAGAAAGAGAGAGAGGACAACAAGTTTAACAACTGGAATAAATAACAACAAAAGCATCATCGAAGAACATGACGTTCAAACGGCAAACTAGTAAGATCTGAAGGTCCGAATGAACTTAAAAACTCTAGACACATGTAGTGTGTCAGTGGTTCCTCTACTCCTTGATTAAAATATTGTCGTTTACAGGTTTTATCGAATTAGACTGAAGCCCAACCTTTCACTGGCTTTAAAATAATTCATATGACAGGAATATATTGCATAATCAAAGGACACGTGGATATGTGCTTTGCAGATACGTTCCAAGTAAAGGCTTTCTCCAAGACATCAGTTTTCCCCTTAGAGTAGCAAATACCTCTTTCAGAATCTTGACTGGAGATAATTGCATAAACAGTAACTTGAACTTCTGTGCCTATTTCTCTTTCACATCAAGAATTAACCTTACAAGTCAAATCCCAATAAAGAACGGTAATTTTATCCAGAACAGATAAAACCTTCCCAGGTGTCTGCTGCTATGGCAAGTCTTCTCTTGTTGCTGTCTGTACTGTAATTATCTGAACAACCACAATGGTTTTTCCTCTTGAACGTGGGTCATGAATCTCATGGAAGACAGAGATCCTCCTTATCTGAACTGTGCCAACTATTCTATCAACTCTTGTAGCACAATGTCTTCAAGTCTTTCCAAGACTACCCATGATATATCATGTAAAATGAATATACACGGAGTGTACAAAACATTAGGAACACCTGCTCTTTCCATGACATAGACGAACCAGGTGAATCCAGGTGAAACCTATGATCCCTTATTGATGTCACGTGTTAAATCCACTTCAATCAGTGTAGATGAGCGTGTTTGAGCGTGTCAAGAACTGCAAAGCACTGGGTTTTTCACGCGCAACAGTTTCCCATGTGTATCAAAAATGGTCCACCACCCAAAAGACATCCAGCCAAATTGATATAACTATGGGAGTCACCATGGGCCAGCGTCCCTGTTGAATGCTTTCGACACCTTCTAGACTTCATGCACTGATGAATTGAGGCTGTTCCGAGGGAAAAAGGGGTGCAACTCAATATTAGGATGGGTGTTCCTAATGTCTTGTACACTCAGTGTACTACACAATGCTAAGATGTATGCATGAAGGACGTTATTACGATCCTTTAACTGTAACTTACCTGACTCAATGACGCGTGTGACGATCGTCCTCTCTGAAGGGAACAGAAAACACACAGCAGTTAATCACAGGACAACAACAAAGTTACAAATAGTTGCAACACAAAAAGGTACAGCAGACATCTAAGACTTGGCCTGATACAGTTGTACTCACTCATGAATGTGAGAGGGATTTCCTTATATCTGTATCCTGACACGAACTATGAAGGAATAGAAAGAAGGATTAGAGGCTGTAAACCGTATTATTGTAGGTCTGTGTACACATCGTTCTGCTCAACTCCAATGTCTTGTCATCTTAAGGTAATTTTGTAACAAAAACTTAGACGTTAATCTCATCTTGCTATCTCAGGGTTCTCCCTAATTCCTTTATGTGGGTGTGGCCTGGTACAGTAACCTTGATCTCCATGTACTTGATGAGTCTTCTCAGCAGCCCCAGAAGGTCAGAGTTTCCAGCAGGCAGCTCTACAGGACAATACAGTACAGAGTGTTAGACATACTGGAAACACTTTCAACTAGGGCACATACTGTACAGTACGGCACAGTACAGGGTGTTAAACATACTGGTAACACTTTACACTAGGGTACATACAGCACAGCACAGTACAGGGTGTTAGACAATCTGTTAAAACTTTATTTTAGGGTACATAAAGGTTACTGCCAAAGTAATGGAAACACTTGAGGAAATGAGGGATACAAGATATATTGAAAGCAGGTGCTTATACCATCATGCTTAGGGTCATGTATAAAAATGCTGGGCAGGCCATTATTTTGGCCAATATTTTGGCTACCATGGCTTTGCCCCCATAGGATGACATCCACAGGGCACAAGTGATCACGTAATTATGTGATGAGCATGAAAACAAAGTAAACCATATGGTATGGTTTACATGGCATAAAACCATGTTTGGGCTCGTGGTGGACTAACACCCTACACTTTATGTTGGTGTTTCCTTTATTTTGGCATTTACCTCTACATACTGGTAACACTTTACATTAGCGTACATACAGCACAACACAGGTTGTTAGACATACTGGTAACACTTTACATTAGCGTACATACAGCACAACACAGGTCGTTAGACATACTGGTAACACTTTACATTAGCGTACATACAGCACAACACAGGTTGTTAGACATACTGAACCATTTAGCACTGCTAAATATATATAATATATCAAGAAATGATTCCCTGCACAGTGCGTCTCTCAACACATGACAATTTAATTAGTGTATAATTTGTTTCTCCAACAGAGGAGCTGGCAGTCAGAGAGGTTTGAGTCAGTCTTACCTCCGGGGTAGAGGAGGGTTTTGACAAAGTGAATGACTCCATTAGTAGCCATGATATCATTTTCAGGGACCTCAATAGTGTTCACCCTGATTGTGTTGTTAGCCTGGAGGAGAGGAGTAGAGAGGATTAAGATCCAAACACTGATGGGATAATTACAGATAAGACAACCACAATGAGATGAGTTATGAGTACAAGCTGGTAATGTGCCATATGTTTCTCAAAAAAAAAATTCTACTATGTTATTGACTTGTTTATTGTTTACTCCATGTGTAACTCTGTGTTGTTGTCTGTTCACACTGCTATGCTTTATCTTGGCCAGGTCGCAGTTGCAAGTGAGAACTTGTTCTCAACTAGCCTACCTGGTTAAATAAAGGTGAAATAAAAAAAATAAAAAAATGTTTCTCAATTAGGTTGGCATTTACTTTTTCCACATTTTGTTACTTTACAGACTTTTTCTAAAACGGATTAAATAAATTTTTTCCCTCATCAATCTACACACAATACCCCATTATGACAGAGCGAAAACAGGTTTTTAGAAGTTTTTGCAAATGTATTAAAAAATGTATACTTATTTACATAAGTATTCAGACCCTTCGCAATGAGATTCGAAATTGAGCTCAGGTGCATCCTGTTCCCATTGACCATTCTTGAGATGTTTCTACAACATGATTGGAGTCCTCCTGTGGTAAATTCAATTGATTGGATATGATTTGGAAAGGCACACATCTGTCTATATAAGGTCCCACAGTTGACAACGCATGTCAGAGCAAAAACCAAGCCATGAAGTTGAGCAATTGTCTGTAGAGCTTCGAGACAGGATGGTGTCGAGGCACAGATCTGGGGAAGTGTAGCAAAACCTGCAGCATTGAAGGTCCCCAAGAACACAGTGGCCTCCATCATTAAATAGAAGAAGTTTGGAACCACCAAGACTCTTCCTAGAACTGGCCGCCCAGCCAAACTGAGCAACTGGGGGAGAAGGGCCTTGGTCAGGATGGTGACCAAGAACCTGATGGTCACTCTGACAGAGCTCCAGAGTTCCTCTGTGGAGATGGGAGAACCTTCCAGAAAGACAACCATCACTGCAGCACTCCGCCAATCAGGCCTTTATGGTAGAGTGACCAGATGAAAGCCACTCATCAGTAAAAGGCACATGACAGCCTGCTTGGAGTTTGCCAAAAACCACCTAAAGGACTCTCAGACGATGAGAAACAAGATTCTCTGGTCTGATGAAAACAAAATTGAACTCTTTGGCCTGAATGCCAAGCGTCACGTCTGGAGGTAACCAGACACCGCTCATCACCTGGCTAATACCACCCCTACGGTGAAGCATGGTGGTGGCAGCATCATGCGGTGGGGATGTTTTTCAGCGGCAGGGACTAGGAGACTAGTCAGGATCGAGGGAAAGATGAACGGAGCAAAGTACAGAGAGATCCTTGATGAAAGCCTGCTCCAGAGCACTCAGGAAATCAGACTGGGGCGAAGGTTCACCTTCCAACAGGACAACAACCCTAAGCACACAGCCAAGACAATGCAGAAGTGGCTGAAGTCTCTGAATGTACTTGAGGGGCTCAGCCAGAGACCGGACTTGAACCCGATCGAACATCTCTGGAGAGACATGAAATTAGCTGAGCAGCGACGCTCCCTATACAACCTGACAGAGCTTGAGAGGATCGAGGCTGTAATCGGCGCCAAAGGGGCTTCAAAAAAGTACTGAGTAAAGGGTCTGAATACTTATGTAAATGTGACTATTTCAATTTTTTTTTATAAATTTGAGCTATTGTTTGTGTATTGGTGTGGAAATAAAACAATTTAATACATTTTAGAATAAGGCTTTAACGTAACAAAATGTTGAAAAAGTGAAAGGTTCTGAATACTTTCTGAATGTAGATAATCTCTTCAGGATCTTTGTGATACTTGCTTGGTTTTGTTGCAGCCATGATGCCTTGATTTCTTATATTTACAGCCCTGTTGAGTGTTGAGAGGTTTGGACTCACATGCAGTACTCGGAGGTTGTTTCCCTGCAGAGACTTGAGGAGGTTGGTCACCCCAGTCTCCAAACCTCCGCCGATGAACACTCCGTTGCTGAAGTGGTAGAGCAAGATGGTACGCAGGGCGTTCATATTGCCTGACCAGAACAGACAGGGTTTTAGATGGAAGACTATGGATCCATAGTACATATCGTACATACATCTACTAACTCTAAGTCTTATGGATGTTCCTTTGACATTACAACCTTTAGGAGATAGCTTGTAGCTATGGTAGCTATGGTTAAGGTAAGCAGTTTTTCTTGACCACCACGATGTGGCCTGACAAGAAAAACCTCTGGCTGTGATATTTGTTTGAGAGACTGAGACAGACTAACAGGGACGGAGAGAGAGGGAGAGTCTGAGAGATGAACCAACCTCTGAGCAGAGCCATGTCACTGTCGCTGACGCCAGCGAAGGCCTCATCACTGGGAGCGAACAGAGTGTATTCTCCTTCCTGTTTGAGCAGGTCAGTCAGACCAGCCATCTCCATCAGTGACAGGAAGATCCTACAACCAAAACATGATGAAGGAAACAGTTACCTGGCTCTCATGACAACCACTGAGGGTAGATATAACCGGTGCCAGTGTGATAGCTTCGCATATAGAACTCCTTCCTGAACTTGTCTCTGACTGGGATTTAACTAGGGTTCTCTACCTTGCCAACACATGTGACCGACCGTACGAACCGATTGAGCTTTAGAAAAGGATCCTCTTCAGTGATGAGATCCTTGGTATTATTTAGATAAAAAGATCCCTTGCAAGAGATGTACATGATTTGGAAAGAAGTTGGCCCACTGGTCTGTATAAACTCTTAGTACATTTCTCAGCCTGCTCCCAGGTCTGTGTAAATTTGATTGAACTCTGCCTGATTAGTGAACTCTCTGACTCTCTGGCTATTGGGTTGGCTAAAGAACATCCTTTCTCAAGCAGGAGTAGGGGGTGAGACAGGATTGTACTCCAAATCCAACACTGTTTAATATACAATATATTCATGAGTTGGCCACAAAATCGGAACAATCTTCATGTGCCCCTTGATCCTTCAACTAGTCTGATCTCAGATCTGTATGAGCTTGAGCTAACTTATCTGACTATTTAATTGGCTGGAGCACATACAGATCTGCGACCAGGCTAAAGCGCACACAGTCTATATGTCCACAAGCAGCTTACTTGAATCCTCCGTTGTCAGTGAGGATCTGGAACATGCTGGTCTCAGCTGGCTTCATCAGAGTCCTCATCAGGTGGAGGGCTCCGTTACTGCCCTCCTTGCTACCGCGCACCAAGCAGGAGTTCTCTATGCACACCGCCTACAGACAGACAGGACACAGGGTACACAGGTTAAAGAACCACTTAAGTGAAAACTTTTTTTTATCCTAATAATGCAACTCTAGTCCTAATATCCTAATTTGAGCAAAATGATGACCTATGTGGGCATTTTGGTATGCTAGCATAAGCACCTAACTAGTTAGCTAGCCAGATAGTAAGCTAGCTAGGCTAAATGGTTCTCCAGCCAGCTAACTTCTTTTTTGAGCATCTTTAAAACTGAAATTTGAGTTGGAACATCTGCTGAAGTAGCCCTTAATAAGACATGGAAATTAATAGTCTACTAGCTACTGAATTAACAGACTCTTAGTCAGTCCAGTGGATAGCCCAGTGAAAAGGATATGTGTTGTATGGCAGACAGCCATTGTGTTTGACCAGCTGTTCAGAGACAAGAGATGGACTTGCACCCACGCACACATGCACGCACGCACACACACATGTGTATACTCACACAAACTCTCTCACAAACACACACATACTGTATGCACACGCATACACGCACACACACACACACACACACAAACACACACACAAACACACACACACAGAGACTTACTGTGCGGTAGATGAAGACTCTGAGGAACTTCCCGGCGATAGTCTCCAGGCGCTGTCCGTTGTACAGCTGTCCCAGAGTGATCTTCTCCTTCAGGATGTGGTTCTCCAGAATCACCTTCAGAAAGCTCTGGTCAAGGGCCATCACCTCATCTGGAGGATGAGATATTTCATATAGATACATTGTAAGAGGTCAAAAGATTACATTAAATCTGTTTGTAAACAATACATTTTTAGAAACTAGCCCCAATTCTGCAAAAATGGAGATACAAGTTTTTCCCAGGACCTTCACCTCCACTGGGTGGATGGTGTACATGATAAATATACACATGGTAAACTTCTCTATTAAAGAAAACCCAGATGTGTCGACACCTCGTCTGGAAGGGTGATATACATGGAATATATGTACAGTACAGTATATACTACATCGTTAATAGCATATTTAGATCAACAAAAAGACACAATTAACTACAGCCAAATGCAGGGGATCTTGCGGTATTGGGCAAAACTCAGACGTGTACAGATCAAAAGATTACAATAAATCTGTTTGTAAACAATAACTTATCTAGGAGCTAGCCCAAATTCCGCAAAAATGTAGATCAAAGGTTTTCCTTGGACGAAGACGATAAAAAAGTTAAATTGTGATTATTATCGTCATTATGAGTCATAATATAGGTTCATGATGCAGTCTGGTGGTCTAGTTGTAAAACGTCAACCTTATTTTCCAGGAAATCTCCCGGGTTCTGTAGCTTCCCCACAGACAGATTGATCAGCCACATTGTAACAGTGTCTGCGTCACAAATTGCACCTTATTCCCTTATTCCCATAGGGCTCTGGTCAAAGGTAGTGCACTACTGTATATAGGGAATAGGGTTCCATTTGGGACATAGACAGTGACTGTTCCAGTCTGCATTTCCCGTACCTAATATACTGATATCCCGTCGGGGGAAGTGCTACCTCCTCCAGGGAAGAAACTGTGGATCTAATAACAGAGGACGTTTTAACAAGTGCTGAGCTGTCTGAGATACAGAGCTGTTCTGTTCTGTACTGTACCGTGCCGTACGTCGACAATGGACACATCATGTAGAGTCTAAATTAGAGAACAATTTAGTGGAGGAATTTATAGGCCGTAACTCAGCTATTCCAGCCTGGGACTCTTTCCTTTCCTGGAGCATGCAGCAGGCTAGTGTATCATACTACTGATTAATATACTTCGGTTCAGTTTATCACACATGCGTTACAAATGTTGGATTCAGGTAGGAGATATCTCTCCCCACACCTGGTGAGGTCTAGAATGTTCCTATGCTGTGTATGTGTAAAGGCAGTCAATGTTGTTCTCCCCCTTAGACGAGAAGGAGCATGGATAGGACCAAGATGCGGATTGAGGGAAATAAGCCATCTTTTAATGAAAAAACAGCAAACAAGACACTACAAACTACAAAACAACAAACGTGACTAACCTTCAACTGTCCTGTGAGGACACAGGAACAAACACCCACAAAACACCAGTGAAACCCTGGCTGCCTTTGTATGACTCTCAATTAGAGACAAACAATACACACCTGTCTCTATTTGAGAATCATACCAGGCCGAACACAAAACCCCACATAGAAATACAAACATAGACAAACCCACCCAACTCACGCCCTGACCAACTAAAATGAATACAAAACAAAGGAAAACAGGCCAGGAACGTGACAGAACCCCCCCCTTAAGGTGCGAACTCCGGGCGCACCAGCACAAAGTCTAGGGGAGGGTCTGGGTGGGCGTCTGTCCACGGTGGCGGCTCTGGCGGTGGACGAGGTCCCCACCCCACCATAATCAATCCCCGCTTCTTTATCCCCCTCCCAATGACCACCCTCCCACTAACCCCACCTAAATGAAGGGGCAGCACCGGGATAAGGGGCAGCACCGGGATAAGGGGCAGCACCGGGACAAGGGGCAGCACCGGGACAAGGGGCAGCACCGGGACAAGGGGCAGCACCGGGACAAGGGGCAGCACCGGGACAAGGGGCAGCACCGGGACAAGGGGCAGCACCGGGACAAGGGGCAGCACCGGGATAAGGGGCGGCAGGTCCTGGCTGAGGGACTCCGGCAGGTCCTGGCTGAGGGACTCCGGCAGGTCCGGGCTGAGTGGCAGCTCCGGACTGTAGGGCAGCTCCGGACTGTAGGGCAGCTCCGGACTGTAGGGCAGCTCCGGACTGTAGGGCAGCTCCTGACTGTAGGGCAGCCCCTGACTGTAGGGCAGCTCCTGACTGGCGGGCAGCTCCTGACTGGCGGGCAGCTCCTGACTGGCGGGCAGCTCCTGACTGGCGGGCGTCTCTGGCCGCTCCTGACTGGCGGGCGTCTCTGGCAGCTCCTGACTGGCGGGCGTCTCTGGCAGCTCCTGACTGGCGGGCGTCTCTGGCAGCTCCTGACTGACGGACGGCTCTAGCGGCTCCTGACTGACGGACGGCTCTACTGGCTCGGGACAGACGGGCGGCTCTAATGGCTCGTGGCAGACGGCTGACTCAGATGGCGCTGGGCAGACAGATGGCTCAGACGGCGCTGGGCAGACAGATGGCGCTGGGCAGACAGATGGCTCAGACGGCGCTGGGCAGACAGATGGCTCAGACGGCGCTGGGCAGACAGATGGCTCAGACGGCGCTGGGCAGACAGATGGCTCAGACGGCGCTGGGCAGACAGATGGCTCAGACGGCGCTGGGCAGACAGATGGCTCAGACGGCGCTGGGCAGACGGGCCGTTCAGGCACCGCTGGGCAGACGGGCCGTTCAGGCACCGCTGGGCAGACGGCAGACTCTGGCCGGCTGAGACGCACTATAGGCCTGGTGCGTGGTACCGGAACTGGAGGTACCGGGCTGAGGGCACGCACCTCAGGGCGAGTGCGGGGAACAGGAACAGGGCACACTGGACTCTCGTGGCGCACTCTAGGCCTGGTGCGTGGTACCGGAACTGGAGGTACCGGGCTGAGGGCACGCACCTCAGGGCGAGTGCGGGGAGAAGGAACAGTGCGTCCAGGGCTCTGGAGACGCACAGGAGGCTTGGTGCGTGGTGCCGGAACTGGAGGCACCGGGCTGGAGACACGCACCATAGGGAGAGTACGTGGAAGAGGAACAGGGCTCTGGAGATGCACTGGAAGCCTGGTGCGTGGTGTAGGCACTGGTGGTACTGAGCTGGGGTGGGAAGGTGGCGCCGGATATACCGGACCGTGAAGGAAGACACGTGCTCTTGAGCACCGAGCCTCCCCAACCTTACCAGGTTGAATGGACCCCGTAGCCCTGATAGTGCGGCGAGGTGGAATAGCCCGCACTGGGCTATGCAGGCGAACCGGGGACACCACCTGTAAGGCTGGTGCCATGTACACCGGCCCGAGGAGACGTACTGGAGACCAGATACGTTGGGCCGGCTTCATGGCACTCGGCTCGATGCCCAACCTAGCCCTCCCAGTGCGGCAAGGTGGAATAGCCCGCACTGGGCTAAGCACGCGTACTGGGGACACCGTGCGCTTTACCGCATAACACGGTGTCTGACCAGTACGACGCCCTCTTACTCCACGGCAAGCCCGGGGAGTTGGCTCAGGTATCCAACCCGGCTTCGCCACACTCCCCTTTAGCACTCCCCTTTCAAACGAGGAGGAGCATGGATCGGACCAAGATGCGGATTGGTGATTAATCATACTTTTAATGAAAAACAGCAAACAAGACACTACAAACTACAAAACAACAAACGTGACTAACCTTCAACTGTCCTGTGAGGACACAGGAACAAACACCCACCAAAACACCAGTGAAACCCTGGCTGCCTTTGTATGACTCTCAATTAGAGACAAACAATACACACCTGTCTCTAATTGAGAATCATACCAGGCCGAACACAAAACCCCACATAGAAATACAAACATAGACAAACCCACCCAACTCACGCCCTGACCAACTAAAATGAATACAAAACAAAGGAAAACAGGTCAGGAACGTGACAGTATGTGTGTATGTGTGTGCGCAGTGGTAATGATGTATTCTTAGGGTTTTCACGGCATAAAGCTCCAGCTATTAATCATTCCAGCACTCTTCCCTCAGGAGACCAGCATGCAGTATGTATGGTATATTGCTCACTAGTGAGTCCGCATGACAGCAAGACTAATGTCACAGTTTGGAGCTCAGTGTGCATTACCCACCTGTGAGAAAGAGCAAGAAGGAGAGGAGTGATAAAGTGGTGACAGAGGAGCTAGAGAGAGGAAGAGGGGGACAGAGAGAGGAGCTAGAGAGAGGAAGAGGGGGACAGAGAGAGGCCCTAGAGAGAGGAAGAGGGGGACAGAGAGAGGAGCTAGAGAGAGGAAGAGGGGGACAGAGAGAGGCCCTAGAGAGAGGAAGAGGGGGACAGAGAGAGGCATTAGAGAGAGGAAGATGAGGACAGAGAGAGGCACTAGAGAGAGGAAGATGAGGACAGAGAGAGGAAGAGGGGGAGGACAGAGATGAGGACAGAGAGAGGAAGAGGGGGACAGAGAGAAGAGCTAGAGAGAGGAAGAGGGGAACAGAGAGAGGAGCTAGAGAGAGGAAGAGGGGGACAGAGAGAGGCCCTAGAGAGAGGAAGAGGGGGACAGAGAGAGGCATTAGAGAGAGGAAGATGAGGACAGAGAGAGGCACTAGAGAGAGGAAGATGAGGACAGAGAGAGGCCCTAGAGAGAGGAAGAGGGGGACAGAGAGAGGCATTAGAGAGAGGAAGATGAGGACAGAGAGAGGCACTAGAGAGAGGAAGAGGGGGACAGAGAGAGGCCCTAGAGAGAGGAAGAGGGGGACAGAGAGAGGCATTAGAGAGAGGAAGATGAGGACAGAGAGAGGCACTAGAGAGAGGAAGATGAGGACAGAGAGAGGAAGAGGGGGAGGACAGAGATGAGGACAGAGAGAGGAAGAGGGGGACAGAGAGAAGAGCTAGAGAGAGGAAGAGGGGAACAGAGAGAGGAGCTAGAGAGAGGAAGAGGGGGACAGAGAGAGGCCCTAGAGAGAGGAAGAGGGGGACAGAGAGAGGCACTAGAGAGAGGAAGATGAGGACAGAGAGAGGAGCTAGAGAGAGGAAGAGGGGGACAGAGAGAAGAGCTAGAGAGAGGAAGAGGGGGACAGAGAGAAGAGCTAGAGAGAGGAAGAGGGGGACAGAGAGAAGAGCTAGAGAGAGGAAGATGAGGACAGAGAGAGGAGCTAGAGAGAGGAAGATGAGGAAAGAGAGAGGAGCTAGAGAGAGGAAGAGGGGGACAGATAGAGGAGCTAGAGAGAGGAAGATGAGGACAGAGAGAGGCACTAGAGAGAGGAAGATGAGGAAAGAGAGAGGAGCTAGAGAGAGGAAGAGGGGAACAGATAGGGGAGCTAGAGAGAGGAAGAGGGGGACAGATAGAGGAGCTAGAGAGAGGATAAGGGGGGCAGAGAGATAGAGAGAGGAAAAGGGAGAGGGATAGACAGAGAGAGATAATGACCAAGAAAGGAAAGAGTTCAGGACGTTCAAGAGTATTTAAGGAGAACGGGGGATGTGTTACAGACAGAATTGAGCGGGGCCATGATGTGTACTCACCAGTGAAGACAGAATTGAGCGGGGCCATGATGTGTAATCACCAGTGAAGACAGAATTGAGCGGGGCCATGATGTGTACTCACCAGTGAAGACAGAATTGAGCGGGGCCATGATGTGTACTCACCAGTGAAGACAGAATTGAGCGGGGCCATGATGTGTACTCACCAGTGAAGACAGAATTGAGCGGGGCCAGTAGTGTGTATTCTGCCTCAGCTGCCATGGCTGCAGACAGACCCAGCTCTGACACCATGTCACTGAAGGTGGACTGGGAAGGGGTGAGCAGCTCCATCACCTGCTTAGCTTAGAGGACACAGACAACACCATTAAAAGCTCCTCTACCACTGAAGGATCAACACTTCTACACTTATTCAGAGTTTTCAGATTTGATCTTAGTCTTGGCGTCATTGTGTCATTGTTTCCATCTATGTTCCTATGTGTATGGTTGACTTGTATAATAGTGTAACAACAAAGGGAGATTTAAATAAAGGTGTTGTGTATTTCGTGAAACAGTTCATGCCATTTTACATTCCAACAAACAAATGCAAATGCAAAAACACAAACTGTGTGTTAGGAGCACAGCTCTGTAATGAAAGCACTATCCAAATGACATGTATAATTATTAGGTGGGTCAAGATGGGGAGCTAACCTGAGTCAGGCATGAGGACCTCGTCGATGAGGTGGATGACTCCGTTGGCGGTGACAATGTCTTTCTTCAACACCATTTTGATGCCGTTGACCGTCAGGCTGTCCCCGTCACAGCCAATCTCGATGTTGTGGCCTTCCAGGGTCTCAAAGGTCTGGCCGGACATGATGCCCTCTGAACACTGGACAGAGTTCAGCATGTGGAAGTTCAGCAGAGCTGGAGGGAGAGGAGAGGAGAGAGGAGAGGAGAAAAGTGTCAATCGGTCCCACACACTCAGATACTCCTACATACAGTATATCCTTATTGATTAACAGCATTTTCGTTTGGTTGGGTTACTACATTACGGACATGACTGGACCAGCATCCCGGGAAAAGTGATATGTGTTTGACTTCATATACTGTACTAGCCAGGCGTCATTTTAATCCTAAATAACATAAAAATCCCCATCAAAACCTGTCAATTTAAGCTAGAGATATTTTGCATTGGCTCCGTCTCAATCTACTGCATCGCATTTGTCGGCCATCCAGATCTGAGGTGAAAGGTGGACGAGCTACAGCGGTGTTTGTCAGAGCTTCTCATGAGACATCCCGAAAATCGGTCTTGTCATGAATACGACCCGTCGGACACGTCTGAAGTCGGTAAAGCTGATCTGCCAACTTCTGTCTGTAACGTCCAAACATTTTGGGCTACAAACTAGTTTGACCTCACTGTGGAAAGGGGAGACACTCATTTTACTCTACATTCTCCACAAGTGTCACAGGGTTCTTCTGAAGGTAACCAATACAAATGACTGGTAGTAGAGGTGCCTATGCATGGGATTATGTCATTTCCAGCATGGCTTCAGAATAGCAAATGAATCACAGGTTACGTCCCAAATGGCAACCTATTCTCCATTAAAGGTTCAATGCAGCCATTTTTTATCTCAAAATCAAATAATTTTTGGATAACAATTAAGTAACTTAGTGTGATTGTTTTTGAGCAAGAACTTTGCTAGGACTGTCTGTGAGTGGTTTGTGTGGGGAGGGAAAAACTTAAAATGAGCTGTTATTGGCAGAGAGGCTTGGAACTCTCTTTCTTGTTGGTCTATTAGCTAATTGAGCTCATGGTGATTTCACGATGGAAGGGCAAAACTCCCTCCCACCAAAACTTGCAGAAATTTCAGGCGGTCATTTCAAACAACTCTAAAGGGTCAGATACATCGAGAAATCTGACTGCCAATAGGTACTTAGCACCTCTGCCCAGTGTCGACAGTTAACTTTTTGTTGTTCACATAGAACAATTTGAACATCTTGGCCATGTTATGTTATAATCTCCACCCGGCACAGCCAGAAGAGGACTGGCCATCCCTCATAGCCTGGTTCCTCTCTAGGTTTCTTCCTAGGTTCTGGCCTTTCTAGGGAGTTCTTCCTAGCCACCGTGCTTCTATACCTGCATTGCTTGCTGTTTAGGGTTTTAGGCTGGGTTTCTGTACAGCACTTTGTGACATCAGCTGATGTAAGAAGGGCTTTATAAATACATTTGATTGATTGATTGAGTTTACCTCCGATTTACTTAGTTTAAATAAGGCCATTTTTTGGCTTGTGCCTGCTGTAAATAATGTAAGATAACTAGCAAGCTGCGCTAATGGGTCATCACTAGTTACCACAGCCACAAAGTCATAAACCCCGCCTATTTCTACAATTTCTCTTCGTAAAATGCGATTTTAAACCTAACCTTAACCGTACTGCTAACCTTATGCCTAACCCTAAACTTAAATAAAGACCCAAAAGCAAATGTTTGTTTTCATACATTTTTACAATATAGCCAATAGTAAGAACCGCGCTAATGTTGTTTCTAGCTAGAATTTGTAGTAAGCCCTTGTTGATACTAACCAGATAGCCACAACTAAATGACTAGTGTAGATAGCAACATAAGTAAACCACAATGGATTCATTTTTTCTATGAAACAGCGGCCTTTTATGCAGTCAAGATTCGGTGGAGTAGCTACTGTATGTTGTGCTAAATGGAGATGCTAACCGTTTAGTTAACGTTAGCTAGCAAGCGAACTGGCACTGGAAGTATGGGAAAATGGAGAGTGAATAAAATGATTTCTTCATCATCTTGCTAGATAGCTAGTTTGGTAAAGCATTTAACATTGTGTGCATTGTGCTGCACTTACCACCCCATTTGTTTCATATGAAATGTGTGTGACTGCCTGGCTCAGTTAGCAAGCTAAAGTTAGTTAGCTAGTTAACTAATGAGCAGGTGCACATTATCAAACTGAACCTAACAAAGGTAAAATATGTAAAGATTAAAAGAGCATTATCATAATTTTCACATTTTCCAAAATACTGTATATGGAAATATACACTCAGTGGACAGTTTATTAGGTGCACCACCCCATTCACGGAAATAGTTTGTTCCTACAGACAGTGAGTCATGTGGCCGTGGCTTGCTATATGAAGCAAGCAGACAGGCATCGAGGCATTCAGTTACTGTTCGATTGAACGTTCGAATGGGCAAAACAAGTGGCCTAAGCGACTTTGAGCGTGGTATGATTGTCGGTGCCAGGTGCGCCGGTTCCAGTATCTCAGAAACAGCCTCGGGTTTGCAGAGAATGGTGCGACAAACAAACAAGCAAATAACGGCGCAGTACAAAGTGATGTGCAGAACGGTACCTCGGAACACACAACTCGGTGGTCCTTGTCACCGATGGGCTATTGCAGACCAGGTTCCACTTCTATCAGCTTAAAACAAGAAGAAGTGGCTCCAGTGGGCACGCGATCATCAACACTGGATAATTGAGTGGAAAAGCATTGCCTGGTTCGGCGAATCACGGTTCTTGTTGCCTCATGCTGATGGCAAAGTCAGGATTTGGCATAAGCAGCATGAGTCCATGACCCCATCCTGCCTGATGTCAATGATACAGGCTGGTGGCGGTAGTGTAATGGTGTGGGGAATGTTTTCCTGCCACACGTTACGTCCCTTGATACGAATGGAACAACTTTTTAGACCCGGTACTAGATGGGTGTAGGTAATAAACTGGCCACTGAGTGTATATAAAACACAGGAAATATTTTTGGGACTGCACTAGGCCTTTAGGTGCTCAACTTTTGACCAGATCCTTATGGGCCCTGGTCAAAAGTAGTGCACTAAATAGGGAATCAAGTGCCATATGGGATGCAGACTATGAAACTCGGTAGACCCGGAGATCCCTTAGATCCCTTGGGTCCTGGTGTTGGGAGACGAATGAGTGCAGGGAGAACGTTTTACTGCTGTGTTTGACTCTGTTTGACTGTGTGTGAAGTGGCGGGATCTCACAGCTCAGGGAGGTTAGGGATCATCACCCCACTGCCAACCCTCCTAATGCTCTCGACCTTCTGAACCTTTCCAGTCCCAGCCCTTTGACTGGGATGTGTCCCAAAATGACACCCTATTTTCTAAATAGTGCACTACTTTTGACCAGAGCCGTACGAGGTAGGGAATGCTAGGTTGTGATTTGGGACAGGCAGAGCCAGCTGCTTTCTGCTTCCTGCCCTGTGGTGTTTAGCACCATATGAACGACACCTCTTTGGAAATATTTTTTAACAAGTTAGAGTGTTTATTATGGGAGTGCCACCCAGACAAAAATTATAGTGTGACGGTAAATGTTTAGATTGTAAACTTGTCAAATTATCAAAAAGCTTCACCATATGAAAGTGTATGTCTGAATAGCCATTATTTCGTAGGCCATATGTGATCCAACATCTGAAACAAGAGCTCTTTTCTTTTTCATTACTCACTCTCACAACTGTGGTGAACGCTCAGTTTGCCAACTGCCTGAGGATTACAAATCCACAGCACAGACTGTAACTAGTTGGTTCCATTTTTTTTGAGTAGGAAAAAGCGCTTACATGAAAAACTCTGCGGTTACTCAGCCCTGCAAACATGGCGAGCGGGAACCATTGAGTTACTTTTCCTGCACCTTCATCTCATTAAACCCGGATATGGCCCGAGGTTGGAGATCTATATAAAGTCTCTATGTCTCCCCTCTGCTTTAAAGTACTCTCCTGTGAGCTGCTCTCTGTATTTCTAGAAGGCATTCCAGAGAGGTGATGGAGCTCTGAAGCCTGGCCCAGCGGTTTGGTTTACCTTGGAGGACACCCTTGTCACCCATCAGTCTTTGAAGCACGTCTGAGTCCAACTTGGCGAAGGCATCGTTGGTGGGGGCGAACAGGGTGTACTGGCCGGGTTGTCCCAGCTTGTCCAGCAGGCCTGAGGCCAGAGCCACTTCCTGTAGAGAGAAAATACATCATATCCTCCATCATATGCTCCATTAATACTGTATGAATCGATAAATCGAATAAAATAGAATGAAACAGATGAGATGAGAAGAGAAAATGAGAAAAGAGGAGAAAAGATATAGATGAAAAAGGTAAGAAAGGAAAGGAAAGGTAGGAAAGGAAAGGTAGAATATGAAAGGTAGATCAGGGCAAAAAAAGAAGAGAAGACTTACACTGAGAGTGGTGAGGTCATCGTCAACCTCGATGACATCCTGGATGGTGTTGCCCACGGCAGTGATGACACGGTCGATGATGTGCACCACCCCATTGGTGGCAACCTGGTTGCCATGGATAATCCTGGCACAGTTCACCGTCACGATCTTCATACATAACAACACACCACATAGGACATGCACAGCACAGTCAGTATCTGCACACAACACACAACAGCATACTGTCCTTAACTCTCCAATGTGCACTCAACACAACCTTCAACAAATAACTACCTGCACACAATAAAGCCTTAGCTTTCCATGATTGCAACTTTTCTATCTCATGGCATGGAAACCATCGGATTCCCAATACATTACATGGGCGCTGGTCAAAATAGTGCACTAAAAATGGAGTCGGATGCCATTTGGCATGCATAAGATGATGTTGTGTAGGTCTAGTGGGATGCTCACCCCGTTGGAGTAGTGGTTGATGTAGAGTCCCAGGTCGTTGTACATGGAGTCGACCACCAGGCCGTTCTTCAGGTCTTTGGTAAGCAGGCGTTTGTTAGCCATGTGGTAGTGCAGAGCATTGTACAGCTCAATGTTAACGTTGCTCACCAACGCGCTACGCACTTCCTGTTAAAGAAATGCAGAATAGAAAGGCTTAAGATAACATAAATACTTAACATAAAGTGATGACAAAGACTTACAGCAACTGACTGTAGGGTTCAGGTCAATCAACCACACATTCTGGTGTTTTGTGTTGTAGCTCTTTTAAATGGTCATATTACAAGCACAGAATGGTTTTGGCACTGAAAAAAACTAAAACTATCGCTGATGGATTCAACTGATTGTGTGATTTACCTGGAATTTTCCAGATGTAAAAGATTACACTTATCCTGACTTACCTCATCTAACAAGTCCCAGGCATCGTTGCTGGGAGCAAAGAAGGTGTATGACCCAGATCCCTCTATCTCCCCCTGCAGCTTGGATATGTGAGAGTATTCCTGGGTGGAGGTGGCCTTGACCAGGCCCAAGGTACCATACACATTGTCTATAGGGGCCACTGTGGAACAGGGGATAGAAGGTACCATGATGACTACATCTCCCTACATACCGGGGGTAATCCCAAATGGTATCCTATAACCTATACAATGCACTACTTTTACCAGAGCCCTAAAGTAGTGCAGTACATAGGGAATAGGGGGGCACTTGGGATGCACACAAGTCTCATTGAAACAACTCTCACAACCCCAAAGAACCCCAAAAACAGACGGATGAAGCTAAAAGGAAACATGCAGGGGTAGGACGATGTGCCAGCGGAATCTTTATGTTGGTGTGGCGTTGTGACTCGTGAATTTAATGAGAAAACGTAATACCCCTTGGTATGTCTTCGTTGAACCTCTTGTTTAACCTTTGAAGTACACTATAACATTAAGTGCACTACAAAAATAGATTGCGTATCTTGTACCCTGTAACATTACATATACTGTAACCGACTGTAGCTACATACCTGCAGGACATCCTTTCATTCCTTCCAGCTTCATGTAGCCTGGACAGCACTCATACAGCACCGTCCTATAGACAGAGAGACACAGATAGACTAAGTTCAGAGACATAGACAATGCACCACAGACAGATCACGCATAAACAGATCACTCATACAGCACCAGCACCAGCACCGTCCAGAGACACAGAGACACAGAGACACGCACCAGAGACACAGATAGACCAAGTTCAGAGACATAGACAATGCATCACAGACAGATCACGCATAAACTCATACAGCACCGTCCTACAGACATTGACACACAGACACGTCATGTTTAGGGACAGATCACTCATACAGCACCGTCCTACAGACAACACAGGGACACACACGTTAGAGACAGAAAGGAGGGAGAGATGGAGACATCCCACACAGATCACGCTTTAGAGACAGAGACGACACACAGACAGACGGACAGGTCACAAGCTAGATACAGAGACATACCCTATCCTCTGTTTGAATATTCAGAGCCGGGGTACATAAACAGTGATCCCCACATCCCATGGAATTACAGTGTTCTAGAAGATCTTTCAGTACAACAGAGCACATCGTATATTTATCCTGGAGTTCATCCTAGTATATTTCAGCTGAATCATCACTAATGTCTTTATTGAAAGGCTGTTTCATGCTCCTGTGTGTGTGTATGTGTGTGTGTGTTCCACATGGTCCTCATTATCTCTTTTATTACCCATAAGGCCATGTGGTCCCAGGGCCCAGGCCAGCACGCCTCCAGGGTAACGCTACCACATTGTATGCATACATAAACTATGTCTGCCTCCAGAATGGCACCCTATTCCATATATAATGCACATTGTAGGGAATAGGGTGCTATTTACCAAGCACCCTGCCCCTTTGCAACTAAACAATTAGTCTCGCACTCTAGTCCATGAATCAGCCTTGGTTAAGCTCTAAGACATTATGTTTTGGGCCTTGAAGTAGCGCGTTGCAATCAAATCCATAAGCAGTCGGAAACCTTGGTTATGAAATTGAACTTTTCAACTCCCGCATTTACCACAAACCACTGAATGGGCTGTGTGGAAACTGTAACAGACTAGCTCATTAGAAATGACTCGGGGGGGAAATTATGGGAGGAAATGGCACTGTAATCTTTCATCTAAATCAAACAGCTTTTAAAAGCAATCGTAACCACAGAGACACAAACACAGAACAGGCCTCATTAGGTTTTCAGAGACTCTTTAATTAAACTTCATGACGTTACAACCCAGCTAACAACAAGCATTCCCACAACTTTAAGTCATTAACTAACATTTGCATAGGAACGTTACCATGATATACAAGGAATGTTTCCAAGAGACCATTGCCTTAATCCTCTAGAGCAGCGTTCCCGAAACTCGGTTCTCAGAACCCCAAAGGGAACACGTTTTGGTTTTTGCCCTAACAGTATATGGCTGATTCAAATGATCAAAGCCTGATGATTAGTTGATTATTTGAATCGGCTGTGTAGTGCTAAGGCAAAAACCTAAACATGCACCCCTTGGGCTCCCAAGGAGAGAGTTTGTTCTGAAATGTTTGTCCTATATCTGAGAGATACAGTACAAGAAAGATCAGGAAAAGGCTTTTGATAAAGTACGACTGGAGTTTATATATAAATGCCTAGAATATTTCAATTTTGGGGAATCTCTTATAAAATGGGGTAAAGTTATGTATAGTAACCCTAGTTTAAAACTATCTAGAGGAGTAAAACAAGGTTGTCCACTATCGGCATATCTATTTATTATTGCCATCGAAATGTTAGCTGTTAAGATTAGATCAAACAATAATATTAAGGGATTAGAAATCCGTGGCTTAAAAACTAAGGTTTCATTGTACGCTGATGATTCATGTTTTCTTTTAAAACCACAATTAGAGTCTCTCCAGGGCCTCATAAAGAATCTAGATACTTTTGCTATCCTCTCTGGATTAAAACCAAATTATGATAAGTGTACTATATTATGCATTTGATCACAAAAAAATGCAAATTGTACATTACCATGTAGTTTACCAATTAAATGGTCTGACGAAGATGTGGACATACTCGGTAGACAAATCCCAAAAAGACAGAAATTATCCAATACATTTTTATAGAAAGTTAGCAAAAATAGATAAGATCTTGCTACCATGGAAAGGAAAATACCTGTCTATTTGTGGAAAAATCACCCTGATTAACTCTTTAGTCATATCACAGTTTACCTATTTGCTTATGGTTTTGCCTACACCTAGTGACCTGCTTTTTAAATTATATGAACAAAAAATATTCAATTTTATTTGGAACGGCAAGCCGGATAAAATTAAAAGGGCCTATTTATATTACGAATATGAATTCGGAGGGCAGAACTGATTAAATATTAAAGCATTAGACCTCTCACTAAAGGCATCAGTCACACAAAAGTTATACTTAAATCCAAACTGGTTCAAGAATGGCCTTTTTCCCTTTATTCAGATTACACCTGCTCACTTTCGGTTGTTTGAAAAGGAAATAATCTCCAAAATATCTTTATTTTTTAAACAAGCCTTAGAAAGTTGGTTGCAATTTCAGTTTAATCCACCTGAAAAGACAGAACAATTAATACAACAAGTATTGTGGTTGAATTCAAATATACTAATTGATTAAAAAAAATGTATTTTTTGAAGAATTCTTTAAAAAAGGTATAATTTTAGTGAATGATATCATAAATAGGACTGGTGGAGTTATGTCACACATGCAGCTAACACAGACATATGAAAATGTCTGCTCTACCCAAAATTACAACCAATTAATTGCAGCATTACCACAAAAATGGAAGAGGCAAGTAGAAGGGGGAAAAAGTAAGGAACTTGTATGTCGGCCCTATATTAAAGAACATAAATGGTTAAAAAAAAGTGTGATAAATAAAAACATATACCAATTTCATTTAAGGACCAAAAAACTGACAGCTGTGCCATATAAATTGTAAAATAGTTGGGAAGAGATTTTCGATGTACCCATTCCATGGCACATGGTTTATGAATTGATACGCAAAACAACGCCGGATTCAAAACTTCAAATTTTTTAATTTAAATGACTATACAAAATTATTGCAACTAATAGAATGTTATATATATGGGGGATACTTCCCAGCTCTGCAGATTCTGCTGTGACGAGGCAGAGTCATTAGATCATTTATTTTGGTATTGTCCATATGCAGCTCGTTTTTGGTCACAGGTCCAGGAATGGCTGAAGAATTGCAACATTTGCCTAGAACTAACGCTACAGATAGCAATACTGGGTGATTTGAAAAGCCATAGTCAATCAATCAATAATATAATAATTATTTTAGCAAAAAATGTTATTTTTAATTTACAATCTGTAGAAGCTATGAGACTAGAAACGTTCAATTATTTTGTGAAGCATCACAGCACAGTTGAATAATATATGGCAAATAGAAATCATCATGGATGATTTGATATCATCATATATCAGACACCGTAGCTTTACATTTCTACGAAGAATTACTAAGATATAAAGAGGTGGAAATCCAACCTGCAGCTGTTAACTATGTAAAGGGCCTTAACCTGTAGATCAGCATGTCTGAGCGTGTGTGTGCGTGTTCATGGGTGTGTGTGTGTGCGAGAGCGAGTGTATCTGTGTGTGTGTGTGTGTGTGTTTGTGCACACTTTGACTGTGAGTGAGAGTTACAGTACAGTGAAAGTCTGATTTATCCACTCTGAGAAACCCCAGAGGCCCCGTAACTACTCTCCATCTCTCTCTTTAGTGGTAATCAGCTCCTATAACGGTATTCAAACTGTTAACAGTACCACATGGGCACCAAGTTGGCGTCAAAGTTAAATAAATGTATTATAAGCAGAGCCCTACCTTGTTTTAATAGACAAAAACCACAGAAGGACACTATCTGAGTCCTAAATGACAACCTACTCTATATATTGTGCCCTAGTTTTGACCAGAGCCCTATGGGCACTGATCAAAAGTAGTGCACTATAAAGGGGAAAGGGTGCCATTTGGGACATACTCTAGAACCACCTAGCTAGTCCATTTCATAATCCCACACCTCATAAACCATGACATGACTTGTTAAAGCAGAACAAGTATGCTTCAATTTGTGCAGAGCCAGAGGTATTGTTGAGAGAGGAGAACTCACAGACATATCTTTATGATATGCCAGTAAATGCCACAGGGTGTATTCCACTGTTTAAGAAGAAAAAATGACAAAAATGTCAAATGTAAGTAAGACTTTTCTGAGCCAGAGGCAGACGTGAGGCAGCGTGATGTACAAGTACACCACTGGACAGCACACTATTCCACTGTTTCCAGCTGCAGAAATTCTAAACAGTACCACAAACCAGCAAATGCCGAATATACAAATACAATGATACATGAAGTAGGCTATAGTAGGAGATGGATGTCCAGTTTGAAGTGGACCAGACCTTACATGGTTGTGAAATTGAAATATGTATTGTGGGTTACAGATCTCTGTAGAAAGCTTTATGGTGTATGGACACTCCCGCTGAGCGCACACTGGTTGAATCAACGTTGTTTCCAAGATATTTGAACTAAATTAGATGTGGAATTTACATCTGTGCCCAGCGAGCTGACCCTGCATGATGCTGATCCCAGATAACTCACTAACTCATGTCTGGATGATGCTAGTTGGGGGTTTAGTTCATTTTTTCCAGAGTAATGGTTTTTGAATAATGGTTGCTTGTTGCTCAGTCTTTGGTGGCTTGGAACTTAAGTCCAGCTGTGCTTCTTCATCAGCGGTCCCCCTGGGAAGTCTGCAAACCAGGAAAACATTTCCACATGATCTCCAGTGTTCCAGTGGTAGCTGGGTCCATAATAGGACAAGACAGCCTTGTCTAAATCAACAGAGTTTGACTGGAGAGAGAGGGGGTCTAGGGCAGGATGGAGTGAGGTTTACAGTGGCTTGTTTCCTTCATAGCGACAGACGATGACGTATGTTGGGTTGTCATCCCCGGTTCCTCCCTCAGACATACATGCACGCACATAGCTATCATTCCTCAGTAAGAGTCAGCAGAGGGAAACAGAGCTATCATCCCTCAGTATGAGTCAGCAGAGGGAAACATAGCTATCATTCCTCAGTAAGAGTCAGCAGACGGAAACAGAGATATCATCCCTCAGTATGAGTCAGCAGAGGGAAACAGAGCTATCATTCCTCAGTAAGAGTCAGCAGAGGGAAACATAGCTATCATTCCTCAGTAAGAGTCAGCAGAGGGAAACATAGCTATCATTCCTCAGTAAGAGTCAGCAGAGGGAAACATAGCTATCATTCCTCAGTAAGAGTCAGCAGAGGGAAACATAGCTATCATCCCTCAGTATGAGTCAGCAGAGGGAAACAGAGCTATCATTCCTCAGTAAGAGTCAGCAGAGGGAAACATAGCTATCATTCCTCAGTAAGAGTCAGCAGAGGGAAACATAGCTATCATTCCTCAGTAAGAGTCAGCAGAGGGAAACATAGCTATCATCCCTCAGTATGAGTCAGCAGAGGGAAACATAGCTATCATTCCTCAGTAAGAGTCAGCAGAGGGAAACATAGCTATCATCCCTCAGTATGAGTCAGCAGAGGGAAACAGAGCTATCATTCCTCAGTAAGAGTCAGCAGAGGGAAACATAGCTATCATTCCTCAGTAAGAGTCAGCAGAGGGAAACATAGCTATCATTCCTCAGTAAGAGTCAGCAGAGGGAAACATAGCTATCATCCCTCAGTATGAGTCAGCAGAGGGAAACATAGCTATCATTCCTCAGTAAGAGTCAGCAGAGGGAAACATAGCTATCATTCCTCAGTAAGAGTCAGCAGAGGGAAACAGAGATATCCTTCCTCAGTAAGAGTCAGCAGAGGGAAACATAGCTATCATCCCTCAGTAAGAGTCAGCAGAGGGAAACAGAGATATCCTTCCTCAGTAAGAGTCAGCAGAGGGAAACATAGCTATCATTCCTCAGTAAGAGTCAGCAGAGGGAAACAGAGTTATCATCCCTCAGTAAGAGTCAGCAGAGGGAAACAGAGCTATCCTTCCTCAGTAAGAGTCAGCAGAGGGAAACATAGCTATCATTCCTCAGTAAGAGTCAGCAGAGGGAAACATAGCTATCATTCCTCAGTAAGAGTCAGCAGAGGGAAACATAGCTATCATTCCTCAGTAAGAGTCAGCAGAGGGAAACATAGCTATCATCCCTCAGTAAGAGTCAGCAGAGGGAAACAGAGATATCATCCCTCAGTAAGAGTCAGCAGAGGGAAACATAGCTATCATTCCTCAGTAAGAGTCAGCAGAGGGAAACAGAGTTATCATTCCTCAGTAAGAGTCAGCAGAGGGAAACATAGCTATCATTCCTCAGCAGAGGGAAACAGAGCTATCATCCCTCAGTAAGAGTCAGCAGAGGGAAACAGAGCTATCATCCCTCAGTAAGAGTCAGCAGAGGGAAACATAGCTATCATTCCTCAGTAAGAGTCAGCAGAGGGAAACAGAGATATCCTTCCTCAGTAAGAGTCAGCAGAGGGAAACAGAGGAGATCAAGGCCTGCCGTACGAGGAGAGGGGCTATGTCCCAAATGGCACCCTATTTTCCTATATAATGCACCTCCTTGACCAGGACCCATAGGGACCCATAGGGCTCTGGTCAAAAGTATTGCACTATATAGGACAGATGTATTCAACTCTTACACTAAGAGGTCCAGAGCCTTCTGGTTTTCTGTTCTACCTGATCATTAATTGCATCCACCTGGTGTCCGAGGTTTAAATCAGTCTCTTATTAGAGGGAAACTATGAAAAAACGCAGTGGAACTGCCTTCGAGTTCCAGATTTGAGTTTGAGGGAATAGGCTATGGTGCCAGATGAGGAGAGGTCATGGCTCATGGCTCATGGCTCATGGCTAACTGCCATAGTTACCTTCTTTTGAACTTAGCCCCTGGAAACACAGAGAAGAGAAGAGGAAGAGTGGGGGGATGAGCCAGGCATGAGATCACACATGCCCTGATGAGGCACAGTCAGCAAAACCACCTCCACTCTCCCACGCACATACAGGAGAACCAAGACTCCCTCTGGCCTGGCTTCGGGGTTGGAAACTTCCCTCTGTATTGTCAGCAGCTCTACTTTAGACTGGAGATCTCTGTATGTCAGCTAGCCAAACCAATACTACTGTAGTACTGGCATCTGGTCAATGGGGAAAACTGTGCTGTTTCCAATAAACAGATCATTACTAATGATGTGGCCTAGTTGTTTGGTTGTTTTTTTGTGTGTGGGGGGGGGGGGGGGGGGGGTTATATCCAGCATTATCCATTAGGCTTGCTGCAGGTAGAAAATGCTAGGAACTGTTCCACACCTCACTTTGCTCAAACTGATTCTCTCCAACAGACTCAGAAGTTGTAGCTTAAAATGGGTCAATTAGGGGCAGTTTAGGGGACAGTCAATGAAACCAACCACGGAAGAATGTTGTAGCGAATTCGGAAGGTAGCCCTGACCAGGACTCGAATCCTGATCCAGCGAATGTCAAACCAACACATTAACCATTACGCCAAGAGGTTTGGACCTGTTGGTGTAAACGTTAAGGTGTTGGTTTGACAGTCGCTGGACCCAGGTTTGACAAATACTATTATTTGTCAGGGAATACTATTTGTAGATCAGTGATACTACACATCATTTTGCTCAAGCTGATCCTCTCCAAAAGACTCAGAAGTTGTTAAGGGCAGTTTAAGGGGAGAGTCAACGAAACCGACCATGGAAGTATGTTGTAGCGAACACTACTCAGCATCCAGGAGCATAGAACATTACTCAGCATCCAGGAACATAGAACACTACTCAGCATCCAGGAGCATAGAACACTAATCAGCATTCAGGAGCATAGAACACTACTCAGCATCCAGGAGCATAGAACACTACTCAGTATCCAGGAGCATAGAACACTACTCAGCATCCAGGAGCATAGAACACTACTCAGCATCCAGGAGCATAGAACACTACTCAGCATCCAGGAGCATAGAACACTACTCAGTATCCAGGAGCATAGAACACTAATCAGCATTCAGGAGCATAGAACACTACTCAGCATCCAGGAGCATAGAACACTACTCAGCATCCAGGAGCATAGAACACTACTCAGCATCCAAAGCTTAGAACACTACTCAGCATCCAGGAGCATAGAAAACTAATCAGCATCGAGGAGCATAGAACACTACTCAGCATCCAGGAGCATAGAACACTACTCAGCATCCAGGAGCATAGAACACTACTCAGCATCCAGGAGCATAGAACACTACTCAGCATCCAGGAGTATAGAACACTACTCAGCATCCAAAAGCATAGAACACTACTCAGCATCCAGGAGCATAGAACACTACTCAGCATCCAGGAGGATAGAACACTACTCAGCATCCAGGAGCATAGAACACTACTCAGCATCCAGGAGCATAGAACACTACTCAGCATCCAGGAGCATAAAACACTACTCAGCATCCAGGAGCATAGAACACTACTCAGTATCCAGGAGCATAGAACACTAATCAGCATTCAGGAGCATAGAACACTACTCAGCATCCAGGAGCATAGAACACTACTCAGCATCCAGGAGCATAGAACACTACTCAGCATCCAAAGCTTAGAACACTACTCAGCATCCAGGAGCATAGAAAACTAATCAGCATCCAGGAGCATAGAACACTACTCAGCATCCAGGAGCATAGAACACTACTCAGCATCCAGGAGCATAGAACACTACTCAGCATCCAGGAGCATAGAACACTACTCAGCATCCAGGAGCATTGAACACTACTCAGCATCCAGGAGTATAGAACACTACTCAGCATCCAAAAGCATAGAACACTACTCAGCATCCAGGAGCATAGAACACTACTCAGCATCCAGGAGCATAGAACACTACTCAGCATCCAGGAGCATAGAGCACTACTCAGCATCCAGGAGCATAGAACACTACTCAGCATCCAAAAGCATAGAACACTACTCAGCATCCAGGAGCATAGAACACTACTCAGCATCCAGGGGCATAGAACACTACTCAGTATCCAGGAGCATAGAACACTACTCAGCATCCAGGAGCATAGAGCACTACTCAGCATCCAGGAGCATAGAACACTAATCAGCATCCAGGAGCATAGAACACTACTCAGCATCCAGGAGCATAGAGCACTACTCAGCATCCAGGAGCATAGAACACTACTCAGCATCCAAAATCATAGAACACAACTCAGCATCCAGGAGCATAGAACACTACTCAGCATCCAAAAGCATAGAACACTACTCAGCATCCAGGAGCATAGAACACTACTCAGCATCCAGGAGCATAGAACACTACTCAGCATCCAGGAGCATAGAACACTACTCAGCATCCAGGAGCATAGAGCACTACTCAGCATCCAGGAGCACAGAACACTACTCAGCATCCAAAAGCATAGAACACTACTCAGCATCCAGGAGCATAGAACACTACTCAGTATCCGGGAGGATAGCTAGCATAGAACACTACTCAGCATCCAGGAGCATAGAACACTACTCAGTATCCAGGAGGATAGAACACTACTCAGCATCCAGAAGTATAGAACACTACTCAGCATCCAGGAGCATAGAACACTACTCAGCAACCAGGAGCATAGAACACTACACAGCTTCCAGGAGCATAGAACACTACTCAATATCCAGGAGGATAGAACACTACTCAGTATCCAGGAGCATAGAACACTACTCAGCATCCAGGAGGATAGCTAGCATAGAACACTACTCAGTATCCAGGAGGATAGAACACTACTCAGCATCCAGGAGGATAGCTAGCATAGAACACTACTCAGTATCCAGGAGGATAGAACACTACTCAGCATCCAGGAGGATAGCTAGCATAGAACACTACTCAGTATCTGGGAGGATAGCTAGCATAGAACACTACTCAGTATCCAGGAGGATAGAACACTACTCAGTATCCAGGAGGATAGAACACTACTCAGTATCCAGGAGGATAGAACACTACTCAGTATCCAGGAGGATAGAACACTACTCAGTATCCAGGAGGATAGCTAGCATAGAACACTACTCAGTATCCAGGAGCATAGAACACTACTCAGCATCCAGGAGCATAGAACACTACTCAGTATCCAGGAGGATAGCTAGCGTAGAACACTACTCAGTATCCAGGAGGATAGCTAGCGTAGAACACTACTCAGTATCCAGGAGCATAGAACACTACTCAGTATCCAGGAGGATAGCTAGCGTAGAACACTACTCAGTATCCAGGAGCATAGAACACTACTCAGTATCCAGGAGGATAGCTAGCGTAGAACACTACTCAGTATCCAGGAGGATAGCTAGCGTAGAACACTACTCAGCATCCAGGAGCATAGAACACTACTCAGCATCCAGAAATATAGAACACTAATCAGCATCCAGGAGCCTAGAACACTACTCAGTATCCAGGAGGATAGAACACTACTCATCATCCAGGAGCATAGAACACTACTCAGCATCCAGGAACATAGAACACTACTCAGCATCCAGGAACATAGAACACTACTCAGCATCCAGGAGGATAGAACACTACTCAGCATCCAGGAACATAGAACACTACTCAGTATCCAGGAGGATAGAACACTACTCAGCATCCAGGAGGATAGAACACTACTCAGCATCCAGGAGGATAGAACACTACTCAGCATCCAGGAGGATAGAACACTACTCAGCATCCAGGAGGATAGAACACTACTCAGCATCCAGGAGGATAGAACACTACTCAGCATCCAGGAGGATAGAACACTACTCAGCATCCAGGAGGATAGAACACTACTCAGCATCCAGGAGCATAGAACACTACTCAGCATCCAGGAACATAGAACACTACTCAGCATCCAGGAGCATAGAACACTACTCAGCATCCAGGAACATAGAACACTACTCAGCATCCAGGAGCATAGAACACTACTCAGCATCCAACAAAATAAAACACTACTCAGCATCCAGGAGCATAGAACACTACTCAGCATCCAACAAAATAAAACACTACTCAGCATCCAGGAGCATAGAACACTACTCAGCATCCAGGAGCATAGAACACTACTCAGCATCCAGCAAATAGAACACTACTCAGCATCCAGGAGCATAGAACACTACTCAGCATCCACGAGCATAGAACATTACTCAGTATCCAGGAGCATAGAACATTACTCAGCATCCGGGAGTATAGAACACTACTCAGCATCCAGGAGCATAGAACACTACTCAGCATCCAGGAGGATAGAACACTACTCAGTATCCAGGAGCATAGCTAGCATAGAACACTACTCAGCACCCAGGAGCATAGAACACTACTCAGCATCCTGGAGCACAGAACACTACTCAGCGTCCAGGAGCATAGCTACATAGAACACTACTCAGCGTCCAGGAGCATAGCTACATAAAACACTACTCAGTGTCCAGGAGCATAGCTACATAGAACACTACTCAGCATCCAGGAGTATAGCTACATAGAACACTACTCAGGATCCAGGAGCATAGCTACATAGAACACTACTCAGCGTCCTGGAGCATAGAACACTACTCAGCGTCCAGGAGCATAGCTACATAGAACACTACTCAGCGTCCAGGAGCATAGCTACATAGAACACTACTCAGCGTCCAGGAGCATAGCTACATAGAACACTACTCAGCGTCCAGGAGCATAGCTACATAGAACACTACTCAGCGTCCAGGAGCATAGCTACATAGAACACTACTCAGCATCCAGGAGCATAGCTACATTGAACACTACTCAGCGTCAAGGAGCATGGCTACATAGAACACTACTCAGCATCCAGGAGCATAGCTACATAGAACACTACTCAGGATCCAGGAGCATAGCTACATAGAACACTACTCAGCGTCCTGGAGCATAAACACTACTCAGCGTCCAGGAGCATAGCTACATAGAACACTACTCAGCGTCCAGGAGCATAGCTCCATAGAACACTACTCAGTGTCCAGGAGCATAGCTACATAGAACACTACTCAGCATCCAGGAGCATAGCTACATAGAACACTACTCAGCATCCAGGAGCATAGCTACATAGAACACTACTCAGGATCCAGGAGCATAGCTACATAGAACACTACTCAGCGTCCAGGAGCATAGCTACATAGAGCACTACTCAGCGTCCAGGAGCATAGCTACATAGAACACTACTCAGCGTCCAGGAGCATAGCTACATAGAACACTACTCAGCATCCAGGAGCATAGCTACATAGAACACTACTCAGCGTCCCGGAGCATAGCTACATAGAAAACTACTCAGCATCCAGGAGCATAGCTACATAGAACACTACTCAGCGTCCAGGAGCATAGCTCCATAGAACACTACTCAGCATCCAGGAGCATAGCTACATAGAACACTACTCAGGATCCAGGAGCATAGCTACATAGAACACTACTCAGCGTCCAGGAGCATAGCTACATAGAACACTACTCAGCGTCCAGGAGCATAGAACACTACTCAGCGTCCAGGAGCATAGCTACATAGAACACTACTCAGCGTCCAGGAGCATAGCTACATAGAACACTACTCAGCGTCCAGGAGCATAGCTACATAGAACACTACTCAGCGTCCAGGAGCATAGCTACATAGAACACTACTCAGCATCCAGGAGCATAGCTACATAGAACACTACTCAGCGTCCCGGAGCATAGCTACATAGAACACTACTCAGCATCCAGGAGCATAGCTACATAGAACACTACTCAGGATCCAGGAGCATAGCTACATAGAACACTACTCAGCGTCCTGGATTATAGAACACTACTCAGCGTCCAGGAGCATAGCTACATAGAACACTACTCAGCGTCCAGGAGCATAGCTACATAGAACACTACTCAGCATCCAGGAGCATAGCTACATAGAACACTACTCAGCGTCCCGGAGCATAGCTACATAGAACACTACTCAGCATCCAGGAGCATAGCTACATAGAACACTACTCAGCGTCCAGGAGCATAGCTCCATAGAACACTACTCAGCGTCCAGGAGCATAGCTACATAGAACACTACTCAGGATCCAGGAGCATAGCTACATAGAACACTACTCAGCGTCCAGGAGCATAGCTACATAGAACACTACTCAGCGTCCAGGAGCATAGAACACTACTCAGCGTCCAGGAGCATAGCTACATAGAACACTACTCAGCGTCCAGGAGCATAGCTACATAGAACACTACTCAGCGTCCAGGAGCATAGCTACATAGAACACTACTCAGCGTCCAGGAGCATAGCTACATAGAACACTACTCAGCATCCAGGAGCATAGCTACATAGAACACTACTCAGGATCCAGGAGCATAGCTACATAGAACACTACTCAGCGTCCTGGAGCATAGAACACTACTCAGCGTCCAGGAGCATAGCTACATAGAACACTACTCAGCGTCCAGGAGCATAGCTACATAGAACACTACTCAGCATCCAGGAGCATAGCTACATAGAACACTACTCAGCGTCCCAGAGCATAGCTACATAGAACACTACTCAGCATCCAGGAGCATAGCTACATAGAACACTACTCAGGATCCAGGAGCATAGCTACATAGAACACTACTCAGCATCCTGGAGCATAAACACTACTCAGCGTCCAGGAGCATAACTACATAGAACACTACTCAGCGTCCAGGAGCATAGCTCCATAGAACACTACTCAGCGTCCAGGAGCATAGCTACATAGAACACTACTCAGCATCCAGGAGCATAGCTACATAGAACACTACTCAGCATCCAGGAGCATAGCTACATAGAACACTACTCAGGATCCAGGAGCATAGCTACATAGAACACTACTCAGCGTCCAGTAGCATAGCTACATAGAACACTACTCAGCGTCCAGGAGCATAGAACACTACTCAGCGTCCAGGAGCATAGCTACATAGAACACTACTCAGCGTCCAGGAGCATAGCTACATAGAACACTACTCAGCGTCCAGGAGCATAGCTACATAGAACACTACTCAGCGTCCAGGAGCATAGCTACATAGAACACTACTCAGCGTCCAGAAGCATAGCTACATAGAACACTACTCAGCGTCCAGGAGCATAGCTACATAGAACACTACTCAGCGTCCAGGAGCATAGCTACATAGAACACTACTCAGCGTCCAGGAGCATAGCTACGTAGAACACTACTCAGCATCCAGGAGCATAGCTACATTGAACACTACTCAGCGTCAAGGAGCATAGCTACATAGAACACTACTCAGCATCCAGGAGCATAGCTACATAGAACACTACTCAGGATCCAGGAGCATAGCTACAATAGAACACTACTCAGCGTCCTGGAGCATAAACACTACTCAGCGTCCAGGAGCATAGCTACATAGAACACTACTCAGCGTCCAGGAGCATAGCTACATAGAACACTACTCAGCGTCCAGGAGCATAGCTACATAGAACACTACTCAGCATCCAGGAGCATAGCTACATAGAACACTACTCAGCATCCAGGAGCATAGCTACATAGAACACTACTCAGGATCCAGGAGCATAGCTACATAGAACACTACTCAGCGTCCAGGAGCATAGCTACATAGAACACTACTCAGCGTCCAGGAGCATAGCTACATAGAACACTACTCAGCGTCCAGGAGCATAGCTACATAGAACACTACTCAGCATCCAGGAGCATAGCTACATAGAACACTACTCAGCGTCCCGGAGCATAGCTACATAGAACACTACTCAGCATCCAGGAGCATAGCTACATAGAACACTACTCAGCGTCCAGGAGCATAGCTCCATAGAACACTACTCAGCGTCCAGGAGCATAGCTACATAGAACACTACTCAGCATCCAGGAGCATAGCTTCATAGAACACTACTCAGCATCCAGGAGCATAGCTACATAGAACACTACTCAGGATCCAGGAGCATAGCTACATAGAACACTACTCAGCGTCCAGGAGCATAGCTACATAGAACACTACTCAGCGTCCAGGAGCATAGAACACTACTCAGCGTCCAGGAGCATAGCTACATAGAACACTACTCAGCGTCCAGGAGCATAGAACACTACTCAGCGTCCAGGAGCATAGCTACATAGAACACTACTCAGCGTCCGGGAGCATAGCTACATAGAACACTACTCAGCGTCCAGGAGCATAGCTACATAGAACACTACTCAGCGTCCAGGAGCATAGCTACATAGAACACTACTCAGCATCCAGGAGCATAGCTACATAGAACACTACTCAGCGTCCCGGAGCATAGCTACATAGAACACTACTCAGCATCCAGGAGCATAGCTACATAGAACACTACTCAGGATCCAGGAGCATAGCTACATAGAACACTACTCAGCGTCCTGGAGCATAGAACACTACTCAGCGTCCAGGAGCATAGCTACATAGAACATTACTCAGCGTCCAGGAGCATAGCTACATAGAACACTACTCAGCGTCCAGGAGCATAGCTACATAGAACACTACTCAGCATCCAGGAGCATAGCTACATAGAACACTACTCAGGATCCAGTAGCATAGCTACATAGAACACTACTCAGCGTCCAGGAGCATAGAACACTACTCAGCGTCCAGGAGCATAGCTACATAGAACACTACTCAGCGTCCAGGAGCATAGCTACATAGAACACTACTCAGCGTCCAGGAGCATAGCTACATAGAACACTACTCAGCGTCCAGGAGCATAGCTACATAGAACACTACTCAGCGTCCAGGAGCATAGCTACATAGAACACTACTCAGCGTCCAGGAGCATAGCTACATAGAACACTACTCAGCGTCCAGGAGCATAGCTACATAGAACACTACTCAGCGTCCAGGAGCATAGTTACATAGAACACTACTCAGCGTCCAGGAGCATAGCTACATAGAACACTACTCAGCATCCAGGATCATAGCTACATAGAACACTACTCAGTATCCAGGAGGATAGAACACTACTCAGCGTCCAGGAGCATAGAACACTACTCAGCGTCCAGGAGCATAGAACACTACTCAGCGTCCAGGAGCATAGCTACATAGAACACTACTCAGCGTCCAGGAGCATAGCTACATAGAACACTACTCAGCGTCCAGGAGCATAGCTACATAGAACACTACTCAGCGTCCAGGAGCATAGTTACATAGAACACTACTCAGCGTCCAGGAGCATAGCTACATAGAACACTACTCAGCATCCAGGATCATAGCTACATAGAACACTACTCAGTATCCAGGAGGATAGAACACTACTCAGCGTCCAGGAGCATAGAACACTACTCAGCGTCCAGGAGCATAGAACACTACTCAGCGTCCAGGAGCATAGCTACATAGAACACTACTCAGCGTCCAGGAGCATAGCTACATAGAACACTACTCAGCATCCAGGAGCATAGCTACATAGAACACTACTCAGCGTCCAGGATCATAGCTACATAGAACACTATTACTGCTCATCATCTAATAGTGTAAGTGCATCACCTTGCAACACAACCCAGCAGCAGAGTCCATGCTGTCAAACTGATGATAGGGAACTAAGACATGACCTGAGTCCGGCATGGATCAGAACGTCAATACGAGAGCTGGAACCATGGGAACGATTCTGTTCTTTGATTAGATGTATTTTCTGGTAAAACAATCCATACAGTTCAAAACAGTTTAGAAGTAGAACAAAATGATAGATTTCACATGAAAGTACTTTGGAATAGACTTTTTTCCAATGTGGTCATTGAAATAATATGTGGTTGTTATAATATGTGGTTGTACTGTGTCTGTTTCGTGTGAGCAGCACTATGTGGAAACCTCTCTGTACTATGTGGGCTCTGTCCTTTCTGTCTGTACTCAAAGAGTTTCCACTGTTTCAACCTCCAACTAGTAAAAATGGCTGACACATTACTGCCTTATCAGAGCCAGGAACCAGCGGTGCACCACTGTGGCGTCCCTACGGCGACCACACTCACCGTACCATAATAACCATCGTAACCATAGTAACCAGGACCTTTATAATGCTTGGGATTGTGCATTGATGTAAGAGTTGAAGGCTTGCTTGGGTATAATCTTAAATCTTGTTCCTTTGACGTTCATTACTAAACCCTCTGAACTCTCCTTCAGAGTCGTCTTTGTTTCCCAACATACACTAGATGAAGAGATGGTATTTGATGGTCCGTCATCCTCCTAGATGAATCTTGAATGCTGTTCATGTTTATGTTAATTAAACCTATCCTTCTCAACTACTCCCCTCTCAAGTTCAAGTTCAGTCATAGTACCATTAAAGGTCTCTTTGTTTCTCAACATGGATGATGATGAGAGGGAATTTGATGGCAGGTCAGCCTTATACATTAGACATTCCTCTGATGTTAGTGGCAAAATTAGTCAAAGATAACACAGACCTTTTGTTATCTTTCCTAAAACTCCTCTGCGTCCCAAATGGCACCCTATCCCCTATATAGGGGACTACTTTTGGCTCTGGTCAAAAGTAGTGCACTATATAGGGAACTCCCTGACTGGTTCTGAAGGGTGATCGTAAATCTACACATACTTGATTAACCCGTACCATAACATATACCCCGTATAATCCGTACCACAACACATACCCGTATAATCCGTACCATAACACATACCCCGTATAATCCGTACCATAACACATACCCCGTATAATCCGTACCATAACACATACCCCGTATAATCCGTACCATAACACATACACCGTATAATCTGTACCATAACACATACCCCGTATAATCCGTACCATAATACATACCCCGTATAATCCGTACCATAACACATACCCCGTATAATCCGTACCATAACACATACACCGTATAATCCATACCATAACACATACACCATATAATCCGTACCATAACACATACCCCGTATAATCCGTACCATAACACATACCCCGTATAACCGTACCATAACACATACCCCGTATAATCCGTACCATAACACATACCCGTATAATCCGTACCATAACACATACCCCGTATAATCCGTACCATAACACATACCCTGTATAATCCGTACCATAACACATACCCCGTATAATCCGTACCATAACACATACCCCGTATAATCCGTACCATAACACATACCCCTTATAATCTGTACCATAACACATACCCCGTATAATCCGTACCATAACACATACCCGTATAATCCGTACCATAACACATACCCTGTATAATCCGTACCATAACACATACCCCGTATAATCCGTACCATAACACACACCCCGTATAATCCGTACCATAGCCAACCCTGGAACTGATTCAAAGCCTCACAAAAGGCACATAAATCTGTTACACTGACTTCCATGTGAGGGAATGTTACCCTTGGCTGTGAACCCACTCTCTGAGGGTGTCTCAGGGGGAGTTGGGATATGAAAAAAAAACACATTACCAATTCACACGTGTATTAATACACACTTGTACATGTGCGAAAAAGGACAAATATAAGCACCCACCAAATGATTATTATTATTGTTATTATTAAGCTCTGCTCTGAAGTTGTGTGGTCCATATGAGTTTCCATGGCACTAGGGATCACCCTGTGTCCATTTGAACATTTCTGTGTGGCACATGAGACTACATCATTCCTGGGTCCACGTCTGTGTCCTTAATGGCGCACTATTCCTTGTATAGTGCACTACTTTTGACCAGAGCCCTATGACCCCCTATGGACCAAAAGTAGTGCACTATATAGGTAATACGGAGCAACTTGGGACACATGCTCTGTGGTCCGTACAGAGGACCCTAACCTAACAGTGTCATATTATTCATCGTTGAACCCAAAGGAAAGAATGTGTCCTGGAGGAACCCCCCAAAAACTAAACGGCGCTTACGCTTTCTTTCCACAGATGGCCCCTTGATACCAATTACGACACGTGCTGAAGTACTTCTTCTTGGTCCCCATGGCCTGCTGCAGAGCGCACACGTTGGGTCTAACGGTCGCCAGGGAAACAGAGGAGACAGATGGTTAAATGAACGCATTTGGAATATCTAAAGTGTTCCGCACTCAGCATACCATGTAATAAATACTGTATGTCTGTTTGATTTCTTATCCTTATTTCATATTCACAGTATATTTCACTTTTGTTATTTACCTTTTGTCCATTTGGTAATTTTGCTTTCATAAAAATGTATCTGACATAGCAATTTATTTACATTAGCTCTTAAATGTTATTTAGTGAACTTTAAAGCATGATTAATTTAGAAATTATGAAATAATCATATTCAGAATTAAAGTCTCTGATATAATTTGTTTCCGTAAATGATCATAAAAGCAGAAAAAGAGTAGTGTTTCAACTCAGCAAAAGTTTGGACTAAAAACAACTTTTGCATGACACATTTGTGCATGCATCATTATAAATCTGTGAACGCAGATCAAGTCCTTCAGATAATAATAACAGTAATAATAACAATAATAATAATAATACAAATAATAATACCAATAATAATAATAACAATTATACTACTACTACTAATGATAATAATAATAATAATAACAATACTAATTTAAAATAATAAACTTACCCCTCTTTTCTTGCCCTGACTTTACTGTGGTAGACTATCTTATCATAAGAAGAGGAGTCCACCATGTCAAAGTTAGACAGGACAAACACAGCAAGGAGAGCTGCAAACAGGATCTTCATGATGATATCCCAGGAAGCTCCTCCAGGTACACAGAAACACTGAGAACTGGGAGCAGGCTGGGGAGAGGGAACTTATATAGTAGGAGAGACTCACTAGGCTGGCTGGTTGAGGAACTAAGAGGGAGGAATGGAACACACCAAAGCCAGACTCACGCCTGGACCACCCAGCACCCCTCCAAGACCATGTTACGCACTCTACGCTAAAACTGTGTGGTGCGACACGCTACTATACGGGGAAATAGTTATAAGATTAATGGAAGGTATTGTCATCATTGATAGTTTTTATTTAGTAATCATTTTGATACTGATAATTTGCTCCCACTTCAGATTTTACACTTCAGATTCTGTTGAGATTGCGTTTAAATTGAAGGAAAAATCACACAAAAAAATCACACGACAAGATCATACATATTGTATTCATTTATGCCATGGACAACACCTGTAGAAACCACACTGGCATGTAGAAGACAGAACATACATCCAGCGTACCTTTCTGAAAACAAGTAGCTAGACAGAGAGTTATCTTGTTCTAGTCAGACAAGGTCCAGAAAGACATAGTACCATATTGCAGTATTAGTCACCTCTGTGAACAGGCAGGCACCACTGGAGGCTGTAAGTCATTTTTATTCAGAACAAAGCTGGCCTCCGGATTTAGAAAGCCACAAACACACTCCAGATGGACCTACAGAAGCCGAGTCCTACAGTGCCAGTCACTGATCTGTGTATAAACTCCTAATTATTAAACCACATAAACAAAACTCACACACTCAAGAGGTAGGAGTGAGAAGTAGTCTGTCAGAAGTAACAGTTTGTGTTTAGCCCCACCTAGTGAACTGAGGGGAGTGTGACATAGAGGAGTCAATGACTATTGGAGAGGAGAGTGAGAGGAGAGTGTTGAGGAGAGGAGAGGAGAGGAGAGGAGAGGAGAGGAGAGGAGAGGAGAGGAGAGGAGAGGAGAGAGGGTTCAGAGTGTGGCTGTAAATACCAGAGCCAGATGAACTCTTTAATACACTAAAGATGTTAGGGAAGGAAGCCTCGCTCAGCCTCTCTGCCCACACCTCAGAGGAACAAACAATGCCACAAACACACACCTGTGTCTCATATGTCCATAGAGCCTTTCAAAAATAGAATTCATAATTTAACAAACTCAATTGTTGTGGGAGGCAAATAAAATCCAAGTGATGTGTTATAGGCATAGAACATCCAGAAAAACAACACCCTTCTAAAATGTTTTTGAGGAAGAAAACCCTCTAGACAATCCTACCAGTGTGTGTGGGTGATAAGGGTCAGTGATCATCTAACTTCTAACAGAAGGGAATAAGATCATATATTTCTATGATCTGTTGATTGTTCACATGTGTTTTCAAGTGCGTGAGCTGTGCAACTTTACTGTACGTTTGGAAATGGAGCCATCAAATCAAATTGCTTCTCAGAACTATTTGAAGAGATGAGTCTGCACAACACAAACCAACTAACAAGTCAATCACTGTCTTGAGCTGCTCCACATGCGCTATGAGAGACAGAGATATGTGAGGTCGGCAGGATCATAGAGATAACCCTACTGTCAGGGAGGGCAGTGTGCTTCTCTCTCTCTGGTTAGAGGAACAGAACACTTCTCCCGTTCACTAGATTCTGCACCAACACCAGAAACTACACAGTACACAGTACACACACCAGAAACTACACAGTACATGTCCCCTGAACCCTAACCCTTACAGCTTATGACACATCCTGGAGAATGCAGGCAGTTCTTTTCATCCCATAGTCCAAAGCCAAGGTTTCCCAACTCCAATCGCTGTCATTGTCAAGCCAAACATAAGAATGAGTGAAAAATAATTTGCATGAGAGCACCACAGACTGGCAGTCAGGCTCAGGGCCCCACCACATCTATGGTGATTTGTTACAGTTTCTAATCCTATTAAACAATCTACAATCAATTCACTCTGCAATCCATAATTAAGTATTTCCATTAGCCAGAGGAACCGGGAAATCTCCCAGAGCAGCATGTCCCTGTTAGATGAGAGAGTAATGACAGTGTTTTAACATCCAGGCTGGTTAACTCATTTAACACATGCAGTGTGACTTTTCCCTGTAAAGGCCAGCAGATTGCTGGAACACTGAGTGACTGGGGAGAGGATGGGCTATGTCTGACTCTGAAATGGTACCCTATAAAGTGCACTAGTTCTGCTCAGCCGTCTGTCTGTGCCCTTAAATCCTTTATGTCTGTCTCCCAAACTATTCCTATCTGTCCTATCATAAAAATGATGAAAAAAATATATGTAAGAGGATCGGGATATTTTTTTACAAAAAAAGTTTAGTTTACAACTTTCAACAGATATCTCAGCCAAGCGAATGTTCCTCTGTGTGACCTTAACCAGTCTGAAGTAGCAGTGAAGTACCTTCATATTAGAAAAGGATTCTTCCAATTCATGTTACTATGGAGACAGAGATCTAATGAGTAGATGAGACACTCCAGCAGATCTGTAGGTGTGAAGCTGAGAATATCCATGGAAGTGCAAAAAGATGAATGAGGAACAGTGATATGGTGATATATATGTGAGAAAACGCTCACTGTCTGTTGAAAGGATGGTGATACTGACTTCAAATAATTTATGTTAAAAACATATTATGTTTATTGATTCATGTTGTATAGCCCTCTGGAGCCTGAATGAATGCCAAAAATAAAACACAACATTAGCACTCCGTCAGAATGTATACATGTCTAATCAATATGCATAATCAGAATAGCAGAATACAATGCAATACTTCACATGTGAATGCAGTAGTAGTATGTCTTTAAGGTTAATAATGGGATGCTGAGAGTCCCAGTATCTTACCTTGAAGGGCAAATCTAGGATTCGAAAAACAACTGTCACACCCTGATCTGTTTCACCTTGTCTTGTGTCTCCCACCAGGTGTCTCCCATACATCCCCTGTGTATTTATACCTGCGTTTTCTGTTTGACTGTTGCCAGTTTGCCTTGTCCCGTTCCTCTTTCTTGTTGTTGTTCTAGTCTCCCCGGTTACGACCTGTTTTGCCTATCTTGACCCTGAGCCTGCCTACTGTCTACGTCTGCCAACTATTACCAGGATAACGAACCCCTGCCTGTCCTCGACCTGCCTTTTGTATATTCAATAAATCTCTGAGACTTGAACCATCTGCCTCACGTGTCATCATCCGGGTCTCATCCTGACCTGATAACAACAAAGTGGTAACTCCACCACTTGTATTGGTAACCGCTGAGGGATGGGCCTAAAGAAGAAAACACTCTCAAATTCATAAACAGAGCTATAGAAAGCCCCCCAAAATATGCACAAATGGCTGTATCAATCTCAGATTGCCCTTTAAGGTTAACAATGTGATGCTGGGAGCTGAGTTTGTGTGCAGTGTTACTGACAGTACTGAGTATAGCATCATATGGTAAGAACGTGGGGAATTCCTCACAAAAAGCTAATGAATTGTATGTCACAAGCTCAGCTATGTCAACATTCAGTTGTAGGGGAGAGTTGGGTAAGTTGAGCCATTTTTTCCATTCTGTATCACTCTGTAAAGGGAAATATAGTATTATTTCTAACAAAGATATCTACATATATTTCAGGATGTTGTGTATCCATGGAAATAATCAGAATTCATGTAAACATTACACCTTTGAAAACATAGCTTGTCCAAAACGAGTAGTCTCTTGGCACAACTGACACCGGGTATGGGATGATATGAACTGTGGGACAGGGTAAGTTAAGCAGGCTTCAAATGTCTGTACTGAATTAAATATTACCACTACCTTTTTACGGATATCTAACTTTAACACAATTACAATCACTTTTTTGTCTTTAAATAATTTTAAACATCTTTTATCACAGGCTTAACACCTAATAAACAACATACTTTTGAAAACACTTTTAAAAATAGCACAGTCCCTGTTGTTACCTCCTATCCCAGCGATAATGCCTTGGATTACACAATGAATTAATTTGACTTGGTCAAAAGTAGTGCACTATATAGGAAATAGGGTGCCATTTGGAACATACCCGAGATGATAGACTAGACAGCATCATTCAAACTAGTTTGGAATAATTCGCCATGGTGTGACATTGTACAGATCTACCTGTAAGAATCATTAGGGTTTTCCGTTATGCATTATGACAAGGGATCATTGTGAAATAGCAGGGGGCTGACTGGAGGAAGCAGCAGAGACAGGGCCTGTTAATAAAATACGGATAGTTCTATCACGTCTAGGGATACAAAACTCAGGTAACTTTCCCCAAATTCACAGGTTTTCCAGACATCCTGGTCGGAGAATGACGTCTTACAGTATATGCTTGATCCATATGACACCCTATGTTCCCTGGTTCCAGAGCCCTATGTCCCCTGGTTCCAGAGCCCTATGTCCCCTGGTTCCAGAGCCCTATGTCCCCTGGTTCCAGAGCCCTATGTCCCCTGGTTCCAGAGCCCTATGTCCCCTGGTTCCAGAGCCCTATGTCCCCTGGTTCCAGAGCCCTATTTCCCCTGGTTCCAGAGCCCTATGTCCCCTGGTTCCAGAGCCCTATGTCCCCTGGTTCCAGAGCCCTATGTCCCCTGGTTCCAGAGCCCTATGTCCCCTGGTTCCAGAGCCCTATGTCCCCTGGTTCCAGAGCCCTATGTCCCCTGGTTCCAGAGCCCTATGTCCCCTGGTTCCAGAGCCCTATGTCCCCTAGTCAAATGTAGTACACTATATAGAGAATAGGGCGCTATTTGGTACACAAACCAAGAAACAGACTTCTAGTCTCCAGGTCTCCGGCTTATACGTTCTAGACCAGAATATATTAGTCTGAGAGCTGAATTGGTTCTGGAGTCGCAAGACAAGTTACTACACAGGCCTCCATGAAGACGTATCATAATGATACATTCAAATCGCTTGTGGTCTTTTGAACAGTATTCACTCTATAGTCCTTCTACGTAGCAGTCTCATCCTCAACAGTCTACTTTAACATGGACCCTTCTCTCTTCACTCTCCCCTCTCTTCATTTTCTTCCTTCTCTGTACACGTCCTCTCCCTCGCTCCACCCTGCTCCTCCTTCTCTCCATCACAGTCCAGCTCCTCCAGGTCAGCCTCCCCCATCTCCTCAGACACAGAGTAGAGCTCAAAGTCACAGATGTCTTTCCTGGCCAGTCCGTCTTTGATGGAGGGAGTGGAGGAGGGAGAGGAGATGGAAGTGGAAGAGGTGGTGATGGAGGAGGTGTCAGTGGAGGTCCAAGAGGGTACCACAGAGCCGTTGACCAGTCGGTTCAAGCCCTGAGAGGGGGAAGGGGATGTGGACGAGGAGGTGGAGGAAGGGGCTGCCCTCTGCTGGAGCATGGATGTGGTGACGTGAAACATGTTGGTCTTAAGCGTGGCCGGGGGGAACTTGGGGGAGTACTTGAAGGAGTGGTCAGGGTAGACCAGACTGGAGGCCCCTGCCCCTTCACTGGGTTTACTTCCTGCTATAGCCATGCCCCCACCCCCAGGCCCCACCTTCCCCTTCATCATCCCTAGGACCTCATACCTAAAGCTGGAGATGTCCTGCTTCAGCTCCTGGGGAAAGAAACATACACACATACAACTTGTTATCTATTTATGACATTTACAGTGGACAGTGCACGTCAATTATCATTCATTGCCGGTGATAGAAACAATGCTTATTTTTCGTTTGTAGTCCCTGTCTGGTGCTGAACTCAGATGTTTTTTTAAAGAAATGTGGAATGTCAGAGGAAACCAAACCTTACCTTAAAGTTCTCCTCAGTCAATCCTTCTTCTGTCTTGGCATCTCTGATCATGGCTGCTACATATCTCTTCACCAGGTTCCTCAAAACCTCCTGAAAACAACACAGTCCACAGGTTGATAAAATCATATCAAATACATCCACTCCTGGGTTACTAACAACTTCTGTAGAGAAAATGGAAAACATAATCCTTAGAGTGGACAGGTACAGGGATGCGTCCCAAATGGCATCCTATTCGCTATATGCTGTAGTACACTACTTTTGACCGGGGCCATAGAGCTCTACTTTTTCCCAGGGCCATAGAGCTCTACTTTTGACCAGGGCCATAGAGCTCTACTTTTTCCCAGGGCCATAGAGCTCTACTTTTGACCGGGGCCATAGAGCTTTACTTTTGACTGGGACCATAGAGCTCTACTTTTGACCAGGGGCCATAGAGCTCTACTTTTGACCGGGGCCATAGAGCTCTACTTTTTGACCAGGGCCATAGAGCTCTACCTTTGACCGGGGCCATAGAGCTCTACCTTTGACCGGGGCCATAGAGCTCTACTTTTTGATCGAGCCATAGAGCTCTACTTTTTGACCGGGTCCATAGAGCTCTACCTTTGACCGGGGCCATATAGCTTTACTTTTGACCGGGACCATAGAGCTCTACTTTTGACCGGGACCATAGAGCTCTACTTTTGAGCGGAGCCATAGAGCTCTACCTTTGACCGGGGGCCATAGAGCTCTACTTTTTGACCGGGGCCATAGAGCTCTACTTTTTCACCGAGACTCTGGTAAAAAGTAGTGCATTATATAGAGAATAGGGTGCCATTTGGGAAAAATCAAGTTCAAAATATGTGCATCAACAGAATAAAAAACATTGAAAACTGACACATAATGAATGAGAAATAATCAATTTAAATGTAAACATAAATACCTGATACTGGTGGTTTATTCTTACGTTTATAGCAGCCCGTCTCTACAAAAGAGGAACATTAACTTACTCCAAAAGCACACCAGGCAGCATGACTAATCAGTTCATGTGATTTCCTTCTTGGTGGAGAGTTGGCCAGCTCTGTCATCACCTGCCCATTCTCTGTTAAAGGGATAGTTTGGGAGTTGGGCAATGAAACCCTTTATCTTCTTCTCCAGAGTCAGATGAACTCGTGGATACCATTTTAATGTCTCTGGATCCAGTATGAAGGAAGGTAGAGGTTGTTTTGTGAGCCAATGCTAACTAACTGTACGTGAAGACTTCCAGTCTTTGCAGTATTCTTTTTCGCTAAACTAGCGCATATACTAGTTAGCATTGGCTTGCGAAAGTACCAGTACCTCCCTTCATACTGGATGCAGAGACATAAAAATTGTTAATTGCCCAAATCCCGAACTATCCCTTTAACTTCTAACTGCTGATGCTATCAGAACAGTTATGTCTCATGACGCACGTCTAACCATTCTGGGAAGAACAGGTAATTTCATTCATGACCATTTGTTGAGAACAACCTTCTGAGGCCAGAGGAGAAGAAAAGAAGTGGAAGATTCAACTGTGTGTAACGGCTTTCCTCCTCCTCTTCATCAGAAGAGGAGGAGCAGGGATCGAACCAAAATGCAGCTGAGTTTGTAGACATGATTTATTAACGAAAAACACGAACTCGACTAATAAACTAACAAAAACAAATAAACGGTGTAGACAGACCTATACGACGAACTTACATAAAACATGAAGAACGCACGAATAGAGAAAACAGGCTACACAAAATGAACGATGAACAAACAAACCAAAAACAGTCCCGTGTGGCGTAACGACATACACAAACACAGGAGACAATCACCCACCACGAACACTGTGAAAACACCTACCTAAATATGACTCTTAATTAGAGGAACGCCAAACACCTGCCTCTAATTAAGAGCCATACCAGGCAACCCATAAACCAACATAGAAACAGAAAACATAGAATGCCCACCCAAACTCACGTCCTGACCAACTAACACATATAACAAACTAACAGAAATAGGTCAGGAACGTGACACTGTGAACTGTTTAGTAGAGTTGCAGAATTCCGGTAACTTTCCCCAAATTCCCAGGTCTTCCAGAATCAGAGGGGAATAAACAAGAAATCCAGGAAATCCAACCAGGATTTCTGGAAAACCTGGGAATTTGTGGGAAATTACTGACATTTTACAACCCTACTGTTCAGTACAATTATTGTTGATGTATACTAGAGACTTCATCCTCACCCCTATGGTTCCAAATGTTTCTGTTTTCTTGGCCCTGGTGATCTTGAAGATGTGTTTCCTGATCCAGCAGATGAAGTACCAGATTGACTTGGGGCTAGGGATGATGTTGAATGGAGAAGGCAGAGTCCCTCCCTCTTCAAAGTAACTCATCCACAACTTGGTTCTTGCAAACTTCCACTCAATGTCTGCATGATCCTGAACAGAAACAACACATGCTAAGCATCTGAACAAGTGATATGAACAAAACTGTGTGATATAAAATGACCACAGACAGGTTGTTGGGCTCACAAACAAGTGAATGAATGAATGATTTTGCTTTCCAGTGATAGCGTAAGACTCACAGCGATGTGTTGGTAGCAGTTGTCTATCATGGCTAGTGTTAGCGTTAGGGTTTTCACTCACAGCGATGTGTTGGTAGGAGTTGTTCATCATGGCGATCAGCATATTGAGTAGAACCACCAGAGAGATGACGTTATAGGTTCCGAACATGGTGGCCCCTACAAACTCTGTGAACTGGTGGTCTGCCTCCACGTTGGTCACATACAGACTGATCAACCCAAAGACAGACCAGAACAAAGACTGGAGTGTCTCAAACAACCTAGAGGAGAAAGCGAGAGAGATGAGAGAGCGAGAGATGAGAGGGAGAGAGGGAGAGATAAAGGGATGAAAGAGAGTGCAAGAGAAAGGGATGAAAGAGAGAGAGACAGATGAAAGAGAGAGTGAGTGAGTGAGAGAGAGAGAGAGAGAGAGAGAGAGAGAGAGAGAGAGAGAGAGAGAGAGAGAGAGAGAGAGAGAGAGAGAGAGAGAGAAAGGGATGCAAGAGAGAGGGGGTTATATTTCTAAATATATAAGGTAAGCAGGATCTACAAGAATACTCAAGATATCACAAAAGGCTGCCATTCCAGTTTTGCCCTAATCCAGCCAATTGGCAAAACATACATATCCATCAAAATAAATTAAAATGTAAGGTTGCAAAATTCCAGTAACTTTCCCCAAATTCCAGAAATTCCTGGTTTTCCTGCTAATTGCCTCCTGATTCCGGGCATTTTGGGAAAGTTAACAGAATTGTTTAACCCTACCAGAACTACAAACGAACACATTATAATGCATGGTCTTTACGAACGTTGAGAAAGCGTTGTTCTGTGTTTCGCAGCGGATGCCCTTGCATCCCTTCAGTCCCTCGTCTGTCTCGTAGTAGAAGTAGAGCTGGTTGAGCCCGTTAGCGAAGGCCAGGAGCACCAGGCAGTAGATAAACAGGAACTTAAGGATGTCCAGCAGCATCCTGCCCAGAGAGATCTGGAATAATGAGGATTATCGTCATATTCATCATCATAATCATCATCATAAACGAGAACTTTTCATACAATAAATTGCAGCTCAGTGCTTTACAGCTCAGTGCTTTACTCAGTATATATGTGTCAATATTCTCAGAGTAGGAATACTGATCTAGGATCAGGTCCCCCCCCGACCATGTAATATTATTAATTGTGAATTAAAAGGAAAAACTGATCCTAAATCAGCAGTCCTACTCTAAGATGCTTAATACACACTGCTCCTGGACATAACGACAGAAACATAGTATTAAATGACAAATCATGTAAATGTAGTATGATAATCCTGACCTGTAGAGGTCCCAGGTGGGAGTTAGCTGTAAACAGAGAGATGAGGCGGAGGGAGCTGAAGATGTTAGCGATGGCAAACACAGCCTCTGCTACCAAGGTAGGATGCCACATCTGCCATTCGTTCCTGGCCCTGAAGCCACTGTACTGTGGGAGAGAGGGAGAGACAGAGGGGACAGGTCAGTCTACTGTGGGAGAGAGGGAGAGACAGAGAGGGGAGAGGTCAAACTCTACTGTGGGAGAAGGGGGTGAGACAGCGAGGCGGCATTACATAGTAAGTCCAATAGGCCTTCTCCACCGGACAACTTTTGACGAGCGCGAGGCGCTCCTATTCATTTAAATGAAGCCTGAGTGTAAGGTGGTTGTATTTTCAAGAATTCGTCAACGATTTATTCTAGCGTATTTCATATTATCTAGTACACAACAACCATCATACAGTACCTTGACATAGGCAACGATCTTCAGAGAAATGGTAGCCAGGTACAGAGCGTTCATAACAAAGTCCATGAGGTTCCACCAGTCATGGATATAGTCCTGGAATCCTCCATCCCACATCTGTTTAATCTCTGTCCAGATGAAGCCTATAGGACAGAGAACAGACCAGCAGGGTTAATTATGTTCCAAATGGCATCCTATCCATTGCAAAGTGCATTACTTTTGACCAGAGCCCTATGTAACTCACCCTATTCCCTACATAGTGCACTACTTTTGACGAGGGCCTATTGAGGCCTGGTCTAAAGTAATGATCTAAATAGGGAATATGTTGCCATTTGGGATGCAGTCCTAGAGTTAGGTTTAAGGTTGTCATGTCTCTCTCACTTCTCTGATCTATGGCCACATTCCTCAGGTGAAGAGGGAGTGTTAAAATCAAATCATTGTATTTGTCACATGCGCCGAATACAACAGGTGTAGACCTAACCGTGAAATGCTTGCTTACAAGCCCTTCCCAACGATGCAGAGTTAAAGAATTATAATAAAAAGAAAAGACAAAAGAATGGAGCTACTGTATATACAGAGTACCAGTACCAGATCAATGTGCAGGGGGAAGAGATATTTCAGGTAGATATGTACATGAAGGCCGGCTAAAGTGACTCTGTATGCATGTATGTGAGTATATGTAGGATCTTAATTTGATCACTTTTATGTTGGTGAGAATTTTCCTGCATAGCAGGAAATGACATCTTGTAATGTATTTGAGTTATAAAAAGGCTTCTAAAGTTTGTAATTTCAGACTTGATTTACACTACCGAAAAATATATCAACCCCTACCAAAATGTCCATTAATTATAATCCATATAATCATTTACATTTCCTGTTGCTGCAGGATTATTTTCCTGCTGTAGTAAACTGGCTCAAATTAAGATCCTACATCTGTGTGTGTGTGTGTGTGTGTGTGTGTGTGTGTGTATGTGAGTATATGTAGGATCTTAATTTGATCACTTTTATGTTGGTGAGAATTTTCCTGCATAGCAGGAAATGACATCTTGTAATGTATTTGAGTTATAAAAAGGCTTCTAAAGTTTGTAATTTCAGACTTGATTTACACTACCGAAAAATATATCAACCCCTACCAAAATGTCCATTAATTATAATCCATATAATCATTTACATTTCCTGTTGCTGCAGGATTATTTTCCTGCTGTAGTAAACTGGCTCAAATTAAGATCCTACATCTGTGTGTGTGTGTGTGTGTGTGTGTGGTGTGTGTGTGTGTGTGTGTGTGTGTGTGTGTGTGTGTGTGTGTGTGTGTGTGTGTGTGTGTGTGTGTGTGTGTGTGTGTGTGTGTGTGTGTGTGTGTGTGTGTGTGTGTGTGTGTGCGTATGTAGTGTATCTGAATGTGTATGGGTTTTGTGTGAGAGTGTTGTTCTAGTTTGTGTGTGAGCGTGCATAGAGTCAGTGCAAGATATGGTCAGTGTAAGTGGTCCGGGTAACCATTAATTAACTAATTAGCAGTCAGGCTTGGGGTAGAAGCTGTCTCGGAGCCTGTTAGTCCAAGAGCCGACGTTCCGGTACCATTTGCTGGACGGTAGCAGAGTGAACTATGGCTAGGGTGGCTGCAGTCTTTGGGAATTATTCGGGCCTTCATCTGACACCGCCTGATAGAGGTCCTGGATTGCAGGGAGCTTGGCCTCAGTGATGTACTGGGCTGACCACACCACCCTCTGTAGCGCTTTGCAATTGAGGGTGGCGCATTTGCCATATCAGGCGGTGATACAGGACAGGTAGACAGGTATGGACAGGTAGACAGGTAGCATGCCCATGCATCCTGCCATGCGGTTGCACTGAACAGAACACCGTAATGGGAGAAACATAGGAAAGACATGGGCTGGGTTGTCTTACAATACAGTGTGCGTACAATGCATGAAAACCAGCTGTAAAAGGTGGGTAGAGTATTTGGCTGAAACACAAGCTTGGATTCTACCATTTCCTGTCAGAATTGTCATCAACTAACATCATTAACACCAACAGCAGTCTACGTGGTATGTCTCGAATGACGCTCTATTATCAGCTGACCTTCTGTGGAGTTGACATCGTGTTATGTATCACTTTGGAGGGAGCAGCATGTGTCCGGGTTTTTCCTTTCTTGACCAACCATGTTGTGCACCTCTGCACGCGCACACACACACACACTCTTACCCAGTACCCAGGGCAGTATCATCCATTCCACCACAGTAGGAGTCGGCCCCTGTCTGTTAGGGTCTGTAGAGACGATGTGCTGGGAGGCCAGCAGCAGCAGGAACAGGAAGGTGAGATATGACGTTGTGTGGCAGATAAACTTGATGAAGGGCTTCCTAATGATGTAGAAGAAGATTACTTTATTGTCCATTAGGTCTAACATAAATTCAACTTCAGCTTCCTGACAGATTTTTCCCATCAGACCAGGGATTCAAAATGGCAACCCTCCAGTTGCTGGCCTGCCTCTCTAATGTCTAGGCTACTTGCCTGATGAAGTGTCCATAGCGGCTCTTAGGAGATACCAGGTAGCAGAGGGAGAAGAGGGGGAAGAGGAGGCCGATGAAGACACAGGTTAGGAACTTCCCTGCCCAGTGACGACGCCTCCACCCAGGGAACTCATCGTACCAACGAGACGCAAGCAGCTGCTGACAGTTGGGCTGGGCTACAAACTGGAGCAGGGAGATTGAGGGAGGGAGGAGGGGAGGGGAGGAAAGGAGAGAGAGAGAGAGGGAGGAGAAAGAGGAGCGAGAGAGGGGGTATGAAGGGGGAGGGAGGAAGGGATAGAAAGAGAGAGTGAGTCAGCCTTTATGATACATTACTGATTAGTTGTTAATGGAGACCTGTGTGTCTAATGCAACTTCACAATGTTTAATATTCTTTCTCACTTGCTTTCCACCCCACATTGACAAACAACTGACACGAAAACAGGCACATCTTAACAAGCCTTGGCAGTTGGGTACAGCATACAGCATACTGACAGCAGTAAACATACTCAGCTAATGGAGTCAATTGACGTCCCAGATTACATTATGTGTGCATCCTGTTTAGTCTGGTTTAGTCCAGCAGCACCTCCAGCTGTTAATGACCTTAATGTGCCTGATCATTCTGATGAGTGTTACCAGCTGTTCTTGGCCTGGTCCCAAGTGTCCCTCCCTGGCATCTCTGTTCCTCTCTAATATCCTCCTCACACACTGTACTGCGCTGTGTTGGATACTTTCTCTTCATATTGTCCTTGTCAGCACAGTTCCAGGAACTGTGGTGGGTGTGTAACCAGACCTTTACAGTTCGGCTCAATTAGGCTCAGTAGTGTGAAAAGGGTATTTCTCTCAGATCTGCCTCTGCTTACAAGGTTTGATAAGGAACACTCTATCCGTCCCAAGCACTATCTAAAACACTCTCTGTCTCAGTCGCTCTCTGACTGATGACCTCACTAACGACCTCATCCCCCACAATGCCCTGCTCTAAGTGATGGGGATCCATTTGTTTGTAATTGTTCGTAATTCCATTAGACTGAGATTAACCTTACGTCACACAGAGCAGCGCAAATGTTCAGCAGATGGTTCTATCAAATCTGACAGAGACAAAAACATAATGATGTTTAATGAGGAACATATTTGACAGACAGGCACTCTTTCAAACAGGAACATGGAGTTCTTTATAAATGTCTCTCTACGGAGTCTTATCTCTGTTCTATCCCTAACCTTAAAGCGATATAGCATGTTGTGTATTTTCAGTAGTGTCATACTGTAAATGTCCGTCTCATGGAAAGGGTTTAAAGTATTAAGCAATGAATTTGTGTTTTTTCTGCAGTTCTCAGTCCTCTTCACTCTCAACGTGAAAACAGATGCAGTATCCCATTCTACTCAGGAGGGGGCAACATTTCACAACTTCCATTTCATAACTGTACTGTACATGCTCATCTACAGTAAGTCTAGCAGCAACCAACCATAAACCAAAAATTCACAATACAGTGCTGTACACTTAACATGAGACAATATTCCCACAAACTACTGACGGCATACCAGCCATGATAAGACCACAAATAGGGAATAGGGTGCCATATGCAATGTAGCCAAGGTTGTTGTTTTCCTGTGTAACATGTTGCTTTCTGTGTAATGTAGATGTATTGTGAGGCAGTATTCCAAGGAAACATTCAGTCAGAGCATTATCGTATTTGTAGCATCATTATTGCTGTATCATTATGTTTCATTATGTTCCCATCAAGGGACTGGACAGCAGACTGAGACGTACACTATACAGTGCATTCGGAAAGTGTTCAGACACCTTGACTTTTTCCACATTTTGTTACGTTACAGCCTTATTCGAAAATGTATTAAATCACTTTTTTCCCCGCATCAATCTACACACAATACCCCATAATGAGAAAGCATAAACACATTTTTTGAAAAGTTTGCCAAATTTATAAAAAAAATAAAACACTGAAATATCACATTTACTTAAGTATTCAGACCATTTACTTTGTTGAAGCACCTTTGACAGCGATTACTGTCTCGAGTCTTCTTGGGTATGACGCTACAAGCTTGGAACACCTGTTTGGGGAGTTTCTCCCATTCCTCTCTTCAGATCCTCTCAACCTCTGTTAGGTTGGATGGGGAGTGTTGCTGCACAGCTATTTTCAGGTCTCTCCAGAGATTCGGTTCAAGTCCGGGCTTTGGCTGGGCCACTCAAGGACATTCAGAGACTTGTCCCGAAGCCACTCCTGCATTGTCTTGGCTGTGTGCTTAGTGTCTTTGTCCTATTGGAAGGTGAGCCTTTACCCCAGTCTGAACTCTTGAGCAGGTTTACGTCAAGGATCTCTTTGTACTTTGCTCCGTTCATCTTTGTCTCGATCCTGACTAGTCTTCCTGGTCCTGCCGCTGAAAAACATCCCCACAGCATGATGCTGCCACCACCATACTTCACCGTCGGGATGATGCCAGATGTTTCCTCCAGATGTGACGCTTGGCATTCAGGCCAAAGAGTTCAATCTTGGTTTCATCAGACCAGAGAATCTTTATTCTCGTGGTCTGAGAGTCATTAGGTGCCTTTTGCAAACTACACGCGTGCGGTCAGGTGCCTTTTACTGAGGAGTGGCTTCCGTCTGGCCACTCTACCATAAAGGCCTGATTGGTGGAGTGCTGCAGAGATGGTTGTCCTTCTTGAATTTTCTCCCATCTCCACAGAGGAACTCTGGAGCTCTGTCAGAGGGACCATCGGGTTCTTGGTCACCTCCCTGACCAAGGCCCTTCTCCCTCTAATGCTCAGTTTGGCCAGGCGGCCAGCTCTAGGAAGAGTCTTGGTGGTTCCAAACGTCTTCCATTTAAGAATGAGGGAGGCCACTGTTCTTGGGGACCTTCAATGCTGCAGATTTTTTTTGGTAACCTTCCCCAGATCTATGCCTCGATACAATCCTACCTCGGAGCTCTACTGATAATTCCTTCGACCTCATGGCTTGGTTTTTGCTCTGACATGGGACCTTATATAACTGTGGGACCTTATATAGAGAGGTGTGTGCCTTTCCAAATCATATCCAATCAATTGAATTTACAACATGTGGACTCCAATCAGGTTGTAGAAACATGTCGAGGATCATCAATGGAAACAGGATGCACCCGAGCTCAATTTCGAGTCTCATAGCAGAGGGTCTGAATACTTATGTAAATAAGGTATTTATGTTTCCATTGACTGCAAACTCCATAGACAAACATTGGCAGTAGAATGGCCTTACTGAAGAGCTCAGTGAGTTTCAAAGTGGCACCTTCATAGGATGCCACCATTCCAACAAGTCAGTTCATCAAATTATTGCATTGCTAGAGCTGCCCCGGTCAACTGTAAGTGCTGTTATTGTGAAGTGGAAACTTATTGTGAAGCGACAATGGCTCATCCACGAAGTGGTAGGCCACATAAGCTCACAGAATGGGACCGCAGAGTGCTGAAGAACGTAGCTTTTTAAAAATCGTCCTCGGTTGCAACACACACTACCGAGTTCCAAACTGCTTCTGGAAACAACGTCAGCACTTGAACTGCTCGTCAGGAGCTTCATGAAATGGGTTTCCATGGCAGAGTATCCGCACACGAGCCTATGATCATTATGCGCAATCCCAAGCGTCAGCTGGAGTGGTGTAAAGCTCACCGCCATTGGACTCTGGAGCAGTAAAAATGTGTTCTCTGGTGTGATGAATCACGCTTCACTATCTGGGAGTCCGACGGACCAATCTGGGTTTGGCGAATGCCAGGAGAACGCTACCTTCCCAAATGCAGAGTACCAACTGTAAAGTTTGGTGGAGGAGGAATAATGGTCTGGGGCTAATTTTTCATGGTTCGGCTAGGCCCCTTAGTTCCAGTGAAGGGAAATCTTAACGCTACAGCATACAATGACATTCTAGACAATTCTGTGCTTCCAACTTACTGCCAACAGTTTGGGGAAGGACCTTTACTGTTTCAGCATGACACTGCCCCCGTGCACAAAGCGAGATGCATATAGAAATGGTTTGTTGAGATCGGTGTGGAAGAACTTGACTGGCCTGCACAGAGCCCTGACCTCAACCCCATCGAACATCTTTGGGATGAATTGGAATGCAGACTGCGAGCCATGTCTAATCGCCCAACATCAGCGCCCAACCTCACTAATGCTCTTGTGGCTGAATGGACGCAAGTCCCAGCAGCAATGTTCAAACATTAGTGGAAAGCTTTGCCAAAAGAGTAGAGGCTGTTATAGCAGCAAACAGGGGACCAACTCTATATGAATGCCCATGATTTTGGAATGAGATGTTCGACGAGCAGGTTTTGGTCATGTTGTGTAGCTCCAGTAATGTGTTGTTTTACTAAGGAAGGATTCCATTTTCAGACACAGCCTGGTGATTACCACAGAATTACAACTCCCATAGGAAGTCTCCACCCAAATCCGGCAATCTACTACTTCTCAATCCTATTTTAAAGATAACAGCAGACGTTAGCTTCATGCTTTATCCACTGAAATACAACATGTAAAACCCTCAGCTGTACATTGGGAGAGAGAGTCACCTGGCCAAGCTTCAACAAGCAGAAAAATGACAATAAACACATTTTCCTGAGGAAACATTGGTTTTGTCTTACCTCTTTCTGTGTGTATTTGATAGCCAGTTTGAGTCTGGCCAGGTCATTGGTGTTCTCATCCAGTAGAGGGTTGATGTCGTCTCTGTAGTTCAGGATCAGCTCTAGTTCTCTGGAGCTCCTGGTTTGGTCCAACAGGTCCTTGGCAAACTGTTTACACTGCTGAGATAGCTCCTCATACTCCGACATAAACTCATTCTCCACCTGAAACAGTCAGGACCTGTTAGTTAACAGTCAATAAACTAGTTAAAAACTCTTTATAAAGTCTTTATACTGCTAGGACGACTCCTTATAAAGTCTTTATACTGCGAGGACAACTCCTTATAAAGTCTTTATACTGCTAGGACAACTCTTTATAAAGTCTTTATACTGCTAGGACAACTCCTTATAAAGTCTTTATACTGCTAGGACAACTCCTTATAAAGTCTTTATACTGCTAGGACAACTCCTTATAAAGTCTTTATACTGCTAGGACAACTCCTTATAAAGTCTTTATACTGCTAGGACAACTCCTTATAAAGTCTTTATACTGCTAGGACAACTCCTTATAAAGTCTTTATACTGCTAGGACAACTCCTTATAAAGTCTTTATACTGCTAGGACAACTCCTTATAAAGTCTTTATACTGCTAGGACAACTCCTTATAAAGTCTTTATACTGCTAGGACAACTCCTTATAAAGTCTTTATACTGCTAGGACAACTCCTTATAAAGTCTTTATACTGCGAGGACAACTCCTTATAAAGTCTTTATACTGCTAGGACAACTCCTTATAAAGTCTTTATACTGCTAGGACAACTCCTTATACTCCGACTTAAACTCTTTCCTAACCTGAAACAGGAATAAACTGTTAGTTAAAAGTCGAGCACAAATAAACACTGTCATGGAACACCGTCCATCTCCTAAAAGGCAGAAGATGGGCGTTTGTGGCACTCTCTGTGGAAGCCTTATGTTCCAAATAACAATTAAGTATGTACATTAATAGTCCATAAACTGCTTATAAAGTACACTGCTGAGACAACTTCTCACTCTTCTTTGACTCAAACTCATCCTCCAGCTCAATTTAATTTAATTAAATAAACTTAGCAAATATCTGTTAAAACCCCCACCTTGCTGAGTTCTTGTAGTTCCCAGGAGAGCTGGAAAGCTGTGAGGAAAGGGTCTTCACTGGAGAGGGCCAGTAGTGATGGGCTGGCCAGGGCCTTGTAGATGTTGAGACGTGAGCGGGAGTGACGAAGACTATCCACATCAGAGCTGGACACGCACTCCATGCAGTTACAGCGCACCTGGAACACACATATGTACTGGAGAGTTAGTGGAGGGAGGGCAGTATTTGTCACGCCCTGGCCATAGAAAGGTTTTTATTCTCTATTTTGGTTAGGCCAGGGTGTGACTAGGGTGGGCATTCTAGTTTCTTTATTTCTATGTTGGTGTGGTTCCCAATCAGAGGCAGCTGTTCATCGTTGTCTCTGATTGGGAATCATATATAAGTTGTCCTTTTTCGTTTTAGGTTTTGTGGGTTGTTGTTTTCTGTTTAGTGTCTGCACCTGACAGGACTGTTTCGGTTTTTCCTCTTTGTTATTTTGTGCGAGTATTTTGAGTAATACATTTATCATGAACACTTACCACGCTGCGCTTTGGTCCACTCATTCCGACAAGAGCCGTGACAGTATTGTAACTATCATACTGTACTCAACTATTGTATCATACTGTAGTGTAGTGTAGCCTGCTGTGACTATTGTACTGTACTACATTACGTACTATATCATACTGTAGCATGTAGTATTTTATCATTTACCATAGTACTAAACCATTGTGTAGCATATATCCTGATTCAGACCCACCTCATGTGGCTGGGGCACAGACACCCCCTTCTGCACCAGCAGTTTGATGATCTCATAGTTGTTGGTGTGAGCTGCTAGAATGATGGGTGTGATGTCAGGAGTGAAGTCAGAGAACTGCTTGTCCAATAGGATGGGAGGAACCTGGGGAGAGGGCGGGGAAGAGATAAATATGGGTCATAGTCAGATAGGGATGATGATGGGCAAGAGACAAAAGATGTGTTCAATCCAGATATCGATTGAAGAAGGAAAACTGAATTCAACCAAACTGAATTCATAACAACATAATAGTATTATCAATATCAATACTACCATAATGTTTCCTTTATGAACCAATACAATAGAGGTACATGGTTTAGGATTTACTTGAGAAGCTGTGTGTGTGTGTGTGTGTGTGTGTGTGTGTGTGTGTGTGTGTGTGTGTGTGTGTGTGTGTGTGTGTGTGTGTGTGTGTGTGTGTGTGTGTGTGTGTGTGTGTGTGTGTGTGTGTGTGTGTGTGTTGATTACAGAGGACCAGCTGCTCTATTACAGAGGAACCGCTATGCAAGGATCTGTTTAAGGATCACTATTGTTTTCACTATATATGCTACCTCTTGGTGATGTTATTCTGAAACATAACGTCAAGAGATACACAGCTGTACATTTCCATGAAACATGGTGAAGCCCCAAAATTGCCTACCCTGGAAGACTGTGTTTCAGACATAAGGAACATGTTTTACTTTTAAACACAGACAAAACAGAGATGCTAGTTACAGGTCCCACGAAACAAAGAGATCTGCTGTTTGATCTGACAATTAATGTTGATGGTTGTACAGTCATCTCAAATAAAACTGTGAAGGACCTCAGCGTTACTCTGTATCCTGATCTCTCTTTTGACGAACATATGAAAAATATTTCAAGAGCAGCTTTTTTTCATCTTCGTATTATAGCAAAAATATGAAACTTTTAGTCCAAAAATGATGCCGAAAAGCTAATCCATGCTTTTGTCACATCAAGATTAGACTACTGCAAAAGTCTACTCTCCGGCAACCCGGATAAAGCACTAAACAAATGTCAGCTATTGCTAAATACGGCTGCTAAAATCTTGACTAGAACCAAAACATTTGATCATATTACTCCAGCACAAGCCTCTGGCTTCCTGTTAAGGCTAAGGCTGATTTCAAGGTTTTACTGATAACCTACAAAGCATTACATGGACTTGCTCCTAACTATCTCTCTAATTTGGTCCTGCCGTACATACCTATACGTAAGCTCACAAGACGCATGCCTCCTTATTGTTAGAATTTCTAAGCAAACAGCTAGAGGCAGGGCTTTCTCCTATAGAGCTACATTTTATGGAATGGTCTACTGATCCATGTGAGAGACGCAGACTAGGTCTCAACCTTTAAGTCTTTAAATAATGAAGACTCATCTCTTCAGTAGGTCCTATGATTGAGTAAAGTCTGGCCCAGGGGTTCGAACGTGAATGGCAAGGCACTGGAGTGACAAACCACCCATGCTGTCTCTGCCTGGCTGGCTCCCCTCTCTCCAATGGGATTCTCTGCCTCTGACCCTATGAGTCACTCTCTTGCTAGTGCTCTCCCATGCCGTCCCTAGGAGGGTTGCATCACATTGAATATCGCTATACTCGACTTGAGTGGGTTGAGACACTGACGTGATCTTCCTATCCGATTTTGCGCCCCCTCGGGCTCTTGCGTTGAGGGAGATCTTCATGGGCCATACTCCACCTTGTCTCAGGGGTAAGGTGGTCTAATGATATCCCTCTGGTAGTGTGGGGGCTGTGCTTTGGAAAAGTGGGTAGGGTTATATCCTGCCTGGTTAGCCCTGTCCCAGGGTATCGTCGGACATGGCCGTAGTGTCCCGCCCCCCCCCCCCCCCCCCCCCCCCCCGCCCACATCTCGGTGTCCAGTATCTACGCTGCAGTAGTCTATATGCCAGGGGGCTAGGGTCAGTCTGTCTGTAATTCTCCTGTCTTATCTGGTGTCCTTTTTTAAATCTTAAGTACTGTATGCTCCCTCTACTTGTTCAATCTCTCTTTTGCTCTCTTTCTCTTTTCCCGGAGGACCTGAGCCCTAGGACCATGCCTCAGGGCTACCTGGCTTGGCGACTCCTGGCTGTCCCATGTCCATCTGGTCGTGCTGCTGATCCAGTTTTTGCTGTTCTACCTGCGGCTATGGAACCCTGACCTGTTCACTGGATGTGCTACCTTGTCCCTGACCTGGTGTTTCCACATTTTTTTCTCCCTCTCTCTCTCGCTCTCTCTCTCTACTGCACCTTCTGTCTCAACCTCTGAGTGCTCGGCTATGAAAAGCCAACTTTTCATGTACCTTCTGGTCATCTATGAACGTTTGAACATCTTGAAGAATGATCTGGTCTTAATTACCATACTTAATTACCATGTACTCTTATAATCTCCACCGGACACAGACAGAATAGGACTGGCCACCCCTCAGAGCCTCGTTCCTCTCTAGGTTAATTCCTAGGTTCCTGCCTTTCTAGGGAGTTATTCCTAGCCACCATGCTTCTACATATCTGCATAGTTCTTTTCTATGAGGTGTTTGGCTGAGTTTCTGTAAAAGCACTTCATGACATCTGCTTTATAAATCAATTTGATTGACTGATTGACAGGTTTTAATCATTTAATGTGAGTCCCAAATGGCACCATCATATGGCTCTGGTCAAAAGTAGTGCACTATATAGGGAATAGGGTGCCATTTGGCACAGTCTGATTGGTCTCCCTCTGGGAGGAGATGATAAGGAAAGAGGCACTTGAGTGACCACTTCACTTACAGTATGAGGAAATACTAGCTAACAGTATTACATTACTGTTCCCTTTACTGCAACAACTCAGATCTAAGTGATGTTCCCATAAACCACAGGTCTTCTTGCCATTGATTTCTGATGTTCCTGATGGTGTGCGTGCATTCGTGTGTGGTCCAGATAATGTGTTTGCATAACAAAGTGATGTTGAAACAATGACTAGCATCGCTGCCAGTTAGGTCATGTTGTTGAGATGGAGTTTGACCTTACTATCATTATCTCTAAACTCACTCAGAAGAGATGGAGAAAGAGAGGTGGAGATACAGTAGAGATGGAGAAAGAGAGATGGAGAAAGAGAGGTGGAGATACAGTAGAGATGGAGAAAGAGAGGTGGAGATACAGTAGAGATGGAATAAGAGAGGTGGAGATACAGTAGAGATGGAGAAAGAGACGTGGAGATACAGTAGAGATGGAATAAGAGAGGTGGAGATACAGTAGAGATGGAGAAAGAGAGGTGGAGATACAGTAGAGATGGAATAAGAGAGGTGGAGATACAGTAGAGATGGAGAAAGAGAGGTGGAGATACAGTAGAGATGGAGAAAGAGAGGTGGAGATACAGTAGAGATGGAGAAAGAGAAGTGGAGATACAGTAGAGTGGAGAAAGAGAAGTGGAGATACAGTAGAGTGGAGAAAGAGAGGTGGAGATACAGTAGAGTGGAGAAAGAGAAGTGGAGATACAGTAGAGATGGAGATACAGTAGAGATGGAGATACAGTAGAGATGGAGAAAGAGAGGTGGAGATACAGTAGAGTGGAGAAAGAGAGATGGCGAAAGAGAGTTGGAGATACAGTAGAGATGGAGAAAGAGAGGTGGAGATACAGTAGAGATGGAGAAAGAGAGGTGGAGATACAGTAGAGATGGAGAAAGAGAGATGGCTAAAGAAAGGTGGAGATACAGTAGAGTGGAGAAAGAGAGGTGGAGATACAGTAGAGTGGAGAAAGAGAGGTGGAGATACAGTAGAGTGGAGAAAGAGAAGTGGAGATACAGTAGAGATGGAGATACAGTAGAGATGGAGATACAGTAGAGATGGAGAAAGAGAGGTGGAGATACAGTAGAGTGGAGAAAGAGAGGTGGAGATACAGTAGAGATTGAGATACAGTAGAGATGGAGAAAGAGAAGTGGAGAAAGAAAGGTGGAGATACAGTAGAGATGGAGAAAGAGAAGTGGCGAAAGAGAGATGGAGAAAGAGAAGGGGAGAAAGAGAGATGGAGAAAGAGAGGTGGAGAAAGAGAGGTGGAGATACAGTATAGATGGAGAAAGAGAGGTGGAGATACAGTAGAGATGGAGAAAGAGAGGTGGAGATACAGTAGAGATGGAGAAAGAGAGGTGGAGATACAGTAGAGATGGAGAAAGAGAAGGGGAGAAAGAGAGGTGGAGAAAGAGAGGTGGAGATACAGTAGAGATGGAGAAAGAGAGTTGGAGATACAGTAGAGATGGAGAAAGAGAGGTGGAGATACAGTAGAGATGGAGAAAGAAAGTTGGAGATACAGTAGAGTGGAGAAAGAGAGGTGGAGATACAGTAGAGTGGAGAAAGAAAGTTGGAGATACAGTAGAGATGGAGAAAGAGAGGTGGAGATACAGTAGAGATGGAGAAAGAGAGTTGGAGATACAGTAGAGATGGAGAAAGAGAAGTGGAGATACAGTAGATATGGAGAAAGAGAGATGGAGAAAGAGAAGTGGAGATACAGTAGAGATGGAGAAAGAGAGTTGGAGATACAGTAGAGTGGAGAAAGAGAGGTGGAGATACAGTAGAGATGGAGAAAGAGAGGTGGAGATACAGTAGAGATGGAGAAAGAGAAGTGGAGATACAGTAGAGTGGAGAAAGAGGTGGAGATACAGTAGAGTGGAGAAAGAGAGGTGGAGATACAGTAGAGATGGAGAAAGAGAGTTGGAGATACAGTAGAGATGGAGAAAGAGAGGTGGAGATACAGTAGAGATGGAGAAAGAAAGTTGGAGATACAGTAGAGTGGAGAAAGAGAGGTGGACATACAGTAGAGTGGAGAAAGAAAGTTGGAGATACAGTAGAGATGGAGAAAGAGAGGTGGAGATACAGTAGAGATGGAGAAAGAGAGTTGGAGATACAGTAGAGATGGAGAAAGAGAAGTGGAGATACAGTAGATATGGAGAAAGAGAGGTGGAGATACAGTAGAGTGGAGAAAGAGAGATGGCGAAAGAGAGGTGGAGATACAGTAGAGATGGAGAAAGAGAGAGGGAGATACAGTAGAGATGGAGAAAGAGAGGTGGAGATACAGTAGAGATGGAGAAAGAGAGGTGGAGATACAGTAGAGATGGAGAAAGAGAGATGGCTAAAGAGAGGTGGAGATACAGTAGAGTGGAGAAAGAGAGGTGGAGATACAGTAGAGTGGAGAGAGGTGGAGATACAGTAGAGTGGAGAAAGAGAAGTGGAGATACAGTAGAGATGGAGATACAGTAGAGATGGAGATACAGTAGAGATGGAGAAAGAGAGGTGGAGATACAGTAGAGTGGAGAAAGAGAGGTGGAGATACAGTAGAGATTGAGATACAGTAGAGATGGAGAAAGAGAAGTGGAGATACAGTAGAGTGGAGAAAGAGAAGTGGAGATACAGTAGAGTGGAGAAAGAGAGGTGGAGATACAGTAGAGTGGAGAAAGAGAAGTGGAGATACAGTAGAGATGGAGATACAGTAGAGATGGAGATACAGTAGAGATGGAGAAAGAGAGGTGGAGATACAGTAGAGTGGAGAAAGAGAGATGGCGAAAGAGAGTTGGAGATACAGTAGAGATGGAGAAAGAGAGGTGGAGATACAGTAGAGATGGAGAAAGAGAGGTGGAGATACAGTAGAGATGGAGAAAGAGAGATGGCTAAAGAGAGGTGGAGATACAGTAGAGTGGAGAAAGAGAGGTGGAGATACAGTAGAGTGGAGAAAGAGAGGTGGAGATACAGTAGAGTGGAGAAAGAGAAGTGGAGATACAGTAGAGATGGAGATACAGTAGAGATGGAGATACAGTAGAGATGGAGAAAGAGAGGTGGAGATACAGTAGAGTGGAGAAAGAGAGGTGGAGATACAGTAGAGATTGAGATACAGTAGAGATGGAGAAAGAGAAGTGGAGAAAGAAAGGTTGAGATACAGTAGAGATGGAGAAAGAGAAGTGGCGAAAGAGAGATGGAGAAAGAGAAGGGGAGAAAGAGAGATGGAGAAAGAGAGGTGGAGAAAGAGAGGTGGAGATACAGTATAGATGGAGAAAGAGAGGTGGAGATACAGTAGAGATGGAGAAAGAGAGGTGGAGATACAGTAGAGATGGAGAAAGAGAGGTGGAGATACAGTAGAGATGGAGAAAGAGAAGGGGAGAAAGAGAGGTGGAGAAAGAGAGGTGGAGATACAGTAGAGATGGAGAAAGAGAGTTGGAGATACAGTAGAGATGGAGAAAGAGAGGTGGAGATACAGTAGAGATGGAGAAAGAAAGTTGGAGATACAGTAGAGTGGAGAAAGAGAGGTGGAGATACAGTAGAGTGGAGAAAGAAAGTTGGAGATACAGTAGAGATGGAGAAAGAGAGGTGGAGATACAGTAGAGATGGAGAAAGAGAGTTGGAGATACAGTAGAGATGGAGAAAGAGAAGTGGAGATACAGTAGATATGGAGAAAGAGAGGTGGAGATACAGTAGAGATGGAGAAAGAGAGGTGGAGATACAGTAGAGATGGAGAAAGAGAGTTGGAGATACAGTAGAGATGGAGAAAGAGAAGTGGAGATACAGTAGATATGGAGAAAGAGAGATGGAGATACAGTAGAGATGGAGAAAGAGGTGGAGATACAGTAGAGATGGAGAAAGAGAAGTGGAGATACAGTAGATATGGAGAAAGAGAGATGGAGAAAGAGAAGTGGAGATACAGTAGAGATGGAGAAAGAGAGTTGGAGATACAGTAGAGTGGAGAAAGAGAGGTGGAGAAAGAGAGTAGAGAGATGCCACAATCTCCTCTGATAGAAAGATGAGAGGGAATAAATACACTCTTCTATTACACTCCTCTCTCTCTCTTTCTCTCTATCTCTCTCTCTCTCTCTCCATCTGATGGAGGGACAGATTCCTAATTCAGATGTAATACAGGATGATGTATGTAGACATTGTCTCAATAGCTAACTGCATGGGTGGCCCTATGCGTTCTTGTCCATCTAGTTAAAAGGGCCTCAGTTGAATCCAAAGTGTTTCAGCACAGCTCTGGTGCTGTAGGAGTTTTCTTTGACGTCTTTGAAAATGTGTTTGAGAAGTGTTCAGCCCCCGTAGACTTTCTCTGTAATGGTGTGTGTGTGTGTGTGTGTGTGTGTGTGTGTGTGTGTGTGTGTGTGTGTGTGTGTGTGTGTGTGTGTGTGTGTGTGTGTGTGTGTGTGTGTGTGTGTGTGTGTGTGTGTGTGTGTGTGTGTGTGTGTGTGTGTGTTTGTGTGCCAGACCTACTGTATTCTGTTCTATTTCTGTCCTTTGTTTAAAACTAGCTAAAACATAAATGTAACCTTGATAATTTACGCTGTAATTTGATTAAGTTGTTTGCATTTCAGGACTGTGTATGTCTTCCAGTTACATTTCATGTTGTATTTTTGGCCCTCTGCAAACGAGAGTAATAGCCACACTAAAATGTATTTTTTCAAGATAAATGGTTGAGTTCAAATAGGCTAACATCATAATTCAATATATTGTATCATTTGTTGGGAAGAGTTTTGCCTGGTCGTTTCTGTGATGGCCACAGCACCACTCTCACTTGTGCACTCTTTAGTTAGGCCTAATTATGTCATGACAATATTGTTACTGTTTCAAACATGTGTACAGCCGCTAAATACTTGTTCGCAAGTGCCCAATTATCTGTGTAATTCGAGTGACGCTATTTTCCTTCAGTTTGTGCATTTATTTCTAATGCTTTGAGCTTGTCCTTGTGTGTGCCGCTTCTTGGAGCTCCCTCGCTCCCCACCCACATATGTGTACTCTCCCCTTCAGAGCATACAGAATATTCTAATGAAGTGAGAGAGACTTTGTCATTTCTTCAAAAAATCATCTTTATTTAATACCAATTAATTATTGCAATAATGACACTAGTCAACCACTAGATAATGCTGTTTGTTATAAGGCTGATACTAAGAATGCTTAGTCATGAATGGTTCCACCCCTCCAATAAGCCACCTTGGTTCATCTCCTGGTTATCTGCACGGGATGCCAGGATGATTATGAGACAATGAGGGTTTGTTCTAAACTCTTCCAGGGAACTAGAGTGGAAACCATAAAAACATAACATTAGTAGAACATAAATGTCTTACTATTAGTTAAATATGAATTGTTAACCATTAATATCAAATAAATATGTAATTTTTCTATCACACCAGATAGAAATACCTTGAGCTCCCTCGCAGGTAGCTTTGCCAGTGTTCTATAAGTTCTGATGGGGAGAGTGTCCATATCTTTGTTAGCTGTAGGCCCATTTTGTTGTCATAGTACTCACAGCCTGTTTCCTAACACCAGTAGGAAAGTTCAGTTTGATTTCATTTTAGTAGACACTCTTATCCATAGCAACTGGGGTTAAGCACCTTGCTCAGGTGCAAATCTACAGATCTTTCACCTAGTCGGCTCAGTGATTTGAACCAACAACCTTTACAGTTACTGTCCTAAGGATCTTAACCACTAGGCTACCTGCCAACCCAGGAAATACATTTTTGGTAATAGTTGGCTTGTTTTTGTAAGTCATTTTGACTATCTTCCCGACATGTCTATTTATTCTACCATCACTACCATTATATTGAAAATATTTATCCTTAGGACCTTATCCTTAGGACCGGTACGACCATGTAACCTTTTCACAGTTTCACATAATAAGATGTCGTCAATAGGCTACAGATATATCACTGTATACACAAATCAGTAGCCTATACAGATGAAAGACAGTACATGCCTATTGACTCGTTTGCTAAAGAGGTCAACAGAAATTTAAATCAGATGATTAACATATCACTAAGAGAGTGTATAAATAAACATACTGTGAATAGAGGAATCACAGGAGGGCTAGTAGATGAGGGGAGGACGATCTAGTCTAGTGGATCAGCTGTGATTTAAATAAAGTGACGAGCAGAGTTAAGCTTTCTCTTTCAGACCTCAGGGAGACCCTGTCTGTTTTAGCATACCTCTGTTCACCTGTTCATGGCTAAGTCTCAATGGCACCATATTCCCTATATAGCGCACTATATTTTGATATGGGCCTATAGGGTAGTGTGCACTAAATATGGAATAGGGTTCCATTTTGGGATACAACCAAGATCAACACAGAGATGGAAGAGAAGAGGAAATTATGTGTAGAAGAGATGCTGTGGAGAATATACTGTAAGAATTATGTGTAGAAGAGATGCTGTGGAGAATATACTGTAAGAATTATGTGTAGAAGAGATGCTGTGGAGAATATACTGTAAGAATTATGAGTAGAAGAGATGCTGTGGAGAATATACTGTAAGAATTATGTGTAGAAGAGATGCTGTGGAGAATATACTGTAAGAATTATGTGTAGAAGAGATGCTGTGGAGAATATACTGTAAGAATTATGTGTAGAAGAGATGCTGTGGAGAATATACTGTAAGAATTATGTGTAGAAGAGATGCTGTGGAGAATATACTGTAAGAATTATGTGTAGAAGAGATGCTGTGGAGAATATACTGTAAGAATTATGTGTAGAAGAGATGCTGTGGAGAATATACTGTAAGAATTATGTGTAGAAGAGATGCTGTGGAGAATATACTGTAAGAATTATGTGTAGAAGAGATGCTGTGGAGAATATACTGTAAGAATTATGGTTCAAATATCCAGAGTGCAAGTGAATGGGGAAAATGTGTAAATCGCCCATAGTAGCGTATCTCATTGCAGTTCTGAGAGAACCTGTTAATTAGAGTAGACCAACACATACAGGGATAGAAGTGAAAAGGGAATTATGTGCAGAAGCAAGAGGGGGGGAGGAAAAATATGTAATTCACAAACATTATATGGTTCAAATATCCAGCGTGTAATAGCATGGAGAAACACTTGTAAAATGCACATGCACATTTTCTCCATGTAGATCTCAGTTGAAAGTTAGACTTGAATGTGTATGTCTTCCAACCAGTGGAAATGGGGGTAGGGACATTATATAGAAAAAAGGGGGGGTTATTAGTTGCAAGTAATCTTATTTGATACACTTAAATGTGCTAATGTCTTAACTGAACTATCCCCTTAAAAATAAAATAGGGTTGAAGTTGTTCTTTACCATTCGGTCATCAGATTTGCCACCAATGCTCTTTATAGGACACATCACTGCACTCTATGCTCCTCTGTAAACTGGTCATCTCTGTATACCTGTTGCAAGACCCACTGGTTGATGCTTATTTATAAAACCCTCTTAGGCCTCACTCCCCCCTATCTGAGACATCTACTACAGCCTTCATCCTCCATATACAACACCCGTTCTGCCAGTCACATTCTGTTAAAGGTTCCCAAAGCGCTTCTTTTCAGTTCGCTGCAGCTAGCGACTGGAACGAGCTGCAACAAACACTCAAACTGGATAGTTTCACCTCAATTTCTTAATTCAAAGACTCAATCGTGGACACTCTTACTGACAGCTGTGGCTGCTTTGCGTGATGTATTGTTGTCTCTACCTTCTTGCCCTTTGTGCTGTTGTCTGTGCCCAATAATGTTTGTACCATGTTTTGTGCTGCTACCATGTTGTGCTGCTGCCATGTTGTGTTGCTACCATGTTGTGTTGTCATGTGTTGCTTCCTTGCTATGTTGTTGTCTTAGGTCTCTCTTTATGTAGTATTGTGTTGTCTCTCTTGTCGTGATGTGTGTTTTGTTCTATATTTTAATTTAATTTATTTATATTTTTAATCCCAGCCCCTGTCCCCGCAGGAGGCCTTTTGCCTTTTGGTAGGCCATCATTGTAAATAGGAATTTGTTCTTAACTGACTTGCCTAGTTAAATAAAGGTTATATCAAAAAATAAATAAATAAATGTATCCTTATAGGAATGAGTATGTGCTTGGTAGGGCATGGCTTAGTGTAATGCACATGAAAAACAAGAAGAGGGCATATAGTAGAGACTGTTCTATGTCGACATGTCAGGTCTAAGGCCTTTCTCAAGACCAGTCGGATTGTAAAGCAGGTAGACTATTGGTATGTGATAACACAAGGACAGTGTGCTGTATGCAGGTGAATGTAGGCTAGTCACCCCTCCACCAAGTGACTATAGCCAACACTCAACAACAGAGTGCCATTTGGGAAGCACACTGTAAATATCCTACCTGTTTCTCCCCGCTGGGCTTCTTGTGGTTGAGCAGCAGTTCCACAGCCCCCACCACCTCTTTACGGATGGCGTGTAGGAGAGCGTCACCGACGTACACGTTATAGGTGAGCAGCAGCTCTATAATCTCCAGGTTCTCATTCTCTATAGCGATCAGCAGAGCTGTGCGGCCCAAAGGGTCTATACAGTTAATGTTGATCCGGAAGTATATCTCTGCTTCCTACAAGCAGGAGGGGGAATGACAACGGATGATTACTTAGTTTTATGGTATCAAGATAGCAAATTGTATCATGTTTATTGATATTGTACTGGGACTTATTCATCCCTCCCTCCTTTTCTCCCTCCCTCCCTCCCTTCCCTCTTCCTGTCCCTCCCTCCCTTCCTTTTCCTGTCTATCTCTCCATTCCTTCCTCCTTTCCCTTCACTCCCTCCCTCCCTCCCCTCTCTCCCTCCCTTCTCTTCCCTCCCTCACCTCTTCCCTTTCTCCATCTCCCGTCCCTCTACTACCTCCATCCCTACAGCTTGTTTGATGGAAGTATAGTATGCTTTCTACTGCCTCCTTAATCTCCCCTCCCTTCCTCCTTCTCTCCACCTCTTTCTCCTTCCCTCCCTCCCCCTTCCTCCCTCATCCCTCCCTCTCCTTCCTTCTTCCCTACTTCCAGAGACCGTTTAACTGAGGCATAGTCTCCTTTCTCCACCATCCCCTCCCTCCCTCCCCCTTTCTTCTCCGCCCTGCATCCCTACCTCTAGAGCCTGTTTGACTGAGGCATAGTCTCCTTTCTCCACCATCCCCTCCCGTCCTCCCTCCCCCTTTCCTCTCCGCCCTGCATCCCTACCTCTAGAGCCTGTTTGACTGAGGCATAGTCTCCTTTCTCCACCATCCCCTCCCTTCCTCCCTCCCCCTTTCCTCTCCGCCCTGCATCCCTACCTCTAGAGCCTGTTTGACTGAGGCATAGTCTCCTTTCTCCACCATCCCCTCCCGTTCTCCCTCCCCCTTTCTTCTCCGCCCTGCATCCCTACCTCTAGAGCCTGTTTGACTGAGGCATAGTCTCCTTTCTCCACCATCCCCTCCCGTCCTCCCTCCCCCTTTCTTCTCCGCCCTGCATCCCTACCTCTAGAGCCTGTATGACTGAGGCGTAGTCTCCTTTCTCCACCATCCCCTCCCGTCCTCCCTCCCCCTTTCTTCTCCGCCCTGCATCCTTACCTCTAGAGCCTGTTTGACTGAGGCATAGTCTCCTTTCTCCACCATCCCCTCCCGTCCTCCCTCCCCCTTTTCCTCTCCGCCCTGCATCCCTACCTCTAGAGCCTGTTTGACTGAGGCATAGTCTCCTTTCTCCACCATCCCCTCCCGTTCTCCCTCCCCCTTTCTTCTCCGCCCTGCATCCCTACCTCTAGAGCCTGTTTGACTGAGGCGTAGTCTCCTTTCTCCACTGCTCCCAGGTAGTTCTTCTCCAGGCCAGACAGTTCAGACTCGGCCCTGACAATCCGCAGAGGGATCCGGTCCCTATAGGAGGAGTTGTCTGTCCTCCGGTAGTACAGTTGAGACATTGCTGCTACTGCTAGGCAATCTCACTCACCTAGACAGGTTAGATTAGATAACATTGATTACTCTTATCTACATTTTGGGGAGGCAGTGGACAGAGACAGGGACACAGATCAGTAATGGTTGGGTGAATGGTTTGGTTGCTAGTAGGAAAACTACTTAATGCAGACTGGACTCACTGGACAGACGTTTGGTATTTTATTTACATCTTTGCACCTCCAATAAGTATAATAAGTTTTTTTGTGTGTCAACATTTGTATTTATGTTGTCATTTTTTCGTTGGTGGGGGGGGGGGGGGGGGGGGGTTCAATATACAAATTCAAATAACTTAACTTGCATATTCAGTTCATATTGTATTTAATTGTGGGCTGCCACTCCAAAATAAAAATTTAACATTTAAAAAAGTACATAAATACAAAGTATTGATCATTATGATCATATTAAATAGTTTAAAAAGTAACAATACATTTAGTATGTAGAGGAATAGAAACAAAAAGAAGTGAGCCTCCACCCCCAACCACCCATTCCATTCCCCCAACCCCACTCAACCAACATGTCTCCATGTCTTTTACATAAATCATCAGTGTCATTATTCTCCTAACCATCCAGGCTGTATCACATCCGGCAGTGATTGGGAGTACCATAGGGCAGCACACAATTGGCCCAGAGTCTTGGCCCAGAGGTTTGGCCGGCGTTGTAAATAAGAATTTGTTCTTAACTGACTTGCCTAGTTAAATAAAGGTAAAACACTTTATTTTTATAACCACCAATGTAAATTCTCCCTGTAATTCTCCCTTGTTATTAGCAGGCACAAAGCAACCTGGTCTCAGAGAAAGACGTATAATACTAAACTCAGCATGAAAAGAAACATCTTCTCACTGTCAACTGCATTTATTTTCGGCAAACTTAACACGTGTAAATATTTGTATGAACATAACAAGATTCAACAACTGAGATATAAACTGAACAAGTTCCACAGACATGTGACTAACAGAAATGGAATAATATGTCCCTGAACAAAGGGGGGGGGGTTGAAATAAAAAGTAACAGTCAGTATCTGGTGTGGCCACCAGCTGCATTAAGTACTGCAGTGCATCTCCTCCTCATGGACTGCACCAGATTTGCCAGTTCTTGCTGTGAGATGTTACCCCACTCTTCCACCAAGGCACTTGCAAGTTCCTGGACATTTCTGGGGGGAATAGCCCTAGCCCTCACCCTCCGATCCAATAAGTCCCAGACGTGCTCAATGGGATTGAGATCCGGGCTCTTCTCTGGCCATGGCAGAACACTGACATTCCTGTCTTGCAGGAAATCACGCACAGAACGAGCAGTATGGCTGGTGGCATTGTCATGCTGGAGGGTCATGTCAGGATGAGCCTGCAGGAAGGGTACCACATGAGGGAGGAGGATGTCTTCCTTGTAACATACAGCATTGAGATTGCCTGCAATTACAACAAGCTTAGTCCGATGATGCTGTGACACACCCCCCAGACCATGACGGACGCTTCACCTCCAAATCGATCCCGATCCAGAGTACAGGCCTAGGTATAACGCTCATTCCTTCGTCGATAAACGCGAATCCGTCCATCACCCGTGGTGAGACAAAACCGCGACTCGTCAGTGAAGAGCACTTTTTGCCAGTCCTGTCTGGTCCAGCGACGGTGGGTTTGTGCCCATAGGCGACATTGTTGTGATGTCTGGTGAGGACCTGCCTTACAATAGGCCTACAAGCCCTCAGTCCAGCCTCTCTCAGCCTACTGCAGACAGTCTGAGCACTGATGGAGGGATTGTGCATTCCTGGTGTAACTCGGGCAGTTGTTGTTGCCATCCTGTACCTGTCCCGCAGGTGTGATGTTCAGATGTACCGATCCTGTGCAGGTGTTGTTACACATGGTCTGCCACTGCGAGGACGATCAGCTGTCCGTCCTGTCTCCCTGTAGCGCCGTCTTAGATGTCTCACAGTACGGACATTGCAATTTATTGCCCTGGCCACATCTGCAGTCCTCATGCCTCCATGCAGCATGCCTAAGGCACGTTCATGCAGATGAGCAGGGACCCTGGATATATTTATTTTGGTGCTTTTCAGAGTCAGTAGAAAGGCCTCTTTAGTGTCCTAAGTATTCCTAACTGTGACCTTAATTGCCTACCGTCTGTAAGCTGTTAGTGTCTTAACGGCTGTTCCACAGGTGCATGTTCATTAATTGTTTAAGGTTCATTGAACAAGCATGGGAAACAGTGTTTAAACCCTTTACAATGAAGATCTGTGAAGTTATTTGGATTTTTAAGAATCATCTTTGAAAGACAGGGTCCTGAAAAAGGAACGTTTCTTTTTTTGCTGAGTTTATATGTCCTCCAAATATGATAACTTAAGTCATCCTATGTGTACATACTATACGTCCTGTAATTCATAGGATATTGTATGACTGCTGTTCCATTCATTATGCAATGTGTAATACTAAATAGAGTGGGGCCGATTTACATAATACATCTTACTAATTGCCCTGAGGCCAGGTTGACTTATTCTGACGTTCATGGCAGTAAAGCAAAAATCCAGCAGAATCTAAATCGACAAAAATCCAGAGTCTAACAACAAAGTCAGCAAAGCAATTATATACATTTGATGGATAATTCAATTATGTATTAGTTTATTATCAAATTAATATGATATCAACTGCTGGTAATAACTGAATTTGGCTAAAGCCATTGATTTCCTCAAACGTTCAATGTGGTTGTTCGCAGGGCATCCCATCGATGCCAATATACTATACAAATGCATTATACACGCAAGCAAAAACACAGCTGAACTTACCCTCTCAGTCCTGTACGTTTTGACTATGACATTTGATTGTCAAAAAATGAAACACCTCTCTTCCATTACTTGAAACACATAGGCCTACAACAGCAGGTCTTCTGTGGGTTGCAGAACAGACATAGGACGAAGAAAAACTATTCCACCTTGTTCCTTTGTGTATTCCAGTTAACAGAAGTAGCCTATACTGAATAAGGAGCCTAAAGTAACAACGTTATAATTAGAGCAAGCTAATAGTGTCTTCCTCTCTGGTCGCGATCAAAGATATTTGCAAAATAAATTATATTACAGAATTGTCAACATAATTCCATTAGAATTACCGGGACTCGTAAGCATTCCGCTCAGTAGAAGGTGTGATCTTGGATGTTTTAAAGTGTAAGAAATCCACCCTCGTTCAAAACATTCGCAAACACGCAATCAAGCCCATTTGAGGAGACGCACACATCCTCTTCGTTGCCTCCAGCTTCGCGCGCTCTTCGGTTGATAGACTACAGGAGCATCTCGTGACTCAGTAGGAGTGTATGTTCGCAAAAGAAAAGCATGCAGGGGTAAACACAGAACGCGCAATCCACTATCATCATTTGAGATGCGTGTCCATGTGAATTGATTGATTGGTAAAAAATATATATTTTATAATTACAAGTAAAAGCTTGCAGGGAATATCCAAACCACTGCAAATTTAACTCAGTGGCCCTTTTCTAATTTAAGCAACACCTTTTCCAATAATGTAGTGGAGAAAAACATGAGGTGGAACTATTTCATGAGGTGTAACAGGTGCCATTGAATTTGTCATGGGATGTTGATGCAGCTGATGAAGTGAACAACCTTATTATGCTCCTCCAGACACTTCAATAACTTCATTAGGCTCCGTCTGAATAAAGCAGAACTAAGAGAATTGTGATAGCTTTAAATTTGGAGCCTCTGGATAGGGTTAGGAAGACTGAACAGAGGGGGTGGAGAAGGCAGAACTATAGAACGTTCCTGAGGGAACTTAATATTGTAAATAATATTGTAAATTCCAATGTCAGCCAGGTGATGTTCATCCTGAAGCGAACAGAGAGACAGACAATAACCCCAGTGCAGGAGGACAGGGGCTGAACATAGTAGTACATTTACTATGGCTCTGACAGTTTAACACATGTTCGTGCTCAACAGTTGTCTTTATCACATTAGAGAACTGAAGAGGCGTAGTTGACTCTAATTGAATTAATATTAATAATCTGATTGAGTTACATTCAATTAGTTTAGTTAGGAGGGCTGAGAAATGGAAGAAATTGCGTTAGGACTAATGCACTTCCTGATGTTGGAACTTTTAGTTGGGGACATGCAACATTTATGTTCTGTGCAGTGTGTCCTAAAATCTTCAGAATTATTTGTCAATTGTTATCATCCTTAGAGCATTTTCAATCAGCATGTACTGTAGATGTGCTCACAGTCTTAGTGAACATCTAAGAGCAACTCATCAAGTCCCAACAAGATACAACTGGAGAAGCTTTTCTATAGAAACAACTTACATAAGATGAAACAATGCGCAACCAATCCTTACAATAATTAAGAGGTTACTTTGTTTTACAAGCTCAAGTAAACATATGGCAACATCAGGTTTTGTTCTCCTCACTATCATCATGGACAGTGAGACAGAGCAGAGGCACGAGTTGTGAATATTTCCCATCACCCCGGCAGCAGGGCCGTGATTCTGCAGACTGCACATCTTAAAAAAATAAGGACAGTCAGGAGGACAGGACAGAGCACACCCAGAGTTGTCGAAAATGTCCCAACGTCAAAACGATGCTTCCCTTCTTTAAACAAGCTGACAGTTAAGAGAGGATACGAGAGGACAGGATAGGGAAGTTGATGTGGCACATGCTCCATCTCTTAGACTGATTCTTTTATAAATTCCTCTCCCACAGCCCTGTCAGAGGCAGGAGACAGAGTGTGGAGGTACTCTCCCACAGCCCTTTCAGAGGCAGTAGGAGACAGAACGAAGAGTTGAAGGATCTTTTCCTTTGTTAGTAACGGTCAGGAACACCGACTGTGTATGACGGATTGGTTTACGTTAAGGTTGTGTTCTGAAGCTTGATATGGATACTAATGCGTGACAGACATTATTTGAGTGCTGTCTCTTACCCATCTCTCTCTCTCTCTCTCTCTCTCTCTCTCTCTCTCTCTCTCTCTCTCTCTCTCTCTCTCTCTCTCTCTCTCTCTCTCTCTCTCTCTCTCTCTCTCTCTCTCTCTCTCTCTCTCTCTCTCTCTCTCTCTCTCTCTCTCCAATCTTCATCAACCATATGACAGTCATCTCCCTTTACCAGCCTGTTGACGTCCTGTTATGTGTTCCTACAGTAGAAATATCTCAGTGGCCATTGCTGTATACTGTATACTTCCAGTACCATAATCATACAATTTAACTGGTATACTCATGGGAACATTCACTATGTCTGATCATCTTGTATTCCTATTCTATGATTATAATACATGGTGATGTGCTGGTACATTTAGCCTGGGCACCAGTTTGTTTGTCCTATCATGCCACTCCTTGCCACACCGTGTCATGTTTTGCATGGCAAGAAGTTCACATAAATCAAACTTTATTTGTCACATGCGCGGAATACAACAACTGTAGACCTTACCGTGAAATGCTTACTTACAAGCCCTTAACCAACAGCGCAGTTACAGTTACAATGATGAGTTGGAGTCCTCTTTATACAACTGTCGTTCTTACAAATAATTTGATCAACTGATCATTTGATCATTCAGAACTGATGTGAACTTGTTTTCTTCATTTCCATCACTGTCCCAAAACAACATTCTTAGGCTGTGTCCCATATGGCATCCTTTTCCCTACATAATGGGGGAATAGTATTGTCAAAAGTATTGCACTACATAGGGAATAGGGTCCCATTTGGGACACGACTGTAATTGACCTTATGTTTGAAAGAACAGCAATCTTAAAACAGCCTCCTGTTGTCTGTTCTCCCTTTGCATCTAAAACCATGGAACTGACCTAAAACAATAAGACCTTGTGACGCACCACAGATAATGTCTAATAGGTTCTCCAATGAAATTGACATAGATTGATTTAGCGGATCCTCTGTGTTCGAGGCATTCACTGAAGTAACTGGCCTCGATGTGCCCTTTAAAGGCACTAAGCAGTTTTGTATATTTTATTATTTAATTTATAGGGAATAATAGAGGCCTAAAATACATCTACTCAGCCCAGTTTTGAACCACTCTTTCCTCCATAGCATTGGAAGCCGTGTACGTATGTAAGCAGGATGACAGTTGTTAGGGTTGTGTCTGTAGGCAGGGTATACCAAACCAAAACACACAGCCACTCCCGAGGAACTCCTACCCCATGACCAGATGATAAGGCTTAGATAGCTTCAATGTTTCCTTCTCTGCATCCCAAATGGCACCCAGGCCATTTCTACACACTTTTATTCTGTATTGTCAGTCAGCATTCACTCAGTGCTATATTAACTTCTATCTTCTACTGCTACAACCACATTAGTATCATAATATCATGGCAGCTTTTAGCGGTTTGAGAACCACTCTGTACCCAGATAGGCTTTACCGGCTATGTAATATTTATTAAGCAACAAGGCCCGAGGGGCTGTGATATATTGCCAATATACCACGGCTAAGGGTTGTTCTTCAGCATGACTCAAAGCATTGTTATTATGCCATTGTTGACAACATAACTGACTGACTGTGCTCTCTGCTGGAGAAACCATTACTGTCGTTTATAAATATAGCTGGTTATATTGTCCTGTGGCATCACCTGCAGTTGTTGCCATGCCGATGCCATGTTCAGGAAGCATCTTATTGATGCGGTTCAGTGCGTCTCATCTGCATATTCATTAATACGAGGGGATTCATTGTTTCCTCTGTCAGTACAGATGGCAGACAGAACCATAGGATAGACCTCAGCAGAATGACACCTTAATCCCTTGACTGCTAATCATCCGGTGAGAGCTAGCGCCATTCACCATCTGACACCAAAAATATATACTTTTTGGAAAAGGTTCTCTCTGCAAGCCAGAACTTACAAAAAAAAAATCTTTTAAAAAAAAATGTATTTATTACATGCGCCAAATACAACAGGTAGACAGGTAGACCTGACCCTGAAATACTTACTTACAAGCCCTTAACTAACATCCAAAACGTGCTAAATAAACTAAAGGAAAAATAGTAACACAATAAAATAACAATAAATTAGGATATATACAAGGGGTACCGGTACCAAGTCAATGTGCAGGGGTACAAGGTAGTTGAGGTAATTGAGGTAATAAGTACATGTAGGTAGGGGTAAAGTGATTATGCAGAGATAATAAACAGAGAGTAGCAGCAACATATGTGAAGATTGTGAAAGAATGCGTGTGTGTGTGTGTGTGTGTGTGGTTAGAGTCCAGTGAGTGTACATGGAGCCTTCGCAAGACAGTTAGTGCAAAAAATGATGATAAATAAGGGGTTCAATGAAAATAGTCTGGGTAGTCATTTGATTAACAGTTCAGCAGTCTTCTGGCTTGGCTGTATAATCTGTTGAGGAGCCTTTTGGTCCCAGACTTGGAGCTTGCTGTGCAGTAGCAGAGAGAACAGTCTATGACCTCGGTGGCTGGAGACTTTGACAATTTTAGGGCCTTCCTTTGACACAGCCTAGTTTAGAGGTCCTGAATGGCAGGAAGCTCGGCCCCAGTTCGCACTACCCTCTGTAGCGCCCTTCAGTCGAATGCCAAGTAATTGCCATACCAGGCGGTGATTCAACCAGTCGGGATACTCCTGATGATGCATCTGTAGAACTTTTTGAAGATTCGAGGTCCCATGGCAAATATTTTCAGCCTCCTGAAGGGGAATAGGCGTTGTCTTGTGTTGGAGTATTTGGATCATGATAGCAATGTGGACCACAAGGAACTTGAAGCTCTCGACCCGCTCCACTACAGCCCTGTCAATGTGAATAGGGGCATGCTCGGCCCTCCTTTTCCTCAAGTCCACAATTAGTTACTTTGTCTTGTTCACATTGAAGAAGAGGTTGTTGTCCTGGCACCATAGGTCTCTGACATCCTCCCTATAGGCCGTCTCATCATCGTCGGGGATCAGACCTACCACCATCGTGTCGTCAACAAACTTAATGATGGTGTTGGAGTCGTGAGTGGCAGGGCAGTCATGGGTAAACAGGGAGTACAGGAGGGGACTGAGCACGCACCCCTGAGGGGCCTCCGTGTTAAGGGTCAGCGTGGTGGATGTGTTGTTGCCTACCCTCCCCACCTGGGGGTGGCCTGTCAGAAAGTACAGGATCCAGTTGCAGAAGAAGGTGTTCAGTCTCAGGGTCCATAGCTTAGTGATGAGCTTGGAGGGCACTATGGTTATGAATGCTGAGCTGTAGTCAATGAACAGCATTCTCATGTGTTCCTTATTTCCAGCTGGGAAAGGGCAATGAGGAGTGCAATAGAGATTCCATTATCTGTGGATCTGTTGGGGCGGTATGCGAATTGGAATGAGTCCAGTGTGTCTGGGATGATGTTGTTGATGTGAGCCATGATAAGCCTTTCAAAGCATTTCATGGTTACAGATGTGAGTGGTATGAGGCGATAGTCATTTAGGCAAGTTACCTTGGCATTCTTGGACACAGGAACTATGGTGGTCTGCTTGAAGCAGGTAGGTATTACAGACTGGGTCAGGGAGAGGTTTAAAATGTCAGTGAAAAAAACTTGCCAGCTGGTCAGATCATGCTCTGAGTATGCATACTAGTAATCAGTCTGGCCTTGCAGCCTTGTGAACGTTAACCTGTCTAAAGGTCTTACTCACATCGGCTACGGAAAGCGTAATCCCACAGTCATCCGGAACAGCTGGTGCTCTCATGCATGGTTCAGTGTTGCTTGCCTCGAAGGAAGCATAGAAGACATTTAGCTCGTCTGGTAGGCTTGCGTCTCTGGGCAGCTTGCGGCTGGGTTTCCCTTTGTAATCCATGATAGTTTGCAAGCTCTGCCACATCCGACGATGTGGTTGTCTGGGTTTGTTGGTTCTCATTCAGAGGGGGAATTTAATAAAAAATATCCACATGAAAGTATTGTGAACCAAATTTTCAAAATGCTGGTAATGCCATTCAGAATTTTATCAGCTGAAGCACTCTGAGACACTATAATTCATATATACCTGCAAACATTTCACAACGCTTTTGTACTAGTCGTCAACAATTTTGATTTCGGAACGTTTTCTTTGATGTGAATTATATCATCATTATCTCCATGCAAATCACTTTGTTAGTTACAGTGTAATGGAGATATAGATTTCAGGGTGTTTCATCAGTAGGATCCGCTAAAGCCACCCAGATGGAGCTCACACTGGCGGTGAGAATAATAATATCCTTATTGAGAGATAGCTGTACATCCTCTGCAGTAGACGGGTATTTATCTCTCTCTCTCCCTCCATGTCTCTCCTGCACTCTCGCGCTCTCTCTCGCTGCCCTGTCATGTTTCTCTCTTCAGGCAAGAAGCAGACACTTCCATCCTCTCCTCAGACATAGTGGGAGGACCTCCAGCCCAGCCGTCTCCTGGGCCTGACACACACCAGAATAGAGAAACACAATTTTTTTATTTTGATACCAATGTTTAAAGTATGTTGTTCCTGTCTTGAAAGCACCCCTTTCACTTTCTGCAGGTTGGCAGCAGCATTACAGATCAGTCCTCACATTCTGTAGTGATCTGAAGAGAGTAAGAAGCATCTGGCAGCTTAAAGATGAAAGATACTGGCAAGATACTCCAACTGTTTTAGTGTTGATGGATCCGCACAGGGGAGGGAGACATTTGGCAGCAGATTCCTGATGACGGCTCAAAGAAAATAAAAAAAACTGTATTTATCTTGCACATTTCGTACATAAATGCAGTGAAGAGTGCTTCACATACATAAATAAATAATAACAAGTAATAAAGATAAAAATATGATAGATTTCTAAACAAGTGGATATAATACAGTAGAATAGAACAGTAAAACAACAGTGGACTTGAGAGTCTAATGCAGCCAGTTATGCTTGTTACCAATGTTCCCTATAAGACAACAACATAGCATGGCAGGAAAACATGACAACACAGCGTGGTAGCAACACAACATGACAACAACATAGTAGCAACGCAGCATGGCATCAGCACAACATGGCAGCAGCACAACATGGTAGCAGCACATAACATGGTACAAACATTATTGGGCACAGACAACAGCACAAAGGCAAGAAGGTAGAGACAATAATACATCACGCAATGGAGCCACAACTGTCAGTAAGAGTGTCCATGATTGAGTCTTTGAATGAAGAGATTGAGATAAAACTGTCCAGTTTGAGTGTTTGTTGCAGCTCGTTCCAGTTGCTAGCTGCAGCGAATTGAAAAGACGAGCGACCCAGGAATGTGTGTGCTTTGGGAACCTTAAACAGAATGTGACTGGCAGAACAGTTGTTGTATGTGGAGGATGAGGGCTGCAGTAGGTATCTCAGATAGGGAGGAGTGAGGCCTAAGAGGGTTTAATAAATAAGCATTCGGGTCTTGCAACAGGTATACAGAGATGACCAGTTTCCAGAGGAGTATAGAGTGCAGTGATGTGTCCTATAAGGAGCATTGGGGTAAAATCTGATGGCCGAATGGTAAAGAACATCTAGCTGCTCGAGAGCACTCTAACCTGCCGAACTATAATTTGCGTCTCCGTAATCTAGCATGGGTAGGATGGTCATCTGAATCAGGGTTAGTTTGGCAGCTGAGGTGAAAGAGGAGCAATTACGATAGAGGAAACCAAGTCAAATTTTGTATATATGTTATTTATTTTTCCCCTTTTTTCACCCCAATTCTGTTGTATCCAATTGGTAGTTACAGTCTTGTCTCATCACTGCAACCCCCGTACGGACTTGGGAGAGGTGAAGGTCGAGAGCCGTGCGTCCTCCGAAATACGACCCAACCAAGCCGTACTGCTTCTTTGACACAATGCTCGCTTAACCCGGAAGCCAGCCACACCAATGTGTCGGAGGAAACACTGTACACCTGACGACCGTGTCAGCATGCATGCGGCCTGGCCCGCCACAGGAGTCGCTAGAGCATGATGGGACATGCCGGCCAAACCCTCCCCTAACCCGAACGACGCTGGGCCAATTGTGCGCCGCCCCATTGGTCTCTCGGTCGCGGCCGGCTGAAACAGAGCCTGGACTCGAACCAGGATTTCTAGTGGCACTTAGACCACAGCGCCACTCGGGAAGTCAAGTCTAGATTTAACCTTAGCCTTCAGCTTTGATATGTGCCGAGAGAAGGACATTGCACCGTCTAGCCATACTCCCAAGTACTTGTATGAGGTGACTACCTCAAGCTCTAAACCCTCAGAGGTAGAAATCACACCAGTGGGGAGAAGGGCATTCTTCTTAGCAAACCACATAACCATTGTTTCAGAGGTGTTCAGAACAAAGTTAAGGGCAGAGAAAGCTTGTTGAGCGTTTCACACAACCTTCGGGGAGGGGCCAGCCAAGTATAAGACTGTATCATCTGCATATAAATGGATGAGAGAGGTTCCTACTGCCTGAGCTATGCTGTTGATGTAAATTGAGAAGAGTGTAGGGCCTAGGATCGAGCCTTGGGGTAGTCCCTTGGTGACAGGCAATGGTTGAGACAGCAGATGTTCTGACTTTATACACTGCACTCTTTGAGAGAGGTAGTTAGCAAACCCGGCCAAAGACCGCTCAGAGACACCAATACTCCTTAGCCGGCCCACAAGAATAGAATGGTCTACCATATGATAAGCTTTGGCCAAGTCAATAAAAATAGCACCACTACATTGCTTAGAATCAAGGGCAATGGTGACATCATTTAGGACATTTAAGGTTGCATTTTGGACCTAAGGAGCCAATAGGCAGAGAGTAGCATAATTTTTCTGATTCTCTGTAATAATGGTATCCGAATAATAATGCATTTTATTTTGTAAAGTGGTTTCTTTCATCAAACAACACAACAAAATGTTCAGTCACCTCCTTTTCTGAAGGACAGGTGGATAAACACATTCATGTCAAGCCCTGCATGTTTTTTCCAAAAGTCTCATGAACACCACACATTGGCTGCTACTGTAGGCTGAATGATAGAACTGCTATTTCCATGTTAAAATGTTATGGGATGCATTTTCTACATTGTTTGTTATGGAAGGCCACTCTGGTAGGCCTACATTATGATCAAATAACCACAGTAGCCTACTTGGCCACTGCTAAAACAGTAAATTAAAGTAGGTACAGCCTCAGTGTTCACAGTAAACGCGTGCTGGAAGTTGCACAGAGTTTTCACAACATTCAAGTTTGCACTCAGCAGACCAGAAATTTGCTCAGTTCCCAAAAAGAGGGAACATTACTTGTTACTGACTGTTGGGTTCAAGGCTGCTAGGTGTACTGTAACGAGAGCTTGTTGACCTCGAATAACCTGTACCCCTGCACATTGACTCGGTACCGTTACCCCCTGTATTAAGCCTCATTGTTAGTAAAAAAAAATATTTCGTTTATTTAGTAAATATTTTCTGAACTATATTTTCTTAAAACTGCATTATTGGTAAAGGGCTTGTATGTAAGCATTTTAGCGCATGCTGAAAATACAATTTGATCTGATTTGATTTGAACTGTGTCCCAGTCGCTTATATCAGTATCATGTATCATGACTGGGAATAATTGGTGGATTTAAAGTTTTAAGTTTTATTGTCATGTGCGCTACTACAGTGAAATCCAACTGGGCACAGACGTCAATTCAACATCTATTCCACATTGGTTCAATGTCATTTTATTGAAATTACGTTGATTCAACCAGTGTGTGTCCAGTGGAATGCCTTTCTTGCGAGCTCTTTTCTCAGTAATCAATATACTGCATAGTTGTATAAAATAAATTTAGGAGCCACATTACCACTTCTTGCTGTTTAAGATTTACAGTATTAGAACAGAATGTATTTATTATTTCACTTTATACGATCTATAATATATTCTCTCTATAATGGTTGATTCAAAGACCACATAGACCCAATAAATGATATACAGTATATCATTCTATGGAGAAAAAAAAAGTAATGGAATACAATATTGTAATGGTCAATGTAAACACACCAGATTCCCCATGGAAACCATCTATTCTCAGACATCACAGAGGCTGCTTCCTCAGACCTAGTTGTGCACATAGAAATCCTATAATTCATGTTTCTATATGGAATTCTGTCCTGAGCTGTTTTACTCAGACTATTAGATATATTAAATGTACTGTGCAGTACGGAGAGGTTCTGTACAGCATTGAGAGACTCGACCCCCAGCTCTAAAAATGAACACTCAAAGTGCCTCGACGCAATACTCCAACTCAGAGCAGCAATTCAAACTTCACAAGGAATCATTTTTAGCCAAGTTATGAAACTGAATATAGTTGGTCAGACATACTGCATTGCTGTGAAAGTAGCTCCTTGTGTGCACAGATAAGAAGCACAGAGGAGTCCAAGGCAGAATGATCCAAGTTCCTCCTGGCAGAAAGCTGATACAAGCAGAGTGAGGCACGTCCCAAATGGCACCCTATTCCTTTATCAGTGCACTGCTCTGGTCAAAAGTGGTGCAAGTGGCTCCTAAATTGCCCATGTCTGTCCAGGGGCTAATATAAAACCACACTGCCAGCAAACCAAAATGTCAGTATCTGCTGTCTAACAGGAGAGTGGAAGACAGACAGGTAGTCAGAACGAGAGAGAATGAGGTAAAGAGAGAGAGATTAACAGAGTGAGATGATCTCACTCGGTTTACTCTGTTTACCTCTCTCTCTCTTTACCTCATTCTCTCTCGTTCTGACTACCTGTCTGTTTTCCACTCTCCTGTTAGACTGCAGAAATTGATTAGCAGTTTGACTCTGACCAGACAAGAGACATTGATTAGTGAAAACCACAGAGCTCAGGGAGAGACTGGATCAGCTAGTCTGTAACACTCAGACTGTTACTCCTCTACTCTCAGAGTTGCTTTTAGGTTCCTCTGTAAAACCAACTACTGATGACAAAGGAATACGTCCCAAATGTCACCCTATTCCTGTTATAGTCCACTACTTTTGACCAGGACCCATAGGCTCTCAATATGGAGAATAAGGTGCCATTTGGGACATATTCAAATACTGATAACGCTTAAAGGTGTGTCTTACGGTTTCTCAGAGATTTGAACAGCTTGGTGCTTTATAGCTTTCCGTTCTGACTCAGTTTCCCATTAGTCACCCTCTACTAATAACAGATATCTCATATTGGATTTTACCGGAAATACATTTGAGTAAAATAGGCAATGAAGGCACTGGCTCATCACTTCCTATATTGAAATGTCAAGCAGATTGAAGTGAAAAACCTGCAACAATACAGATATAAAATGTTATATTGCCACCTTCTGGCATCAAGCATGAAGTACAAGTGTGTTAGCAGTTTGTATAGAATTGTCATGCCTCTCAGAGGAGAGGGAGATGGGATTCTGTCTCTGTGGCTGTTCTACCAAAACCAGTAAGATAGGAAATACCTTGTCACAGCCCAAGAGTCAGAAAGTGTGAGCTGTCGGTGTCCATTAGGTGTGAGAGAATGTGTGTTATGTGGGTTTGTTTGTGTGTGTGTTAGCATGCATGTGTGTGGCGTTTGTGCGTAGTGCATACATACCCAACAGTCCCAATTACATTGACTTGGCAGGGGGCAAAACACTGAAATTAAAAAACAAGGATAGATTATCAGGATCACTAAAAGCATGTCATTACTCCAGTGAACGTGTGAAAGGAGAAGCAAGTTGGCTCTGTTCCAAATGACACCCTATTCCCTATGTAGTGCACTGCTTTTGACCAGGACTAATAGTGTACTGCTTTTGACCAGGACCTATATATAATAGGGTGCCATTTGAGACACAGCCACTGACTGCCAGCCCCAGTGGGACCTGAGTGGGTCCTTAGTAGGTTGCTGCTGTCCACAGGTTGGGCTTGAATACATTCTCCCCTCTCAGCTGTAAATGTGTCCCAAGTAGCAACCGATTCCCTATATAGTGCACTACAATTTACCAGGGCAATAGTGCAGTACACAGGGCTCTGTTCAAAATTATTGCAGGAAATCGGGAATCGGGTCCCATTTGGGAAACAGGCAGTGTCATCAATTGGGGTTAATTCTGGCATAATTTGCCAGTGTATTTTATCCTGGTAGTCTGATACTTTTTTTTATAAGTGTACAATAACTGATAATAACCTCCTAAAAATGTGTGTGTTTGTCTTTCCCTCTGGTTTTACAGTAAAACTCACTGTCAGTTCAAATGATTCCCTGGTTTCAATCCATGGAGAAAAACAATGCACCATGAGAGCAGCATTGTCATCGAATAAAGAGAGATAGAGAGAGAGAGAGAGAGAGAGAGAGAGAGAGAGAGAGAGAGAGAGAGAGAGAGAGAGAGAGAGAGAGAGAGAGAGAGAGAGAGAGAGAGAGAGAGAGAGAGAGAGAGAGAGAGAGAGAGAGAGCAAGAAAGAAAGAGACACAGACAGAAAGAAAGAGACACAGACAGAAAGACTGAAAGACAGACAGACAGACAGACAGACAGACAGACAGACAGCAATGCAGTGTCAACCTCCTGCCATTATGCAATAGAATCATTGTTTACGGATATGAATGTCAAAGCCAGCAGCTCTCTCTGTATAGACCCAGAAACCACCACAGCTTGGATGCAGATATTCTATTGACAATTTTCTGACATAATCTCCAGAAGGCTATTGTTCTTGTTATAGTGTGTGACCCAGAAGTGTCAGGTTGTGAACAAAACACAGAACCATGTAGTGCTGCTCAGACTGCTGCCCTCCTCCCACCAGGCATTATGAAACTATACTTTCACAACTAGAGGTGTAATTCTTAATGACAACAAGAGTGTTTTCTGTTAATTGTCTGACGTACAGGTGTAGGATCGTAATTTGACCAGTTTCACACAGCAGGAAAATTATCCTGCAGCAACAGGAAATGTGAATTATTGTGTCGATTATAATGTGAGGGTTGATACATTTTTTGTTACTGCAAATCTAGCTGAGAATTCTCAACCCCACAATGGAGTTGAGTGGCGATGAGTTTTGGTACCTCTGTACCTCTGACTACATCGAGTCGGTATCAGTCTAAAACGGCTTTATTTTCTTTGGGTGCTGCAATCCAGAGTTTTTGATAAAAATAGCATTTTACGTGACCTCCGACAAGGGAGCTGTTGTTTGTTAATGGAGAAACACAGTCATTGCACAACATATTTTTTTTATTTGGGCTAACTTCATACTCCATTCGAACAGTGGATTACGCAATGCAATTTGACAGTGGACACATTGAACAAAGTTTTTATCAAAGCTACGGATTGCAGCAAGCAAATGAATGAAAGCCTTTAAACAAGACAAACATAGGTACAAGGTACGCATTAAAGTATGGATGTCACAACTTCCGCCGAAGTCGGCTCCTCTCCTTGTTCGGGCGGTGTTCGAAGTCACTGGCTTTCTAGCCATCGCTGCTCCATTATTCATGTATCCATTTGTTTTGTCTTGTTCCCTGCACACCTGGTTTTCATTCCCCAATCAATCTACATGTATTTATTCCTCTGTTCCCCATCATGTCTTTGTGTAAGAATGTTTGTGTTACGTGTGTATTGTTGATGCGCCAGACTGGCTTGTTTTTTCCGTGTTATTTTTCACGAAGATGTTTATTGTTAAACATAATTCTTGTGACTGTTTTGCACGTTTTACACTTTTGCCTAAATAAAGTGTGCGCCTGTTCACAAATCTCTGCTCTCCTGCACCTGACTTCGCTACCAGTATGCACACATCTGACAATGGATATGAAAGATAAGTACACTCCGCCAAAACTCCATTGAGATGTAATGTACAGTTGAGGTCGGAAGATTACATACACCTTAGCCAAATACATTTAAACTCAGTTTTTCACAATTCCTGACATTTAATCCTAATACAAATGACCTGTTTTTAGGTCAGTTAGGATCACCACTTTATTTTAAGAATGTGAAATGTTAGAATAATAGTAAAGAGAATGATTTATTTCAGCTTTTATTTCTTTCATCACATTCCCAGTGGGTCAGAAGTTTACATACACTCAATTAGTATTTGGTAGCATTGCCTTTAAATTGTTTAACTTGGGTCAAACGTTTCAGGTAGCCTTCCACAAGCTTCCCACAATAAATTGGGTGAATTTTGTCCCATTCCTCCTGACAGAGCTGGTGTAACTAAGTCGGGTTTGTAGGCCTCCCTGCTCACACATGCTTTTCAGTTCTGCCCACAAATTTTCTGTAGGATTGAGGTCAGGGCTTTGTGATGGCCACTCCAATACCTTGACTTTGTTGTTCTTAAGCCATTTTGCCACAACTTTGGAAGTATGCTTGGGGTCATTGTCCATTTGGAAGACCCATTTGCGACCAAGCTTTAACTTCCTGACTGATGTCTTAAGATATTGCTTCAATAAATCCACATAATCTTCCTCATGATGCCATCTATTTTGTGAAGTGCACCAGACGCTCCTGCAACTAAGCACCCTCACAACATGATGCTGCCACCCCTGTGCTTCACGGTTGGGATGGTGTTCTTCGGCTTGCAAGCCTCCTCCTTTTTCCTCCAAACATAACGATGGTCATTATGGACAAACAGTTTTGTTTCAACAGCCCAGAGGACATATCTCCAAAAAGTACAATCTTTGTCCCCATGTGCAAACCGTAGTCTGTGTTTTTTTAAGGTGGTGTTGGAGCAGTGGCTTCTTCCTTGCTGAGCGGCCTTTCATGTTATGTCGATATAGGACTCGTTTTACTGTGGATATAGATACTTTTGTACCTGTTTCCTCCAGCATCTTCACAAGGTCCTTTGCTGTTGTTCAGGGATTGATTTGCACTTTTTGCACCAAAGTACGTTCATCTCTAGGAGACAGAACGTGTCTCCTTCCTGAGCGGTATGATGGCTGCGTGGTCCCATGATGTTTATACTTGCGTACTATTGTTTGTACAGATGAACGTGGTACCTTCAGGCATTTGAAATTTCTCCCAAGGATGAGCCAGACTTGTGGAGGTCTACAATTTTTTTTCTGAGGTCTTTGCTGATTTCTTTTGATTTCCCCATAATGTCAAGCAAAGAGGCACTGAGTTTGAAGGTGGGCCTTGAAATACATCCACAGGTACACCTCCGATAGGCTAATTGACATAATTTGAGTCAATCAGAAGCTTCTAAAGCCATCATTTTCTGAAATTTTCTGGAATTTCTGGAATTTTCTGGAATTTTCCAAGCTGTTTAAAGGCACAGACAAGTTAGTGTATGTAAAGTTCTGATACACTGGAATTGTGATACAGTGAATTACGCATAAGTTAAATCATCTGTAAACAGTTTTTGGAAAAATTACTTGTGTGCACAAAGTCGATGTCCTAAACGACTTGCCAAACTATTGTTTGTTAACAGGAAATTTGTGGTGTTGTTGAAAAACGAGTTTTAATGACTCCAACCTAATTGTATTTAAACTTCCAACTTCAACTGTATATCGTGGAGTTGAGAATTCTCAGCTAGGGCAAATCAAGTAAAACATTTTAAAGTGAAAATTGCTAACTTTAGCAGCTTTTTTAAACCTTGAATACACTACAAGCTCGCATTTCCTGCTGTACAAATTTCCTGCAACAACAGGTGATTAAATTTAGATCCTGTAGTCTGTTAAAGGGGTGGTCTGGGCTTGGTACAGCCATGAGGTGGGCCTGTAGGTTAAGTGCTTTGGGTTTAAAACTCATCAGCAGAGCTACAGCCTGTGGGGGATCTAGGCAGAACTTGCACAAACCGGATTAAACACTGTGACCTCTGAACTCCAGGCGACTACAGCCCAGCAGGAAACCCTCAGGAACTTTTGAATAACTTCTTTAAAAGCTCACAGCTCTGGGCAAGAGTTAGACTATTTTCTATTGTGGTTGAGTAGTCACTGCAGTGATATTATTGATGCAATCAGTCATTTAGACCCTGCAGGGTCTTTATTACCCTAACCCAGGCTTGCATCCCAAATGGCACCCTATTCACTATATAGTGCACTTCTTTTGACCAGAAACCTATGGGCCCAGAGCCCTGGTCAAAAGTAGTGCACGACATTTGGGATGCACCCCCAGCCTCTAAGCAACTAGTTAAACACTGGAATGTGAGGAGGGTAGTTGTGAAATAACTCTATTCCCTGTCCTTGGTGCTTCTAGTATGTGCTTTGGCTCAGAGGGATTTAATAGATGGTTAGGGGTGAATAAGGATGGGCAGCCAGTCAGCGGAAATAATTAGGATGTAGCTAACATGTTATTTTCAGGGGAAAAACAGGTGTATTTGTTTGAGTCCAAAATGGCACCCTATGCCCTTTATAGTGCACTACTTTTCACTAGGGCCTATAGTCAAAAGGAGTGCACTATATTGTGAATATGGTGCCATAAGGGATGTATCCTGTGTCTCTCACATTTTGACAACATCAGCAGTAATGGGTTCAGATCTATGTGAGTCATCAACAGGGCCTAGTCAAAAGTAGTGCACTACATACATAAGGCATAGGGTGCCATTTGGGAAACAAACCCCTACGGAGCAGTCTGATTTGGAAGAGGAACTCTCCTTCCATTTACCTATTTCCTGTTATTAAAGATATCAGAAGAACTAGTGTTCCATGTACTTGCTCTGGAAATGTCTAATGTCTGTGCTCATGTTGAGACGCCTCAGTTCCTAATAATAACCATTATACCCTCCTTTGTCTGTTTGATCTCACTGCCTTTACTTAAAGTCCCATGTCTTAAAATTGCTGTGTGAGATCCTTATTATACACACCATTAGTGGGGTAAAGAGATAGGATAACGCATAAAGAGACAGTAAAATGCATAATTCCATCACAACAGAATAGAACAGAACAGCTGTGTTCTTCCTTGCATTCCTCACATCTTTTCTTTTATGAATTGTCCACTACATGCCTCACATCTTTGTCCACTACATGTCCCTACATTTACATATTACCTCAACTAACCGGTGCCCCTACACATTGACTCTGTAACTGGTACCCCCCTGTGTATAGTCTCATTATTGTTATTTTACTGCTGCTCTTTAATTATTTGTTACTTTAATTTCTTATTCTTACTCATATATTTTTTTTAACTGCATTGTTGTTTAGGGGCTTGTAAGTAAGCATTTCACTGTAAGGTCTACATCTGTTGAATTCAGCGCATGTTTTATTTAATTAAATGTTTTATTTAACCAGGTAGGCAAGTTGAGAACAAGTTCTCATTTACAATTGCGACCTGGCCAAGATAAAGCAAAGCAGTTTGACACATACAAGACAGAGTTACACATGGAGTAAAACAAACATACAGTCAATAATACAGTAGAAAAATACATCTATATACAATGTGAGCAAATGAGGTGAGATAAGGGAGGTAAAGGCAAAAAAGGCAATGGTGGCGAGGTAAATACAATATAGCAAGTAAAACACTGGAATGGTAAATTTGCAGTGGAAGAATATGTAAAGTAGAAATAGAAATAATGGGGTGCAAAGGAGCAAAATGTATTAATAAATAAATACAGTAGGGGAAGCGGTAGTTGTTTGGGCTAAATTATAGATGGCCTATGTACAGGTGCAGTAATCTGTGAGCTGCTCTGACAGCAGGTGCTTAAAGCTAGTGAGGGAGATAAGTGTTTCCAGTTTCAGAGATTTTTGTAGTTCGTTCCAGTCATTGGCAGCAGAGAACTGGAAGGAGAGGCGGCCAAAGGAGGAATTGGCTTTGGGGGTGACCAGAGAGATATACCTGCTGGAGCGCGTGCTACAGGTGGGTGCTGCTATGGTGACCAGCGAGCTGAGATAAGGAGGGACTTTACCTAGCAGGGTCTTGTAGATGACCTGGAGCCAGTGGGTTTGGCGACGAGTAAGAAGCGAGGGCCAGCCAACGAGAGCGTACAGGTCGCAGTGGTGGGTAGTATATGGGGCTTTGGTGACAAACGGATGGCAGTGTGATAGACTGCATCCAATTTATTGAGTAGGGTATTGGAGGCTATTTTGTAAATGACATCGCCGAAGTCGAGGATCGGTAGGATGGGCAGTTTTACGAGGGTATGTTTGGCTGCATGAGTGAGGGATGCTTTGTTGCGAAATAGAAAGCCAATTCTAGATTTTACTTTTGATTGGAGATGTTTGATGTGAGTCTGGAAGGATAGTTTACAGTCTAACCAGACACCTAGGTATTTGTAGTTGTCCACATATTCTAAGTCAGAACCGTCCAGAGTAGTGATGCTGGACGGGCGGACACGTGCAGGCAGCGATCGGTTGAAGAGCATGCATTTAGTTTTACTTGTATTTAAGAGGAGTTGGAGGCCACGGAAGGAGAGTTGCATGGCATTGAAGCTCGTCTGGAGGGTTGTTAACACAGTGTCCAAAGAAGGGCCAGAAGTATAAGGAATGATGTCGTCGGCGTAGAGGTGGATCAGAGACTCACCAGCAGCAGGAGCGACATCATTGATGTATACAGAGAAGAGAGTCGGCCCGAGATTTGAACCTTGTGGCACCCCCATTAGAGACTGCCAGAGGCCGGGACAACAGGCCCTCCGATTTGACACACTGAACTCTATCAGAGAAGTACTTGGTGAACCAGGCGAGGCAATCATTTGAGAAACCAAGGCTATTGAGTGTGCCGATGAGGATGTGGTTATTGACAGAGTCGAAAGCCTTGGCCAGGTCAATGAATACGGCTGCACAGTAATGTTTCTTATCGATGGCGGTTAAGATATTGTTTAGGACCTTGAGCGTGGCTGAGTTGCACCCATGACCAGCTCTGAAACCAGATTGCATAGCGGAGAAGGTGCAGTGGGATTCGAAATGGTCAGTAATCTGTTTGTTGACTTGGCTTTCGAAGATCTTAGAAAGACAGGTTAGGATAGATATAGGTCTGTAGCAGTTTAGGTCAAGAGTGTCCCCCCCCCCTTTGAAGAGGGGGATGACCGTGACCGCAGCTGCTTTCCAATGTTTGGGAATCTCAGACGACACGAAAGAGAGGTTGAACAGGCTAGTAATAGGGGTTGCAACAATTTCGGCAGATAATTTTAGAAAGAAAGGGTCCAGATTGTCTTGCCCGGTTGATTTGTAGGGTTCCAGATTTTGCAGCTCTTTCAGAACATCAGCTGACTGAATTTGGTAGAAGAAGAAATGGGGAAGACTTGGGTGAGTTGCTGTGGGGGGTGCAGTGCTGTTGACAGGGTTAGTGGTAGCCAGGTGGAAAGCATGGCCAGCCGTAGAAAAATGCTTATTGAAATTCTCAATTATCGTGGATTTATCGGTGGTGACAGAGTTTCCTATCCTCAGTGCAGTGGGCAGTTGGGAGGAGGTGCTCTTATTCTCCATGGACTTTACAGTGTCCCAGAACTTTTTTGAGTGTGTGTTGCAGGAAGCAAATTTCTGCTTGAAAAAGCTGGCCTTGGCTTTTGTAACTGCCTGTGTATATTGGTTTCTAACTTCCCTGAAAAGTTGCATATCACGGGGGCTTTTCGATGCTAATGCAGAACCCCACAGGATGTTTTTGTGTTGGTTAAGGGCAGTCAGGTCTGGAGAGAACCAACGGCTATATCTGTTCCTGGTTCAAAATTTCTAGAATGGGGCATGCGTATTTAAGATGGTGAGGAAGGATTTTTTTTTAAATAACCAGGCATCCTCTGCTGACGGGATGAGGTCAATATCCTTCCAGGATACCCGGGCCAGGTCGATTAGAAAGGCCTGCTCGCTGAAGTGTTTCAGGGAGCATTTGACAGTGATGAGTGGAGGTTGTTTCACCGCTGACCCATTACGGATGCAGGCAATGAGGCAGTGATCGCTGAGATCTTGGTTGAAAACAGCAGAGGTGTATTTAGAGGGCAAGTTGGTTAGGATGATATCTATGAGGGTGCCCGTGTTTACAGCTTTGGGGTGGTACCTGGTAGGTTCATTGATCATTGTGTGAGATTGAGGGCATCAAGCTTAGATTGTAGGATGGCTGGGGTGTTTAGCATGTCCCAGTTTAGGTCACCTAGCAGCACGAGCTCTGAAGATGGATGGGGGACAATCAGTTCACATATGGTGTCCAGAGCACAGCTGGGGGCAGAGGGTGGTCTATAGCAGGCGGCAACAGTGAGAGACTTGTTTTTAGAGAGGTGGATTTTTAAAAGTAGAAGTTCAAATTGTTTGGGTACAGACCTGGATAGTAGGACAGAACTCTGCAGGCTATCTCTGCAGTAGATTGCAACACCGCCCCCTTTGGCCGTTCTATCTTGTCTGAAAATGTTGTAGTTAGGGATGGAGATTACAGAGTTTTTGGTGGTCTTCCTAAGCCAGGATTCAGACACAGCTAGGACATCCGGGTTGGCAGAGTGTGCTAAAGCAGTGAATAAAACAAACTTAGGGAGGAGTCTTCTAATGTTAACATGCATGAAACCAAGGCTATTACGGTTACAGAAGTCATCAAAAGAGAGCGCCTGGGGAATAGGAGTGGAGCTAGGCACGGCAGGGCCTGGATTCACCTCTACATCACCAGAGGAACAGAGGAGGAGTAGGATAAGGGTACGGCTAAAAGCTATGAGAATTGGTCGTCTTGGACGTCCGGAACAGAGAGTAAAAGGAGCAGGTTTCTGGGGGCGATAAAATAGCTTCAAGGTATAATGTACAGACAAAGGTATGGTAGGATGTGAATACAGTGGAGGTAAACCTAGGCATTGAGTGATGATGATGAGAGAGATATTGTCTCTAGAAACATCATTGAAACCAGGTGATGTCATCGCATGTGTGGGTGGTAGAACTGAAAGGTTGGATAAGGTATAATGAGCAGGGCTAGAGGCTCTACAGTGAAATAAGCCAATAAACACTAACCAGAACAGCAATGGACAAGGCATATTGACATTAAGAAGAGGCATGCTTAGCCGAGTGATCATAATGGTCCAGTGAGTAGTGAGGTTGGTTGGGGTCACGGCGATTCAGACAGCTAGCCGGGCCATGGGTAGCAAGCTGGCAGAAGATGGAAGTCCTGTTTTAGCCACATCGTGCGTTTTTGTCGGTAGATTAGTGAAATTCCGTGTGGTAGAGGGGACCAATCCAATTGGCAAAATAGTTATAGTTATAGTGGCCCAAGAAAATTGTCCGATAGATCTATTCAGATAGCAGCCGATAAGACAGCTAACGATTAGCGGGCCACAGATGGGCGTTCAGGTTACGTCGCGACGGAGGGGCCAGTTGGATAACTCCCTCTGGCAGATAACGTCGGTAGTCCAGTCGTGAAGGCCCGGTGGGGCTCCGCATTGGCAGTAAAACAGGTCCAGATAGGTGATTGTAGCCCAGGAGTGGCTGATGGAACTCTTCAGCTGGCTAGCTCCGGAATAATTTATGTTTGCTCCGGGACCGACGTTAGCCAATAGTCACTCGGATAGCAGCTAACTAGCTGCGAGATCCAGGTGTAAATGTCCAGAGCTTGCGGTAGAAATCCAGGGATATGGAGAGAAAAATATGTATGCTCTGACCAGGTATGCTCTGGTCTGAGTCGCGTTGTACAAAACTGGCGATAGCTTTTCAAGCTAAAGGATAGCTGATGACCACCAACCGTGGTTAGCTGAATACTAACGTTAGCCAGTGCTAACTTCTGACTAGCTTCTGTTGTGGATTTCAGATTTGAGGTGAAAAATATATTATTTTTTTAATTGGTGAGGCGGGTTGCATGAGGAGAGTGTTTTGAAGTTGAGTTTTTAGAAAAAAAGATATAAAAAGATATGCGAAGAAAATATGTAATTATATATATAACAAGACGAGGACAAAGGACGTCTGACTGCTATGCCATCTTGGAAACAATGTGACTAATAAGATTAGATTTATTTTATGAATTGTCCACTACATGCCTCACATCCAAACATTGTATGTACTGTATACCATAAAAGGGTGAACAATTTATGTATGGTTTTTGGTGTGTGACCTTTTGTATAGTTTTACTGGCATTCTCAGCATTGTGTTTAACTACAGCACTTACAAAAGCAGATCTTGTAAAAAAAAATCTGCCATTCATATCAACACCCCCAGCATTTTAGCTGGATGGGAAGAACTTGTTACAGCGTTTAATTTTAGTGCAACTAATTTTCCGAACAGTTGGTAAAGACGGGTTTTAATCAACACAGTTTTACAGCCACTAGCAGGGAATTTATAAGAGTAGGCTACTACATGGTGTGTTATGACAGGTCTACAACTATATACATCTGTCTCCCTCGACTCTCATTTTTTTCTGCTACAAATGAGTCTACAGACTGTCTATCTTGTGTTTCATGTATTGCATTGTGTTGGAGAGTGTGTCAGTATGAACTCAGAAATATTAGTCCTGATGTACTAATGGGTATCTGAATAGACTAAACTATTGCCCTGGACAATGAAATGTCTGTAGGACCAAGCCTCAATATTATAGTACTGCACTGTTCAGGCCAATAGAACCACTTTTCCTTATCTACCCCTGTGTGCGTCCCAAATGGCACACCCATCTAACTGCTCAAGGGTCGTTGGATTCTGCCCCCTGTTTGTTATGGTACAGCTGTAGGTTACGTGTGTGTGTGCATGCCTGTGTGTGCATGCGAGTGTGCATGCTTGTGTGTCAACCCCACCAGCATTAGCGATCAAAGCCTGGTCCCTGGCTGTGAAGTAATGAACTGAAATAGCCGTAATGAGCAGAGTGGGGCCCAGCCAGCCCTGTCTCTCTAACAACCCAGCAGCTAAAATAGACCTGATAAGCCCCAACTATTGTTCCACTGGAATCAACATGAATGACTTTTACACTGAGGCCAATGGGGGGCTGACGCCTGGGGGGCAATTAACAGGAATAGATTTCAGCAGGAAGATCTAGACCCCGTCCCAAATGGCACCCTAGTGTACTATATAGGTATTAGGGTACCATTTGGGACACAGCCTATGAGAGGGGAGACAGCCCTATGTAAGGGGAGACTGCTGTTATATTACTACAGCTTTCAACAAATCATGGATGGATGGATGGACAACACACAGACTCATGCTTTCAACAATAGCACACACAACTCAGATTAAACATTCAACAATACCAAGGATGGAGAACACACACATGCTTTAAACAGTACCATAGGCAACACACATCTTTGCTTGTCTGTTATTATTGTGGATTCACTATAACCGGTGCTTGAAGTGAAATGAAAAGGATGATAGTGCTCACTTTAATTTGACTGTAACAGAGTTTGTGTTTTAGAGGTATTCTAGAATAGGTGCCAGCCGGTGCATCTCTACCAGTGTGCAGTGACCCACTACACCTCAACTTTTGACTAGATAATGACTTTAGTTACTATCAAGTCCAACATGTTCATGTCCAGGGCACGTAATCATAGAGTCCTGATCTAGGATCAGATTCCCCCCTGTCCATTCATAATAATCTCAAAGGCAAAACTGATCCAAGATCAGCACTCATACTCTGAGACGCTTTATAAATAGGGGCCCATGTATGTAGGTGGGTTGTGTGGTGCATTACGCCAACCCTCTCCTGGTTACACCTCTTCCTTATGGGGCTTTCCACTAACCATCACCGTTGCATTCAGAGACAGAGCTGTATATTTACAGATAGAGCATGTATAAACATAGTGTAAACATAGTATACAGCATCTAATGGTTCCAAACATTCATGTTCATACTAGTGGAGTGATTACAGGGTGATGTAGCGTAGTCTTGTATGACCCACTTTGAACACAAACGTGTCTATTTTAAGGATATTTCCGAAAGATAAAAGACACAATATTTTCTTATTGTAAATGTAGCCCATGTGTGTGTTGTCCATCCAGGATATTGGTGAACAAATAAGTAACCTGCTCTTCAGTAACTTTTTTAAATGTCATAAATTATGTATTTTTGGTCAGTAAAATAGAACAATCTTCCTCTACAACCTCTGTCTGCACCGGGCACCAGTCCATATTTCTCCATCTTTAGAACCTTTGAGTTCCCCAACATAATACAATACAATACAGTTATTTACTCTTCTTTTCTCTCTCTCTCTCTGTCTATCTTTTTCCTCCAGGCCCTGTATAGCTGGGGGCTTCGCTCTGCAGTCAACCTCCTTTGATGTGTTATTAATTGGGCCCTGATGGAAAGGCCTGAAGCACACATGATGTGTTTCTTCCTAACATCCTGGTGTGTTCTGGTATACAGAATTCAACATGTGTTAGCTGGGAGAGGGTTTATCTGCTTTTTGTAGGTTCTCCATGGCTGCATGCCATCGCACCCTATAGGTATAGGGGATAGGGTGCCATCTGTCATGCACATGTCTCTTTTGTAAAGCAGTAAAATATGTTGTTAGACATAGCAGGTTCTCCATAATCCAGGATCACATTGTCTGAACGCCATGTCCATCTCTCCTGCCAGCCAGACAGAAAGGCTGAACACAGGAGCCAGTGGATGGAATGATGGCTGTTCTCCAAATGGGAGGAGCCACTGTGGTGCCCAGTGACAGCCCAGTGACAGCTCCTTCAGTGGTGGCATACTGTATGTCAAACTCTCTCAGCTCATCTAAAGCTCCAGCGACATTCCAACCGGAGGGAAGCATAAGGTACACTACCGCTCAAAAGTTTGGGGTCACTTCAAAATGTCCTTTTATTTTAAATAGAAAAGCAAATTTTTTTGTCCATTAAAATAACATCAAATTGATCAGAAATGCAGTGTAGACATTGTTAATGTTGTATATTACTATTGTAGCTGGAAACGGCAGATTTTTAATGGAATATCTACAGCAACCATCACTCCTGTGTTCCAATAGCACGTTGTGTTAGCTAATCCAAGTGTATCATTTTTAAAGGTTAATTGATCATTATAAAAGCCTTTTGCAATTATGTTAGCACAGCTGAAAACTGTAGTTCTGATTAAAGAAGCAATAAAACAGTCCTTCTTTAGACTAGTTAAGTATCTGGAGCATCATCATTTGTGGGTTCAATTACAGGCTCAAAATGGCAAGAAACAAATAATTTTCTTCTGAAACTTGTCAGTCTATTCTTGTTCTGAGAAATGAAGGCTATTCCATGCAAGAAATTTCCAAGAAACTGAAGATCTCGTACAACACTGTGTACTACACCCTTCACAGAACAGCGCAAATTGTCTCAAATCAGAATAGAAAGAGGAGTGGGAGGCCCCGGTGCACAACTGAGCAAGAGGACAAGTACATTAGAGTGTCTAGTTCGAGAAACAGACGCCTCACAAGTCCTCAACTGGCAGCTTCATTAAATAATACATAAAATAGACTTGTGAGGCGTCTGTTTCTCAAACTAGACATTCTAATGTACTTGTCCTCTTGCTCAGTTGTGCACCTGGGCCTCCCACTCCTCTTTCGATTCTGGTTAGAGATAGTTTGCGCTGTTCTGTGAAAGTTTGCGCTCTTCAGTTTCTTGGCAAGTATTATATAATGTATTCTATTCTACTGTATTTTAGTCAATGCCACTCCAACATTGCTCATCCCAATATTTATATATTTCTTTATTCCATTATTTTACTTTTAGATGTGTGTATTGTTGTGAATTGTTAGATCCTACTGCACTGTTGAAGCTAGGAACACAAGTATTTCACCACACCCGCAATAACATCTGCTAAAATTGTGTATGTGACCAATAACATTTGATTTGATTTATATAGTGCACTACCTATGGGGCCTGGTCAAAAGTAGGGTACTATATAGGAGATAGTGTGCTATTTGGGATGCTCAAATACATAAACAGGGCAAGGCCCTCTCTACATGTACGGTAGAGCACAGTGGATGAGGTGATGAATTACAAACTAAGGGTCTGTATAGCTGCTACTCATACAGTAAGTATACTGTCAAACTGACTGGAACACTATATCACTGTTCAGCTTTATTACTTTTATCAGTTAGGGCGTTGCAAAGGACATCTATATTCTTCAGTCTCCTTTTCTTCGTTAAACAGAGTAATTCTATGTAAAAGCCTGTAACGGCTCTCTTTCGGTGAGTGAGTTGACCAAGGCGCAGCGGGTGATGAATACATAATGTTTTAATGACAAGACGGAAAAACACGAAACGAAATACACTTGAATGATTTACAAAATAACAAAACGAACTAGACAGACCTAAACTATGAACTTACATGAAACGAGGAACACAATAAACAGGAACGACCGAACGAACGAGACGAGACAGTACCGTGTGGTGCAAAATACACAGACACAGCGACAATCACCCACAAACAAACAGTGAGAACCTCCTACCTTAATATGACTCTCAATTAGAGGAAAACGCAAAACACCTGCCTCTAATTAAGAACCATACCAGGCAACCCAAAACCAACATAGAAACGGAAAACATAGACTGCCCACCCAAAACTCACGCCCTGACCATCACACACATACAAAACAACAGAAAACAGGTCAGGAACGTGACAGAACCCCCCCCTCAAGGTGCGAACGCCGGGCGCACCAGCACAAAGTCCAGGGGAGGGTCTGGGTGGGCATCTGACCACGGTGGTGGCTCAGGCTCCGGACGCTGTCCCCACACCACCATAGTCACTCCCCGCTTCTGTATTCCCCTCCCAATGACCACCCTCCAACTAAAACCACCTAAATGAAGGGGCAGCACCGGGATAAGGGCCAGCACCGGGATAAGGGGCAGCACCGGGATAAGGGGCGGCAGGTCCTGGCTGAGGGACTCTGGCAGGTCCGGGCTGAGGGACTCTGGCAGGTCCGGGCTGAGGGACTCTGGCAGGTCCGGGCTGAGGGACTCTGGCAGGTCCGGGCTGAGGGACTCTGGCAGGTCCGGGCTGAGGGACTCTGGCAGGTCCGGGCTGAGGGACTCTGGCAGGTCCGGACTGTGGGGCAGCTCATGACTGTAGGGCAGCTCATGACTGTAGGGCAGCTCATGACTGTGGGGCAGCTCATGACTGTGGGGCAGCTCATGACTGTGGGGCAGCTCATGACTGTGGGGCAGCTCATGACTGTGGGGCAGCTCATGACTGTAGGGCAGCTCATGACTGTAGGGCAGCTCATGACTGTAAGGCAGCTCATGACTGTAGGGCAGCTCATGACTGTAAGGCAGCTCATGACTGTGGGGCAGCTCATGACTGTAGGGCAGCTCATGACTGTAGGGCAGCTCATGACTGTAGGGCAGCTCATGACTGTAGGGCAGCACATGACTGTATGGCAGCTCATGACTGTAGGGCAGCTCCTGACTGGCTGGCGGCTCTGGCAGCTCCTGACTGGCTGGCGGCTCTGGCAGCTCCTGACTGGCTGGCGGCTCTGGCAGCTCCTGACTGGCTGGCGGCTCTGGCAGCTCCTGACTGGCTGGCGGCTCTGGCAGCTCCTGACTGACGGACGGCTCTAATGGCTCGGGACAGACGGGCGGCTCTAATGGCTCGTGGCAGACGGATGGCTCAGAAGGCGCTGTGCAGACGGATGGCTCAGAAGGCGCTGGGCAGACGGATGGCTCAGAAGGCGCTGGGCAGACGGATGGCTCAGAAGGCGCTGGGCAGACGGATGGCTCAGAAGGCGCTGGGCAGACGGATGGCTCAGAAGGCGCTGGGCAGACGGATGGCTCAGAAGGCGCTGGGCAGACGGATGGCTCAGAAGGCGCTGGGCAGACGGATGGCTCAGACGGCGCTGGGCAGACAGATGGCTCAGACGGCGCTGGGCAGACAGATGGCTCAGACGGCGCTGGACAGACAGATGGCTCAGACGGCGCTGGACAGACAGATGGCTCAGACGGCGCTGGACAGACAGATGGCTCAGACGGCGCTGGACAGACAGATGGCTCAGACGGCGCTGGACAGACAGATGGCTCAGACGGCGCTGGACAGACAGATGGCTCAGACGGCGCTGGGCAGACAGGCAGTGCAGAAGGCGTTGGGCAGACGGCCGACTCTGCCCTGCTGAGGCGCACAGTAGGCCTGGTGCGTGGTGCCGGAACTGGAGGTACCGGGATGACGGCACGCACTTCAAGGCTAGTGCGGGGAGCAGGAACAGGGCACACTGACCTCTCGAAGCGCACTATAGGCCTGGTGCGTGGTACCGGAACTGGAGGTACCGGGCTGAGGGCACGCACCTCAGGGCGAGTGCGGGGAGAAGGAACAGTGCGTACAGGGCTCTGGAGACGCACAGATGGCTTAGTGCGTGGTGCCGGAACTGGAGGCACTGGGCTGGAGACACGCACCATAGGGAGAGTGCGTGGAGGAGGAACAGGGCTCTTAAAACGCACTGGAAGCCTGGTGCGTGGTGTAGGCACTGGTGGTACTGGGCTGGGGCGAGGAGGTAGCGCCGGAAATACCGGACCGTGCAGGCGTATTGGCTCCCTTGAGCACTGAGCCTGCCCAACCTTACCTGGTTGCATGCTCCCCGTAGCCCGTCCAGTGCGGGGAGGTGGAATAACCCGCACTGGGCTGTGTTGGCGAACCGGGGACACCATGCGTAAGGCTGGTGCCATGTAAGCCGGCCCAAGGAGACGTACTGGTGGCCAGATATGTAGGGCCGGCCTCATGACATTTGGCTCAATGCCCAATCTAGCCCTACCAGTGCGGGGAGGCGGAATAACCCGCACTGGGCTATGCACCCGTACAGGAGACACCGTGCGCTCTACTGCGTAACACGGCGTCTGCCCGTACTCCCGCTCTCCACGGTTAGCCTGGGAAGTGGGCGCAGGTCTCCTACCTGCCCTCGACCCACTACCTCTTAGCCCCCCCAAGAAATTTTAGGGTAGTACTTGCGGGCTTCCAGCCTTGCTTCTGTGCTGCCTCCTCATAATGCCGCCTCTCCGCTTTAGATGCCTCCAGCTCCGCCTTGGAACGGCGACACTCCTCTGGTTCTGCCCAGGGTCCTTTACCGTCCAGGATCTCTTCCCATGTCCAATCCTCCTTTTCCCACTGCTGCTGTCGTTGCTGTCCGTTAACCCGCTGCTTGATCTGGGTTTGGTGGGTGATTCTGTAACGGCTCTCTTTCGGTGAGTGAGTTGACCAAGGCGCAGCGGGTGATGAATACATAATGTTTTAATGACAAGACGGAAAAACACGAAACGAAATACACTTGAATGATTTACAAAATAACAAAACGAACTAGACAGACCTAAACTATGAACTTACATGAAACGAGGAACACAATAAACAGGAACGAACGACCGAACGAACGAGACGAGACAGTACCGTGTGGTGCAAAATACACAGACACAGCGACAATCACCCACAAACAAACAGTGAGAACCTCCTACCTTAATATGACTCTCAATTAGAGGAAAACGCAAAACACCTGCCTCTAATTAAGAGCCATACCAGGCAACCCAAAACCAACATAGAAACGGAAAACATAGACTGCCCACCCAAAACTCACGCCCTGACCATCACACACATACAAAACAACAGAAAACAGGTCAGGAACGTGACAAAGCCTCCCTGTCTATGGACACGGCTCTGCTCTGTTGGATACACTACTCCGTCCTCAGGGTACACTTTAGTTTGAAAATGTTATCATTTTAAGACATTAATAGGGCACCTGCTCATCGAGGAATGTACATATTTTGTTTGAATCGCTGAATAGAAAAAGGTTATACCCATGTACTATACTGCACACTAAAACTAAACTGTAGAGTAAACGTGACCATGAAAAACTGTGGGCCTATCTATAATATCTATATCCATCAGGTTCATTTCTGCGTGCACTGGGCTAATGAGCTAGCGGTATCAGTATCATATCATACTTTCCATTGTCTTTGACTGACTGATCAATATTCAGCTGCCAGCCGAAGGGTGTGGAGAGAGATGAGGGGTGTAGAGAGACAGCGAGAGAGATGTTATGACTGGGGGAGAACGGGGAGAGATGAGCAGAGAGTCAAATTAGCAGAGGGAAGAGAGAAAGGTGTGAGGAGCATCTGAGGGGAGGACAGCTCATAATAATGGAATGACATCAAACACATGGAAACCTTGTATTTGATACCATTCCACCTATTCCGCTCCAGCCATTACCATGAGCCTGTTCTCCCTAATTAAGGTGCCACCAACCTCCTGTGGTGTGGAGAGAGGTAGAGGCACCCTGACTGTGCCTGACAGCTGTTAGAGCAGGAATGCTCTGTTAAGGAAACATCTGACAGCTAGAAGACCTGGGTGATGAGCGTGACGGATGGAGGGAGGGAAGAGGGACACAGATTGAGGAATTCACTGCATGGCTGTTAGCACTACTAAACTCTGCAGGAGAGAGTAAATCAACCATAACTAAGACATAGGACTCTGGTTAAAAGTAGTGCCCTACGTACAGTAGGGATAGGGTGCAATTTGGGGGCGCATTCATAGAGACATTAATCAACTATGTGCGAGCAGACTAGAATACTCAATACTTCCCTTTGTGATGATGTTGACACCAGCCTGTTGTCCATGCACTCTCTCACACTCATTATAAGCAGCTAGCTGCCTACTCCACTCAGACATGCTGTTGGCTCAATACAAAGCTATGCAATGCTATGCATGACATGTCAGTCAATGACATGCAGTCATACATCCCACATGATATATTTAGGATATTTGTCCTGGGCTAGACCTATTGGGTCATAATGTTAGCCTAGTATGTGGAAATGTAGAATGAGGAATATGTAGTGGCAAGAAAAAGTATGTGCATAAATTGGTCATAAAATTGTATCTGATCTTCATCTAAGTCACAACAATAGACAAACACAGTGTGCTTAAACTAATAACACACAAATTATGATATATTATATTGAATACATAATTTAAACCTTCAGAGTGTAGGTTGGGAAAAGTATGTGAAACTCTAGGCTATTGACTTCTCCAAAAGCTAATTGGAGTCAGGAATCAACTAACCTGGAGTCCAATCAATGAGATGAGATTGGAGATGTTGGTTAGAGCTGCCCTGCCCTATAAAAAGCACTCACAAAATCTGAGTTTGCTATTCACAAGCATTACCTGATGTGAACCATGCCTCGAACAAAAGAGATCTCAGAAGAACTAAGATTAAGAATTGTTGACTTGCATGAAGCTGGAAAGGGTTACAAAAGTATCTCTAAAAGCCTTGATGTTCATCAGTCCACAGTAAGACAAGTTGTCTATAAATCCAGAAAGTTCAGCACTGTTGCTACTCTCCCTAGGAGTGGTCGTCCTGCAAAGATGACTGCAAGAGCACAGTGCAGAATGCTCAATAAGGTTAAGAAGACTCCTAGAGTGTCAGCTAAAGACTTACAGAAATCTCTGGAACATGTTAACATGTCTATTGTCGAGTCTACGATACTTAAAACACTAAACAAGAATGGTGTTCATGGGAGGACACCACGGAAGAAACCACTGCTGTCCAACAAAACATTGTTGGCACGTCTGAAGTTTGCAAAAGTCCGCCTGGATTTTCCAGGCCGACAAAATATTCTGTGGACAGATGAAACTACAGTTGAGTTGTTTGCAAGGAACACACAACACTACGTGTGGAGATAAAAAGGCACAGTACACCAACATCAAAAACATCATCCCAACTGTAAATTATGGTGGAGAATCATGGTTTGGGGCTGCTGTCCTGCCTCAGGACCTGGACAGCTTGCTATCAGACGGAAAACACGAATTCCCAAGTTTATCAAGACATTTTACAGGCAAATGTAAGGCTGTCTGCCAATTGAAGCTCAACAGAAGTTGAGTGATGCAACAGGACAACAACCCAAACACAGAAGTAAATCAACAACAGAAGTACAGAAAATGTTTGGTTGAGGTTATTGCTGCCAAAAGAGGGCCAATCAGTTATTAAATCCAGGGGTTCACATACTTTTTCCACCCTGCACTGTGAATGTTTACACGGTGTATTCAATAAAGACATGAAAACGTATAGTTGTTTGTGTGTAATTAGTTTAAACAGACTGTTTGTCTATTATTGTGACTTAGATGAAGATCAGATCAAATTTTATGACCAATTTATGCAGAAATCCAGGTAATTCCAAAGGGTTCACATACTTTTTCTTGCCACTGTATGTGTATTGGTATTAGGAATATTTAGCATTATGAATTCGTCTGTGCAATATCTTTATACAGTAGGTCTAGTTAGCAGTGTCGGGGAGAAGTGAATTGCATGTAGTTCAACTAGCAATTTAAATACATTTTGCAGTAGCTTGGTGGTAGTTTTAACTAAATTCAAATCTATGTAGTGTTTTCAGTAGTTCATATTTTTTTCTGCCATGTAGCTAACAACTGGAACTACACACTACTTATATTGCAAAAATAAAATATGGGTGAAGTAGGCAAGAATTATATTTAATTTTTCGGCATCAGACCTGCCTATTTCTAACTTAAAAATGGTTGTGTTTATAGGCTAAACAACACATTCTGTTAACATCTGGCTCCAGAGGGATGTGTTCTTGCAATTTGCAGTCTATGGCATTTCAGATTTAGATATGATAGTTTTTTTGTTTGTTTTGTGAACTTCTTTAGTTAAGTAAACGCCATACCGTCTGCCCGGTACAGTTGAAACCAGAATTTATCCGTGAAGAGCACACTTCTCCAGCGTGTTAGTGGCCATCGAAGGTGAGCATTTGCCCAATGAAGTCGGTTACGACGCTGAACTGCAGTCAGGTCAAGACGACGAGCACGACGAGCACACGGATGAGCTTCCCTGAGATGATTTGTGACAGTTTGTGCAGAACTTCTTTGGTTGTGCAAACCCACAGTTTCATCCTTAGTCCGCGTGGCTGGTCTCAGATGATCCCGCAGGAGAAGAAGCCGGATGTGGAGGTCCTGGGCTGGCGTGGCTACACGTGGCCTGCGGTTGTGAGGCCAGTTGGACATACTGACAAATTCTCTAAAACGACATTTGAGGCGACTTATGAACAGACAGACATTCCTGCAGACAGCATGCCAATCGCATGCTCCCTCAAAACTTGAGACTTCTGTGGCATTGTGTTGTGTGACAAAACTGCACATTTTAGAGTGGCCTTTTTTTGTCCCCCAGCACAAAGTGCACCTGTGAAATGATCATGCTTTTTCATCAGCTTCTTGATATGTCACACCTGTCAGGTGGATGGATTATCTGTTCAAAGGAGAAATGCTCACTAACAGGGATGTAAACAAATTTAGAGAAATAAGCGTTTTGTGCGTATGGAACATTTCTAGGATCTTTTATTTCATAAAACATTGGACCAACTCTTTACACGTTTTATTTATTTTTTTGTTCAGTATATTCTGTATATTGCTCTGACCCGGACCAGAGCGACCCCAAAACGATACATTCCATTACACCACAAGAGGGAGTTTGAACAAGTCGCCCTAAACTCTACCCTCTATTGATTTTCATACACATTGAATCCTCTATTTTTGTCAGGTTCTCCCTGGGAAAGGTGGGTGTGGAGTCAAGCGCAGGAGAGTGAGAATTGCAAGAAGGGCGTTTATTTACAAGTCCATCAAGAACAGGCACAGGACCACAACAGGACCACAACAGGACCACAACAGGACCACAACAGGACCACAACAGCAGCCACAACAGGACCACAACAGGACCACAACAGGACCACAACAGGACCACAACAGGACCACAACAGGACCACAACAGCAGCCACAACAGGACCACAACACGACCACAACAGGACCACAACACGACCATAACAGGACCACAACAGGACCACAACAGGACCACAACAGGACCACAACAGCAGCCACAACAGGACCACAACAGGACCACAACAGCAGCCACAACAGGACCACAACAGGACCACAACAGCAGCCACAACAGGACCACAACAGGACCACAACAGGACCACAACAGCAGCCACAACAGGACCACAACAGGACCACAACAGGACCACAACAGGACCACAACAGGACCACAACAGGACCACAACAGGACCACAACAGCAGCCACAAAAAAAACAGAAACGCAGTCCAGAAAAAACACCTGTTCAACAGAACAAACCAAACACAACCCAAACCAAACACAAACAATCCCGCACAAAACCTAGAGGGTAGGGCGAGATGAAATACCCCACAATAACCTCAACTAGACACAGGTGAACCACAAGACAGACAAAACCAAACGAAAAGGAAAAGGGATCAGTGGCAGCTAGTAGACCGGCGACGACGAGCACCGAGCGCCGCCCGAACAGGGAGAGGAGCCACCTTCGGTGGAAGTCGTGACAATTTTAGGGTATAGTGTGTAAACTACTTGATGCAAATCAAAATGTTTTGTTCAAATATCTTCATTCAATGTTGAAGGAGATTTGTTATAATGTAACGTAGTTATACCCTATTAATTGATATACTGTATAGACCTGTTATAGACAGTAGTGTAAATTACTTAAGTAAAAATACTTTAAAGTACTACTTTAAGTAGTTTTTGGGGTATCTGTACTTTACTTGACTATTTATATATTTGACTTTTACTTCACTACATTCCTAAAGAAAATAATGTACTTTTTAGTCCATATATTTTCGCTGACACCCAAAAGTATTTGTTACATTTTGAATGCTTAGCAGAACAGGAAAATGGTGCAATTCACACACTTATCAAGGGAACATCCCTGGTCATTCCTCTGCCTCTGATCTGGTGGACTCACTAAACACACATGCTTCGTTTCTGAATGATGTCGGAGTGTTGGAGTGTGCAACTGGCTGTCCGTAAAACAAAAGAAAAAAGAAATGATGCCATCTAGTTTGCTTAATATAAGTAATTGTAAATTATTTATACTTTTCAGTATATTTTAGCAATTACATGTACATTTAAAACCAAATACTTTGTGACTTTCACTTTTACATGAGTCATTTTCTGTTAAGGTATCTTTACTTTTACTCATGTATGACAACTGGGTACTTTTTCCACCACTGGTTATAGATAGGCTTATTTTCAAAATGTTTCAAATTTTCGGGCATTAATAACCGATTTACCTACAGCGTTTCCATTGCTGTTGAAAAGGGCCAATTAAGACTAATCTGTTTTGGACATTAGTGTTAATGTCTACTATCAACTAATTACAAAAGAAAGAGATTAACGGGGCAATCTGTGATTGCTACATCCAATTGTGGACTTTAAAATGAATGATGTATGCCCATTGATTCTTGAAGAACTGAAATTATACATGCATCATGAGCTTAGTTCAATTGTGTTCATATATAAACTTGTTTTACTCCTTTGTTTGTAAACAATGTAATTGTTAACAAACACTGTGTAGCCTTCAAAACATGGTTAAAACTATCATTTTGATCTCATGGATGGTCAGTCCTTGCATCCATAGTTCTGTATATGAATTTGAGTGGTTACATTTCTCCAGCCCCATCACGCAGCTATTTACCATATCAGTGGCAGGGGTGCGTGACTGCTTTTTATTGTTTGAACTGCAGATTGCCCATTTAAGGTAGTTTAAGTGGTTACCTGACTGCACATATCACTCCATTTATTTTTCGGTAGAATTTCGCACTTTATTCAACCTGCTTCTTCAAATCCAACCCATGCGCTATCGTTTTCGGGTTTTGATTGACATCTTTCTCAGCCAATAAAAAATAATTAAACGCATTCCACCCTATATATCCTCCAATCGGCAGACAAGAGGGCGTATCTCTCACTCGGGGACTCTAAGTGTATGAAGTTTAACCTGAATAGAAGAGAGCAGCGGAGAGAGAGAGCATGGTACACCTCATCACGGATGCGTGTGAGATATTTATCAACACTCATTTTATACTCTCATAAATTTAGCTGCACTGCTCTTAGTTTTTTTTCTGGATTTTATGTGCACAATTCAACGTGTTTTTGCAGTGGCTTCTCTCTCCAAATGGCTTGGATTATTTCCCCCCTGTGGCAACGCCAAGGGACTGGCGCTGTTTTTTTGCTCTCTGCTTTGATCGCGGTGATTGTGACAGGTGACTCCGCCGCGCAGGTTTTCGACAGTTACGGATTATCATACGCATTGAGATCGGAACTATCAGAGGATGCTATATTGGTGGCCAACAATGGAATACGCGTGCCTTTCGGGAGAGCAGTATTCATTGATCCTATCAATGATCTGGTAATCCAAGTACAGCCGGGAGACAGATGTAGTATGACGGTTCTGGATAATGACCCGCTCTCCCAGAGGCCCGGGCAGCTCTCTCCCAAAAAGTTTCCCTGTGAGTTTGGACCCAATGACGTAAAGTATTCTCACTTCGGGTCCAGGAGCCCCCCGCGGGATAGGGTGAGGCTACAGCTCAGATATGACACTGATACCGACACCATAATCATCCCGTTTATGATGGAAGTGGAGGTTATTTTCACACAGTTGGAAGTGTTAACCAGAAACATGCCTCTGACTGTTGACAAACTGCTTGGCACTAGTAACCCCATTGACAGGAAGATTCTAGAGTTCACCTATGATAGAAGTGAACATCAGTGTAAAATAACATCTCTCTCCAGTGGCAGTGCATTACCCAGGTATGGAAAACTTGTGGATGAGGGAAAACTTGGAGAAATGGTGGATTGTGATGAATTTATTAAAATGAATATCCGCTATCAGCACACTTCTGCACACAAATCACCCAATAGAGATTATTTCCCAATGATTGTGGAATTACAAGATAAAGAGGGTAATTTTCTGAAGCAGGAGTTTTTCCAGATGATGGTGCGTATAAAGGATGGCGAGGAGAACACGGCTCCTAAACCCAGCTTCGTGGCCATGATGATGATGGAGGTGGATCAGTTTGTGATGACAGCCATCACCCCCGACATGCTGGCTGCTGAGGACATTGAGTCTAACCCTGACAACCTTATCTTCAACATCACCACCCCCCTCTCCTTCGAGGAGGGGTACATAGTCAGCACAGATGACCGGAACCTGCCCATCACCTCTTTCTACCAGGGAGACCTCAAAGAACTAAAGATAGCCTACAAGCCTCCGTCTGTGGACTCTGAAACAGAACGTATCTTCCAGATAGAGTTTGAGGTGGTGGACACTGATGGGGCTGTGTCTGACCCGTTCGCCTTCATGATTGTAGTGAAGCCTATGAACACGCTTGCTCCAGTAGTCACCAGGAATACTGGTCAGCTTCTCTACGAGGGTCAGTCCAGACCACTGTCCAGTTCTCATAACCTAGGGGTCAGTGACGAGGACGACCTGGATGATGTCAGGATCATGGTGGTCGATGGGCTGCGACATGGCCAGCTGACGGTGCTCGGGTCACTCAGGAAGTTCTTCACCCCGGCCGATCTGGTCGGGGGCATGGTCATATACCAGCACGACGGCAGCGACACGTACAGCGACAACATCATCTTCCGGATGACGGACGGGAAGCATGAGGTGGAATTCCTGTTTCCCCTAACGATCGTTCCCACGGACGACGAGCCGCCCATTATCAACGCTAACACGGGGTTAATCCTCTTCAAGAACCAGATTATGCTCATTTCGCCACTCACACTGAGCGCTGCAGACATCGACTCTGAGGACTCCACTATCAGGTTCACCATAGAAGCCCCGTTCTCGCCTATAGGGGAGGTGCTGCTGAGGCAGTCAGAGGCCCCAGCGGACCCATCCACCTGGAGGTTTAATGCTGAGGATGAGCTGTATGAGAAAGAGGTTACAGAGTGGTTGCAGCAGGATATCACAGACGGGAAACTGTTCTACAGACACACCGGGCCTCACAGCACTGACACAGTTATGGACCAGTTTGTTTTCCGGGTCCAGGATGATAACGACCCCCCTAACCAATCAGAACAGAGCTCGTTCATCATTAAGATTCTGCCAGTGGATGACATCCCCCCTGAGCTGTATCCTGGTACCACCCTCCAGATGACCGTACACGAGTACCAGCTCACCTACTTCCGTAAGAAGTTTCTCCGCTACACTGACCTGGACTCGGAGGACAGAGATCTGAAGTACACCGTCACCCAGCCCCCGACAGACACAGACGAGAACAGCCCTGTGGTACTGGGGTCTATTGTGTTAACAGAAAGTTCAAACACTGTAGTGACTGAGTTTACTCAGGCTCAGGTCAACCACCATAAGATATCATACAAACCACCTGACCTAGAGCTGGGGATCACAGCCCATGTTCTGCAGTTCCAGTACACGGTGGAGGATACGTCAGGGAATACTGTCACCGGAACATTCTCTATATTCTTGCAGCCTGTCGACAACAAGCCGCCTCAGATAACCAACACTGGCTTCACGATATTCGAGCGGGGAACGCACATAATCACCAGAGCTGAGCTGGATACTGTGGACTTAGACACAGACAGTAGCCAGATTTCCTTCACAGTCACTCAGCCCCCTCAGCATGGCACAGTCCAGTACACCTTCACCGACCTGACCAAAGGGGACCAGTTCAACCTGTTGGACATTGCTAATGACAGGATCTCCTACATCCAGAACGGAGACGAGTCCACCAGCGATTTCTTTCAGCTGGATGTCAGTGACGGCGTCCATGTTGTGACCATCACCATCAGGGTTACCGTGAAGCCCATCGATGACGAGACCCCGACCATCACCCTCCCGGCCGGAACCATTGGCTCCTACATCGACGTCCTGGAGAACGGAGCTACGGAGATCACAACTAACGTCATCCAGGGGAGGGACGAGGACACGGACGACCTTCGTTTGACCTTCATCCTGGAGGACCCACCGGTTTTCGGAGAGATCCTGGTGAACGGGGTTCAATCAGGGAGCTTCACCCAGGCTGACATCATCAACGGACTGGTGGTGTACACCCATACCAGCGGAGAGATCGGCCTCACCACTAAATACGACTACTTTAACCTGACGCTGACAGACATGTCTGATGAGTGGACGGTAGGGGGCAACAGGGTCACGGGGGTCAGGGTACAGATCACCATCCTCCCCATGGACAGCCAGGCTCCAGAGGTGTTGGTAGGCCCACAGTTCACTGTTGTAGAGGGAGAGAAGAATGTGATTGAGATTCTTCACATTAGTGCTGATGATATTGACACTCCTAATGATGACCTGCTTTGTACCATCATCGTACAGCCCACGTCAGGCTACGTGGAGAACATCTCCCCGGCCCCAGGCTCAGAGAAGTCCAGGTCTGGGACTGCGATCAGTGCATTCACCATCAAGGACATCAGACAGAACCACATCTACTACGTCCAAAGCATCCATAAGGGAGTGGAGCCGGTCGAGGACAGGCTCATGTTCAGATGCTCAGACGGCATCAACTTCTCCGAGAGACATTTCTTCCCCATCGTTATCATCCCATTCAACGATGAGAAGCCTGAGATCTATATGAGGGAGTTTGTTGTTATGGAAGGGATGAATATTGTTATCGATACGCCCATCCTGAACGGAGCCGACGCGGACATCCCCTCGGATGAACTCACGTTCATCATCACCAAACCACCCAAGCACGGCTTCATCCTCAACCAGCTGACCACCGGCACCGTCACAGTCACCAACTTCACCCTGGACCAGATCAGGGAAGCCTCCAGTATAGTGTATGAACACGATGACTCGGAGACCAAGGAGGACAGCTTTGACCTAATCCTGACGGATGGTAAATATACCGTGGAGAAGACCATCATTGTTATGATCATTCCTGTAGATGACGAAACACCCAGGATGGCCATCAACGACGGTCTGGAGATAGAGATAGGAGACGTTAAAGTGATCGATAACAATGTTTTAAAAGCCACCGACTTGGATTCTGAGGATAGTACTTTGACGTACGTTGTTCGCTATGGGCCGGGCCAGGGGTTGTTACAGAGGAGAACCCCTTACGGGACATTAGAGAACATCACAGTGGGGATGAACTTCACGCAGTACCAGGTGGACCAGGCTCTCATCGTCTTTATCCACAACGGGCAGGAAGGAATCCGGGACCTTATCAAGTTTGACGTGACGGACGGCATCAACCCTCTGATCGACAGGTACTTAATTTTTACAAATGTGTTTTCTAAAATACAAACAATACACTACAACAATAGAATAAACAACTTGAAAAAAAGGAAAAATTCATTGAAAGAAATCTGTCATTCTGGATATAGCACTATGCTTATAGTACAATGATGATTCTTGTGTGTCAGGGTGTCTCCTAACAGATTGTCTTTCAGTTGTTTGTTTTGTTTATTTGTTATATTCTTTCTGTCAATTGACAGGTACTTCTATGTGACAGTGGGCGGCATCGACATGGTGTTCCCTGACGTGGTAAGTAAGGGGGTCTCTCTGAAAGAAGGCGGTAGAGTAACGTTGACCACAGACCTGCTCAGCACCAGTGACCTCAACAGTCCAGACGAACACCTGGTGTTCACCATTACCAGGGCCCCACAGAGAGGCCATCTGGAGTGTACCGACGGCCCTGGCATGCCCATCTCCTCCTTTACCCAGCTCCAGCTAGCTGGGAGCAAGGTACTTCGATGTAATTGTTTTAATACTCATGATTTTATTCTTTGTTTTTCTGTAAACATTTTAAAATGGCTTATTGTTTTGTATTTTTTAAATTATAATAAAGGTGTACTACATCCACACGGACGATGATGAGGTCAAGATGGACAGCTTTGAGTTCGAGGTCACCGACGGTTACAACCCTGTGTTCCGCACGTTCCGTGTCTCCATCACCGATGTGGACAACAAGAAACCGGTTCTAACGGTTCACAGCTTGGTGGTTAACGAGGGAGAGAACAAACTCATCACACCCTTCGAGCTGACCGCAGAGGACCGCGACACGGCTGACCGCCTCCTGAAGTTCACGGTCACCCAGGTCCCTGTCCACGGTCGCCTCCTCTTCAACAACACCCGCCCCGTCTCCTCCTTCACCAAACAAGACCTGAACGAGAACCTCATCAGCTACAAACACGACGGTACTGAGTCCTCCAAGGATTCCTTCTCCTTTACCGTGACTGACGGGACGCACACCGACTTCTACGTGTTCCCAGACACCGTGTTCGAGACGCGGCGCCCCCAGATGATGAAGATCACGGTCCTGTCGGTGGATAACGGGGTGCCCCAGATTGTGGTGAATAAAGGGGGGCCCACCCTGAGGGTGTTAGAGACGGGTCACCTGGGGTTCCTCATCACCTCTAAGACTCTTAAGGCCGAGGACAGGGATAGTCTTCAGCTATCTGTCACCTTTAAGATCACCGTGGGACCAGAACATGGATTCCTCATCAACCTGGGTACAGGCAACGCTACCGTCACCACATTCACTCAAGGTAAGACGACCGTTACTTTAAATAAAAAGTTATACTCTACTATACTTTAGTCTTTTACAAGTACAATATAACTTTATTGTCCAATGTGTTTTTTTTTTTCATTCTTCATAAGCTGTTGTAATTTTCACTTAGAGCTGTAGCGCTGTTGCTCTTATAATGGCTTAAGAACTTACTATAGCGCTTACCTTTTCTAATGGTACTATGTAACTAGTATGGCCATTGGCCGCAACTGCACCGAGGTGTTCAGAAATCAAGTGTTGTGAAACAGGCTTAACTTGATAGAGAAATCTTTTGTATTTCTAGAGAGTCTATGAATGGAGTTCCACAAGTTCCTCAGACAGACAGAAAGATAGGGTTTCACAAGGTAGGGGTTTCTCCTATCCCAGACGTCATCTAGTAAACTTCTACAGAGTATTTGAGCTCTTGAGTAAATACCAACAGATTTTACGTTACACGAAGGCAAGGGGCCACATACATGAAGAATTGAGAGTAAGGACATGAATACTCTGTCTGAAAGGGAGGGAGGCAGAGAGCGCGAGAGAGAGAGAGATACAGTAGAGAGAGAGTGGGGGAGAGGGATACAGTAGAGAGAGAGTGGGGGAGAGGGATAGAGAGGTAGGGAGAGAGAGGGTGTGCGTGTGAGAGAGAGAGATGTGTTAGCTTCACTCACAGTAAAAACAGGCCAACATTTGTTTAAGCCACAGAAATAGCTACAGTGCAGAACAACTACATACATACAGCCCTGTCTACAGTACAAATGAAAAGGTGGGGTTAGCGAACAGTAACAGTCAGTAAGAAATGTATGAACAAGGCCCCAATCGATCTCTATATGGTTGCATCCCAAATGGCACCTTATTCCCTATATAGTGCACTTCTATGGGCTCTGGTAAAACGTTGTGCACTAACCAGTATAGGAAAAAGGCTGCCATTTGGGTGGGATGCATTCTCTCCTTCATTTACCGACCCCAATTCATCCCCATTCTCTTCCCACTGCTTTCTCCTGCAGACCTGTTAAATATTTCTGGCAGATCCATCGCTGCTAAACAGACAGTAAATAACGCTAGCTAATCCGGCATAGCCGGCGGCAGTGTCCCAAAACTGGCTCTCCATTTTTATGAGCCGGCCGCTTTGAAGGGAAATGTTTTGACATCAAATATAGAAGATAGCAGGGGCAGCATTACACCTCACTCCCTCCTCCCTGATATCAGTCTCCCGGCCTATCAAGAAGCCGCTCCAGAACCAACGCTCCTCCTAGTTAGTATCAGTCTTAACCCACTCCAGCATAGCGTTGTTAGTGGATGCGGCAGACAGACGTGATGTGGTGTAGCTCCTGCAGTCTAATTCTTCTTTATGCTCCTCGTCTTTTAGCAGACTAATATATAGTTAGACTCTAAACAGCCTGAGTTAAATCAGCTCTCCTCTCCTGCATCTCAATAACACTTTCTTCTTCTTTGTGTTCTTCTTCTTTTTTTACTGGTGATGCTTCTTCCAAATAAGTTGTCAAACAGTGTATAAATAGGTTGTAGGAGTTCAGTAATATGACATGTAGTTTTAAGCAACATCAGAAAGCTATAATAGAGAAATGCCTTACAACTGTTCATCACATATATGCATGTCAAATGTTGTAATAATGTATTGTATTATACCCTGCCTACCATATCAGCATTATACATTTTTTCAGTCTATTTTCTTAGAGTCTATTAGGAAACATGCAAGGCATGGCAATGGCATGGATTATACATGTAAGGCCGATATGTTTCAAGACGAGTAGAAGAGTAAATTACATCAATATGATTTAATTTTTCAGCTGAAATTGATGACATGAAGATTTGCTACGTACTAAGAGATGGTGACAATGCTACGAGTGACATCTTCTATTTCTCCATTGAGGACAATGGTAAGTCATTCTATAAATGTTTTACTGATGGTACTGATGGTTTACATCAAATAATACCACATCTAACTATTTAATAGTTGAGAGGTGTTTTGTGAACCAACATTGTGGATGCAGGCTTTTCCAGCTGTAGCCTAAACTTTTCAGTGAAGGAGAAAATCTAAGCTGCAGTGGATGAGTGCATTGATGTGAATGGGGCTTTAGATACATCATAGTGATATAGAACTGAGCAGCAGGTAATCCCTTTAAACAACAACAGCAGTATATAAAACAACGTTGATGCCTCCCCCCCTTGAAGTTGTGCTTGAGTGATGCCAGAGAGAGGACACTGATGGAAATCTGTTTCAAACGTGTCGACAGGAAGGAATCGTCAGCTGCTCCAGCAGCTTGTTGGGACATGATTTTATCACGTTTAGCATGAAGTCCCACAGCACTGTGAGGTTTCTCTAAGGGGGATGTGGAAGCAGGCTGGAATTGTATACGTACTGTATGTTGGATCATTATATAGCACAAGTCCAATTCAGAAGTCCCCTGTTGAACATCTCTCAGCAATGTAATAAAAGTAACATTCATTGATTCACAGAGGAAACTAGTCTGCGTCTCAAATGGCACCCTATTCCCTATTTATAGTGCACTTCTTTTGAAAAGGGCCCATAAGCTATGGAATAGGGTGCCATTTGGTACGTAACCTAGTTGACTGTCTTCAGGGCAAATACTGTAAGTCATGTTTTGGAAACATCATAGTATTGAAGTTTGGAAAGAGCTGCTGAAAACAGACCAACAGCTAAACAGCTGGCAGATGATGGAAGTAGAATTTTGATCATTCTTCTTCTTGTGTATGGTGTTCCAAACAGTCATTTCCTCATCTAGTCAGTCAGCCAGCCAGCCAATCACTCACTCACTCACTCAATCATTCAGGAAAGACAGTCAGTCAATCAGCCAGTCTGGCTGCCTGTCAGGTCTGGCTGCCTGTCTGTTTGCCTGCCTGCCCGCATGTCTGTCTGTCGGCTAGACAAAGAGATGCTCTGTGATGTCTGCATTACACCATCCTACTTCACCAGCCTACCCACGGCCTCCAACAGACACCCCAACATGATTGGCCAATTCAGTTTCTCCATGTATGGAATGGGCCACTAGCAGAAAAATACTCTCACTTTGAGCTCTGCCTACGATGAGCGGCAGTGGCTACATCCCAAATGGCACCCTATTCCCTAATAGGGCACTACTTTTGATTAAAGCCCTATGGGCCCTGGTGAAAAGTAGTGCACTATATAGAGATTAGGGTCCCGTTCAGGATGCAGTTGCAGTGTGAGGCGTGTGAATGGTGGTGGATGTGGCTGGTGCTTCGTGATTAGTTTAAGTAGAGTGGCTGACAGTGTGTTCTTTCTTCTGCTCTTCCACGGCCGTGACGGTCTGACGGAATACAAAGGGGTCCTCAGACAAGGGCCTCTTTTCCCACAGGCACCTCTCTGACCCTCTAAACACCTCCTGTACACCCTCCCCCCCCCAACCCGACCCACCCTTACTCTCGACCTGGGAGTAATCTGGGGGTTCAGTGAGGTAATACACAGGTTATTACAGCAGGGGGTTCAGTGAGGTAATACACAGGTTATTAAAGCAGGGGGTTCAGTGAGGTAATACACAGGTTATTAAAGCAGGGGGTTCAGTGAGGTAATACACAGGTTATTACAGCAGGGGGTTCAGTGAGGTAATACACAGGTTATTACAGCAGGGGGTTCAGTGAGTTAATACACAGGTTATTACAGCAGGGGGTTCAGTGAGGTAATACACAGGTTATTACAGCAGGGGGTTCAGTGAGGTAATACACAGGTTATTAAAGCAGGGGGTTCAGTGAGGTAATACACAGGTTATTACAGCAGGGGGTTCAGTGAGGTAATACACAGGTTATTACAGCAGGGGGTTCAGTGAGGTAATACACAGGTTATTACAGCAGGGGGTTCAGTGAGGTAATACACAGGTTATTGCAGTAGGGGGTTCAGTGAGGTAATACACAGGTTATTACAGCAGGGGGTTCAGTGAGGTAATACACAGGTTATTACAGCAGGGGTTTCAGTGAGGTAATACACAGGTTATTACAGCAGGGGTTCAGTGAGGTAATACACAGGTTATTACAGCAGGGGGTTCAGTGAGGTAATACACAGGTTATTACAGCAGGGGTTCAGTGAGGTAATACACAGGTTATTACAGCAGGGTGTTCAGTCAGGTAATACACAGGTTATTACAGCAGGGGTTCAGTGAGGTAATACACAGGTTATTACAGCAGGGTGTTCAGTGAGGTAATACACAGGTTATTACAGCAGGGGGTTCAGTGAGGTAATACACAGGTTATTACAGCAGGGGTTCAGTGAGGTAATACACAGGTTATTACAGCAGGGGGTTCAGTGAGGTAATACACAGGTTATTACAGCAGGGGGTTCAGTGAGGTAATACACAGGTTATTGCAGTAGGGGTTCAGTGAGGTAATACACAGGTTATTACAGCAGGGGGTTCAGTGAGGTAATACACAGGTTATTACAGCAGGGGTTCAGTGAGGTAATACACAGGTTATTACAGCAGGGGGTTCAGTGAGGTAATACACAGGTTATTACAGCAGGGGGTTCAGTGAGGTAATACACAGGTTATTACAGCAGGGGGTTCAGTGAGGTAATACACAGGTTATTGCAGCAGGGGGTTCAGTGAGGTAATACACAGGTTATTGCAGCAGGGGGTTCAGTGAGGTAATACACAGGTTATTACAGCAGGGGGTTCAGTGAGGTAATACACAGGTTATTGCAGCAGGGGGTTCAGTGAGGTAATACACAGGTTATTACAGCAGGGGGTTCAGTGAGGTAATACACATGTTATTACAGCAGGGGGTTCAGTGAGGTAATACACAGGTTATTACAGCAGGGGGTTCAGTGAGGTAATACACAGGTTATTACAGCAGGGGGTTCAGTGAGGTAATACACAGGTTATTACAGCAGGGGGTTCAGTGAGGTAATACACAGGTTATTGCAGCAAAGGGTTCAGTGAGGTAATACACAGGTTATTACAGCAATCTGCTACTTTGTGTGTAGCTGAATAAGGAGCTAATGGGGATGTTAGCTGGTGTGAGCCATTCAATCTTTTCTATGATAAAACCTGCTAGGCAGTCCAAATGGCACCCTGTAAAGTGCAATACTTTTGAGGCTTTATCATAAAGAAGATTTAATGGGTTTTTATCATGCTGGTGATGCTCAAGCCAATTCAGAGTCCTTCCTGTCGCTGTGGAGTCAAGTTCAGTCAATACCTGTATTATCCTCTGAGTTGGATTATTTGTCATGGATCTGCTTCTCTCTTTTTCTTCTGAATCTCCCCTACCTTTCCCTCTCGCTCGGTCCCCTCTCGCTGTCTCTCTACCCTCTCCTCTCTTTCTTCCTCCCTCACTATCTCTCACTCTTTCTCTCCCTCCCATTTTGCCTCTCTCGCTCTCGCTCCCTCTCTCTCTCGTTCTCTCTCTTACTCTATATCCTCTTATAAACCATGAAGGTGCTTCTCTATTGCCTCAAAACACTGCAGGAGTTTCTCTGTCGGCTCTGTCTTTCAGACTCATTCATTAGCTGAGCTTGTTTCATCAGTCATTTGGTAGTCAGACAGGCACTTCACAAGGAGTAGGTGAATGTCAAATGCAGTCAATAATTGTTCTCTTGCTGCTTATCTTTCATGAGTTGTTTTAGTAATGATCTAAGCAGTGCTGGAGGCTGCCTCCCCTGTATGTGTGTGTGTTTGTTTGTGTGTGTGAGTGTGTGTGTTACGGCTTTCACAGCTAACATAAACCTCTACATAAAGCATGCAGCTGCCACAACCCACTCACACACAGCACTCATTACAAGGCATGAATGCTCTCATTTGCTTTACCTTGATTCCTTCCTCCCTGCTGTGGTAGAATGTTTATGAAATTCCAAGCTTTCCATAATGCTGTATTACAAGACTGATGTTAGTTTTATCAATGTTGGCATGAAGCCACAGGGCTATTCATTGTGTCGAAGTTGAAATCTTCAGCTCCATTAATGCATTAACTTGATAAATCACGCCACTTTACACTGGGAGTTGACTACATATTTTAACTGGCAGAGATGAGCTGACTACTGACGAGTTGTGTGATATAGAATGTTCTGGGAGTTCCTGTCAGATGCATGCGCAGGTATACTGGTAACAAATTTCTGCCCTGCTAGAGCTGCCCCGGTCAGCTGTAAGTGCTGTTATTGTGAAGTGGAAATGTCTAGGAGCAACAACGGCTCAGCCGCAAAGTGGTAGGCCACACACGCTCACAGAACAGGACCGCAGAGTGCTGATGCGCATAGCGCGTAAATATCGCCTGTCTTCGGTTGCAACACTCATACCAAGATCCAAACTGCTTCTGGAAGCAACCTCAGCACAAGAACTGTTCGACGGGAGGTTCATGAAATGGGTTTCCATGGCCAAAAAGCCGCACACAAGCCTAAGATCACGATGCGCAATGCCAAGCGTCGGCTGGAGTGGTGTAAAGCTCGCCGCCTTTGGACTCTGGAGCAGTGAAAACGCATACTCTGAAAACGCATGTAGTCTATATTTGTGTGTGTGTCTGTCTGTGTTTATCCATGTAAAGCTGCTAATAACTTTTGTCCTGGTGAGATTTGGGTCGCTGCCAGATGCTGTTCCTGCTGAGTGATTGATGTCATTCCGAAAGGGGATGAACACTGCCCAACCTGCAAAGGAGATTTTGCTGGATTGGGGCTGTAGATAACCTAAATATGTGTGGTTGTTTTACCTAACTTAGTTGAATGCACTGACTGTAAGTCACTGCTAAATCGCCAAAATGTAAGTGTAAATATCACCATGCTGAAATGCATTATAAGGTTGTAATAACCTTGGTCTTGACATAAAGATAATAACATATCATCCCTATTGCCTCTTTTACCTCTATTACCTTGATAACCTGCTGCGTGAGTGTATGTGTGTTTGTGTGTGTGTGTATCTGTGTGTGTGTCAGAGAAACTGTTGGTGTATAATCTATTGATGTTCTCAACCCCGTTGACAAGAACAAACCTCAGAGGTTTACAAACTCATCCTTCACCTCATTGCTGTGCTTGACATATAATCGGAACATAGAGAAAAGAATAGGAGCTTAGCCATTCATCATCTGAACTTTTCATGAGAAACCATTTCCTTTAGTATTATGAAATAAAGGAAGCACAGCCTGTCTTTAGTCTTGGTTTTGCAGTGGATGAATCCTGCACTAAAAGAGATGACAGAGGTCACAGTCACAGAGGCATGTGTGTGTCTTGCTACTTGTCAGGCTAGTCAAGGTTTTGAATGAATAATCACTGAGGATTGAAGTTACACACATCCGTTTGTGGCTTCATGTTTTTTTTATGTTTGGAGACACTTCTCAGCTGTTTTCCTCTCCTCTAAAGGAAATGCATGAGCAAACACACACACACACACACACACACACACACACACACACACACACACACACACACACACACACACACACACACACACACACACACACACACACACACACACACACACACACACACACACACACACACACACACACACACACAGAAACGAGGCCCTGCAATTTGAAACTGCTTTAATTACAGAAAGTGTCATAACTGTTTTTAGACCAGGACATGACAGGGGTAGAGAGGAGGAGAGGAGAGGGGGATGAGCACCTGTCATGTTTAAGCCGGTTAATTGTTGTGTTTTGGAGCTCCTTCACCTCTTCATCAGTCGGGGTATTCATGCGGGTTTACCTGAGCACACACAGGCCCTGGCAGCATCTCTCATTCCCAGACAGGAGGGTGTTAGTGGAACTGAGCTGAACTGAAATGGCTCCCTGTTTGTCCCTGTCTTTCCCAGACACACACCCTGCCCTGGCTTTTGGTTTTCATTCCAGTGCTTTCTTTCTTTCTCTCTCTCTCTATGTGTCTCTCTTTCTCACTCATTTTCACTATCTTCAGGAAAAAATGTCTCTCTCTCCCTCTCTTCAGAGCATACCCTACCTCTTAACCTGCTGCTCCAGGACTCAGCTGACAGGTCTTGGAGACGTTTCACTCACTTCCTAACCAGTACCTGCCTGAAAAACTCACAATCAGAAATGCTCATCTTATCCCAGTTGTAGCTAAAAGTCTTCAAGGTGAGCTATGAGAATACAGTGTTACAGTGAGTTTGTAACTAAGGATTTTGAGTTGTCTAAAAGAGTAGGGCTTTTGTGTAGAGCAGTACATTCCAGACCAGACCATTGATCCTGAGTACCTGAGAAAAATAGGAATCTGTCTCTCTCATATCCAGTTACCATCGCTTGACTGTCTGCAACACCAGACCCAGCAGGCCAGTTTTAGGTGTTACTTAGTTCTGCCTTGTGAAAGTGAATAAGATCAGGTCACTACCGTAAACACCTTGATGTTCCTCCCCAGGTTCTCAGAACCATCCAGGAGCTGATGTCTGTAGCAACGTCTACCAAGACCTTTTTACGTCCCAAATGGCACCCTATTCCCTACATAGTGCACTACTTTTGACCAGGAAAGCCATTTGGGAAGCCGTCATTGGTAGTGTATGATCAATATTAATCACTGCTGACTTTGAAAACACATTTGAACTGTCTCTGTCACCCTCTGTCTGTCTCTGGCTGTGTAATCTCAGGGTATTTTGGCTGTAGCTGGTTGAATGCCGTGGTTATAGTGAACAAGCACTCACACTCCAGCAGGAGGTCAGGGAGTATGTGTGGGATGGGGGAATACTAGGTATGTGTGTTTGTGTGTGTGTGTGTGTGTGTGTGTGAGTGTAATCCCCTCCCCTCAGCCAAGGAGAACGATGACTGCATTTCCGCTGATGTTTTTCATCCAATAATTAAACCACCACACACACACACACACACATACACACACTTACACCAATGGAGCGTGTATGTGTCCTCAGGAAATAAAACTTCTATAAGCATCACTTTTGGGCTTCAGAGTAAGGATTATTCTACATGTTTTACGAGGTTCCAGACAGGATTCTGTTTTAAGATGTCAGCATCTACTCACACCCCACCTCCTCACACCCCATCTCCTCACACTCCACCTCCTCACACCCCACCTCCTCACACCCCATCTACTCACACTCCACCTCCTCACACCCCACCTCCTCACACCCCATCTACTCACACCCCACCTCCTCACACCCCATCTACTCACACCCCACCTCCTCACACCCCATCTCCTCACACTCCACCTCCTCACACCCCACCTCCTCACACCCCATCTACTCACACCCCACCTCCTCACACCCCATCTACTCACACCCCACCTCCTCACACCCCATCTACTCACACCCCACCTCCTCACACCCCATCTCCTCACACTCCACCTCCTCACACCCCACCTCCTCACACCCCATCTACTCACACCCCACCTCCTCACACCCCATCTCCTCACACTCCACCTCCTCACACCCCACCTCCTCACACCCCATCTACTCACACCCCACCTCCTCACACCCCATCTACTCACACCCCACCTCCTCACACCCCATCTCCTCACACTCCACCTCCTCACACCCCACCTATGCTGCTGTCTATCTGTCTGTCTCTCTTTAACCATTTGGTTAGTGATCCTGTGTTGTGGAACAGTGTGTTGATTACAGACTGATGCTCACAGTAACAGCTGCTCTGCTCCTGAACCTGTGGCTCCATTACACATCGTTTACCCTGCCTTTACATGATTCTCAGTCCCTCCACTTCCTCTTCTCTTCTCTCACAAGCATTTCGCTACACCTGCAATAACATCTGCTAAATATACACTACCATTCTAAAGTTTGGGGTCACTTAGAAATGTCCTTGTTTTTGAAAGAAAAGCACATTTTTTGTCCATTAAAACAACATCAAATTTATCAGAAATCCAGTGTAGACATTGTTAATGTTGTAAATGACAATTGTAGCTGGAAACGGCTGATTTTTTTAATGGAATGTCTACATAGGCTTACAGAGGCCCATTATCAGCAACCATCACTCCTGTGTTCCACGTTGTGTTAGCTAATCCTTCTGATTCCTGCTTACAAGCAAAAAACTAAAGCACTAAACCAGTGACGCTCAATGCGGAAGTGGTCAGATGACGCGCATGCGACTCTACAGGAGTGTTTTGCTAGCACAGACTGGAATATATTCTGTGATTCATCCAATGGCCTTGAGGAGTATACCAGGAGCGGCACACTAATCCGGATGCTTATAAGAAATCACGCTCTGCCCTCAGACGAACCATCAAACAAGCAAAGCGTCAATACAGAATTACGATTGAAACCTATTACACCGGCTCTGATGCTCTTCGGATGTGGCAAGGCTTGAAAACAATTACGGACTACAAAGGGAAACCCTACCAGACGAGCTAAATGCCTTTTATGCTGGCTTCGAGGCAAGCAACATTGAAGCACGCACGAGAGCACCAGCTGTTCTGGATGACTGTGTGATAACGCCTTTAAACAGGTCAACATTCTTAAAGCTGCGGGGCCAGACGGATTACCAGGATGTGCACTCAAAGCATGTGCGGACCAACTGGCAAGTGTCATCACTGACATTTTCAACCTCTCCCTTACTGAGTCTGTAATACTTACATGTTTCTAGAAGACCACCATAGTCCCTGTGCCCAAGGAAGCGAAGGTAACCTGCCTAAATGAATACTGCCCAGTAGCATTCATGTCAGTAGCCATGAAGTGCGTTGAAAGGCTGGAAAAACACCTATGTGAGAATGCTGTTTATTGACTACAGCTCAGCATTCAACACCATAGTGCCTAAACACCTCCCTCTGCAACCTCCAGCTACGTACCCCCTCTAGCACCATTTCTTTTGCCATCATGTTTTTTGCCATCATTGTAAGCCTGCCACACACACACTATACGATACATTTATTAAACATAAGAATGAGTGTGAGTTTTTGTCACAACCCGGCTTGTGGGAAGTGATAAAGAGCTCTTATAGGACCAGGGCACAAATAATAACAATCAATAAGTTTGCTCTTTATTTAGCCATCTTACATATAAAACCTTATTTGTTCATCAAACATTGTGAATAACTCACCACAGGTTAATGAGAAGGGTGTGCTTGAAAGGATGCACATAACTCTGCAATGATGGGTTGTATTGGAGAGCGTCTCAGTCTTAAATAATTTCCCACACACAGTCTGTGCCTGTATTTAGTTTTCATGCTAGTGAGGGCCGAGAATCCACTCTCACATAGGTACGTGGTTGCAAAGGGCATCAGTGTCTTAACACCGCGATTTGCCAAGACAAGAAACTCTGAGCGCAGCCCAATCCAGAAATCTGGCAGTGGCTTCTGATTAAATAAAATTTGAAGGCATTGTCTGTATAGTTTTTTGGGCCTTTTCCCCCAGCATTGAGTTTATTGAGTTTATTTTATTTTTACAAGGACAGTGCACATTAATCAACGTTTCAGTAAAAGTGCCGGTTTTAGCCAGCCGGGCTAATTTTCAATCGCAGTGTCACGTTCTGACCTTAGTTCTTTTGTTGTTTCTTTGTTTTAGTATGGTCAGGGCGTGAGTTGGGTGGGTTATCTATGTTTGTTTTTCTATGTTGGGTTTTTCATTTGGCCTGATATGGTTCTCAATCAGAGGTAGGTGTTAGTCGTTGTCTCTGATTGGGAACCATATTTAGGGAGTCTGTTTTCTATTGTGTTTTGTGGGTGGTTGTTTTCTGTGTCTGTGTGTTCCACACGGAACTGTTTCGGTTTTGGTTCGTTCACTTTATTGTTTTGTATTTCAGTGTTCAGTTTTGTTCCATTAAATATTCATCATGACTTACAACACTTACCACGCTGCGCTTTGGTCCTCCTCTCTTTCTCCCAACGAAGATCGTTACACGCAGTCCCTGGGCAGGTTATTAAAAACAATTACAATATAGACAACCATTGAGCAGTGAGCACACGCAGAGCAACATAGGACAAGCAAGACGTAGCATACAGACAGAGCAACATAGGACAAGCAAGACGTAGCATACAGACAGAGTAACATAGGACAAGCAAGATGTAGCATACAGACAGAGCAACATAGGACAAGCAAGACGTAGCATACAGACAGAGCAACATAGAACAAAAAGCAGCAAGACAAAATTCATAAAAGCAACAAAGTGTTTCCACACCTCACAAGCTACAGACAACATGGAAAGGGGCAATACACAGCTAGGGATTATGTTCACAAATCTGATTGACCTTTAGCCATGTCTTTAGCCATGTCTTCATGCATTTTGGGAAAGTGTGATATGTGGTGCAGTTATGTGTGTCTGATGGCAGTGTATTCCAGACATGGGAAGCTCTCACAGAGAAAGCGGATATACTAAAGGTGCTTTTCCTTAAGGGAATTATACAGTCACCTCTCATGGCTGACCTTGTGGATCTGCTGCCATATGTTTGGGTTTTCTGTTTAACAAAAATACTGAATGGAGGGGGAGCCAGGCCATTTAGGATTTTGAATACAAGACATGCGTCGGTGTATTGCACAAGATTTTCCCAACTCAGGAGCTCATGCTTTCTTATTTGTTCATCAAAAATTGTGAATAACTCACCACAGGTTAATGAGAAGGCTGTGCTTGAAAGGATGCACATAACAGTAGAGAGGTTAAACCTGCTCTTAGACACCTTTCTGGCTATAAGTGTCAGATTATGATCAGATAGCCCAGATGGCTATTGGGCTTCCTATCAAGCACTTTGAGAGCCTGTTTGTAGACAGACTGAATAGGTTTTAATGTTGTACAGCAAGCTTGGGCCCAACTAGTCAAGCGGTATGTTAAGTGGGGGAGTATCATAGAGTTGAAGTACAGTTTTGCTACCTCTGTAGTCAAACAGTTTCGTATAAATCGGAAATTAGCTAGGTTGAATTTGGTTATCTGAATTACCTTTTTCACGTGCTTTTTAAAATAGAGGTTGGAATCAAGTATGATGCCAAGGTACTTAAAATCAGATGCCACCTGGAGCTTCTCCCCTGACACATAGACATCTGGCTCAGTAGCATCTTCAAGGTATGATTTCATCCATCTCAAGGCATCGGGGGAAAAGTTGAACTTGGACAATTTTGTGATGAGAATCTCATGGTTAACAGTATCAAAAGCCTTCCTTAGGTCCAGAAACACAGCCTCAACAACGCCCCCTTTGTCCATCTTGGACTTCACATTTTCCAGAAGAAAGCAGTTGGCCGTTTCTGTGGATTGTTTCACTCTGAATCCAAACTGCATGGAGTGTAATGTGAAGGGGCTGTTGATGAGGTGGGCAATCAGTTGCTCTGCTACACACTTTTCAACAACCTTTGACACCACAGGTAGTATACTAATGGGCCTGTAGTTACTCACGTCAGCAGGGTCGCCTGTTTTAAAGATGGCCGTTATTATGGCCGACTTCCATACCCTTGGAAACATCCCGAGACCAATAGATGTGTTGGTGACCTTAGTAATGGGGCCAATGAGTGACTCTTTGTAGTTTTAAAAGGTAGAGTCCCGCCCAAACACATCTTTGGCTTTAGAGTTCTTTAGTGAGCTAATCACCTTGTTCACCTTTGACTCAGAAACCTCCCTTATGATGAAGACAGGTTGAGCGTCATTCACTAGCACTGAGCACAAGAAACCTGTGGAGGGGTTCTGTGTCAGTACCCTGACAGAGTCAATAAAGTAGGAATTGAAGGCTATTGCTATTTCGACTGCATCGATTGTTATTCACCATGATTTCTAGTCTTTTTGCAGTGTTACTATGGTCTTTCCCTGTTAACCTTTTTAGATTCTCCCAGATCAATTTAGAATTTCCCTTTGCTTTACTAATTATGTTAATAAAAAAGTTTTCCTTGGCCTGTCTGTTTTCTTTCATCACCTTATTTCTCAACATGGTAAACCTACGTCTGTCATGCTCTAATTTGGATCTTAGGGCTATTTTTACAGCATACTCTCGTTCTCTCATCAATTTCCAGATTTCTCCATTTAGCCAAGGAAGAGTGCTCTTTTGGCCAGGTTTGGATTTGATTTTCTTTAGGAAACCATTTATTGTAGTCTGGATTGTGGATAGAAAAACCTGACTATCAGCTTCCACGTCTGTTTAGGACGTGGAACAGCGATCATTCCAGTTAATTCCCTTAATTGCGTTTTCAAAATAGTTTAATTCACTCTTAGGTATTCTTAGTTGATCCGGCTTTCTAACAGTAGAGAGGTTAAACCTGCTTTTAGACAGCTTTCTGGCTATAAGTGTCAGATTATGATCAGATAGCCCAGTAACCATATTGAATGATTTAGTCACTCTCTCTGGTTTATTACTGAACACCAAATCAATCTGTGTTTTAGAGCAACAAGTCACCCTGGTTGGCCCTTTAACTAGCTGTGTAAGGTCAAAGGTATTAGTGATCCGTTTGAGGGTTTTCCTACAAGACTTGTCTTCATTATTAATGTTAAAATCTCCCATTAAGATGACCTCTTTCCCAAAATCACATTCCCTAAGCATGTTATTAAACTGATCAAAAAACACACTTTTGGTGGAAGGTGGCTTATACATTCCAATAAGGACAAAGTTTGATTTCATTTTGACCAATACAATTTGATTTGATTTTGTTTTGATTTGACTATATACTAAGACACAGATTAAGACGCAGATGAAAAAATATCCTGTTGAATAAAAGGTCTATTTGTAGTAGAATGATCGGCTATGAAAAGCCAACTGACATTTACTCCTGAGATGCTGACCTGTGGCACCCTCTACAACCACTGTGATTATTATTATCTGACCCTGCTGGTCATCTATGAACATTTGAACATCTTGGCCACGTTCTGTTATAATCTCCACCCAGCACAGCCAGGTTTATAAATAAATGTGATTGATTGATTGATAGAGTCAGTCAAACATGTCATCACTAGCCCACCAGGAACCAGCATGCTTCATAATGTGTAGGCATGTCTGTCTACTCTACGATACAGCCCCATGATGAGTTAATTCTGATCATACTCCTCCAGCCCAGCAGAGTTTAAAGGCCTCTAATTGATTTCATGTGTAGATCAGCATAGCTCCTCGGTTAGAGGTGAGTTGCTGTCTGAGAGGTAAATATCTGTTCTCTCTGCTTCCACTTTTTCCTAAACATTCATCCTCTTCATGTAACTGTTACTTTCTGTACAGTGAAACACTCAACCCTTCTGTCTTCTCTGCTTCCACTGTTTCCTAAACAATATCCTCTCTTCAACTTGAACATAAACACACATCAATGACCAGGACAGATGAATGATGTTCTGGATGGCTTCCAGAGCTGGCTGTACCTGTAGTGTCTGGCAATAAGAAAGAGTTGATCTGGCACAGAGGGCATGGCTGTCTGTTCTCGCTCTCTTTCATTCTTCCTCAGGTCAACACTCCTCTTTTCTACTCTCTTGTCATCTGTCCATCCCCAGGGCTCTCCATGCCAAGCTGGAGAGAGTTAGATCCGATTAAACGTTTGTTTCCCTGCACTGTATTTTCCCTCACCCCCTTCTCCTGCCCTCCTCTCCTTTCCAGAGTGCCCATAGTTTTTGTATTTTATTTAACTAGGCAAGTCAGTTAAGAACAAATTCTTATTTACAATGACGGTCTAACCCGGACGACACTGAACCCTAACCCGGACGACACTGGGCCAATTGTGCGCCGCCCTATCGGACTCCCAATCACGGTCGGTTGTGATACAGCCTGTAATCAAACCAGGGTCTGTAGTGACGCTTCTAGCACTGAGATGCAGTGCCTTAGACCGTTGTGCCACTCGTGAGCCTCGAGGGACAGAGGCAGAGTGAGACATGAGTGTGTGAATATGGATTAAATAAGTGAGAGAGGGAGACTGGCCTGTTGTGTTATAACCAGGGTGGCATGTTTCTGCATCCCCTATATGGTGCACTACATTGACCAGAGCCCTGTGGGCTTTGATGAAAGTAGAGCACTGTATAGGGATTAGGGTGCCATTTGGGACGCAGCCACTGTGTTCATCTGACCCAGTTATCTGAAGAGCAGAGAGACAGGTCCTGGGAGCTGCCTAATACAGTACCCCTATTAGGGCAATCCCATCAATGTGTGTGTGTCAGGATTGTGTGTTTGTATGTGTGTGTGTGTGTGTGTGTCAGGAGTGTGTGTCTATGCGTGCGTCAGGAGTGTGTGTGTGTGTGTGTGTGTGTGTGTGTGTGTGTGTGTGTGTGTGTGTGTGTGTGTGTGTGTGTGTGTGTGTGTGTGTGTGTGTGTGTGTGTGTGTGTGTGTGTGTGTGTGTGTGTGTGTGTGTGTGTGTGTGTGCGGAATGTGTATGTGTGTGAGCACATAGAGAGAGAGAGAGCTACCAGAGAGAGACGTGAGGGACAAGAGCCAGCTAGGGTTCACATGTAGGGAGGCCAAATTCCCTAGAGGATGGAAGGCCCAGTCCAGGCTTGTTCTGTTCTGGGGAGGATGACGCGTGTTGTCATCCAGCCTTAAGATGTCGATCTAGCAGAACACAGGCTGTTCTGGACTGTTCAGACAGCACAGTTAAGCTCTTTAGCATTCCTTTGTCCTTGGATTAAAACAGTCAAAAAAGAGACACTGATAGAATATCAAGGTCAAAAAGTAGTGTACTAAATAGGGAATAGACTGCCATTTGGGACACTAACCCTCTCTCCATCTCAGGCTGTTTCTGAGAGCCTTTGTGAATGGCCCAGACATTCACCCTCTTTCACGGTTCGTGACTGAAACTGGCGACGATCAATTTCTAGCGGGTCCTGTGTGGTTGGTGCTCTCTGACATTTCTGTCTTCACAGCGGCAGCGCTTTGGCTCCCTAAATCATCAAGGATAATGTGTTTAGGCACCTGGCTCCTCGCGTAGGGGCTTGGTGGCTCAGTGGCAGCACACTGCTCACACACACACACACTGGGCTGCGGTGGGGCTGGACAGGCCTCTTTGAAAAGCCGTTGGCAGCTGGGTTGGTTGGTCGGCAGCCCCATCTTCTTCTGCTGGGCTTCACTGCCATGACTGGAGCCTGGCTGACCCTCACTCCCCTCCACAGAGATATTAGTCCACAAACTACACTTTAGTTTGATTACACTTTGATAACATCAAGGTCTTTGATATTAAATAGTCACAGTGCTTGATCTGTGTCCTATAATGTGGTCTATTTAGCTGTTCCTAACTAGACTACATCATTAAGGGATTTTAATATGATGGGCCGAAGGCCACGGCGTCTTTTGAGGATGGCATCTTTAACTCCCTGCTTCCACCCCAAATGGCACCCTATTCTCCATGGCCTCTGGTCAAATGTAGTACGTTACATGGGGGACAGTGGGGGAAAAAGTACTCAATTGTCATATAATTGTGAAAGTCACCCAGTAAAATACTACTTGAGTAAAAGTCCAAAAATATCTGGTTTAAAAAGTACCTAAGTACAGTGGTGAAAAAAGTAATCAACTGTCATACTTGAGTAAAAGTACAAAGTAAAAGTGCTATGCATCAGAGTTCCTTATATTAAGCAAACCAGATGGCATAATATTTTGGTTTCTTAAATTTACAGACAGACAAGGGCACACTCCAACACTGAATTTATAATCGCAGTATTTGTGTTTAGTGAGTCCGCCAGATCTGAGGCAGTAGGGATGACATCACATTATATTGATAGTTGTGAGTTGAACCATATCGCTGTCCAGCCTGAGCATTTGAAATGTACTTTTGGGTGCCAGGAAAAAATGTAATGGAGTAAAAAATACATATTTTCTGTAGGAATGTAGTGGAGTAAAAGTAAAAGTTGTCAAAAATATAAATATTAAAGTAAAGTACAGATACCCCAAAAAACAACTTAAGTAGTACAAAGTATTTTTACTTAACCATTTGCATTTCACTGTAAGGTCTATCTATACCTGTTGTATTCGGCACATGTGACTAATAAAATTGTATTTGATTTGAGTACTTTACACCACTGAATAGGGAATAGGGTGCTATTTGTGATGCAGTCCTAAATTCCGTGCCTGTTCCAGCTTCCTCTTCTTCCTGTTGTCCCCCTTTCCTCCTCTCCTCCTCAAGTGGAGACCGGTAGACAGGATGTGGCGATTGATCTGGTAGGGAAATTAATCGAAAGGGAGAAGCAGACTGTAGGAGATGAAAAGCGCAGATTGGACTGGTTTGTGTGTATTCTGAAGCCTGCAGCCATGCTCTACTCTCTTAACAGGCTTGTAGAGGCACGTTCTCAGGGATCCTACAGAGCTCATGGAGACTGAATGAAACGCACCAACACAGGCCTTAAATGAAGACCAATGCTAAGTCCCAAATGGCACCCTATTCCCTATATAGTGCACCACTTTAGACCAGGGCCCACATACAATGATTTTCTCTGGCTTGTAGGGAGCAAATCTTGTGTACCAGACTCAAAGGTTTCCCTTCCCTACTGCGTAGATTATAATACACTGTGTCTGTTTTAAGAGGTGAGGAGAGGACAGAACATGTAACATTTCCTCCTGACTTGCTGATAGTTTGCTTGCTGTTATAGCTCTCACTTAATGACCGCAGACCTCAGGTTTTTACAAGCAGCTTAACAGAGATGTTGTCCTGGAGTCTCCAGAGTCAGACCCTGACAGACAGAGCCATCACCCTGTGACCCAGATAGAGGGAGTGTGAACCAATCATGTCTGCCTGTAAATGTAGACACCTCTGTGTAAATCAGTCCAGCTAACCCTGACACCTTTCATAGGGCTGTAGGCAGTACAGACTCACGTCTGAACACTGACTGACAGTGTGGACGTTCCATTTTATCTCCACCACCAGAGAACTGCTACAGCCGTGCTCTTACAGCAGAATCATCAGATGTGGGTCCTAGTAATGCACTAAAAAGGGAATAGGGTGTCATTTGGGACAGAGTCATGTCTTTATTTTCAAGACATGCATGCATCAGTGTTCCATAAACTGAGTTACTGAAGAGATACGTTTCTTGCTGGAAGGCATCACTTTCTCTGTGAATGCTGATTTGCTAATTAAATTAAATTCAAACAACAAAACTTGTCCCTTTAGGGCTATTCAATATGCTATACTTAAGTTACATGGCTAATCCCGGCCCAGAGCTATGGTTTACCCCTCCCTCTATGTGTCTCAGTATGTGTCTCAGGAGGAATCTCTCTCTCTCTCTCTGTGTTTGTCTGAAGGGAACCCGTCAGTCCGTGTCTGGGCTTATCTCTCTACCCGGCAGTTACCCAGCAGCACCTAAGGCTGTAGAGAGGGAAAGGGAGAGCAGTTACATTGGCAAGTGGAGGGAAATAACACAAAAGAAAAGAGAGAGAAAGAAAGAAACAATGAGGGAAAAGGACTTGGCGCTGAAGCAATTTAATATACATCTGTTTCATTTCGCTTCCTAAACCCCTCTGTAATCTGTTAGAGCTCAGACCCTATCAGCAGATAATTGGTCTGTAACCCCTCTTTGGTAATTATTAGTGAGTCATCTTCAAGGTTATAAAGTAATGTTATTCACAAACCCGACTCCACACCCACCTCTTCAGTCTGGCTTTCCCCTCAGCATAACTCCGACCCCTCACTCAGCCCCTAGCTCAGCGAAGACGCTTTCATCCTTTTATCCTTAGCTGTTTTCACTTTTGTTGTACAGTGTGGATTATTATTCATTCAGAATGTTTTATTGGATGATTAAGGAATCTGACAATAGACATGGTACATAGAGGTGGTCTGGCCCTATTCTTGAACAGTGTAATTGTCACCAGTTTGGGTCCATTCGAGTTGCTAAGATAGTTACTGCAGAGAAAACAATCTAAAAGGAGATTGGCCATTCTGTAAAGGGCATTCCACATGCATGAGTGCTTCTCAGTTAACATGTCACAGGCATCAATGTGGGTGACAGTGCAGATAGATTGTCTTTCTCTGATACATCTTTTAATATTTAGCTACAATCACGTAGACCTGTTTTAGTCTACAGGTAACTAAAATACTGCATTATTGTATACCTGAAATGTATTTTACACTCATTGAAGAATTCTGATTATTGAAACATACTGGAAGTATAATATTAGTGAAAATAGTTAATCATGAATCAACATACCATTCATTATAATTAGTCAGTACTGTATAGCGGCCTGAGAAGTATTTCTATAGCTAGCTAGAGTAGTGGTGGAGGATCAGTAGTGGAAGGCTGTCCCTGAACTCCCCCTCACTTCTCTGCATTATGGCACCAGCACTCCCAAGAATGTGGCCTAGTGCAGACAGACATCTCCATACAGACCAGTTGCTCCTCTAGCATAAAGAGACATGCAGACAGAAATATCTAGCTATTGGGAGAGCCCTGGCTTGTATCCCAAGTGGCGTCCTGCAGTATTCCCTATAGAGTGCACTACTTTTGACCAGGGCCCATAGGGCTTTTGTCAAGAGTAGTGCACTATGTAAGGAATAGGGTGCCGTTTGGGACGCACTTCTGCAGGGCCCAGGCCACTTGTCAGGAGGGGTGGCTAGGAGAGGGAGACTGTGGATGGGGGAGAGAAGCTGAGGGAGAGGGAGGCTGAGGGAGAGGGAGACTGTGGACAGGAGAGGGAGGCTGAGGGAGAGGGAGACCGTGGACGGGAGAGGGAGGCTGAGGGAGAGGAAGACTGTGGATGGGAGAGGGAGGCTGAGGGAGAGGGAGACTGGACGGGAGAGGGAGGCTGAGGGAGAGGGAGACTGTGGACGGGAGAGGGAGGCTGAGGGAGAGGGAGACTGTGGACGGGAGAGGGAGGCTGAGGGAGAGGGAGACTGTGGACGGGAGAGGGAGGGAGAGGGAGACCGTGGACGGGAGAGGGAGGCTGAGGGAGAGGGAGACTGTGGACGGGAGAGGGAGGCTGAGGGAGAGGGAGACTGTGGACGGGAGAGGGAGGCTGAGGGAGAGGGAGACTGTGGACGGGAGAGGGAGGCTGAGGGAGAGGGAGACTGTGGACGGGAGAGGGAGGCTGAGGGAGAGGGAGACTGTGGACGGGAGAGGGAGGCTGAGGGAGAGGGAGGCTGTGGGAGAGGGGTGGGAAGTCTTGGGGAGAGCAGGGAGCAGTGGACCTCATAGTCCTAGTCCATTAGAATAAACAGAGGTCTGCGTACATAGAGCTAGTACATAGACGGCTGACCTCAAAGACCCAGTCTATAATACACAGAATAACCCAGAGAGACAGAGAGAGAGGCCTGAGCTTCCATCATTGTGTTCCCAGAGCTAACATGGTAGGTCTCTGGGGAGGGGCTAAATGGACAATGTGCAACTATAGTGAGAGGATTTGGTTCCTACATGATGATGTTTACACACATCTATGGTATATTTGAATGATCATATGAGATGCCTATAGATGACCTTGTTGACATACTGTAACTGAATGGGACAATCTGTCAGTGGCTATGTCCCAGATGGCACCGTATGGGCTCCGGTCAACATTAGTGCGCTATAGGGAATAGGGTGCCATTTAGGACACATCCTTGTAGTAGTTCAAAGTGAAAACAGCTCTGCGGTTGTTAGAAGTTAGAACAGAGAGCGTCTCTTTAAGTGAAATCTCCATGTAACATACAGTATTTTCAAAGCCTACGATATTTACAGTGCAGTTAGTCCGCGTACGTGAAAAGTGGTTTAATTGCTTTGCACTAAGACTGTAAATACACCAGTTAGTTAGAGCCTTAACCCACCAGACAGTTACAGCATACACCTGCCTTAAAGGGGCAGTCTGGGATTTGAATAAAAACAAGGTGTCACCCCTACACTTTTGGGGGGTAAAACACCCTGGGATGGGGCTGGAGAAATTGAACCACTCGCAAATTCATAGATGGCGCTATGGATGCAGGACTGCCCATCCATAAGATTAAAATAAATCAAAAACGTGCCTCCCGAGTGGCGCAGCGGTCTAAGGCACTGCATCGCAGTGGTAGAGGCATCACTAGAGACGCAGGTTCAATCCCGGGCTGTATCACAACCAGCCGTGATCGGGAGTCCCATAGGGCGACGCACAATTGGCCCAACATCGTCCGGGTTAGTGGAGGGTTTGGCCGGGGGGGCTTTACTTGGATCATCGTGCTCTAGCGACTCCTTGTGGCGGGGCCGAGCGCATGCAGGCTGATGAGGTCTTCAGTTGAACGGGGTTTCCTCCAACACATTGGTGCGGCTGGCTTCAGGGTTAAGTAGGCGAGTGTTAAGAAGCGCGGTTTGGCCGGTCATGTTTCTGAGAACGCATGACTCGACCTTCGCCTCCCGAGCCCGTTGGGGAGTTGCAGCGATGAGATAAGATCAAAATTGGGGAGGAAAAGGGGCCCATTTTTGGGGGGTGAAATTTTTTATAAAATTTTAATCAATAAATCCTAAACATTTATTTATCAATTCCAGATTGTACCTTTAATTCTTTACTAGAGAAACACTAACATGCTAATCTCAAACAGACAGGTTTGCAAACTTCTACTAGAAGTTCGCGCTCTACCTGTCATAAACAAAGAGCTCAGATAATTTATCAGCTCCTTAGGAACTAGAGGTGGCATCCCAAAATGGTAAGTAGTGCACTATATAGGGAATAAGGTCCCAGTTGGGACACATGCAGATGCAGCTCTCCAGAGTGTTCTCCACTTCCTGTTCTACAGGATTAGCAGCCTGGCAGACAACAGTAACAACTGTGTAATACTGTAGAGACATGCTGCACTAAATGAAAGCTGTGGGGCCCTATGGGCTGGCTCTGAGCCCTGTGAAAGGAGACAAGCTCAACAAACAGCTTGCTCTATTAGTATGGAGACCAGAGTCTCGAGGGCTGCGTCCCAAATGCCACTATATTCCCTATAATATATAGTGTACTACTTTTGACCAGAGCCCAATGGGAAAAAGGCTGCCATTTGGGATGCATGATTAGTAGCCTGTTGGGTCTGGAGTTTTATATTCTGCTCCTTCACACCACAGCTCTCCTCTCCTCAGCAAACAGTGTGCCATTATTCCCGCTGACAAGAGAGCAAACAGGCATCATTCAGGAGGTCAAGACAATAAGCATGTCCCTCTCTCTTTGTCACTTATTCTCTTCATCCTCCCTACATCGTCATTCTGTCGCTTTGTTTTTTCTCCCCCTGTTTTCACACCCCCTACCCTCTGATTGTTCTCTTATCATCTTCTCATCACAGCCTCCACTTCTTTGTCTCTCTCGAATTGAGACATCTTTGACACACGTGACAATATGCTGCTTTGTACCCTCTGGTATGGTAAACGTTCTTTATTCCAATAGACTACTGACTACATTATACTCCTCTCCTGTTTCTCTACAAGTAGGAAGTGTGACAGATGTGTTGGACATAACTTGAAAGATGCTGTTTGTTTTACAAGCCAGTGGGCCCAGAGGGGTGTAATATATTCTGTGTTTGAGCAACAAAACAGGTGTCTATTTAAATTATCTAGTTCTTAATAAAAGAGCAAGATCTGTACGATCTGTAGTTTTTAGTAAAGGAGTATGATGGATTCGATCTCGGGGTAAAGGTTGCGTACACTCTTAGAAAATAGTGGAACTTAAAAGGATAATTCAGCTGTACCCATAGGAGAACCCTTTGAAGAACAGTTTTTGGTTCCAAGTAGAGCCCTTTTGGTTCCAGGTAGGACCATTTTGGGTTCCATGTACACTGAGAATACAAAACATTAAGGACACCTGTTCTTTCCATGACATAGACTGACCAGGTGAATCCAGATGAAAGGTACGATCCCTTACTGATGTCACTTGTTAAATCCACTTCAATCAGTGTAGATGAAGGGGGGGAGACAGGTTAAAGAAAGATTTTTAAGCCTTGAGACAATTGAGACATGGATTGTGTATGTGTGCCATTCAGAGGGTGAATGGGCAAGACAAAATATTCAAGTGCCTTTTGAACAGGGTATGGTAGTAGATGTCCGGCGCACCGGTTTGTGTTAAAAACGTCAACGCTGCTGGGTTTTTTATGCTCAACATCCCGCCAACTTGACACAACTGTGGGAAGCATTGGAATCAACATGGGCCAGCATCCCTGTGGATGCTTTTGACACCTTGTACAGTCCATACATACATTAAGGCTGTTCATAGGGCTGTCGTGTCTCTATGATTAAATGAGATGACAGGCTATTTTATCAAATCGATTACCTAATGTTTAATTGATTACGTGATTGAATTAAACCATGCAACAATTAACTCATTAATAAGCTGGGGCACCACGGAAGTGTGTTTAAAGAGCTGCTGTCTTCCGAATAAACTCTCTTTAAGATCTTCAGATCTTTTATATCAATAGAATAGAATGTGTCGACTTTCCAAGATACAATTTATGTCATCCTATCATCAGATATAATGTTCCAGACAACAACTGATCTAACATCATATTCTTTAAGTACCAACGGACACATTCAACTGGTTGAGAAAGGGAATTATTGTTCCATTCCCCAACCTTTTGATGTTACCATACTTTCTCTGTGGTAACAAAGGGATTTCCAAGAGTCCATTCTGTAGAGTGGAGAGAAAACAGGGCAACGCCGTGACAGGGCAAAGGGGAGGGGTGTAACTCAGAAGTAGGAAGCTGTTCCTAATGTTTGGTATACCTGAAACCCATTTTTTTTTAATGGAACCATAAAGGGCTCTAACTGGAAACAAAAAGGGTTACCCAAAGGGGACAACTGAATAACTTTTTTTAAACCCTTTTTTCTAAGTGTAGTGGTTTGATTTCTGAGATGTTGAATGGACAGACATTGTAAGCAATTTTTCTGGCCTGCATGTGTGTCCGCTGGAGTGTTGTTTAGCATATTGTGTCCAGAATGTCTCTGAGAATAATTGTATGTTCCTCCAGGAGCAATGGCCTTGAAGCAGTCAGAGTTTTCCTTGTGGCTGTGGACTGTATGGGGTGGTCATTGTGGTGCTAAGAGTGGTCATGCATAATTGACTGTTAATGGACGACTCGAGAGACTCTCAATATTTAATCTGCTGTGACCTTTATGGGTGGGAGCTGGAATGCCTTCATGTGTGAGAGTTGTGTCCCAAAATGGCACCTATTCCTTATGTAGTGCACTATTCCTTGTATAGTCCAAAGGGTACTGGTCAAAAGTAGTGCACTATGAAGGGAATAAGGTGGTATTTGGGATGCAGACCTAGAGGAACTAAACCATATAGTTGATATGTTGTTTTTTCCAACGCCGTTAGGATTCAGGACTCTGTCTGCACCAACTCAGGTAAATCACTCTGATAGATGAGGATGGCCTTCAAGGACTTTTATATCTGACTTCACCTCAGGATTCACACACAGCTCTGCCTTCAAGGACACTTGTATTGGTTTAGCTCCTCAAATCAAGTCTGGGAAATGTATTTATTATTTGAGCCCAGAGGGTCACTGCTGTTGTTTTTGTTGTTATTGTAGATTATTATTATTATTTTTAAATCACAAAAAAAAAAAATCTTGATCCTGAGTCCCATTAGCATTCAGTCCCCCATTGCATTATCTTTGTAAAAGGAAGCCCAAGAAGAAAGAAGGAGAACCTTGAATATCTTGTTGAATATCTTGTGCCCACCCAAACAGACCAAAATGATGAGGTGGTGTTGGCCAGGGATCAAGCCTGACCTTGGGGCTTGGCAAGGCACACTGTACATCTGGTCTGGTCTGGTCTGGACCGGTCTGGTCTGGATGTCAGGACATACAGACCTCTCTCGACAGACCCAATCATCTGCGGTCTGCAGTGTGGAGCAGCTGTCTTATCCACAAGGTGTTCTGTATAGCCTGCTGTGGAAGCTAGGGTGTGTCCCAAATGGCACCCTATTCCGTATATAGTGGACTACGTTATGAACCTATTCTCAGGAAGCTGGAGCTGTAGGAGCTAATATTCCAAGACAGAACTTATAGGATTATTGGTAAAAGCCATGCACAGTTTTTATTTAAGTGATAGTTCCCTCTAAGCCGGTGTTTGGGTTATATATTGGCACGGGTGCCAATATATCCTCCAAACACCGGCTTCAAGGGCATTATCACTTTTATACAACGGGTTACCAACTTATTCAAATAAGGCTTGACATTATTTTCATTAAAAACGTTATAGAAAATGTGCTCACTTGTCAGGACACTGTTGTCCAGAGGAGCTAGCCAACAACACAGCTACAGTAACACAATCACTTCAAACTGAAGCTGGTAAGACTGATAGAAAGACTGCAAACTCGTTTTACCTTTTTTCAGTTGACAGTTCTTTGTATATATCCATAAAAATGATGCCAGCTGATTCATGATTTCAACTGGCTGAGAAACGCTGCCAGTCTGTCCGTCTCATCCCGACTCCCGACACGTTCATTACTATAGGACAGCTGGAGATCGAATTTGAATATTGAAACAATGTTGCAATTGTCGGAGAGACAGACAGGAAGGTTTATACAAATCTCCACTGTTGAAAACTAAATGTTAGTCTAAAAGAAATGTGAGATATTGTCTAAATGCTTTTTATAGTGGAGATCAAGTTTATAAATTGCCTGGCTGATGAGACAGTGGATTGTGCAGTCAGATGGAACAGAGTAAAAAGGCATTTTAACATCATAGATTTAGCCGTTAGTAACTTATTTAATAGACATTGGCTGGAATGCGGTTTTAACCAATCAGCATTCAGGATTAGACCCACCCATTGTATAAATGTGCACATGCCACAAATTTCCAGTTACATTGAACATATTGATCTTTACCCAACTACCTAAGGTTAAAAATACTGGATACTTTAGCAGATTGTTCTGCTTGTTTGGAAAAACTTTTTCTACTGGTTTCTCATGCATAATTATATGAAATCAACATATTTGACTTATTTTATATATCCTTTTCATAATATTTCTCACCTAATTCAATGCTGGAAAAATTACTAGAGAGCGGTCTCGCAGGGCCATCCTTCCAAACCTTGTCACATTGTCTGAACTTAGCGAAGCCTGGGCGTCCGGACAAACTAGAGAGTGGAGTATTTACTCAACACTCTCCATAGTGTGTATTCATCTACCCATTGTGTAGGAGAGTTTATCCCGTGTGTTGGGAATAGCATCATCAAGTAACTGGAGCATGGAGCAGCAGACTCCCAGGACTAGACCTGGGTTCAAATATTATTTGAAAGGAATTCTAATAATGTGTCTGTGCTTGATTGAGCTTGCCTGGCACAATCGACCAATAGAAAAGTCTGAAAATGTTAAATCTCGCCATCTGACACTCCAGGCAGGCTAGAGCAAACGCTCAAAATATTTTGAATAGAATTTGAACCCATGTCTGGCCAGGACAGGAGCAACCTTTGGTCGCACTGTATTTCCCGGCATTCCCCCGTGCCTGTCTCCCTTTAGTCTCCCCCTCCTCTCCTCTCTTTTCCCTGGGATTCAAATAAAGGAGTCCCATCTGAAATCAGATCTTTGGGAATTACTCCTCTAAAGAGAAGTGCTCCTGCCCCCCCGCTTTTTTTGTTGCACCTTGTCTAACGTTTATTGAGTGCCTTGTGCTCCTCTGCATACCAATGGTGTTAAACACTTTTCTGTTGGTAAGTGGAGTCAATAATATGGGAAGCCAGTGGAAGCCAAATAATCTCTATAATGGAGGGACAGATGTTAAGCTCAAAGAATTCTGAGAACAAAGACCTGTTTCTCTGAGCCTTAGATCAGGGTATTCAACCGGGGCTTTGAGGAGGAACTGGTTTCTCTGAGCCTTAGATCAGGGTATTCACCCGGGCTTTGAGGAGGAACTGGTTTCTCTGAGCCTTAGATCAGGGTCTTCACCCGGGGCTTTGAGGAGGAACTGGTTTCTCTGAGCCTTAGATCAGGATATTCAACCGGGTCTTTGAGGAGGAACTGGTTTCTCTGAGCCTTAGATCAGGGTATTCAACCGGGGCTTTGAGGAGGAACTGGTTTCTCTGAGACTTAGAACTAGGGTATTCAACCGGGGCTTTGAGGAGGAACTGGTTTCTCTGAGCCTTAGATCAGGGTATTCAACCGGGGCTTTGAGGAGGAACTGGTTTCTCTGAGCCTTAGATCAGGGTCTTCACCCGGGCTTTGAGGAGGAACTGGTTTCTCTGAGCCTTAGATCAGGGTCTTCACCCGGGGCTTTGAGGAGGAACTGGTTTCTCTGAGACTTAGATCAGGGTCTTCACCCGGGCTTTGAAGAGGAACTGGTTTCTCTGAGCCTTAGATCAGGGTCTTCACCCGGGGCTTTGAGGAGGAACTGGTTTCTCTGAGCCTTAGATCAGGGTATTCAACCGGGGCTTTGAGGAGGAACTGGTTTCTCTGAGCCTTAGATCAGGGTCTTCACCGGGGCTTTGAGGAGGAACTGGTTTCTCTGAGCCTTAGATCAGGGTCTTCACCCGGGCTTTGAGGAGGAACTGCAGGGGGTTAAATATTGAAGCGTAAAAAAGTTGACAAAATATATATTTTTCAATATTTTGATGTGTATCGCTAGCAACAACAGAATTAACCAATTTTTAATTGCAGTACATACCTACAGTTAAGCACGGCCCGAGGGGGTATACTGGCCATATTTCACAAACCCCAGAGGTGCGTTATTGCTATTATAAACTGTTTACCAATGTAATTAGAGCAGTAAAAATAACTATTTTGTCATACCCGTGGTATATGGTCTGATATACCCGTCTGTCAGCCAATCAGCATTCAGTGCTTGAACTACCCAGTTTATAATAGAAATTAGATGTCAGCTTTATTTCTTACCTCCTAATATTGAGGAAATTACACTCATTGGAGCCAATTGCACCCGTGAAAAGGCTACCGGTGCCGCAAGTGCCGCTGGCTGCTGGTAAGTTTTGTGGGTGTCACGTTCCTGACCTGTTTTCTGTTAGTTTTTGTATGTGTTAGTTGGTCAGGACGTGAGTTTGGGTGGGCAGTCTATGTTTTCTGTTTCTATGTTGGTTTAAAGGGTGACCTGATATGGCTCTCAATTAGAGGCAGGTGGTTTTCATTTCCTCTGATTGAGAGTCATATTAAGGTAGGTGTTTTCACACTGTTTGTTGTGGGTGGTTGTCTCCTGTGTCAGTGTTTGTCGCGCCACACGGGACTGTCTCGGTTTGTTTGTATGTTCGTTCTTTTATGTAATCAGTTTTCCTGTTCATGCGTTTTTCGTGTTTCATGTAAGTTCGTCGTCCAGGTCTGTCTACGTCGTTTATTGTTTTGTAGTTTGTTAAAGTGTTGTCGTGTTTTTCCGTTTTGTAAATAAATATTATGTCGAATTCAAACGCTGCATTTTGGTCGAATCACTACTCCTCCTTTTCGGATGAAGAGGAGGAGGAACGCCGTTACAGTGGGGAGGTCAATATTAATGAAAAAACGATCTACAAAATCCATTTTAAAATGTTGATTACTTCTTCATTCACCTGATGATAAGACAAAATTTTGCCAACATATGAGGTCGTCACTGGGTCACTGGTTTTCCTGGGAGGTGGTCCCTGGGCAAGAAAAGGTTTAAGACCCCTGTCTTAGATGGTTCTCATTCCCTCCCTCTCTCCCTCCCTCTATTCTCCATGTCCCTCCCTCTCTCTCGCTCATCTCTATCTCTCCCTCTCCCAGCTCCTATGTTAGAAGCCACCTTTGGCCTTCCTTTCAGGATCTGAAAAATGTCCCCTCAGAGCTACCGCTATCCCAAAGACCTCTTGAGTGAACAAATTGTTAAAATAGGCCAGACGCATATCCAGATTTATGTCTGATTTATTGCTGTCCTACTCCCTGAAAGCCTATGAGCCCAAGGGTTAATGAGTTAAAGCTAGTGGCTAAAGGTTAACGTCCTTTAGTCCTGCCTGTGAACAAGGGGTAAGGTTATGTAGCCTTGCTTCACAATTGTCTAATAAACATCCGTCTGTTATAATAGCTCTTTAATCTGAACTGGTTCAATGATAGATGTGACTCCCACCTCGTCTCTAATTCAGCCCCTATCCTCCTCCTCCTCCTCCTCCTCCTCTCTCATTACTGCTTATATAGAGTTTAGTCTGATTAGGCTGCATCTCTCTCTCTTTCTCTAACTCTCTCTCCTTCAGCAGTAGGATCCTCTGTACTTCCTCTGTAATGGGAGTTTTATACAGTGTGGCGTGGTAATAAATAACAGAGAGAGATGCATGTCCGGTCCTCAGAGCTTGGCTTATGGCCCGTTGTTGTGAGAAACATGTGCTTCCCAAATGGCACCCTATTCCTTTTATATAGTGCACTACTTTTGACCAGGACTCATTACTCACTCTAGGTAAACATCTTAATGCATACAGTAGTGTAGTGTATTTTTAAACACATTGTCCCAGTCAGCCAGGGTTATTTTGCTGCCTACTCAGTGTAGAGCAGCTCAGTGGGTCGAGGACTGCTGCTCCTGCCTGCCTGCCTTGCTAGGTGAGAGAAGGTGACTGAGTGGAGGAGGACCTGAGACAGACACGGAGAGAGAGAAAAGGACCCGTTGAGCATCCAGGTCTTGAGGGTGACCAAATAAGGACCGTCTGCTGTGTGAGTGGAGACAAGAGACAAGGGCACTGAGAGAGAGAGAGAGAGAGATTGTGTGTCTGTGTGGGAGACAAGGGCACAGAGTTGGCACTGGCACCACTCAGCTTAGCCGCCTACATTCACTACCCTCCCTCACAGAGTTCTCCTGTCCATCACAACACAGCCCAGTAGAGTTACTTTTAACAGTACAATACCATGATCAAGGCTTCACGCTGACACACATTGGTATCAACAGTAAAGCTAGATTGACATGGGAGAATAGGTGAATTAACATATTTAATCTAATTTATTTTCCATTAACATGACTGTCCCTCTATAATGAGCACAGTGTGACAACATTTACATAGATCAAGAGTCTAATCTAAAGTAACTTTGGGACTGGCAACAGAGGACATTAGCTGGGTTAGGTTTTTAGTCTGGTGTATACTTTAGAAAAATGTGACTGGTGACTGCTTGTCCTTTGGCTGGGAATGAGGAGGAACATGGGAAACCAATTTAGACAGCTAACCTGTAGCTCAGCAGATTGGCCCTGGGCGGCAGTTAAAGATTAACTGAGATGTTTTTTTAGGGCCTCTTTGAAGTGTTCTTACTTCAACTCCTGCTTATCTTAATTACTGAAAAATAACCTTATGGAAGGAAATGGACCTCTGGCTACTTGCACCAACACACCTCTATGCACCAACACACTTCAGCTGCCTAACTCAAACACCAGTGGTGTTGTAATTCTGGCCTCCCAAACCGGATGATGACTGGCTCATATGATAAATAATTATTCACTGATATTCCTGAATTAAGAATGTAAAAAGTGTTTCTAACGTTCTGAAGGCATTGCACAGCTTTGGATTTTGCCCTCCATGTTGGCTACTTTTCCTGCCCACAAGCAGGTGATCTTGAAAGTGGTTCATGTAGAGGTAAGGTGGAGGAGGGTACCTTTGAAGCCTAGCTTGAGGTGAATGTTGTCTCCAGCGTAATGTAAATGATTAGACATCATGCCACCATGTAATGTTCACAATGAGACGTATGACCGGGGAACAGGCAGGCTGGTGTGGTATTGTACCTATACATGGTCTTAGGACGTCCCTGTGGGTAACTGACACTGAAGACAAACTGCATTCCAAATGGCACCCCTATTCCCTTTTTCAAAAGTAGAACACTATATAGGGAATAGGGTGCTATTTGAGATGCATCCTAAAGCCTTTGCTGTTACACATCTGAGACGAGAGGAGAGGAATAGTATCAGGCTAACATTAGCAACATTGTGTGAACATAGAGACGATGCCAAGCTTTCCACAATAAGATCCTAACTTTAATCCAGCATACCCAGGAAGTTAGGAAGATCCTTCTTCTCTTAACAACATTTTATTCGGTCTGAAGTCTCTTACAACAGCTGTGAGTGCTTATTAGCGTAGTTGTATAACTCTACAGGTTGTTGAAGAAGTTCTGAATGGAAACGAGGAGCTTGTAGCAGAGTTTCTGAAGTTGTCTGTGACTGCTGTGGTGGGGTAGATCCAGGTGATTCATGTGCTAGGGAATAAGTCCAGTAGCCGTCACGACTCTCCTGAGTCCTGGAAGGAAACGAGGAGCTTGTGGCAGTTTTCCATAAAGAGATGATGTCTGTGGTGGGCGAGGGCCAGGTGATTAAGACCAGTTGACTTCACTACTCAGAGATCACACACACTGTGATTACCTGTGGCATGGGTCTCGCTGCTCCCTCTAAGCCCTAGTACAAGGTAGGGAAATCTAAACACACACACCCCTCTTTTCCAGCAGAGTAATCCATAACACACACAGGGGGAAAAGCTCTTTTCACTCCAGCAGACGTCTTACCTGCAGGAGTTACTAAAGTAGAGAGTTATTAGACTCAACTCTACTCCTAGTATGGCCTTAACCCCTGAGAATGGACAGGCTTGGGCCAGTGGCATGGATGTACTGTAGTAGCTTGGTTTACATGAATATAGTACCGAACCATCAGCAGCTAGCGATATCTGGGTTGTAGTTCTAGGATACCTCTGTTTTCTCTATTCTGACGGAACCCATTACCGTGGAAACAATCAGACTTTGAAGATGCGCCAGAAAACTGTCAGCCCTTCAGTTAGTTCAGCCGTATCCTCATCATCTCCACTTTATTTAGCTCTTCTTTCGGCATCTTCACTTTATTCTCCTTCATCTTCTATGTTAGTTCAGCCATATCTTTGTCATATTCACGTTCTTTTCTCTGTTCAGAAGACAAGTAGAGGTTCAGGCGGCAGTGAGATCTTGAGTTGGTTCATAATAAAGTCATGAGGTGTTTTCTTCTTCCACAGAGTCTTGTTGACAGAATCAGATCTAATGAGTTTGGTCTCCTCTCCTCTAGTTCTGTCTTTTCCTTTTGGCCATGATGTGGTTCAGCATAGTTTACTCCATGGTTTAGGCAGTGATGTCTGAGTTGGTTCATGATAAAGTCATGAGGTGTCTTCTTCCACAGAGTCTCCTTGACAGATTCAGGAGGAGTTAATAAGTGTCTGAGTTAAGTTGTGAATGAAAAACAACCATTTCTAAGTTCTTCTTCGTCTTCTGACCTCTGCTGTGCGTTTGCTCTGCTGGCAATGGTATGACCTAGTGTTGTTCCTCTTCTGGTGTCACATGTTTTAAGTCCTATTAAAGTCCAGGTAAGGGAATGTGTGGTGGTGTTAGTCTATTAGATCACATGAAACAGCAATGAACAGGTGCAGTATAGGCCACGGTTCCATTCACTCACCATGCTACATGCCCTTCTATACACACACACACACACACACACACACACACACACACACACACACACACACACACACACACACACACACACACACACACACACACACACACACACACACACACACACACACACACACACACACACACACACACACACACACACACAATAAAACAGTAACGCCCTTGTGAATGTTTAGGTCTCACCCTCTCTTGAAAGGGAAAAAGCTACATAGCAGAGTTGTCGACTGGACATGACAGATTTACTGACCATGACAACTGGGGGAAGGGTTGTCAGGGGGTAGGGCAGATTGAAGGAGAGGGGACTGGGGAGTTAAGGCCTCAGAACAATATGTGTCCCAAATGGCACCCCATTCCCTATATAGTGGACTACTTTTGACTGGGGGCACATAGGGCTTTCTTTTACCTGGTAATTCATTACCCACCTGGTGTCCCAGGTCTAATTTAGTCCCTGATTAGAGGGAAACCAACTGAAAAAAAGCAGTGGAACTGGCTTTGAAGTCCGTATTAGAATTTGATGTATATAGGCAATAAGAAGCCATTTGGGACTCACTATGCAGTTTCTCTTTCACTCTTTCATTCCTCCCACTTCACATCTGCCAGCTGTCCAGCTGTACTGTAGAAACACATGGGTCTGTCTCCCTCCTCTACCTTCGTCCCTCCATTCTCTTTTCTCTCCATCTTTCCATCTCCCTCCTCTCCCTTCATTCCTCCCTCATCTCCCTTCAATTCTCCATCTCCCTGCTCTCTCCATCCTCTCTTAATTTCCCTCCTCTCCCTTCAATCCTCCATCTCCCTCCTCCCATCATCTCTCCATCACCTTCCTCTCCCATCATATCTTCATCACCTTCCTCTCCCATCATCTCTTCATCACCTTCCTCTCCCATCATCTCTTCATCTCCCTCCTCTCCCTTCATTCCTCATTCTCCCTCCTCTCCCTTCATCTCTCCATCTCCCTTCTATCTCTTCATTCCTCCATCTCCCTTCATCTCTCCATCTCCCTTCTCTCTCTTCATCCCTCCATCTCCCTCCTCTCCCTTCATCCCTCCATCTCCCTCATCTCCCTTCATCCCTCCATCTCCCTCATCTCCCTTCAAATCTCCATCTCCCTCCTCTCCCAACATCTTTCCATCTCCCTCCTCTCCCTTCATCTCTCTATCTCCCTCCTGTCCCTTCATTCCTCCATCTCCTCCTCTCCCTTCATCTCTCTATCTCCATCCTCTCCCTTCATTCCTCCATCTCCTCCTCTCCCTTCATCTCTCTATCTCCATCCTCTCCCTTCATTCCTCCATCTCCCTCCTCTCCCTTCATCTCTCTATCTCCCTCCTCTCCCTTCATTCCTCCATCTCGCTCCTCTCCCTTCATTCCTCCATCTCCCTCCTCTCCCTTCATCTCTTCATCTCCCTCCTCTCCATTTTCTCCCTTCATTCCCATCATCCCTCATTTCACACTGTTTAGGCTGAGGTGCTTGGAGCCACTGTTATAAACCTGCTGTTAATGCCAATAGTATGTGTGTGTGTGTGCTTGCATGTGTGCGTGTGTAAGCGTCTACATGCTATGACTTGTCATTTTGTGTGTGTGTTTGATGTCTGTGTGTGGTGTTGCTCTCTCTGTGGTCAGTATGGTAACAGGCAGTGCTGCCCTCCAGGAATACAGAGCTTTGAATTCCACTTCAAACAGGACTGATAAAACAACCCTGACACACACACACACACACACACACACACACACACACACAGACAGAGAGAGACTAACCTTTATCTCTTAATTGCTATGAAGCCAATTAGACCTTCTACTTTATACTTCCTCCTCTGCACTGATAACTCCCACTGAATATACTGGCAGGGAGGCTGTGTGTGTTTGCTTGTTCTTGTGTGTGTGTGCATGAGCGTGTGTTTGTGCTGATACATATGCCTCCCACCAAATATAGGCAGGGAGTCTAGCTGTCCTACAAGTACCCATAATAACACCGTGAAATTACTCGAATGAAAAGATTTTGAGATAGGAACGTCCTGAAAACAAACAGCCTTTCCATTATAAATGTTTTGAAGTGCAAATAATGTGTTCAGAAGCTTAACTGCTTCTGGTGCCTTTGCTGAATGAATTCCCTCTCATGTCGATCTTCGTTTTTCTTGTTGTTGACTGTTGTTGTTTACAAAGACAAACATCCACACAGAACGACACTAGCACTTGATGTAATGTAATTTGTGAATTAAAATACAGGATTTAAAATGTTTGTGTGTGTGTGTGTGTTTCCTGTACTCACTGTACTGTCATTTTGGATGAAAGTGTCTGTTAGGTGGCACATAAGACACATTATGAAGTGATCGTTTCTGAGGGTGCTGATGATTAGGTTCTGTGTGTGTGTGTTTAGGAGGCAACAGGCTGAAGAACCAGGTGTTCAGGCTGAACTGGGCCTGGGTTTCCCTGGAGAAGGAGTACTATGTGGTGGACGAGGAGGCCAAGTACCTGGAGGTGGTCCTCAAACGACGAGGATACCTGGGAGAGACATCCTTCGTCAGTGAGTCAAACTACCTTCTAATTATACTCATCATTATGCACATTGTCTGTGTCCTGAATGGCACTCTATTCCCATCAGAGTCAGGACATCCATAGACATCATCATGACATCCTTGGCTCTATCCCTCCAGGGAAGCTCCACAGCTTTTCAGCCTGTCATGTTCATGTAGTGGATGGCTGAGTTAGCATGGCCCAGTGACGTCACCTGCCCCTAGATCTAAGAGCCAACTGTCACTCATGGTCCAATCACTCCTTGTCCAATTTTCACATATTCTAAAGGAAAGGGATGTTAATGGACGTCCTGACAAAAGTAGTGCACTCTATGTGCCATTTGGGACATAGCCTTGGAGATCAAATAGAAAGGTGCCATTTGGGACGCACACCAAGAATAACGGAGGGCCAATCTCTTGACTCAGACAGAGCAGGGGAGGGACAGAAAACTTCAGGGTCATACAGGTCACAACCTTTCACCCCTGACTCCTCTCCTCAGGGCGGGATTTGTTATTTTAGCCAATCAGACAGGACAACCCTCCTGGGGACAGCAAGGGCTCACGGGAGAGGTTACGCAGAGTTGGTGGTCGTCAGAAAGACGCCCGCTGTCGCCGAGTTAGACGCCACTCTCTGTGAACATTGCTTACATTTTACTGTCCTGGACTGAATAGGGAGTAAACACAGTGCAACAAAAGATGGGACAGTAAACCATAGTTTTATATCACAAAGTCTATACACAGGGTTTATAACAACAGTAAACCATAGTTTATAACACAAAGTTTATACACAGGGTTTATAACAACAGTAAACCTTAGTTTATAACACAAAGTCTATACACAGGGTTTATAACAACAGTAAATCATAGTTTTATATCACAAAGTTTATAACCGTCTTTATAACAACAGTAAACCATAGTTTATAACACAAAGTTTATACACAGGGTTTATAACAACAGTAAATCATAGTTTTATATCACAAAGTTTATAACCGTCTTTATAACAACAGTAAACCTTAGTTTATAACACAAAGTCTATACACAGGGTTTATAACAACAGTAAACCTTAGTTTATAACACAAAGTCTATACACAGGGTTTATAACAACTGTAAACCTTAGTTTATAACACAAAGTCTATACACAGGGTTTATAACAACTGTAAACCTTAGTTTATAACACAAAGTCTATACACAGGGTTTATAACAACAGTAAACCTTAGTTTATAACACAAAGTCTATACACAGGGTTTATAACAACTGTAAACCTTAGTTTATAACACAAAGTCTATACACAGGGTTTATAACAACAGTAAACCTTAGTTTATAACACAAAGTCTATACACAGGGTTTATAACAACAGTAAACCTTAGTTTATAACACAAAGTCTATACACAGGGTTTATAACAACTGTAAACCTTAGTTTATAACACAAAGTCTATACACAGGGTTTATAACAACTGTAAACCTTAGTTTATAACACAAAGTCTATACACAGGGTTTATAACAACAGTAAACCTTAGTTTATAACACAAAGTCTATACACAGGGTTTATAACAACAGTAAACCTTAGTTTATAACACAAAGTCTATACACAGGGTTTATAACAAAGGTTTTATGGCTGACTACTACTGGCACCACTGGTATTGTTTTCATTGTTTTTGTCCGGAATCGCTATATGTTTGGGATGTCAATAAAGTTAGGCTAGTTTGAATAGCTGAAGTTTGAGGTTAGATCAGATGGGTCGGGTGTATTTAGTTGTCCTCAGCTGTTTCCCACTGTGTCTTTGCTAGCTTTGAGGATGTGGTGTGTTACGTTGTCCCTGTGTGCATCCCAAAGGGCCCGAAATATTCTCTATATCCATTGTTGGCCACAGGGCTCTGGTCTAATGTACAGCATTATATATGGAATAGAATACCAATTGGGAAGCAGCCCTGTGTCTCTGCTAGCTAATGATCTCACTCTCCCTCAGTGAGTATGCAGATAATATGCACATAATACACAGATGATATGCAAATAATATGACCATTAGACTATCTCAAGGGTCTGCCCTCTTCAAACGTTAATGTAAAGGAACTAAGGAAGTATCTTTTTCTTGAAGAACACAAAGAAGAGGGTTATATCACCCTTTAAATGGGTGAACTGATTAGCATTTCTGATTATGGAGATACAGTGGGGGGAAAAAAGTATTTAGTCAGCCACCAATTGTGTAAGTTGTCCCACTTAAAAAGATGAGAGAGGCCTGTAATTTTCATCATAGGTACACATCAACTATGACAGACAAAATGAGGGGAAAAAATCAGGAAAATCACATTGTAGGATTTTTAACGAATTTATTTGCAAATTATGGTGGAAAATAAGTATTTGGTCACCTACAAACAAGCAAGATTTCTGGCTCTCACAGACCTGTAACTTCTTCTTTATTAAGATGCTCCTCTGTCCCCCACTCGTTACCTGTATTAGTGGCACCTGTTTGAACTTGTTATCAGTATAAAAGACACCTGTCCACAACCTCAAACAGTCACACTCCAAACTCCACTATGGTCAAGACCAAAGAGCTGTCAAAGGACACCAGAAACAAAATTGTAGACCTGCACCAGGCTGGGAAGACTGAATGTGCAATAGGTAAGCAGCTTGGTTTGAAGAAATCAACTGTGGGAGCAATTATTAGGAAATGGAAGACATACAAGACCACTGATAATCTCCCTCGATCTGGGGCTCCACGCAAGATCCCCCGTGGGGTCAAAATGATCACAAGAACGGTGAGCAAAAATCACAGAACCACACGGGGGGACCTAGTGAATGACCTGCAGAGAGGTGGGACCAAAGTAACAAAGCCTACCATCAGTAACACACTACGCCGCCAGGGACTCAAATCCTGCAGTGCCAGACGTGTCCCCCTGCTTAAGCCAGTACATGTCCAGGCCCGTCTGAAGTTTGCTAGAGAGCATTTGGATGATCCAGAAGACGATTGGGATAATGTCATATGGTCAGATGAAACCAAAATATAACTTTTTGGTAAAAACTCAACTCGTCGTGTTTGGAGGACAAAGAATGCTGAGTTGCATCCAAAGAACACCATACCTACTGTGAGCATGGGGGTGGAAACGTCATGCTTTGAGGCTGTTTTTCTGCAAAGGGACCAGGACGACTGATCCGTGTAAAGGAAAGAATGAATGGGGCCATGTATTGTGAGATTTTGAGTGAAAACCTCCTTCCAGCAGCAAGGGCATTGAAGATGAAACGTGGCTGGGTCTTTCAGCATGACAATGATCCCAAACACACCGCCCGGGCAATGAAGGAGTGGCTTCGTAACAAGCATTTCAAGGTCCTGGAGTGGCCTAGCCAGTCTCCAGATCTCAACCCCATAGAAAATCTTTGGAGGGAGTTGAAAGTCCGTGTTGCCCAGCAACAGCCCCAAAACATCACTGCTCTAGAGGAGATCTGCATGGAGGAATGGGCCAAAATACCAGCAACAGTGTGTGAAAACCTTGTGAAGACTTACAGAAAATGTTTGACCTCTGTCGTTGCCAACAAAGGGCATATAACAAAGTATTGCGATAAACTTTTGTTATTGACCAAATACTTATTTCCCACCATAATTTGCAAATAAATTCATTAAAAATCCTACAATGTGATTTTCTGGATTTTTTTCCCTCATTTTGTCTGTCATAGTTGAAGTGTACCTATGATGAAAATTACAGGCCTCTCATCTTTTTAATTGGGAGAACTCGCACAATTGGTGGCTGACTAAATACTTTTTTGCCCCACTGTAAATAACTAAATTCCATACTGTGGAAACTTCTGAAGCTGTTTTTAAAAGATATTTAAAAAGATTTCTACGGTACTCCCCTAAATGTGATAGTATTTGAGAGTATATTGATATATTTCTCAGATGAGCATCATTGTATCAGTGAAAGGTTTTGTCTCTCCATGCTTATACGAGGTTAGGCAGAACAGAACAGGAGAAATTTGGGATGCATCCCAAATGGCACCCTATTCCCTACACAGTGCACTACTTTTAACCAGAGACCTATGGTAGGCCACTATATAGGGAATAGGGTGCATTTAGGAACACCTCCAGAAGCACACACAGGACACTGGCATTCTTTTCTGCTCCTCAATGTGTTTCATGGATCTCAAATTTAAAGGATGGAGGGAGACAGAAAGAGAAAGCCAAGCCTTCAGATGAAGCAGGCTCACAGGGTTCAGATCACTACCCATATGCCTGGGTGCTGATCTCAATCAATCAATCAATCAATTTTATTTTATATAGCCCTTCGTACATCAGATAATATCTCGAAGTGCTGTACAGAAACCCAGCCTAAAACCCCAAACAGCTAGAATGCAGGTGTAGAAGCACGGTGGCTAGGAAAAACTCCCTAGAAAGGAAGCACTGGCCTATCTCAGGCCAGTGCTTCACACAGAGAGGAGACAGAGGATATCTGCTCCATCCCAGCCCTGATGACAAGACCTAGGATGCGTCTGAAATGGCACCCTATTCCTTATATAGTGCACTACTTTTAACTGGACGCCTGGTTCTTTTATTGGACGTTGTGAGGCGTTTGGTAGCGTCGTGTGCATCACGGGCAGTGCTAGTCTAGCATCTATGTAGAGCTAGCCTGCTGCTATATAGGCTAAAGCAGAAATGTCAGCCTAGAGCTGCTGCTCGGATCAGGGCGCTGTATTCCTCCTTCTGTTGTGTGAGAGACAGAGCCTGCTTCCCAAATAGCATCCTATTCCCTATTTAGTACACTAGTTTTGACCAGAACCCATATAGGGCTCTGGTAAAAAGTAGTGAACTATGTAGGGGACAGGGTCTCATTTGGGATTCAAACAGAGTTAGGGAGCCAACTGTGCTCCTTCCTTCCCGCTTCTCTGCTCTTTGAAGACAGGTGATATATATCAAATCAAAATAAAATAGAATGTTATTGGTCACATACACATATTTAGCAGATGTAATTGCGGGTGTAGCGAAATGCTTGTGTTCCTAGCTCCAACAGTGCAGTAATATCTAACAATTCACAACAATACACACAAATCTGAAGTAAAAGAAGTAAAAGAATGCAGTTAAGAAATCTATAAATATTAGGATGAGCTGTTGGAGTGGTATTGACTAAAATACAATAGAATATAATACAGTATATACTGTAAAGCAGTATGTAAACATTATTAAAGTGACTAGGGTTCCATTACTAAAGTGACCAGTGATTCCATGTCTATGTATATAGGGCAGCAGCCTCGAAGGTGCAGGGTTGAGTAACCGGATGGTAGCCGGCTAGTAATGGCTATTAAACAGTCTGATGGCCTTGAGATAGAAGCTGTTTATCAGTCTCTCGGATCCAGCTTTGATGCATCTGTACTGACCTCGCTTTCTGGATGGTAGCGGGTGAACAGGCCATGGCTCGGGGGTTGATGTCCTTGATGATCTTTTTGGCCTTCCTGTGACATTGGGTGCTGTAGGTGTCGTGGAGGGCAGGCAGTGTGCCCCTGGTGATGCATTTGGCAGACCGCACCGCATTTGATTGTGAGGTATTCTAGGTTATGTGAACAAAAGGACTTGAGTTTCTGTATGTTATCACAATCACACTATGAGTAGTTAATCATGAAACATACAACCCCGTCTTTCTTCTTCCCGGAGAGTTCTTTATTCCCGTCTGCGTGATGTACTGAGAACCCAGCTGGCTGTGTGGACGCGGACAGTATATCCGGAGAGAGCTATGATTCCGTGAAACAGAGTATGTTACAGTCCCTGATGTCTATCTGGAAGGAGATCCTCGCCCTGAGCTCATCTACTTTATTATTCAGAGACTGAACATTAGCGAGTAATATACTTGGAAGTGGTGAATGGTGTGCACGCTTCCAGAGTCGGACTAGAAGTCCTCTCCGAATACCTCTTCTCCACCGGCGGCATCTTGGAGCAGCCTCTGGGATAAGTTAAATTGCCCTGGGGGGTACGAACAAAGGATCCAATTCGGGAAAGTCGTATTCCTGTTTGTAATGCTGGTGAGTTACCGTCGCTCTGATATACAAAGGTTATTTCCGGCTGTATATAATAACACAAAAAACTTTCTGGGCTAATAATGTAAGAAATAACACACAAAAAACAAAATACTGCAGAGTTGCTTAGGAGCTAGAAGCAGTGCTGCCATGTCTGTCAGTGCCATCTTGCCAGATGTATCCTGGCTCTGTTGAGCTCATCCATGTTATCTATGAACACATGTCAGCAAGAACTGTAGGAGCCCTATGAACACGTACAGGGCCCATTTCCCTTCTCGATGCAGGCGTATCAAAGCTCACTTTCCCCTTCATTTCTTCAAAGAATGAAATGGTAATTTTGGTCCAAAACCCCAACTCATACATTTCTGCCTCCATCTGTGCACCGTTGAAACTCTTTACTCTTGTCTTTTCTCTTCCTCACTTGAATCTCTTTCTTTCTCTCTCTCTCTCTCTCTCTCTCTCTCTCTCTCTTTCTCTCTCTCTCTCTCTCTCTCTCTCTCTCTCTCTCTCTCTCTCTCTCTCTCTCTCTCTCTCTCTCTCTCTCTCTCTCTCTCTCTCTCTCTCTCTCTCTCTCTCTCTCTCTCTCTTGCTCTTTTATCTTGTCTCTCTTCTCACTCTTGCTGATCTCTCTCTTTCTCTCTGTCTCTGTTCAGAGGAAGCGTGGAAAGTATCTGCTCATGTATTTGTTTTTTTTGTTATTATTATTTATTTATTTATTTCTATTTTTGTTGGTCTAGCTCAGCTATGGGGTCTGCTTGGCTGCTATCATCTATTTACTGGGGACCTCCTGCTGGGAGCTAGCGCAGGGAGCGTGTGTGTGTAACACTTCATTGTTGTGTAGCTAGCTGAACAGCAGGAGGCCTGCCATCGTCACCAGCCCTGTGACAGCAGGTCTGATCAAACAACACTGGCACAAACTATCACCAGCCAGCTGGGCAGGCTAGACTCAGTAGGCTGGGCAGTAACAACAATGTCAATCTACCAATACTTCTACACTACCTGCATAGACAACCTTGTTTTAAGTTGATTCTGCTTTACCCACAAGATAGCTTAATTGTGTCAAGGTAATCTATCTTGAAAGGAAGCAAAACTATCTCCATATGTGGCATGGTAGGTAATTGACCTTGGTAAGATTGGCATACTGTATATTACAGTGTCCTCTGTGTTCAGTCTGTGATTACCATACTCCCTCCTCCTGATCCACGTCAGGGCCATCTGCTAGCTGACACATCACAACTTCATCTAACACTGACTGCTTCTCTGACCCATCTCTGACTGGGCTCTGTTCTCAGTTGTTGACTGGTTATTATATCTGGATGCTACCTTTTGACCTTATATTGTTGAATCCCATATTATAATAACTGTTTTATGTTTATTGCTTCTAGGTCCTAATAATTTCCTCTTCCTCCTCCTCCCCTCTCTCATCTCCTCCCTCCTCACCCAGGCATCGGCACCAGAGATGGTACGGCGGAGAAGGAGAAGGACTTCCGTGGTAAAGCCCAGAAGCAGGTCCAGTTTAACCCAGGTCAGAGCACGGCTACATGGAGGGTGAGGATCCTGCAGGATGGAGTGTACGAGCAGTCTGAGACCTTCCAGATTGTTCTGTCAGAACCTGTCATGGCTGCCCTGGAGTTCCCTGACACAGCCACTGTGGAGATCCTCGACCCAGCTGATGGTATGTACTACAGGTCCATGATCCAGAGTAGCTTGTTTTAACAGTCTAAACAGTGTAGTGTTCAAATGACTAATGGTTAATAAGTCATTACTACAGGTAGGTTATTCATCAGTCTTAGCAGAGATGATTGGTCTGAGGTTATCTCTATGGGAGAGGCAGGGTTTTATATTAGGTGGGTGAGAACATCCAGGTCAGTGGATAACAAGACATGACCTTTCTCAGCCTCATTAGTGTGTCCCATGTTAGTGAAGCTGCTGTCTGTTAGTGAAGCTGCTCTCTGCCTCTTATCTATCCCTGGCTTGGCCCCAGAGCATAACCACAGCATGAAATCATGATGAGACTGAGAGTCAAGTTTTAGACCTGGGTTTAGCCTGCCTGCCTGAGTAAAGGGAGACAGGATACTATCATATTGGTCACATCATGGAAACCAACATGGCTGTTATACTTGGATTAAGGTTGTAAAATTCCCACATTTCCTGCGTATTCCCTCAATCCCTCCTGATTCCAGGAATCTTCCGACCGGGATTTCTGGAAAGCCTGGTAATTTCGGGACGGTTCCTGTAGTGTTCCAACCCCAGGTTAGATATAGTGATCAGCAACACTGCAACAATAATCCATATGGGAAGTTGTTTTTTCCAGAAAGGTAAATAAACAAATAGGGTTAAATTGGGTATGGAGAATCCCAGGGTTAGTGTCAGGTCCAGGGTATGGAGAATCCCAGGGTTAGTGTCAGGTCCAGGGTATGGAGAATCCCAGGGTTAGTGTCAGGTCCAGGGTATGGATGGAGAACACTAGACTGGAGCCTTCCCAGGGCTCTCATGTTGTTTACACAAGGGCTGTGTCCCAAAGGACACCATATTCCCTATTGGTCCTGATCGAAAGTAGTGCACTACATAGGGAATAGGGTGCTATTAGTGACGTAGTTAAAGTATCTAAATACAGTTCAGACAAACAAGGTTTTTAAAAACAGCAGCTCAGCCGTTCATTCCCCTGTGATACTGTAGTTGGAAGGCTGAGGGAGGGAAGCTCCTGCATAATTTACATATAAATGATGCCTCTCCTCTCCTTCCCCCTCTGGGGTCCCTCTGTGTGAGAGGAGGAATATTCTTTCAACAACTTACGTTGGTTAAAATATATGGAGGATGGTACTGTTTGTCTCACAAAACACTATAGTCCCTAGGGAAAGGATAACAACTTGCAGCTATCAATATTAAGATTTTAACATTTCGCACTAAAATATAATTCTGCTTCATCACCATACTATTTTAGATTTCCATGATTTCCCAGCTTCTCAGAGCATGCCTGTTTCTCAAATGGCACCCTATTCCATTTTTAGTGCACTACTTTTGACCAGAGCCCTTTGGGAATAGGGTGTCATTTGGGACTTGTCTTACAACTGACCCAGTTTCTAGCAGCTCCTTTAAATGTGAATCTCTTCAACTCAGAAGAGTTCAAGTTTAGTCAGAGAGAGAGAGGGGAGAAACTATCCACATTAAGGCCTGTCAGCTTGGAGCTTAAAGTATGTTCTGCCTTGGCAGGAGCTAGTATTAAGGGCTATAAGCTTGAAGGTTCTGCCAGCCTGAGTAGGAGATAGAACATTTACTTGTTTAGCCACAGCGGGGCTGGCCAGGGCAGGGAGCCATTGGTCCAGTGTCCTGGTCAGTCAGTAATTGGTAAGGTGTGACTGTTGGGATTTTGAGAGTTCTGGCCCTGCTGGCACCTTTTTAGCACAGAAGTCCAGATTCACAATTAGAGTAAAGAATAGGTTTTAAGAAGAATAAACGTAACAGTGATAGAAATAATATTATAAACATGTCTATGTGAGGTAGCTACTTCTTAGTGTAGGCCTCTGGGATGTAACTCAGGTCTAGTGACTTAGACACAGTCATGCTATGCAGAATAAAGGAGGAGAGGAGAGATAAGGAGATGAGAGGAAAGGACAGAACAGGGGGAGGGACTGTATAACAGACTGTAAAAAAGACCAATTGTCAACAGGTCTCTGCTTGCTAACAGAATCAAGACACGTCAGGTTTATTATCCAGGCCCACTTTTACTGTTATTCTTTTGCATGGTAAGTCTACAGTACAGAAGCTGGACTTTTCCTTTTAACAATTCACTAAATGTATATGTATCCCCTGATTGGTCCCTGTGCGTCAACTGTCAGAGAGGCTTCTCGGTAGTTGTCTGTGCCAACCACTGATGTTAGACATCATATCCTCTGGATGCATCCTAAATGACGCCCTATTCCCAATATAGTGCCCTACTTTTGACCAGGACCTGCATAGGGCTCAGGTCAAAGGGAGTGTACTATAAAGGGAATAGGGTGCCATTTGCGACGTAGACTATGTCTTCTGATAGTCTGCCTCTGTTCACTGGGTCAACACATCCTTTATAGAACTCTGTTAAGCCCTCAGAGAGGAGCCCGGACCAGAGCACCAGCAGCAACATACTGTAACTCAGACAGAAATATTTAACACATTGTTGTACCCTCTTCTCATCAGCAGAGCTTCTGTATTAAATACATACGCAGTGAGTAGGATGTGAGGGTTTATCTCTCTTTGTCTCCCCCCTCTGACTCTCTCCCTCTGTCTCACTCCCCCCCTTTCTTTCCCTGTCCCCCCAGAGTCGACAGTGTTCATCCCATCTGCAGTCTACCCTATAGAGGAGGACATTGGGGAGCTGCTGATCCCAGTACGCAGGAGTGGTGACATCACACAGGAACTCATGGTCATCTGCTACACACAGCAAGGTACAGTCCACACACACACACACACACACACACACACACACACACACACACACACACACACACACACACACACACACACACACACACACACACACACACACACACACACACACACACACACACACACACACACACACACACACACACACACACATACCACAGCTTCAGGTAATGTCCCTGCTAGAATCCTCTCTCCTCTCCATCTCTCCCTCTCTTCTCATCCATCTCCCCTTTCCTCTCTCCTACAGCCACAGCTACAGGGACCATCCCCACTACAGTCCTGTCCTACTCTGATTACATATCCAGACCTGAGGAACACAACAGTGTCCTGCGCTTTGATAAGGGCGAGACGGAGAAGTCCTGTCGTGTGGTGATCATAGATGACTCTCTGTATGAAGAGGAGGAGAGCTTCAACGTTACCCTCAGTATGCCCATGGGAGGCCGTCTGGGACAGGAGTACCACACTGCCAGGGTCACCATCATACCTGACCTGGATGATGGTAAGATGACCCTTCGCTTTTCAACTTTGACCTTTCAAATGCTCGCCTGGAGGACAGGATAACAGTTACCAGCTGAGGAAAGTGTTAATATCACTCTTGACTAGGTATGCGTCCCAAATGGAACCCTATCCCCTACGTAGGGAGCTACTTTTGACCAGGTTAGTTCACTTTATAGGGAATAAGGTGCCATTTGGGACATTTATTACAATGGATATGTGTTTTTTCACAACGTGAGAGTGAGAAAAAAAGATTTCTCCTGTCCTGTCACCTCTGGAAGATAATGTTAAGACAACAATCTTAGCGGACTTTTAAACGTTGCTTATAAGCAAAGCAGACAGTTGAGATGGTGTGTAAAAAGGTACATTTACACATTAATATTATTCCTGAAAAGTCTAGAACAGATAGATCAGGGGAAAAGGTACACAAACACACCTATACACGAAGAGTGGAAAAGAAGAACCCTCCTCAGGCAAAGTGAATTCATGACTTTACCAATAGAAGCAGGTTCCCATCTGTTGGATGTGGTTTTATTTATGTATTGGTTAGATGAAGAGTAAACCCTAAACTTTGAATGAACTTATGAAAGAAAAAACAATTGGTATGATAAATGACGTATTGTTGCAATGCTGACTGATACAGGGAAGCATGAGGTATACAGATGATGTAGTACCAACTGAATGAAACCAATAGAGGAATAGTGGCTTGTATGTGCATGTGTGCAATGTGTTTTGGTCCAAAGTAGTTCACTATGTAAGGAGTAGGGTGACATTTACCCTGTGTGTCTCCTCTTGCTGAAGGGAAGCCCTTATTGCAAGGCTCATATCCACATCTGACAGTCTCCTGTACCTCCTATCTAACAAACAGCCTTTGTTCAACAGCACCTCTTGACCATTGCTTTCTTGCATATCCACCTGACTAGTTCCCTATCTATCTTCTCCCTATAGACCCTGGCTGTGTGTGTGTGTGTGTGTGTGTGTGTGTGTGTGTGTGTGTGTGTGTGTGTGTGTGTGTGTGTGTGTGTGTGTGTGTGTGTGTGTGTGTGTGTGTGTGTGTGTGTGTGTGTGTGTGTGTGTGTGTGTGTGTGTGTGTGTGTGTGTGTGTGTGTGTGTGTGTGGTTGTGTATCCTTGACATCTAAAGGAAGCACTGTGAAGGGGTGACAGGCAGGGGACAGTGGATTTGAAAATCCCTTGGTATAATCGCTGAATCTTCCATTTCAAACTTTCTGGCTGCACACACACGCACCATCAAAACGTCAGTTTGAAACAGAGCTAATTGGGTCGATGTAACTCTCCACAGCATTCCAGAACCTCGCTGCTGGAGTTTGAGTCAGAACAGTATTGGAGGAGGCCTGTAGACGGAAAGAAAACCTTGTCTATGCACATCATTAAGATACATTAAACATGGTTAGATCTACACCAGTTGAGAATCTCAAATGACACCCCTTTCCCGAAATTGTGCACTACTTTTGCTTATGTCCCAAAAGGCACCCTGTTCCCTATATAGTACACTTAATTTGCTCAGAACCCTATGTGCCCTGGTCAAAAGTAGTGCACTATGTAGGGAATAGGGTGCCATTTTAGACACAGCCCTGGTTTGACCTACTCTACTATCTCAGACTGAGTGAGGATTCACCAGATGTTCTCTCACAGGGTGGACCATCTAGACAGGACGACTCCCCTCTTACCAAACATATCTCTCTAACAGTCCCTCTCATAAATCTGCCTTGGACAGGAAAGTAAATGATAGTTGAGCTCCACTCCCTAGTCAAGACAAGAACCATGACGTTCTGGAGGATATCAATCAAATGCGGTACATAGACTCTATGACATATTCGTCATTGTTTGAGAGCATGGTTTTGTGTTATCTCTTATTTTAAACAACCTGTTTTTTTTAGAATAGAAACACATGTATTTATTTTCAGTCTTAGATCTCCAATTCAAGTATCCCGAATACTTTGGGGCATGTATTTATGCATTCCCTGTTTAATGTCCAAATAGTTTCTCAGCCACTGAGTCTCAGACCGTAGTGACGTTCTTGGTCACATATTCTCTGTGTGTTGACTGACACTGGCAGGAAATTATGTCACATATTTCAACCTGTGGGATAGAGAGCTTAGTGAATGATAAGTGTTCCGACTGCGTTACTCAGATTGAGTTACAGGTTCTCTTGTAGCCTCCTTCGGAACAGAGGCAGGCACACTACTTCAAGAGCGTGTGTGTGTGTGTGTGTGTGTGTGTGCGTGCGTGCGTGCGTGCGTGCGAGAGAGACCTGGCCGCCACAGGAGGAAGGGGTTACATGCTTGAGATGGCTCTCTGCTGTACAGTAGCTCCTTCCCCCTACTGTTCCTTGTTGTCAGAGTAGCTGTTGGGATGCTAAACTAAAGTTTTAACGGTTTAATAGTCTGTAGCCCTGTATACCAGCCCTATAATAGTCTGTACTCCTGTATAACAGCCCTGTATAACAGCCTTATAATAGTCTGTAGCCCTGTATACCAGCCCTATAATAGTCTGTACTCCTGTATAACAGCCCTATAATAGTATGTAGCCCTGTATAACAGACCTATAATAGTCTGTACTCCTGTATAACAGCCCTGTATAACAGCCTTATAATAGTCTGTAGCCCTGTATAACAGACCTATAATAGTCTGTACCCCTGTATAACAGCCCTGTATAACAGGCCTATAATAGTCTGTACCCCTGTATAACAGCCTTTTAATAGTCTGTAGCCCTGTATAACAGACCTATAATAGTCTGTACCCCTTTATAACAGACCTATAATAGTCTGTACCGCTGTATAACAGCCCTATACTAGTCTGTTCCCCTGTACAACACCCCGATAATAGTCTATTCCCCTGTATAACAGCCCTGTGTAACAGTCCTATAATGGTTTGTACCCCTGTGTAACAGCCCTATAATAATCTGTACACCTGTATAACAGCCCTATAATAGTCTCTAACCCTGTATAACAGCCTTGTATAACAGCCCTATAATAGTCTCTACCCCTGTATAACAGCCCTATAATAGTCTGTACCCCTGTGTAACAGCCCTATAATAGTCTGTACCCCTAAATAACAGCCCTATAATGGTCTGTACCCCTGTATAACAGCTTCGTATAACCACCCTATAATAGTCTGTACCCCTGTATAACAGCCTTGTTTAACAGCCCTATAATAGTCTGTACACCTGTATAACAGCCCTATAATGGTCTGTACCCCTGTACAACAGCCCTATAATAGTCTGTACCCCTGTATAACAGCCTTGTTTAACAGCCCTATAATGGTCTGTACCCCTGTATAACAACCCTATAATGGTCTGTACCCCTGTATAACAGCCCGATAATAGTCTGTACCCCTGTATAACAGCCCTATAATAGTCTGTACCCCTGTACAACAGCCTTGTATAACAGCCCTATAATAGTCTTTACCCCTGTATAACAGCCCTATAATGGTCTGTACCTCTGTATAACAGCCCTATAATAGTCTGTACCCCTGTATAACAGCCCTATAATAGTTTGTAGCCCTGTATAGCAGCCTTGTATAACAGCCCTATAATAGTCTTTACCCTCTGTATAACAGCCCTATAATAGTCTGTACCCCTGTATAACAGCCCTATAATAGTATGTAGCTCTGTATAACAGCCCTATAATAGTTTGTAGCCCTGTATAACAGCTTTGTATAACTGCCCTATTATAATCTGTAACCCTATATAACAGCCCTATAATAGTCTATAGCCCTGTATAACAGCTTTGTATAACTGCCCTATTATAGTCTGTAACCCTATATAACAGCCCTGTACTAGTCTGTACCCCTGTATAACAGCTTTGTATAACTGCCCTATTATAGTCTGTAACCCTATATAACAGCCCTATAATAGTCCGTAGCCCTGTATAACAGCCCTATAATAGTCTACACCTGAATAACACCCCTATAATAGTCTGTAGCCCTGTATAACAGCCTTGTATAACTGCCCTATAATTGTCTGTACCCCTGTGTAACACCCATATAATAGTCTGTACCGCTGTATAACAGCCCTATAATTGTCTGTACCCCTGTAAAACACCCATATAATAGTCTGTACCCCTGTATAAAAGCCCTATATTAGTCTGTAGCCCTGTGTAACAGCCCTATAATGGTTTGTACCCCTATATAGCAGCCATATAATAGTCTCTACCCCTCTATAACAGCCCTATGATAGTCTGTAGCCCTGTTTAACAGCCCTATAATAGTCTGTACCCCTGTATAAGAACCCTTTATAACACCCCTGTAATAGTCTGTACCCCTGTATAACAGCCCTATAATAGGCTGTACTCCTGTGTAACAGCCCTATAATAGTCTGTAACCCTGTATAAGAACCCTTTATAACAGCCCTATAATAGTCTGTACTCCTGATTAACATCCCTGTGTAACAGGCCTATAATAGTCTGGGCTATCGCCGCCCCAAGGCAGAGCTGGAGGCAGCGAAAGCAGAGAGGCGCCAGTATGAGGAGCTAGCACGGCAGAGCGGCTGGAAACCCGAGAGGCAGCCCCAAAGATTTCTTGGGGGAGGGCACACGGGGAGTGTAGCTGGGTCAAGTAGGAGACTTGAGCCAGCTCCCCTTGCTTACCGTGAGGAACCAAGGATGGAACCAGAGCCAGTCGGGGTGGAGTTGGAGGTGAGCAGGGCGAGTGAAGTAGAGACTGTGAAGGATCTAATGGGGAAATTGGAGGAGAGAGTTATGAGGGAGGTGCTGTGTTGGTGCTTGAGGCACGACATCCGCCCGACGGAGCGAGTCGGGGACTTGATGTCACCTGAGTTAGCTCTCCATACTCGTCCTGAGGTGCGTGCTAGCCGTCTAGTGACGGCTGACTGTGCCAGTACCACGCACCAGGCATCCTGTGCACCTCACTAGCCCTGCACGTCCTGCGCCAGCTCAACGCACCAGCTCTCCTGTGGCAGTCCCTCGCACTCGCCCAGTGGTGCGTGTTCCCAGTCCAGTACCACCAGTGCCAACACCACGCACCGGACTTCCAGTGCGTCTCTAGAGCCCTGTTCCTCCTCCACGCACCCGCTTTGAGGTGCGTGTCCTTAGCCCAGTACCACCAGTTCCGGTACCACGCACCAGGCCTACTGTGCGCCTCAGCCGGCCAGAGTCTCCCGTCTGCCCAGCGCCTGCACTGTCCGTCTACCCAGCACCGTCTGAGTCTGCCGTCTGCCCAACGCCGTCTGCGCTGTCCGTATGCCCAGCGCTATCTGAGCTGCCTGCCCGCCCGTCTGTCCCGAGCCGTCAGAGCCGCCCGTCTGTCCCGAGCTGTCCGTCAGTCAGGAGCCACCAGAGCCGCCCGCCAGTCAGGAGCCGCCAGAGCCACCCACCAGTCAGGAGCCGCCAGAGCCACCCGCCAGTCAGGAGCCGCCAGAGCCACCCGCCAGTCAGGAGCCGCCAGAGCCGCCCGCCAGTCAGGAGCCGCCAGAGCCGCCCGCCAGTCAGGAGCCGCCAGAGCCGCCCGCCAGTCAGGAGCTGCCCGCCAGTCATGAGCTGCCATCCAGTCATGAGCTGCCCTCCAGTCATGAGCTGCCTGTCAGTCATGAGCTGCCCCTCAGTCCGGAGCTGCCCCTCAGTCCGGAGCTGCCCCTCAGTCCGGAGCTGCCCCTCAGTCCGGAGCTGCCCCTCAGTCCGGAGCTGCTCCTCAGTCCGGAGCTGCCCCTCCGTCCACTCGCTGCAAGGGTCGCCGTTCCAGAGGCGCCACCAAAGCGGGTATTGACTATGGTGGAGTGGGGTCCATGTCCCGCACCCGAGCCGCCGCCGCAAGAAGGCCCACCCGGACCCACCCCTTCTGTGTCAGGTTTTGCGGCCGGAGTCCGCACCTTTGGGGGGGTACTGTCACGCCCTGGCCTTAGTTATCTTTGTTTTCTTTATTATTTTTAGTTAGGTCAGGGTGTGAAATGGGGGATGTTTGTGTGTTTTTGTCTAGTCTAGGGTGTTTGTATTGTCTAGGGGGTTTTGTAGAGTTCATGGGGTTGTGTTCAGTGTAGGTGTTTATGTAAGTCTATGGTTGCCTGGATTGGTACTCAATTAGAGACAGCTGTCTATCGTTGTCTCTGATTGAGAGCCATATTTAGGCAGCCATAGGCATTAGGTAGGTTGTGGGTAATTGTCTATGTCTTGACGTTAGTTGCTTGTGTCTAACATCCCTATAATAGTCTGTAGCCCTGTATAACAGCCCTATAATAGTCTGTACCCCTGTATAACAGCCCAATAATAGTCTGTAGCCCTGTATAACAGCCCTATAATAGTCTGTAGCCCTGTATAACAGCCCTATAATAGTCTGTACCCTTGTATTACAGCTTTGTATTACACCACTATAATAGGCTGTACCCCTGTATAACAGCCCTATTATAGTCTGTACCCCTATATAACAGCCCTATTATAGTCTGTAGCCCTGTATAACAGCCCTATAATAGTCTGTAGCCCTGTATAACAGCCCTATAATAGTCTGTAGCCTTGTATTACAGCTTTGTATTACACCACTATAATAGGCTGTACCCCTGTATAACAGCCCTATTATAGTCTGTACCCCTGTATAACAGCCCTATTATAGTCTGTAGCCCTCTATAACAGCCCTATAAAAGTCTGTAGCCCTGTATAACAGCCCTATAATAGTCTGTAGCCCTGTATAACAGCCCCTTAATAGTCTGTACCCCTTTATAACTGCCATGGAATGTAGCTCACCTCTAATCCTTTTCAGAATGTCATAGTTTCACAGTGAAACAGGGTTCTATTCAGCAGGAAGTGTTGATGTTGTGGGGGGAGAGTTTCTAGACAATACACAGTCAGTATGAACCTAAGATTCTCACACACACTCTAACACATATAATGATCTGGGGTGCATTCCGAATCACACCTTATTCCCTCCTGTAGGTACGACCTGACAGGAAATCAATCTACAGTACTGCTCTTCTCCTTCAACAGACAGGCCTTTCTACCTCTCCTCCTTAGTTTATCTAACAGAGCTCAGTCCATTCCATTATCACCTCCTCCTTTATCTATAGGCTGACATCAGCCCTGTCTCTCCAGAACTATCTCTCCATCCTTCCATCTCATCGTATCCTGGCACCTTAAACCCCCTCAGCACTTGATCCGGGATGCTCTGGGGAGGTGCCTCACTGTTTTACCTCGTGCCCTTTTTGTGTTGATCATGTTACAGCTCCTGACGTCACTAGTGAGGGGGTTAGGCAGCTTGTCAGACAGTATCTTCAGGCTATGGTTTCCTCTCTGACTCTTTGTCTTAATCTGATTCTTGACGCCATGCAGACAGAATCAGGATTCCATTCTAAGATAACAATAAGAAGTAGGTATTTCCCCCTTTCCTACCTACCCCTTCTGTGTGTGTGTCATTCTATACATGACCCCGTATGAACCACTCCACCCGGCCAACTGATATGCAGGAGGGAGAGGATCCTGGTTGTCAGTCAGACGCCTTGTTGAGGCCCCAGGCCACAGCTCTGAGAACACGATGATGTCGAATGTCAGGACTGGGGACGTATTAAGGCATGTCAACTGTTGTTTTGGTTGTAAATTAACTTGAACAATGACAGTGTTCTATACCAAGACACAGAACATGCCTAAACTTAAGTTCATGCCAAGAGGAACTTTAGTTCTATACATTTGGAATGATCTGTTTAAAAAAAAAAAAAACATTCTAGAACAAATTTCTGATCCAGTCTGTTGTGTGACTGTAATAAACTCACACTGTGGTTTTCGTACCAGCATTGCCAGCACACTGCCTGTCAGTCACAAAGTATGGAAATACAGATTAAAGCCGGGCTCTCTGTCAAACTGGGACCAAAGGGCGAGGTAGTATGTATAGCCTGGCAACGATTGTCAGTACAGTTAGCTAAACCTCATACAGGTGTGGTACCAGGCAGGTAGTGTGCTGGCAATGCTGGTACGAAAACCACAGTGTCAGTTTAATACAGTCACACTACAGACTGGATCAGAAATTTGTTTTCAACTCTTAATTATCGGCTATGAAAAGCCAACTGACATTTATTCCTGATTATTATTTGACCATGCTTGTCATTTATGAACATTTTGAACATCTTGGCCATGTTCTGTTATAATCTCCACCCGGCACAGCCAGAAGAGGACTGGCCACCCCTCATATCCTGGTTCCTCTCTAGGTTTCTTCCTAGGTTTTGGCCTTTCTAGGGAGTTTGTCCTAGCCACCGTGCTTCTACACCTGCATTGCTTGCTGTTTGGGGTTTTAGGCTGGGTTTCTGTACAGCACTTCGAGATATTATCTGATGTACGAAGGGCTATATAAAATAAACTTGATTGATTGATTGAGGTAGTGTGAGTTATCCGGTGTTTATCAGTGCCATGCCACCTAGGATGCAGAGAAAATGTGGACGATTCAGTGGGTACACAGTGACAGGTAAGAAATGCCTTTGGCCTGTAACCACCTTAAACTTTTGACCCTTCAACCCAGTTCCTCTGAGAACACTTCACGTCCACTGAAAACCCAGTTAGCTAATCTCATCTCAGGGCTTATAGGAAATCTGTCTCCCCTGTTTACCTTCCTACCGGCCTCTCAAACATCCTTGACCCGCTATCTAAACATTAATACACAGTTAACTCACAATGAAAAGAATAGCTGTCAAATCAGAGTTAAGAAATAAATCAATCATTGATATTACTGACTGTTGTTCTCCCAGACCATGGGTACATTCCAAATGATACCCTGTTCCCTATGGAGCCTGATCAAAAGTAGTGTACTATACATTACCAGGGATTATAAGCATGTAATCCTGCTTCCTTTCCTCCACACATGACACACATACTCAGGCAGTACAGGCAGAGCGTGGAATCAGCCTTTCTCCCCTGTGTTTTGTACTGTAGAAGTGGTGGTCTTTTGGCATGGTACGTGCATGCATGTGTAGCACCTGTCCCTGCCAGTGAGGGTCCTTTGTCCTGCTGTGCCTCTCCAGGGTGGGCTGACCCGGTCCCATTAAAGAGTCAGGGGCCTTAGGAGGTAACTGTTCCCCCCCCTGCCTGAATTTCACTCCCAGCCCTTCCACTTCCAAAGAGAAGAGGATGTACATTAGAGCTGGATATTCAGGAGATGCAGCCAGTGTCTCTTCTAACCAAACACAACCAGAGATACAACCCAACTAAAAATGTATTATAGGTACCGTGTGTAGACTGTATATGATCTCAATCATTAAAGGGCAACTCAGGTACTTGAAGTCGGCTGCTTTTCACTTTTTATTGCCAGGAATATGATCGCTCATGGAGTACACACACCTGGTTTGTTTCCCAGGTTTAAAACGCTGATCTGAAACAGAACAAAATTTCACTCAGGCCCCCAAGGACCGGAGCTGCCTTTCCCTGCCTGATAATCATTATTTACTAGAATCATGTGTTTAACAGACGGGTGGCAGGTTTTATTGGAATACAGAAATGATACTCTGACCTACTGTAGAGCTTGCTGAACATGCAGTCTAGCCCTGTAGGTGTAATTGTAACACTACAGTTAACACTATAGTTAACACTACGCTACCTCTTCCTAAAATGCTGCAGCACATCTGTTGCTATCAGTGTGACCTGGAATCCAGGTGAGTCCAGATGGGTCCAGGGAGGTAATAACAGGGTGTAGGGTCAACCCACTACTCTGTTCTCCTCTCATCCTAGTCCAGGACCCAGACCAGACCCGTCCCATGTCCCACTCTCATCAGAACCATAATCATACCTTACAGATCTTAGAGTGTTTTTGGAGATTTACAGACCAGTAACAGCACTGCATAAATACAAGACTGTAATTCTGCTCTACAAGCATTCTCATGTTTTACTATCCCACGCCATACCAAACCCCTCCCCGGTTGCACCATACCACACCCCTCCCCGGTTGCTCCATACCACACCTCTCCCCGGTGGCTCCATACCACACCACTCCCCGGTGGCTCCATACCACACCTCTCCCCGGTTGCTCCATACCACACCACTCCCCGGTGGCTCCATACCACACCACTCCCCGGTTGCTCCATACCACACCTCTCCCCGGTGGCTCCATACCACACCACTCCCCGGTGGCTCCATACCACACCCCTCCCCGGTAGCTCCATATCACACCTCTCCCCGGTGGCTCCATACCACACCACTCCCCTGTGGCTCCATACCACACCACTCCCCGGTGGCTCCATACCACACCACTCCCCGGTGGCTCCATACCACACCACTCCCCGGTGGCTCCATACAACATCCCTCCCTTGTGGCTCCATACCACACCACTCCCCGGTGGCTCCATACCACACCACTCCCCGGTGGCTCCATACCACACCACCTCCCGGTGGCTCCATACAACACCCCTCCCCGGTGGCTCCATACCACACCCCTCCCTTGTGGCTCCATACCACACCCCTCCCCTGTGGCTCCATACCACACCCCTCCCCGGTGGAGATGGTGTTTGTCTGCTGTACAAACCAACCTTATCTGATTACTACAGCTGCAAGTCTGGGACTCTGCGCACACACTCACACACACAGATCTGATAACCGCAGTAGCGTGGAGAACGAGCTGAGACAGTCTAAAGCCTGTCCTGTTTGATTTGTCTGTAGGGAAAGACACTGGCAGCTGCATAAACCCTGACACCGCACACTCTTTGTCTAGGTTTGATCTCGACTCACACACGCACGTTGTAGCATCCCAAATGGAACCCTATTCCCTATATGGTGCACTTCTTCTGACCAGAGCCCGTCAAAAGTAGTGCACTATATAAGGGAGAGGGTGCCATTTGTGACACATCCTTTGTCTAGGTTTGTTCTCGACCTAGATAAAGGAGGACAGGTGTATTTGTCCTGTGTGTGCACCCTGTAAGCCTATTACCAATTCAAAGCACTTTCATACCTGACAACAATGCCTTTAACTACCAATCCTCAGGCTTTGTCTACAGCAACAGTTTTCTTTCTGCTTGTCTAACTGGCTAATACAATGAGTTGATGATATCCAATCCTTGAAAGTGTTATGGTATTCTTTGAGTCCAAGATAATTACATAAGGTGTAAGAAGATAAATAATTTACATCTCTTTACACCTGTCTGCTAAACAGATATCAATCAGCCTGTCGGATAAACATAGATATCAGCCTGTCTGATAAACAGATATCAGCCTGTCGGATAAACATAGCTATCAGCCTGTCTGATAAACAGATATCAGCCTGTCGGATAAACATAGATATCAGCCTGTCTGATAAACATAGATATCAGCCTGTCTGATAAACATAGATATCAGCCTGTCTGATAAACATAGATATCAGCCTGTCTGATAAACATAGATATCAGCCTGTCGGATAAACAGATATCAGCCTGTCTGATAAACATAGATATCAGCCTGTCTGATGAACATAGATATCAGCCTGTCGGATAAACATAGCTATCAGCCTGTCTGATAAACATAGATATCATCCTGTCTGATAAACATAGATTTCAGCCTGTCTGATAAACATAGATATCAGCCTGTCTGATAAACATAGATATCAGCCTGTCTGATAAACATAGATATCAGCCTGTCTGATAAACATATATCAGCCTGTCTGATAAACATAGATATCAGGCATTTTGCTTCACACAGTATGCAGTCACAGAAATCTCTCTTATTTCACATGCTTTGAAAAGCTCTTCATGTATCATTTCCTCTTGCAGTGTTTATTTATATTAAGTCAATGCATCAGATAAAATGAGTGCTTTAGCTACTACAGTACGACTACAGTACTGCTACAGTATTGTTTTATCAGATGGACAGGTTAGTTCTATGCAGAGCTATTTTTCAGCCAGTATCAGCCTCTTCTGCTCTCTCTGCTCTCCTCCTCTCCTATCTTCCTATTTATCTGTGTCACTTTGAGATGAGAAACCCAGCTAACTAACAGCCTAGAGGTGTGATCATCATCGTCATGGAAACAGGGTATATGCCTGTGGCGATATCACTACCATTGAATTCATTCATGTATTCACCATGGCTGTGGCTGAAATGGCGTCCTGTGTAGGGCACTTCTTTGGCCTCATGGGCTCTATTAAAAAATAGTGTGCTATATAGGAAATATGGTTCCATTTGGAACAGAATCTAGCAGCTTCATTAAATAGTACCCGCACAACACCAGTCTCAACGTCAACAGTGAAGAGGTGACTCGGGAATGCTGGCCTTCTAGGCAGAGTTGCAAAGAAAAAGCCATATCTCAGACTGGCCAATAAAAATAAAATATTAAGATGAGCAAAAGAACACAGACACTGGACAGAGAAACTATGCCTAGAAGGCCAGGATCCCTGAGTCGCCTCTTCACCGACAAAGTTGAGACTGGTGTTTTGCGGGTCCTATTTAATGAAGCTGCCAGTTGAGGACTTGTGAGGCGTCTGTTTCTCAAACTAGACACTCTATTGTACTTGTCCTCTTGCTCAGTTGTGCACCGGGGCCTTCCACTCCTCTTTCTATTTTGGTTAGGGCCAGTTTGCTCTGTTCTGTGAAGGGAGTAGCACACAGCGTTGTACCAGATCTTCAGTTTCTTGGCAATTTCTCGCATGGAATAGCCTTCATTTCTCAGAACAAGAATAGACTGACGAATTTCAGAAGAATGTTCTTTGTTTCTGGCCATTTTGAGCCTGTAATCGAACCCACAAATGCTGATGCTCCAGATACTCAACTTGTCTAAAGAAGGCCAGTTTTATTGCTTCTTTAATCAGAACAGCAGTTTTCAGCTGTGCTAGCTTCATTTTAAAAGGGGTTTCTAATGATCAATTAACCTTTTAAAATGATAAACTTGGATTAGCTAACACAACGTGCCATTGGAACACAGGAGTGATGGTTGCTGATAATGGGCATCTGTAGGCCTATGTAGATATTCCATTAAATATCTGCCGTTTCCAGCTACAATAGTCATTTACATTAACAATGTCTACACTGTATTTCTTATCAATTTGATGTTATTTTAATGGACAAAAAAAAACAAGGACATTTCTAAGTGACCCCAAACTTTTTAACGGTAGTGTATACCTCCAGTTCCTCTGTGATGGACCAGGCTTCTGCTGTTCAGTAGTCTGGAGAGAAGGGTTGGTTTGATCCATTTTCACACACACAAAAAATGAGTAAAGCCCTCATTGATATAATTCAGAGCCAACAACTGCCACTCCAATTTTACCTCAAAGTTGTTTATTTTCCCAGAACATACAGTAAATGAGCCCAGGGTCCTGCTCTTACTGTGAGGGCCGTTACGCTCAATCAACACCCTCCCTGTGTTTCTGGTTGTTTGAGTCAGCTGTGATGTTAGTTGACAGAAACTTCCCAAGAGACAGCCCAGTTCACAGCACGCAAAGTACAGAGAGGGAAAGAGGAACAAAGAGAGTGAGAAGAAGAGGGTGAGAGAGAGTCAGAGGAACAGAACAGTGTGGGGGAGATTGACTGTAGCGGAATCTGGGCTCAGGAAAGTACTAATTGCAGACAGGCAGGCCTGGAATCCTCCAACTCCTCTGCGTACGCACACACACGCACACACAAACACTCTTCTACCACAGTCGACTACACTGCACCGGCTCCTCTCAACCAGACACAGAAATAGAGCGATGCCTTCAGGCTTCTAGTCTTTACATTTATATTCTGTAATAACATCCCCTCAAATGTACCATACTGTAATGCAGGGGCTATAAGTGCTGGAAATGACTAGTGTTGAGGTTAGTGCCGGCTAGTGGCTCAATGTGCAGTCATTTAGCTATGTCGTCAGAAGTAACTGTATTTGAAATGTGGGTTATTACAAATTCAACTCAAAAGTTACATCAGACGGTTTCCAGTTGTGAAACTGACTGGAACAAGATCCTGATGTACGACATCTTCCTGTGTTTCCTCTCCTCCACAGCTCCAGGATTCTACTTCGGCGACACAGACTACCGTGTGGATGAGAGTGATGGTTATGTGGAGGTCAAGGTGTATAGGACAGGCACTGACCTCTCTAAAACAGCCACGGTCACTGTACGCTCCAGGAAAACAGACCCTGTCTCTGCTGAAGGTAGAGACAATACAGTCATTAGATCATTTATTTTGGTACTGTCTATACGTAGCTCGTTTTTGGTCACAGGTCCAGGAATGGCTGAAGAATTGCAACATTTACCTAGATCTAATTTACCTACTGGGTGATTTGAAAAGTCATAGTCAATCAATCAATAATATAATCATTATTTTAGCAAAAATGTGTATGTTTAATTTACAATCTGTAGAAGCTATGAGAATAGAAATGTTCAGTACTTTTGTGAAGCATCACAGCACAGTTGAATAATATATAGCAAAGAGAAATCCAAAATGGATGGTGTTAAGAGATGGATGGGAGGGGTGGAATGGATCTGAAGGGTGGGACTAATAACAACAAGATAACCCATGTAACACATACAGGGTCTGTAAAATGTATATAGGTTCAGAAATGTTGTGAAATAGCACAGTTACAAATAGAAATTAAACTGGATGGACATCAGAAATAGAGGAAGGACTAAAAACAAACAAAATAGAACTATTGTAAAATAGATTGTGTCTGTGAAATGGGTATAGTATGTATAAACTGAAAGTAGAAGCCTAAGTGTTATTGTTTATTAGTTTACTCCAATTGGAGGAGGGGTGGTAGGGTTTGCGGGGGAAAATAAAGGTATATTCAAAAAAAAGTATGTATATGTACATGTATGAAGGTATGAATGTTTTAATGTATGATTGTATATGTATGAATGTTTATGTATACATACATACCCATATATATATGTGTGTGTGTGTGTGTGTGTGTGTGTGTGTGTGTGTGTATATGCATGTATGACAGTTGAAGTCGGAAGTTTACATACACTTAGGTTGGAATCATTAAAACTCGTTTTTCAACCACTCCACAAATGTCTTGTTAACCAACTATAGTTTTGGCAAGTCGGTTAGGACATCTACTTTGAGTGGTTGAAAAACAAGTTTTAATGATTCCAACCTAAGTGTATGTAAACTTCCGAATTCAACTGTATATGGATATATATTTTTACCCCAAAAATATATGGGGGATTGGAAATGATGCAGACAATTACATTGATGGAAGCAACAATCTTACCGCAATATTAAAGCTGATCCACCCCTTAAAAAAGGCAACAACACAGCACACTGAATGTCTATGACAGTACACTGTCTGCTGAGGGTAGGTGCTCCAGTCCCTGTCTCTACAATACAACACACTGCTCTCACACAGGGTAATGCACTACAATACATTGTATTTGTGTTACAGCACACTGGCTTTACTGCTGTGTTTATAGAATCATATAGAGCTTAGGGAAGGTTAACCAGGTGGAACAATATGCTTTAGTCCTCAGGGTTAGTCTGTATGTCTGTCACTGTTGTTGTGGAAGTAGAGAGAACACCCAGAGTCCACCTCAGGGTTAGTCTGTATGTCTGTCACTGTTGTTGTGGAAGTAGAGAGAACACCCAGAGTCCACCTCAGGGTTAGTCTGTCTGACTGTCACTCTGGTGTTGTGGAAGTAGAGAGAACACCCAGAGTCCACCTCAGGGTTAGTCTGTCTGACTGTCACTCTGGTGTTGTGGAAGTAGAGAGAACACCCAGAGTCCACCTCAGGGTTAGTCTGTCTGACTGTCACTCTGTTGTTGTGGAAGTAGAGAGAACACCCAGAGTCCACCTCAGGGTTAGTCTGTCTGACTGTCACTCTGTTGTTGTGGAAGTAGAGAGAACACCCAGAGTCCACCTCAGGGTTAGTCTGTCTGACTGTCACTGTTGTTGTGGAAGTAGAGAGAACACCCAGAGTCCACCTCAGGGTTAGTCTGTCTGACTGTCACTCTGGTGTTGTGGAAGTAGAGAGAACACCCAGAGTCCACCTCAGGGTTAGTCTGTCTGACTGTCACTCTGTTGTTGTGGAAGTAGAGAGAACACCCAGAGTCCACCTCAGGGTTAGTCTGTCTGACTGTCACTCTGGTGTTGTGGAAGTAGAGAGAACACCCAGAGTCCACCTCAGGGTTAGTCTGTCTGACTGTCACTCTGTTGTTGTGGAAGTAGAGAGAACACCCAGAGCAACACAGGCTGGATGTGTTGGGATGTTATATGTCCTCTGAATGTGAACATTAGTGGAGAGGGGAAGTGCTCTGCTCAGCCACAGCTGCATCCTACATGGCACCCTATTCCTTTTGTAGTGCACCGCTATTGACCAGGACCCATAGCGGATAGGGTGCCATTTGGTACGCAACCCCAGTCTGGTAGCTGTTGGAAGGTACAGAAGAGGGTAGGCCTACAGGGTTGGCAGGGACAGGGTTGGGAGCAGTGTTGGTGATAAAGCTGGATTGAGTGAAGACAGAGGAATGTAGACTGAATCCCTCACACTCTGGTGTTTAAGTCTGGATAGAGAGACTATACTGTATATATAGCTCCTGAAAGTAAAACCTTCTCCCTGCCTGCAGCCTTCCTCATATCACCTGCCCCGAGCACTCATATCGCTCTCTCACTCCTCCCTCCCCTTACTCCTCTTTCACCTCCTCCCCTCCTCCCTCCCCCTTTCTCTCTCCCTCCCCACTCTCTCTCTCACTCCTCCTTCCCCTCACTCCTCTTTTACCTCCTCCCTCCCCCTTTCTCTCCCTACCCACTCTCTTTCTCACTCCTCCCTCCCCTCACTCCTCTTTCACCTCCTCCCCTCCTCCCTCCCCCTTTCTCTCTCCTTTCCCACTCTCTCTCTCACTCCTTAATTCTCTCTTCTCCTGCCCGCAGCAAAATATTGTTTCTATCCTATCTAATCTGTTGAGGTTAAGTGGTAATGCCGTCCCAAGCACATACACATACTGTAGCTTTATAATACAGTCCCAAGCGGAGGTACACACAAAGCTGGTTCAGAAACACATAGCTGGGTCTGTGGGTCAGACGTCCATAGCAGGGTTGGTCCTGAATGGCACCCTGTTCTCTATATAGGTCACTACTTTTGATCCGGGTCCAACAGTATATAGGGAATAGGGTGCCATTTGGGACGCACCCTAGGTCAGAGGTACAGGAAGCAGTCGGGGGTAAAGGCCATGCCATCAACACCCTGCCTCTTCATAGCGCTGAGTGGATGAAGAACATGTTTACACCCTCCCGGGGGCCTAGGGAGATATCAGATGTCTCACACTACTGCAGCCTTAATCCTGACACAGATTCCTAGTGCTCTCTCACTGCTATGTACTGTTGAGAGGAAGCAACATTTTATCAACATTTTGTGATATTTCCATTCATCTAACTAACCGCTACTGATTATACTCCTATGAATTATAGAGTCATAGGAGATCTAGGCCCATATGTATCAAGTGTCTCAGAGTAGGATTGCTGCTCTAGGATCAGTTTAGCCTTTTAGATCAAAATGAATAAGATTATTTAATGACAGGGAGGACCTGATCTGAAATCAGCACTCCTACTCTGAGACACTTGATACATACAGCCCCAGGTGTTAAAATATCATCAAATACTTTAATCCTCTCATCTCTCTCTTTTCTCGCTCCTCTAGCCGGTGTGGACTACGTAGGGATCAGTCGTAACCTGGACTTTGCCCCGGGGGTCAGCCAGCAGACGTTCAGGGTGACCATCCTGGATGACCTGGGTCAGCCGGTGCTGGAGGGGACCGAGACATTCGAGCTGGTCCTCCGCATGCCCATGAACGGCATCTTGGGAGAACCGGGGAAGGCCACCATCCTCATCCACGACTCCGTCTCTGACCGTGAGTGAATCGGGCTGATATTGGGCCCATGGGCTCTGGTCAAAATTAGTGCACTATGTAGGGAATAGGGTGCCATTTGGGACACAATCCTAGTCACAACGTATCTGACTGTGAGTGAACCTATCTGATTTGTTAGAATGCGTCTAATTATCAATGAGATCTAATATAGATTAAAACGAGCAATGGCATTTCATTCAGGAATTTAGAAAACATATCATACCTTGCTCTGACAAAACAGGGCATCTCTGAAACACATCAACACCAATAAAGATGATTGAACAACGCTGCCACCTAAAGCTTTGGTATCACGTTACTGTAAGTGTCCTTATCAAAGCATTTATAAAGCCTTTTTAAAGGCTTATAGTGCATTATAAGATCAGCTGTAGACAGTTATGAGCATTATGTCATGGTTATCATCAACACTGTTTCACGATGCACTTGATCTAACGTCGATGATTTCTTGATGTGATTGTCCTCTAACAGTGCCCAAGGTGCAGTTCCGTGATGCCATGTACATGGGGCATGAGAACTCCGGTCAGATCTCAGTCATGGTTTATCGTAGTGGAGACATCAGTTACAGGTCAACGGTCCGCTGTTATACCAGACAGGGCACCGCTCAGGTCATGATGGACTTCAACGAACGACCCAACACAGACGCTTCCATCATCACCTTCCTACCAGGTAACACTGAAATCTATTCTGTAAAAGACTGTATAAGACCAGGAAACACACTGACACAAGAAACACCTCATAGGCCAAAAGGGTATAGTTTCTCTGTGCATTTTGGAACCCTTCAAAATATTAGATTTTTCAACAACTGGTAACCACTTTTTGCTAATCTCTTTCGATCTCAATCTCTCTCTCTTTCTCCATCTCTCTATCCCTCCCCTCTCTCTCCAGGAGAGGTGGAGAAGCCATGTGTTCTGTCTCTGGTTGATGACACGGAGCATGAGGAGGAGGAGGAGCTGAGGCTGGTGTTGGGGTCGCCCCGCAGTGAGTCTCCGTTCGGAGCGTCCATCGGGAAACAGAACGAGACTCTGGTCAAGATCATGGACGACGCAGACAGTAAGACTGACTGACTCATAGATGGAATCATTTCATCTGTAGACAATAAAATAAGTTGCACACTCTATAATAGTCCCAGATACATATTGCATTACTTTTTTAATTTTCTCAAATTCATGATCTGCTAGTCTGCAACCTGTTAACTTGTTTTGGTGTGTGTCTTCAGCTCATTCTACTCTGTTAGTCTGTTACCTTGTTTAGTTCATATCACGTCACACTGCTCCATGTCTGACTCTGTGACTCTCATCCATGTTATCCCCAGAGGCCATCATCAAGTTTGGGGAGACTAAGTTCAGTGTGAGTGAGCCTAGCGGGGCAGGCCAGGTGTCCATGGTGAAGATCCCAGTGCTGAGGGTAGGAGACACCTCCAAGGTCTCTGTGGTCCGCGTCCACACCAAGGACGGATCAGCCACCTCCGGAGAGGACTACCATCCTGTATCTGAAGGTGAGAAATATTACAACACCTCACACATCAACCTCTCACGTCAATAAGGCCATGTGTTTTTCCTGATAATGTGATCTGATTAGGAAAATGTCCTGACCCTAATATAAGGTAACTCGGTCAGTATCTGCAGTGTATAGATGTTTCCTGTTTAACCTAGAGCCGTGCTGTTGTTGTTTACCCCAGATATTGAGTTCAAGGAGGGTGACACAGAGCACTACATCGAGGTGGAGATCTTGTATGATGGAGTCAGAGAGATGAGAGAAGCCTTCACGGTCCACCTGAAACCTGATGAGAACATGGTGGCTGAGACGCAGGTGAGGACTGGAACAACAACATCACATAGACTCAGCAATATGACGTTGACACAAGTAGCAGGATGAACGGAGAATATCGCAGATAAGCGCGATGCAGTCACGCAGAGTATTTGCGCATGTGCTCGGGTACACTTCACTTACCTTCAACGTGAAAGCCGAGGGACAAGAACAAGAGAGAAGTTTAGTTGTTGCGTTAGTCGCCCCTGATATTGCTGTTTACGTCGTACATCACTACCTTTAACAACACTTTTCTTTTTGATCTGTTTATGTTCTGTCCGTCCCCAGATGAGTAAGGCCATTATCTACATAGAGGAGACCAACAGCATGGCGGACGTCACCTTCCCCTCCGTCCCCCAGGTGTTCTCCCTACTGCAGTATGACGACACCTCCAGAGCCAGACACACCCCCCCAGTGGCAGGCTACCCCGTTGTCTGTGTCACGGTACGGAGAATGGTTTATCACAGCTTTTAACCTCCCAGTCCAGGGGTTCGTCCCATATGGCACCCTATTCTCTGTTTTATGCACTACTTTTGACCAGAGTCCCACCAGGGAAATGCACTATGTAGGGAATAGGATGCCATTTAGGACATAGGCCAGGGCATCATTGTATTCACTGTCTGCTCTTAATTTGCTTAAAAAACTAAGTCGTTTCTTTGGCTTAGGAATATGTCAATTAGGATTCAATTAGGATTTAATTTGATATTGAAGCACAGATGAGTTATGTTAATGAACAATGCAAATGTCCCTATATATTACAGTATATTTTGCCTCATTGCCAAACACTGTCTCCACTCTCTCCTCCCTCTCTTAGGCTTGTAACCCTAAGTACCCTGACTACGACAAGACTGGCTCCATCTGCATCAGCGAGCACATTAATGACACGCTGACACGCTATCGATGGTTGGTCAGTGCTCCAACCAGCCTGGACGGGGTCACCAGCTCCATGAGAGAGGTGGACTTTGACACCTTCTTCTCCTCCTCCAAGATCATCACCTTGGACTCTGTCTATTTCCAGGTAGAGAACACATTATCAGTGAACTGAGTGGGAATTTGGACTGACTCAGACAACGAGTTGAACCTCTGACAAGACATGAAGTGAATGATTTAGTTCATGATGGGATTGAGTTGACTGTATTGATGTGATCCAGTTGGCTGTATTGATGTGATTGAGTTGACTGTATTGATGTGATTGAGTTGACTGTATTGATGTGATTGAGTTGACTGTATTGATGTGATTGAGTTGACTGTATTGATGTGATTGAGTTGACTGTATTGATGTGATCCAGTTGGCTGTATTGATGTGATTGAGTTGACTGTATTGATGTGATCCAGTTGGCTGTATTGATGTGATTGAGTTGACTGTATTGATGCGATTGAGTTGACTGTATTGATGTGATTGAGTTGACTGTATTGATGTGAATGAGTTGACTGTATTTATGTGATTGAGTTGGCTGTATTGATGTGATTGAGTTGACTGTATTGATGTGATTGAGTTGACTGTATTGATGTGATCCAGTTGGCTGTATTGATGTGATTGAGTTGACTGTATTGATGTGATTGAGTTGCCTGTATTGATGTGATTGAGTTGCCTGTATTGATGTGATTGAGTTGACTGTATTGATGTGATTGAGTTGGCTGTATTGATGTGATTGAATTGACTGTATTGATGTGATTGAGTTGCCTGTATTGATGTGATTGAGTTGACTGTATTGATGTGAATGAGTTGCCTGTATTGATGTGATCCAGTTGGCTGTATTGATGTGAATGAATTGACTGTATTGATGTGATTGAGTTGCCTGTATTGATGTGATTGAGTTGACTGTATTGATGTGATTGAGTTGACTGTATTGATGTGATCCAGTTGGCTGTATTGATGTGATTGAGTTGGCTGTATTGATGTGATTGAATTGACTGTATTGATGTGATTGAGTTGCCTGTATTGATGTGATTGAGTTGACTGTATTGATGTGATTGAGTTGCCTGTATTGTTGTGATTGAGTTGACTGTATTGATGTGATTGAGTTGCCTGTATTGATGTGATTGAGTTGACTGTATTGATGTGAATGAGTTGCCTGTATTGATGTGATCCAGTTGGCTGTATTGATGTGAATGAATTGACTGTATTGATGTGAATGAGTTGGCTGTATTGATGTGATTGAGTTGACTGTATTGATGTGATTGAGTTGACTGTATTGATGTGAATGAGTTGACTGTATTGATGTGAATGAGTTGACTGTATTGATGTGAATGAGTTGACTGTATTGATGTGAATGAGTTGACTGTATTTATGTGATTGAGTTGACTGTATTGATGTGATTGAGTTGACTGTATTGATGTGATCTAGTTGACTGTATTGATGTGATTGAGTTGACTGTATTGATGTGATTGAGTTGACTGTATTGATGTGATTGAGTTGACTGTATTGATGTGATCTAGTTGACTGTATTGATGTGATTGAGTTGACTGTATTGATGTGATTGAATTGACTGTATTGATGTGATCCAGTTGGCTGTATTGATGTGATCTAGTTGGCTGTATTGATGTGATTGAATTGACTGTATTGATGTGATCCAGTTGGCTGTATTGATGTGAGATGTGTGTCCCTCCAGGCTGGTTCTAGGGTGCAGTGTGCAGCCCGTGCTGTGAACTCTAACGGAGATGAGGGCCTGGAACTCAGCAGCTTCATAGTCTCCATCAGTATAGAGGATGGAATGTGCCAGCCTCGTGTGGTGGGTACAGTGGGCGCTGAGCCCTTCTCTGCCAAGCTACGCTACACTGGAGCAGAGGACCCAGACCACCCCAACCTCATCAAGATCACTGTCACCATGCCACACATAGACGGTGAAGAACACAGAAAAACTTCTATCTTCTTTCTCTTTCTCTCTCGCTCTCTATTTTTCACACATTCTCTCTCTGTCTTTCTCTCTCCCTCTCTATTCCTCTCTCCTGCCCCCGCATTTCTCTCTCCTAACCCCTTGTCTCCCCTCTCTCCTCTCCCAGGCATGCTCCCTGTGGTCTCCACCCGTCCTATGTCTAACTTTGAGCTGACGTTGAGTCCTGATGGTACTCGTGTGGGGAACCACCGCTGTTCTAACCTGCTGGACTACACCGAGGTCAAGACCCGCCACGGCTTCATAACCAACGCCACCAAGAACCCAGAGGTGATCGGGGAGACCTCTCCCTACCAGTACAGTGCCCCCCTGAGGGGATCCAGCGTACTGCGCTTCTACAAGAATCTCAACCTAGAGGCCTGTCTATGGGACTTCACTAGTTACTATGACATGTCTGAGCTACTGTCAGACTGTGGAGGGACCATCGGTACAGACGGACAGGTGAGAGCAGTGTGTTTGTGTGTGTGTGTGTGTGTGTGGGGGGGGGGGCACTATCAGAAAAGACAGACAGACAGGTGGGCTGCCCCACACCACAATCCCACCAGACCCCTGACCAAATGGAAAAGAAGTATGGGAAGAGGTGTTATGATGATTTCTCGGGAAGAGGTGTTATGATGATTTCTTGGCCAGAGGTGTTATGGTGATTTCTTGGGAAGAGGTGTTATGATGATTTCTTGGGAAGAGGTGTTATGATGATTTCTTGGGAAGAGGTGTTATGATGATTTCTCGGGAAGAGGTGTTATGATGATTTCTTGGCCAGAGGTGTTATGGTGATTTCTTGGGAAGAGGTGTTATGATGATTTCTTGGGAAGAGGTGTTATGATGATTTCTTGGGAAGAGGTGTTATGGTTATTTCTCGGGAAGAGGTGTTATGGTTATTTCTCGGGAAGAGGTGTTATGATGATTTCTTGGCCAGAGGTGTTATGGTGATTTCTTGGAAGAGATGTTATGGTGATTTCTTGGGAAGAGATGTTATGGTGATTTCTTGGGAAGAGATGTTATGGTGATTTCTTGGGAAGAGATGTTATGGTGATTTCTTGGGAAGAGGTGTTATGATGATTTCTTGGGAAGAGATGTTATGGTGATTTCTCGGGAAGAGGTGTTATGGTGATTTCTTGGGAAGAGGTGTTATGGTGATTTCTTGGGAAGAGGTGTAATGGTGATTTCTTGGGAAGAGGTGTTATGGTGATTTCTTGGGAAGAGGTGTTATGGTGATTTCTTGGGAAGAGGTGTTATGGTGATTTCTTGGGAAGAGGTGTTATGGTGATTTCTTGGGAAGAGGTGTTATGATGATTTCTTGGGAAGAGGTGTTATGGTGATTTCTTGGGAAGAGGTGTTATGGTGATTTCTTGGGAAGAGGTGTTATGGTGATTTCTTGGGAAGAGGTGTTATGATGATTTCTTGGGAAGAGGTGTTATGGTGATTTCTTGGGAAGAGGTGTTATGGTGATTTCTTGGGAAGAGGTGTTATGGTGATTTCTTGGGAAGAGGTGTTATGGTGATTTCTTGGGAAGAGGTGTTATGGTGATTTCTTGGGAAGAGGTGTAATGATGATTTCTTGGCCAGAGGTGTTATGATGATTTCTTGGGAAGAGAAATATACTTGCTCAGTATTTGTCCTTCAGTTCTTTCCTATAACAGTTATTGTAATTTTCCTTTTCACAGACACAATCCTTTACAGCCACTTATCTGTTAGCTACCTCTTGAGATGCCCCTCTCAGACAATGTTCTTCTAAACTCCATGTTAACCTCACCACTAATAACTAACCTAACACAGTGCTTTATGGATTCCCACAACTCCTCATGTGGCCTGCTACTTATCTTGTCAAAATGTCGTCTCCGACATTCACGGCATTAAAACCTTCTGCTCTTTTCTGTACTGTGCTCTTTAAACAGCTGCTGCTGCTGTGTTGAGGGAGGGACTGCTCTTACAGGTCTTAAAGTCTCCCTTAAACTCCCACCCTACTTCCCTCCCTCCCTAACCCTCCCTGAGTGGAGATCGTAAACCCTGGTCACATGCTTCAGTGCTCCTGTCATGTAGATTTCCCTTGGAAACCTCCAGTCACTTCAGTGTAGTTAAATCCCAGTCAGTCTATCAGTTCACTAGCACTTAATTAAGCGGGCTGCGGTCATAAAGAGATGCCTGCAGAGAGAAAGAGAGAGAGATGCCTGCAGAGAGAGAGAGAGAGAGAGATGCCTGCAGAGAGAGAGAGATGCCTGCAGAGAGAGAGAGAGATGCCTGCAGAGAGAGAGCGAGAGATGCATGCAGAGAGAGAGAGAGAGATGCCTGCAGAGAGAGAGAGAGAGATGCCTGCAGAGAGAGAGAGAGATGCCTGCAGAGAGAGAGAGAGATGCCTGCAGAGAGAGAGAGAGAGATGCCTGCAGAGAGAGAGAGAGATCCCTGCAGAAAGAAGAGATGACAGCAGAGAGAAGAGATACCTGCAGAGAGAGAGAGCAAAGGGCATGGTATGGTTAAAGTCTCCTCACGCTACAGATCCCCCTGCTGTAGATCATCAACTAGAAGCACCCTAGCTGTGTGTGGTGTGTGTGTGTGTGTGGGGGGGGGGGGGGGGGGAGATAAATCAACAGTGCATGTAGAATTTAGAGGCTAACTACTTATCCAATTTAATGTTATGCATATTGTTTGGTTGAAAAGACACCAACTCCATGGAATATCACAAAATTCTATGTAAAGTAAAATTCCATTTCGCAAGATAAATGAGACTGTAAATGGAAGAAGATGTGGATGAGTTATGATACATAGAAGGTATAAGATAATGATATTTTATGGAGGCAGTCATCATCATTCTCTTCTAAAGTAAACTTCCTCCTCACTTTATGACTTTCCTTCTGGCAGGTTCTAATCCAGCGTTAGCCCCTTTGTTTACCCTGAAACTGAAAGAAGTTCATATTCTGACAAGACAGAGCTTTGTGGGAGAGGTTGGAGTTGATTACCACTTAATAATCCTGAATGTCAGGGTCTGCCTTAGTACCATGTACCAACACTGGTTTACCTTTGTCAATGTCCCTCCTATCTGCAGGTTTGATGTACTGTTTCTAGTCGCTGGCAGCCATGTGATAACAGACTGTTTTAAGTATCACTGTGTTGTTTTAAGTAAGATCCATAACTAACAAAGAGAATGAGACCCCGACAGGTACTATAGACATGTCTCTATTCACCCAGAAACCCTATACCCCTACTGCAGCGTCTGCCTGTGCACCTGTGTGACATCCATATGAGCTGTCCTTCAGGTGAGTTGTACTGTAAGCTTCAATCAGTGTGGCCAGGCGGAACAAACATGAAGACTCAACAACAGCTCTAGTCTAGAGGAACATTATTTGTGCCACTGTGTTCTCTCTGACATGATTGGTCCTTAAGGGGCCGACCGACTGACTCGGAAGCTGGGGGGGCTGAGTAGAGAGGTTGCGGGCTACAGGGAGACTGAGTCACACCGAGTTTGGGGCCCCAGGCTGGCCTCTCACCGTGCTGGGACTGACTCTGTCTCTCTGTGTCTGTGTGTCATGGTGAGAGGCTTTGTCCCCAGCTTATCAGACCGCAGGAATCCATTAGGTCTCAGCAGGCAGTGTCAGGGTCATACAGCAAATCATCTGCCTCAGCTCTCTCTGGGTTCTACCAGTTCTCTTAACTCCAACTCTCTCTGGGTTCTACCAGTTCTCTTAACTCCAACTCTCTCTCCTCTTTCCTTCTCTCTCTCTCTCTCTCTCGCTTTTCTCCTCTTCATTCTTTTTCTCTCTCTTTTCTCCTCTTCATTCTCTCTCTCTCTCTCTCTCGCTTTTCTCCTCTTCATTCTCTCTCTCTCTCTCTTTTCTCCTCTTCATTCTCTCTCTCTCTCACTTTTCTCCTCTTCATTCTCTCTCTCTCTTTTCTCCTCTTCATTCTCTCTCTCTCTCTCGCTTTTCTCCTCTTCATTCTCTCTCTCTCTCTCTCTCTCTCGCTTTTCTCCTCTTCATTCATTCTCTCTCTCTCTCTCTCTCTCTCTCTCTCTCTCTCTCTCTCTCTCTCTCTCAATTCAATTCAATTCAATTCAATTGACTTTATTGACATGGCAAGTTCATTATTACTTACATTGTCAAAGTATACATATCGAAAAATAAAAATCTAATATATATGTATATATATACAAAATATATATATATTTATATATAAATACCAACAGCAATAATAATAGTAGTAGTGGACATGGGATTACCATTAATAACAGCTACAACAACAATATTAATCAGAACAACAATACATTAAAGCAATGGTAGTAGACCAGTGTCAACATGACTTGAGAAGACACATGACCTGGTTTGAAAGACAAAACAAAACTAAGCTAAATGGGAAATATTATCAACATTACTTTGCACTTTTCACTGGCTGTCCCTCAGGTTGTGGCAGGAGGACACATATTTGGCTGCCAAAACTGCACGTTTTGGCTTTTCACCCAATAAATATTTGATTTTTTCTTCATCTTTTATAGTTTCAAATTCTTTGTATTGAATTATAATTTTGGGAAAGAAATATGCTCTTAGGTCTGAGTATTTGTCACAGTGTAGTAGGAAATGCACCTCTGTCTCTACCTCTCCCCTGGAGCAGAGTGAGCACAGCCTGTCCTCTCTGGGCAGCCAGGTTTGTCTGTGACGACCGGTCTCTATAGCCAGACTGTGCTCACTGAGTCTGTACCTAGTCAATGTTTTCCTCAGTTTTCTATCAGTCACAGTGGTCAGATAGTCTGCCACCATGTACTGTCTGTTTAGAGCCAAATAGCATTGAAGTTTACTTTGATTTTTTTGTGGTGTCTTTCCAATAGGTGATATATTTTTCTTTTTGTTTTGTGATGATTTGGTTGGGCCAGATTTTCTGAGGGCTGTCCCGAGGCTCTATGGGGTTGGTGAACTGAGCCTCAGAACTAGCTGGCTGAGGGGACTCTTCTCTGGTTTCATCTCTTGACATTGTAGAGCTGTGTGATGGAATGCTTTAGTGTCACTTGTTTTTAGATGGTTGTAAAATTTGATGTCTCTTTTTTCTATTCGAATGAGGAGGGGGTATTGGCCCAATTCTGCCCTACATGCGTTATTTGGAGTTTTTCTTTGTACTTGCAATACAGTCTTGCAAAACTCTGCATGCAATATTTCAATTGGATGTTTGTCCCATTTGGTAAATTCATTATTAGAGAGTGGACCCCATACTTCACTGCCATATAGAGCAATTGGTTCTATAACGGATTGAAAAATTTTGAGCCAGATTCTAATTGGAATTTCAATTTTGATGTTCCTTTTAATGGCATAGAATGCTCTTCTTGCTTTGTCTCTCAGCTCATTCACAGCCATGTGAAAGCTACCTGTGTTGCTGATATTTAGTCCTAGATATGTGTAGTTTTTGGTGTGTTCTAATAGAACTGTGTCCAAATAGAATTTATATTTGTCATCCTTATTTCCGGACCTTTTTTGGAATATCATTATATTTGGTTTTTTTAGGTTAACGGTCAGAGCCCAGGTCTGACAGAACCTGTGAAGACGATCTAGGTGCTGCTGTAACCCCTCTTTAGTGGGAGACAGCAGCACCAGGTCATCTGTGTACAGCAGACACTTGATTTCAGTGTTGTGTAGGGTGATACCAGGTGCTGCCGATTCTTCTAATGTTTTTGCCAATTCATTTATGTAGATGTTAAATAATGTTGGACTTATTGGGCAGCCCTGTTTCACTCCACGCCCCTGAGAGAAGAAGTCTGTTTGCTTGTTGCCAATTTTAACCGCACATTCGTTTTTAATGTACATTGATTTAATAAAATCATATGTTTTCCCTCCAATACCACTTTCTATTAGTTTATAAAAAAGACCTTCGTGCCAAATTGAATCAAATGCTTTCTTGAAATCTACAAAACACGAGTAGATTTTGCCTTTGTTTTGGTTTACTTGTTTATCAATTAGAGTGTGGAGGGTGTAAATGTGGTCTGTTGTACCATAATTTTTTAGAAATCCAATCTGGCTTCTGCTCAGGACGTTGTGTTCGTCAAGGAAATGATGTAGTCTGCTATTTACAATACTGCAGAGAATTTTCCCCAAGTTGCTGTTAACGCAAATACCTCTGTAATTATTTAGGTCAAATTTGTCTCCAGTTTTATAGATTGGTGTGATCAATCCCTGGTTCCAAATATCGGGGAAAATACCTGCAGTGAGGATAATGTTGAAGAGTTTGAGTATAGCCAATTTGAATTTGTGGTCTGTATATTTGATCATTTCATTTAAAATACCATCAGCACCACAGGCCTTTTTGGGTTGGAGATTGCATAGTTTTTCCAATAATTCTTCTTCTGTAATTGGGGTATCCACAGGATTCTGATAGTCTTTGACTGCTAATTCAAGGATTTGTAATTTTTCTTGTATATATTTTTGTTCTGGGCTCTTTGTTATATTGCTGTAGAGGTTTGCAAAGTGATTTCTCCACATATCCCCATTTTGGATAGCCAATTCCTCATGATGAGGTTTGTTTAATTTATTCCAATTCTCCCAGAAGTGGTTTGATTCTATGGATTCCTCAATTCCATCCAGCTGATTTCTAATGTGCTGTTCCTTTTTTGTTCTTAGAGTGCGTTTGTATTGCTTCAGTGTTTCCCCATATTGAAGGCGTATATTTTTGTTGTCTGGTTCTCTGTGTTTTTGATTAGATATATTTCTCAATGACTTTCTTAGATTTTTGCAATCATTATCAAACCATTTTTCATTATCTGTTATTTTTGGTTTGCTCTTATGCTTCTTTAGATTAGCCAAGGAGGCTAATTTGTCAAATATAAAGTTTATGTTCCTAACGGCCAAATTTACACCTTTATTGCTGAAGGAGAATGTTAAGGCTAAAAAGTTGTCCAGGAGAGATTGTATTTTTTGGCTACTAATTGCTTTTTGGTAGATGTCTGTACTGTTTGCACTCCATCTATAGGCTTGTTTAGTACCATGTAATTTATTGGGCCGTGATGCTTCATGGTTGGGTTCTGCTCTTCTCAGAAACACTGTGATTTTACTGTGGTCTGAGAGAGGTGTTAGTGGGCTGACTGTGAAGGCTCTGAGAGACTCTGGGTTTAGGTCGGTGAGGAAGTAGTCTACAGTGCTGCTGCCAAGGGATGAGCTTTATGTGTACCTACCAAAAGAGTCTCCTCTCAGCCTGCCATTGACTATGTACAGACCCAGTGTTCGACAGAGCCTCAGGAGCTGTACTCCGTTTTTGTTTTTTACTTTGTCATAGTTGTTTCTGTGGGGGCATGTGGGGAGGGAAAGGTTATTGCTTCCAGGTAGGTGTTTATCCCCATGACTGTTAATAGTGTCTTGTTCTTCTGCTGTTCTAGCATTCAGGTCTCCACAGACCAGTACGTTGCCTTGGGCCTGAATGTGACTGATCTCCCCCTCTAGAATGGAGAAGCTCTCTTCATTGAAGTAGGGTGACTCTGAGGGGGGAATGTATATGGCACAGAGGAAGACATTTTTATTTGTCAAGATAGCCTCCTTGTTGATTTTAACCAGATAAAGAATTCTCCTGTTTTGATCAATTCGATTGAATTAATTAGTTCAGATTTATACCATATTAGCATTCCCCCTGAGTCTCTGCCCTGTTTGATTCCTTTTAATTTAGTGGATAGTAGGATTATATCCCTATAACCTAGTGGACAGCCAGTGGAAACATCACCTCTGCACCATGTTTCCTGTAGTACTACAATATCAACATCATCAATTTCTTTCAGGAAGTCTGAGTTTCTGCTCTTTAGCCCAAAAGCAGAGGACTTCAATCCTTGTAAATTCCAACATGCAACGTAAAAAGACTTCATAACTTTTTTTCTTTTCTTTTCTTTACCTTTCAAAATGAGACAAACACTCACAATCCAAGAAGAACCATTAAAACAGGACTTTTCAATTAAAGTAAACTCTTATTTTGCAAATGTGATTTGTTTATCATTTAAGATAGAATTTGTGTCATGCCACTTGGGTGGATGTAGTGTGAGAATGGTGGAGTTCTTGTGCTCATCTTACCATGACCCTCGGCCCATCACATGTGAGCATAGTAGACTCAGCATTTGTTTAATGTCACTCATTTGGTTGGTGGGGGCTGGGCCAGTTGCTCCTCTCACAGCCTGTGCGTAGCTCTGCCTGCTGGGCTGTGGCTCCTTCAGGTGTGGGTCTGCGGTGTGGAGAAGGGGGGGTGGGGAGTCTCGTCTGGGTGGCTCTGAAGCTGGGCTGGGGTGGTGTGTGCTGCGCTGGCTGTGGTGGGCATTGAGGTTGGTGGTGCTGTGGTCGTGGCTGGGAGGTCCAGGGTGCTGGTCCGGGATGTTGTCTCTGTGATCTCGGCGGGGTGGAGATTGCTCCGCTGTTCCTGGGTGGACAGGTCGGGCTGCGGTTTAAAGCGACGTCCTTGAGAGTCTTGGCAAGGATGGGGACTGTCTCCCTGTACAGGTGAACATGGTCATAGAGACAGTCCAGATCGAGGGTGGGATGGTGGGCCAGGTGTACATTGGGTCGCAGGGCACAGTCCCGGGATAGGCTGGCGTTTATTCTTTGGATTGTGGCAGGGTGGAAGTCCGTCCTCTGTATAAGGGTTGACACTATGATTCTTGAGTTGGAGAAGATTGCGGAGGCCTTCTCAATCACTCCCCGTAGTGAAGTTGCCACCCTCTCCTGCTGAGCACGCAGGTCGTTGCTTCCGGTATGTATGATTATGTGGCTTGGCGACCCGAGATGGGCCTTATCAAGCAGCTCCATGGCACTTTGCGTTGTTGGGCACCACACCTTTCTCGTTTTGTGTCTATGGAAAAGTTTCTTCTCCTGAACATACTTCCCATTTGAGTCCATTAACAGGACGATGTCAGCCAGTGTTTCTTCTGGACTGGGGGGGGGGGGGGGGGGGGGGGGGGCAGAGGGGGGGCTGGTGGATGTTGGAGCTGGGGTGTGGCTGGTCTGTGTCGGTGCCACTGTCAGTGGGAGGCTGTTCTGTGGGTTGGGGAGGAGGGATGCAGCAGCCAGGGCTGGAGAAGCCTGGCTGGTTGAGGTGGGCTCCTCTGCTGTGTGAGGGCAGGTCATAGGGTGGTGATCTATCTGCTCCTGCAGCCTGTCCTCTGTTCTCTTTCTCTCCTGCAGCTCCTCTCTTAGTGTGGTCAGCTCCTTATTGCTGCTCTGCCTGTCTTTTTGGAGCTCTCTCACCTCCTTTGTTAGATCAGCCAGCTCTCTCTTGAGTCCGTCTCTCTCTTGCTGAACCTCTTTCAGCTGTGTTGCAAGGCTGCTGTCCTGCTCTGTCCTCACCTTGGTTAGGAGCTCCTCTAAGGTGTGGTTGTCTGGTTGCTGTTTGGTCACGCTCTCCCTGAGCAGGACCACCTCCCCCTCCAGTTTGGTGAACTCATCCCTCATGGCAGCCATGGTGGTGAGGAGGGCCTGAGCCTGCTCTGCACTGAGGGGGTCGCTCTCCTCCTGGAGCGTGTCCTCCACTATGGTGGGAAGAGAGGTGCTGGATGTGCCTTTTTGGGTGGGGAGGGAAGGGCGGAGGGTGGTGCTGGTGGAGTTTGTCTTGTGGGAGGGCATGTCACTGGTGGTGTTCTTCTCTCTCTCCCGCTCTCGTTAATGGTCTGAAAGTCTGTTTCAAACAGCCTGATGTTACCTTGCACCATGACAGTCCCAGTCTTGTAGAGGTTGATTGTTATCATGGTGCTGTCAGGGTCGTCTGTATCTTTGATTTTCAGCTTCCACCCATTACAGATTCCCTCTTTCTTTATGGATGGGTAGTGAGAGCAGACTGCTGAGCGCCATGCATTTGGCTGATCAGTGAGGAAGATGAGATTACTCACGTCACTGTTTTTGTAGAGGTCTGCAAAAAGGGTTTCTGGCCTCTCCTCTAGTAGTTTCTGTTTAAAAGCTTTCCTCATTGTGTCATTTTTGGCCTTTTTTGGGTAGAGAATGGATTCTGCGCTGAGGGGGAGTGGGGACATGGTGTCTATGCGCTCTGCTACTACCGCTGCTGCTGCGCTGTTCTGCTGCCCCGTTGCCATGGCAACCGATTTGTTCGTCTGCTGTTCGCGCTACTTTAGTTCAAAAACCAGCGAAACGAGTGAAAAATCCTCACACAAAAAACTGAAGATATGTTTGCAGTTAGTCCGTGCTCCTTTTTGGTTTACTCACTCAGTTTGGTCGTTTGATGTAGTTGTATTAACTGCCCTTGCTAGGTTTGTTCTAGCTCGTTTCTTCTGGCTAGCTTGTTAGTCTGCTGTCTAGGTCTTTGTTGTGTAGCGAGCTAGCTAGATTCAAAACTTCTTAACTTGAGGCGCAAAGTCACTTTTTTTTCTATTCTGAATGAATAGAGTTGTTGTTCATCACTTCTTGTCGAATTCTTCTTCGATTAGAGTGTTTATCTCATTCTAAAAACCAAAAAAATCAAATATATCAGGAGCTCATGTTGAGCATGACTCTATCGCTTTTCTCCTCTTCATTCTCTCTCTCACTTTTCTCCTCTTCATTCTCTCTCTCTCGCTTTTCTCCTCTTCATTCTCTCTCTCTCTCGCTTTTCTCCTCTTCATTCTCTCTCTCACTTTTCTCCTCTTCATTATCTCTCTCTCTCACTTTTCTCCTCTTCATTCTCTCTCTCTCTCGCGCTTTTCTCCTCTTCATTCTCTCTCTCTCTCACTTTTCTCCTTTTCATTCTCTCTCTCTCTCACTTTTCTCCTCTTCATTCTCTCTCTCTCTCACTTTTCTCCTCTTCATTCTCTCTCTCTCTCACTTTTCTCCTCTTCATTCTCTCTCTCTCACTTTTCTCCTCTCCATTCTCTCTCTCTCACTTTTCTCCTCTTCATTCTCTCTCTCACTTTTCTCCTCTTCATTCTCTCTCTCTCGCTCTCTCTCACTTTTCTCCTTTTCATTCTCTCTCTCTCACTTTTCTCCTCTTCATTCTCTCTCACTTTTCTCCTCTTCATTCTCTCTCACTTTTCTCCTCTTCATTCTCTCTCTCACTTTTCTCCTCTTCATTCTCTCTCTATCTCTCTCTCTCTTGCTTTTCTCCTCTTCATTCTCTCTCACTTTTCTCCTCTCCATTTTCTCTCTCTCACTTTTCTCCTCTTCATTCTCTCTCTCACTTTTCTCCTCTTCATTCTCTCTCTATCTCTCTCTCGCCTTTCTCCTCTTCATTCTCTCTCTCTCACTTTTCTCCTCTTCATTCTCTCTCTCACTTTTCTCCTCTTCATTCTCTCTCTCTCACTTTTCTCCTCTTCATTCTCTCTCTCTCTCTCACTTTTCTCCTTTTCATTCTCTCTCTCACTTTTCTCCTCTTCATTCTCTCTCTCTCTCTCACTTTTCTCCTCTTCATTCTCTCTCTCTCTCACTTTTCTCCTCTTCATTCTCTCTCTCACTTTTCTCCTCTTCATTCTCTCTCACTTTTCTCCTCTTCATTCTCTCTCACTTTTCTCCTCTTCATTCTCTCTCTATCTCTCTCTCTCTCGCTTTTCTCCTCTTCATTCTCTCTCTCACTTTTCTCCTCTTCATTCTCTCTCTCACTTTTCTCCTCTTCATTCTCTCTCTCTCACTTTTCTCCTCTTCATTCTCTCTCTCACTTTTCTCCTCTTCATTCTCTCTCTCGCTTTTCTCCTCTTCATTCTGTCTCTCTCTCACTTTTCTCCTCTTCATTCTCTCTCTCTTTTGCTCAGGGCATAGGCAAGTCCCATCATGAAGGGAGAGCTAGTGCAGACAGGTAACCCTCTCATGTCACTGGAGGGAGCAGATACCATTCAAATCTCTCTACAGTCGCTCTCTCTTTTTCTCTCTCTCTGGTTCTTTGTCTCGCTGTGGTTTAAGGGTTTCAAATACAATAGAACAAATCAACAGCCTGGATTGTTATGTCTTGATTGCATGATTCACTTCAGAATGGGATGGTTTTATTTTAATTGTTGACAAAGCAGTAATTGAATAACACAACCAAACATTCATCAGTTACAAATGGAATGGTTTGCTATTGTTGTCATATATCTGGATTAAACTCTGCTGAAAAGATACCATCTCTCTGAAATGTGGCCAGCGTAAATGTCAGAGTCAATGTAAACCCTCTTGAATCCATAAGAGCTCCAGTAGTACTAGTACAGCCCATACAGTACAGCACTGAGTATCTACACTGAGTGTACAAAACATTAGAGACAGCTTCCTAATATTGAGTTGCACCCCCTTTTGCCCTCAGAACAGCCTCAATTTGTCAGGACATGGACCACAAGGTGTCGAAAGGGATGCTGGCCCAGGTTTACTCCAATGCTTCTCACAGTTGTGTCAAGTTGGCTGGATATCCTTTGGGTGGTGGACCATTCTTGATACACACGGGAAACTGATGAGTGTGAAAAACCCAGCAGCATTGCAGTTCTTGACACAAACAATTGAACCTAGCACCTACTACCATACTCCGTTCAGACACTTAAATCTTTTGTCTTGCCCATTCACCCTCTGAATGGCACCCATACACAATCCAGCAGGTAGCCTAGTGGTTAGAGCTTTGGGCCAGTAACCGAAAGGTTGCTAGATTGAATCCCCGAGTTGACAAGGTTAAAATCTGTTGTTCTGCCCCTGAACAAGGCAGTTAACCCACTGTTCCTAGGCCCTCATTGTGAATAAGAATTTGTTCTTAACTGATTTGCCTAGTTAAATAAATGTTAAATAAAATAAAAAATGTCTCAAGTCTTAAAAATCCTTCTTTAGCCTGTCTCATCCCCTTCATTTACACTGATTGAAATGGATTTAACAAGTGACATAAACAATGGATCATAGCTTTCACCTGGATTCACCTGGTCAGTCTAAGTCATGGAAAGAGCAGGTGTTCTTAATGTTTTGTGCACTCAGTGTATGTGGTATGATGCTGTCTACTGGTAGTAATACTCACTGAAGCCCTACATAAGCCACCATAATGCTCTCTGTATGTCACCTGCTATCTTTATTGCATTCTTAATCACATGAATCTATAGAATATAGATGAGGACCAAGCCATAACCATATATCAAGTTATGAGTAGATACTGATCCCATGAGGTATTTGTTAAGTTATGAGTGGATACTGATCCCATGAGGTATTTGTTAAGTTATGAGTGGATACTGATCCCATGAGGTATTTGCTAAGTTATGAGTGGATACTGATCCCATGAGGTATTTGTTAAGTTATGAGTGGGTCTGAATACTGTTCCCATGAGGTATTTGTTAAGTTATGAGTGGGTCTGAATACTGTTCCCATGAGGTTTATGCAAGCTCCATACAGATAGGCAGCTTGTGAATGTTTAGTTAGGCCTAAAAATAAACCAGTACTATGGACCTTTTGTAAGCTCCCTGCTTGTTGGATGTTTTTAAATGCAATTTGCAGAGTTATATGTCATGTATGTACTCACTCTCTATCTCTCTATATTTCTCTATTTATTTCACTATCTTTCTCTCTCCCCCCTCTCTCTCTTTCTCTCTCTTTAGTTCTCCCTCTTTCTCCTGTCTCTCTGTATGAGTTAAACCTACTATTGCTAGTATTCTGTATTACTGTACAGTTGTTGTAAAGTGTAATGATGTTTAAATGCATGTTAAATACAGCTTGATTTGATGTATGTCTCTCTCTAGGTGTTGAACCTGGTCCAGTCCTATGTGACCCTCCGGGTGCCCCTCCACGTCTCCTATGTGTTCCACTCCCCGGTGGGGGCAGGGGGCTGGCAGCATTTTGACCTGCAGTCTGAGCTACGACTCACCTTCGTATACGACACTGCCATCTTGTGGCGGGACGGCATCGGCAGCCCTCCTGAGGCTGAGCTACAAGGCAAGTCTCACATCAAATTAAATATATTCAAAAGTCATTTCAGTCTTCACAGAATGAGGCAAAAACAAACAAATACAACACTGTCTGGTGTGCTTCGAGCATAGATTATATGGTTATGTTATTGCTTCTACAGCAATGAATGAGGATGTGTTAGTTTGGTGTGACAGTGAGACCGACGGGTTGCATTCTGCAGGTGCCCTTCACCGCACCTTCCTCAGTGGGTGGGCTATAATAGTAGGGATGTGTTAGTTCAGTGTGACAGGGAGACTGACCGGCTGTATTCTGTAGGAGCCCTGTACCCCACCAGTATGCGTATCAACGAACAGGGTCGTCTGGTGGTCAACTTCAGAACAGAGGCTCGATTCAGAGGACTGTTTGTCATATCACACTCTGGTATGTTCACATTATCTACTCTTTTCATACAGTACATCCACGGTCTTAAACAAGTAGCCCAGTATCAAGTGTCTGTAGCCCATGTATCAAGTGTCTCAGAGTAGGAGTGCTGATCTAGGATCACGTCCCCCCGTCCATGTAATCTTATTCATTTTGATGTGAAAGACTAAACTGATCCTAAGTCAGCACTTCTACTCTGACACGCTTGATACTCTACATATTCCTCTTTAGTTTTGTATTAGCCTTACCTGTGTCTGTATCCAGCTTCCTCTCTGTCGTCCATGGTGATGTGTGCGGACCACCCTGGGGTGACGTTTAATCTCAGCCTGGTGAGGAGCGAGCCCACCTACAACCAGCCCATGCAGCAGTGGACCTTCACATCAGACTTCGCTGTGAGGACAGCATCTTTTCTTCCATCTTTAATACTGGGTTATCAATATATTTCATATAATCTTTATTTTTTTATCTGCTAATTCTGTGTCTTTAGTGTAAAGACTTGGGAGTAACAAATCAAAAATCAAATCAAATAAATTTTTATTTGTCACATGCGCCGAATACAACAGGTGTAGACCTTATCGTGAAATGCTTACTTCCAAGCCCTTATGCCATTTACAGGATTTCCTTCTTAAGTCGTAGTGTGTTACCTGCACTGGTGTAACTGGTGTAAATAATTGTGTCTTATTCCCCTCTGTCTCCCAGGTGCGTGACTACTCAGGTACCTACACGGTGAAGCTGCTACCCTGTACCTCTCCTCCCAGTCTGGAGTATTCCCTGCCCCCTGTCTGTAACCCCAGAGAACCTGTCACCTTCGACCTGGACATACGCTTCCAGCAGGTCAGATCACCCTAGGATAACTACACACTTAGAAAAAAAGGTGCTATTTAGTACCCTAAAGGGTTCTTCGGTTGTCCCCATAGGAGAACCCTTTGTATAACCATTTTTGGTTGCAGGTAGAACCATTTTGGTTTCCATGTAGAACACTCTGTAGAAAGGGTTCTACATAGAACCCAGAAGGCTTCTACCTGGAATCAAAAAGGGTTTTCCTACGGGGACAGTCAAAGTACCCTTCTGGAACCCTTTTCTAAGAGTGTACATCAATATCGTATCATTAAAAGTGTCTGTGAGATGACAATCTTTGAGTGCACACAGAGATGTACTGTAATGGGAAACAGCTTGAGGGGTGTTGTCTGATGGTAACACTGTGATTGGTCTGTGTTCTCTGATGGTAACACTGAATGGTATGTGTTGTCCTATACTAAGATGGTAAAACGTTGTACTGTGTGTGTCCTATCCCAGGTGAGTGACCCGGTTGCGGCTGAGTTCAGTCTGAACACACAGATGTTGCTGCTGTCTAAGAGAACTTTGTGGCTGTCTGACGGATCCATGGGCTTCGGACAGGAGAGCGACACAGCCTTCTCACAGGGTACTGTAACGTTACAAACAAACACAGCCTTCTCACAGGGTACTGTATCGCTACGAACAAACACAGCCTTCTCACAGGGTACTGTATCGCTACGAACAAACACAGCCTTCTCACAGGGTACTGTAACGCTACAAACACAGCCTTCTCACAGGGTACTGTAACGTTACAAACAAACACAGCCTTCTCACAGGGTACTGTAACGCTACAAACAAACACAGCCTTCTCACAGGGTACTGTAACATTACAAACAGATACAGCCTCTCACAGGGTACTGTAACGCTACAAACAAACACAGCCTCTCACAGGGTACTGTAATGCTACAAACAAACACAGCCTTCTCACAGGGTACTGTAACGTTACAAACAAACACAGCCTTCTCACAGGGTACTGTAACGTTACAAACAAACACAGCCTTCTCACAGGGTACTGTAACGTTACAAACAAACACAGCCTTCTCACAGGGTACTGTAACATTACAAACAAACACAGCCTTCTCACAGGGTACTATAACATTACTGTAACGGGTGACGCTCTCCTCATCCTCGGAAGAGGTGAGGAGAGAAGGATCTTCAGACCAAAACGCAGGCTCAGGGAAATAAGCCATCTTTTATTTAACAACGCTGATGGCAAAACACGAAACGAAACAAACACTTTCCAAACTACAAAATAACAAAACGACGTTGACGAAACCTGAACATAAACTTACATAACTAAACATAAACTTACGTACAGGAAACAGACGACATCGATACGAAACGAAACAAACAAACGCTACAGTCCTATGTGGTACGAACATACATACAGACACAGGAGACAATCACCCACAAACAAACAGTGAGAATGCCCTACCTAAATATGACTCTTAATTAGAGGCAAACGCAAACCACCTGCCTCTAATCAAGAGCCATACCAGGCAAACCGAAACCAACATAGAAACAGATAACATAGAATGCCCACCCAACCTCACGTCCTGACCAACTAACACACAAAAACTAACATAAATAGGTCAGGAACGTGACAGTACCCCCCCCACAAGGTGCGGACTCCGGACGCACCAGCACAAAGTCTAGGGGAGGGTCTGGGTGGGCATCTAACCACGGTGGTGGCTCAGGCTCCGGGCGCGGTTCCCACCCCACCATAATCCATCCTAGCCTCCTCCCTCCAAGCATGTCCACCCTCTTTCTTCCCCCACAAAATCCTCTTAATAACACATCTAATAATGACAACACCGGGACAGAGAGATAAATCAAGACAGAGGGATAGATAAGAATATAGAAGTAGATAAAGATAGAGAGGGAGATCAGGATAGAGGGGCAACTCCGGACTGAAAGGCAGCTCCGGACAGAGAGACAGCTCTGGACTGATGGGCAGTTCTGGGTATCTAGCCTTTTCAGGCTGAAGGGCAGCTCATGGCTGACTGACGACTCTCGACGCTCATGGCTGGCTGACGGCTCTCGACGCTCATGGCAGGCTGACGGCTCTCGACGCTCATGGCAGGCTGACGGCTCTCGACGCTCATGGCAGGCTGACGGCTCTCGACGCTCATGGCAGGCTGACGGCTCTCGACGCTCATGGCAGGCTGACGGCTCTCGACGCTCATGGCGCTCTGACGGCTCTGGCTGCTCATGGCGCTCTGACGGCTCTGGCTGCTCATGGCGCTCTGACGGCTCTGGCTGCTCATGGCTCGCTGGCGGCTCTGGCTGCTCATGGCTCGCTGGCGGCTCTGGCTGCTCATGGCTCGCTGGCGGCTCTGGCAGATCCTGTCTGGTTGGCGGCTCTGGCAGATCCTGTCTGGTTGGCGGCTCTGGCAGATCCTGTCTGGTTGGCGGCTCTGGCAAATCCTGTCTGGTTGGCGGCTCTGGCAGATCCTGTCTGGTTGGCGGCTCTGGCAGATCCTGTCTGGTTGGCGGCTCTGGCAGATCCTGTCTGGTTGGCGGCTCTGGCAGATCCTGTCTGGCTGGCGGCTCTAGCGGCTCCTGTCTGGCTGACGGCTCTGTAGGCTCATGGCAGACGGGCGGCTTTGCAGGCTCATGGCAGACGGGCGGCTTTGCAGGCTCCTGGCAGACGGATGGCTCAGATGGCGCTGGGGAGACGGATGGCTCAGATGGCGCTGGGGAGACGGATGGCTCAGATGGCGCTGGGGAGACGGATGGCTCAGATGGCGCTGGGGAGACGGATGGCTCAGACCGGATATGGCGCACTGTAGACCTGGTGCGTGGTGCCGGAACTGGAGGCACCGTGCTAATGACAAGCACCTTCCTACTAGTGCGGGGAGCAGGGACAGGGCACACTGTATTCTCAAAGCCTACTCTATCCCTGATGCGTGGTACCGGCACTGGTGACGCCGGGCTGAGGACAAGCACATCAGGATTAGTAGGGGGAGAATATACAGTGTGTACAGGGCTCTGGAGACGCACTGGTAGCTTAGTGCGTGGGGCCGGAACTGGAGGCACCGGGCTAGATACACGCACTACAGGGAGAGTGCGTGGAGGAGGAACAGGGCTCAGGATACGCACTGGTAGCCTAGTGCGTAGTGTATACACTGTAGGTACTAGGCTGGGGCGGGGAGGTGGTGCCGGAAATACCGGACCGTGGAGGCGTACTGGCACTCTTGAGCATTGAACCTGCCCAACCTTACCTGGTTGAATGCTCCCGGTTGCCCGACCAGTGCGGGGAGGTGGAATAACCCGCACCGGCCTATGTAGGCGAACCGGGGAAACCATGCGTAAGGCAGGTGCCATGTATGCCGGCCCGAGGAGACGCACTGGAGACCAGACGCGTTGAGCCGGCCTCATGACACCTGGCTCAATACCCAATCTAGCCCTACCAGTGCGGGGAGGTGGAATAACCCGCACTGGGCTATGCACTCGTACAGGAGACACCGTGCGCTCTACTGCGTAACACGCCGCCTGCCCGTACTCCCGCTCTCCACGGTAAGCCTGGGAAGTGGGCGCAGGTCTCCTACCTGCCCTTGGCCCACTATCTCCTAGCCCCCCCCCAAGAAATTTTGGGGAATTACTCACGGGCTTTTTTGGCTTCCGTGCCAGACGCGTTCCCTCATAGCTCCGGTTCCTCTCCTCGGTAGCCTCTGCTCTCCTCCGTGCCTCCAGCTCAGCTTTGGGACGGCGATTTTCTCCTGCCTTAGCCCAGGGACCTTCTCCATTCATTATTTGCTCCCATGTCCAGAAATCCTTTCTCTCCTGTCCCTTACTCCGTTTAGTTTCCCTTTGCCGCTTGGTCTTAGCTTGGTGGGTGATTCTGTAACGGGTGACGCTCTCCTCATCCTCGGAAGAGGTGAGGAGAGAAGGATCTTCAGACCAAAACGCAGGCTCAGGGAAATAAGCCATCTTTTATTTAACAACGCTGATGGCAAAACACGAAACGAAACAAACACTTTCCAAACTACAAAATAACAAAACGACGTTGACGAAACCTGAACATAAACTTACATAACTAAACATAAACTTACGTACAGGAAACAGACGACATCGATACGAAACGAAACAAACAAACGCTACAGTCCTATGTGGTACGAACATACATACAGACACAGGAGACAATCACCCACAAACAAACAGTGAGAATGCCCTACCTAAATATGACTCTTAATTAGAGGCAAACGCAAACCACCTGCCTCTAATCAAGAGCCATACCAGGCAAACCGAAACCAACATAGAAACAGATAACATAGAATGCCCACCCAACCTCACGTCCTGACCAACTAACACACAAAAACTAACATAAATAGGTCAGGAACGTGACAATTACAAACAAACACAGCCTTCTCACAGGGTACTGTAACGCTACAAACAAACACAGCCTTCTCACAGGGTACTGTAACGTTACAAACAAACACAGCCTTCTCACAGGGTACTGTAACGCTACAAACACAGCCTTCTCACAGGGTACTGTAACATTACAAACAAACACAGCCTTCTCACAGGGTACTGTAACGTTACAAACAAACACAGCCTTCTCACAGGGTACTGTAACGTTACAAACAAACACAGCCTTCTCACAGGGTACTGTAACACTACAAACAAACACAGCCTTCTCACAGGGTACTGTAACGCTACAAACAAACACAGCCTTCTCACAGGGTACTGTAACACTACGAACAAACACAGCCTCTCACATGGTACTGTAACACTACAAACAAACACAGCCTTCTCACAGGGTACTGTAACGCTACAAACAAACACAGCCTTCTCACAGGGTACTGTAACGTTACAAACAAACACAGCCTTTTCACAGGGTACTGTAACTGTAAGGTCTGTCGTTCTCCTCCTCCTCGGACGAGGAGAGGAGAGAAGGATCAGTGGACCAATACGCAGCATTCGGGAAATAAGCCATCTCTTTATTCGTAACGACGGCACACGAAAACAAACACTTTTACAAAATTACAAAACAAGAAAACGACGTAGACGAAAACTGAACATGAACTTAACTAACTAAACGTAAAACTCACGGACAGGAACAGACTACATCAAAACGAACGAACAACCAAACAGTCCCGTATGGTGCAAAACATAACACAGATACGGAAGACAATCACCCACAAACAAACAGTGAGAACACCCTACCTAAATATGACTCCTAATTAGAGGAGAACGCAAAACACCTGCCTCTAATTAAGAGCCATACCAGGCAACCAAAACCAACATAGAAACAGAAAACATAGACTGCCCACCTAAAACACACGCCCCGACCATAAACACATACAAAAACAACATAAAACAGGTCAGGACCGTTACAGAACCCCCCCCCTCAAGGTGCGAACGCCGGGCGCACCAGCACAAAGTCCAGGGGAGGGTCTGGGTGGGCAGTTGACCACGGTGGTGGCTCAGGCTCTGGACGCTGTCCCCACACCACCATAGTCACTCCCCGCTTCTGTCTTACCCTCCCAATGACCACCCTAAAACTAACATCCCCTAAATGAACGGCCAGCACCGGGAGAAGGGGCAGCACCGGGACAAGGGGCAGCACCGGGACAAGGGGCAGCACCGGGACAAGGGGCAGCACCGGGACAAGGGGCAGCACCGGGACAAGGGGCAGCACCGGGACAAGGGGCAGCACCGGGACAAAGGGCAGCACCAGGACAAGGGGCAGGTCCCGGCTGAGATACTCTGGCAGATCCTGGCTGAGGGACTCTGGCAGATCCTGGCTGAGGGACTCTGGCAGATCCTGGCTGAGGGACTCTGGCAGATCCTGGCTGAGGGACTCTGGCAGGTCCTGGCTGAGGGACTCTGGCAGGTCCTGGCTGAGGGACTCTGGCAGGTCCTGGCTGAGGGACTCTGGCAGGTCCTGGCTGAGGGACTCTGGCAGGTCCTGGCTGAGGGACTCTGGCAGGTCCTGGCTGAGGGACTCTGGCAGGTCCTGGCTGAGGGACTCTGGCAGGACCTGGCTGGACGGCTCTGGCAGGTCCTGGCTGGACGGCTCTGGCAGGTCCTGGCTGGACGGCTCTGGCAGGTCCTGGCTGAACGGCTCTGGCAGGTCCTGGCTGGACGGCTCTGGCAGGTCCTGGCTGGACGGCTCTGGCAGGTCCTGGCTGGACGGCTCTGGCAGGTCCTGGCTGGACGGCTCTGGCAGGTCCTGGCTGGACGGCTCTGGCAGGCCCTGGCTGGACGGCTCTGGCAGGCCCTGGCTGGACGGCTCTGGCAGGTCCTGGCTGGACGGCTCTGGCAGGTCATGGCAGGACGGCTCTGGCTGGTCATGGCAGGACGGCTCTGGCTGGTCATGGCAGGACGGCTCTGGCTGGTCATGGCAGGACGGCTCTGGCTGGTCATGGCAGGACGGCTCTGTAGGAAGGAGAAGGAGAGACAGCCTGGTGCGTGGTATAGGCACTGGCTGCGCTGGAGAGGAGGAAACAGCTGGAGAGAGAACCCGGAGAGACATCCTGGTATGGGGGGCTGCCACCGGAGGACTGGTACATGGAGGTGGCACCGGGTCTACCGGACCGTGAAGGAGGACACGTGCTCTTGAGCACCGAGCCTGCCCAACCTTACCAGGTTGAATGGTGCCCGTAGCCCTGCCAGTGCGGCGAGGTGAAATAGCCCGCACTGGGCTATACTGGCAAACCGGGGACACCACTCGTAAGGCTGGTGCCATGTATGCCGGCCCGAGGAGACGCACTGGTGGCCAGATGCGTTGGGCCGGCTTCATGACATCCAGCTCGATGCCCAACTTAGCCCTCCCAGTGCGGCAAGGTGGAATAGCCCGCACTGGGCTAAGCACGCGTACTGGGGACACCGTGCGCTTTACCGCATAACACGGTGTCTTACCAGTACGACGCCTTCTACCTCCACGGTAAGCACGGGGAGTTGGCTCGGGTATCCTACCCGGCTTTGCCACACTCCTCGTGTTCCCCCCCCCAAGAAATTTTTGGGTCTGACTCACGGGCTCCCAACCGCGTCGCCGCGCTGCCTCCTCATACCAGCGCCTCTCAGCCTTCGCTGCTTCCAACTCCTCCTTGGGACGGCGATATTCCCCTGGCTGAGCCCAAGGTCCTCTACCGTCCAGGATCTCCTCCCAAGTCCAGGAGTCCTTGTTGCTCTGTTGAGCACTCCCTTGCCGCTTGGTCCTAGTTTGGTGGGTGATTCTGTAAGGTCTGTCGTTCTCCTCCTCCTCGGACGAGGAGAGGAGAGAAGGATCAGTGGACCAATACGCAGCATTCGGGAAATAAGCCATCTCTTTATTCGTAACGACGGCACACGAAAACAAACACTTTTACAAAATTACAAAACAAGAAAACGACGTAGACGAAAACTGAACATGAACTTAACTAACTAAACGTAAAACTCACGGACAGGAACAGACTACATCAAAACGAACGAACAACCAAACAGTCCCGTATGGTGCAAAACATAACACAGATACGGAAGACAATCACCCACAAACAAACAGTGAGAACACCCTACCTAAATATGACTCCTAATTAGAGGAGAACGCAAAACACCTGCCTCTAATTAAGAGCCATACCAGGCAACCAAAACCAACATAGAAACAGAAAACATAGACTGCCCACCCAAAACACACGCCCTGACCATAAACACATACAAAAACAACATAAAACAGGTCAGGACCGTTACAGTAACATTACAAACAAACACAGCCTTCTCACAGGGTACTGTAACGTTACAAACAAACACAGCCTTCTCACAGGGTACTGTAACGCTACAAACAAACACAGCCTTCTCACAGGGTACTGTAACGCTACGAACAAACACAGCCTTCTCACAAGGTACTGTAACACTACGAACAAACACAGCCTTCTCACAGGGTACTGTAACATTACAAACAAACACAGCCTTCTCACAGGGTACTGTAACGCTACGAACAAACACAGCCTTCTCACAGGGTACTGTAACGCTACGAACAAACACAGCCTTCTCACAGGGTACTGTAACACTACGAACAAACACAGCCTTCTCACAGGGTACTGTAACGTTACAAACAAACACAGCCTTCTCACAGGGTACTGTAACGCTACAAACACAGCCTTCTCACAGGGTACTGTAACATTACAAACAAACACAGCCTTCTCACAGGGTACTGTAACATTACAAACAAACACAGCCTTCTCACGGGGTACTGTAACGCTACAAACAAACACAGCCTTCTCACAGGGTACTGTAACGCTACGAACAAACACGGCCTTCTCACAGGGTACTGTAACGCTACGAACAAACACAGCCTTCTCACAGGGTACTGTAACGCTACGAACAAACACAGCCTCTCACATGGGCATTTATCAATCAATCCCTCACCTTATTGTGGCGGTCAGTGCTGTTTAAGATAAGGAAGGATCGGTCAGTGCTGTTTAAGATAAGGGAGGATCGGTCAGTGCTGTTTAAGATAAGGAAGGATCGGTCAGTGCTGTTTAAGATAAGGGAGGATCGGTCAGTGCTATTTAAGATAAGGGAGGATCGGTCAGTGCTGTTTAAGATAAGGAAGGATCGGTCAGTGCTATTTAAGATAAGGAAAGATCGGTCAGTGCTGTTTAAGATAAGGAAAGATCGGTCAGTGCTGTTTAAGATAAGGAAAGATCGGTCAGTGCTGTTTAAGATGAGGGAGGATCGGTCAGTGCTGTTTAAGATGAGGGAGGTTTAAAAAAAATAAAAATAAATACAATTACATTTTGGATGACTGTCATTCATATTCCATTCACCCAACTTAATGTAACATGGAAAGGTTTAGGCTACTACATGATACTCTAATGTTCCCTATACCCATCATGAGGTTGCTACAACCTAGCCTGTGAATGAAAGTTTACAACGTAGGTGCACAGGTCACGAGAACATTTTGTGTAAACACGGTGACAGACAGTGACACATTCAGTACCGCTTTGCAGACTTGCCTGCATCTAGCTGATCTAGGGTGTAACCATTAGTCCAACAGTTGCAAACGAGAGTTTCTTTTGGACAAATACAGGTATGTTTATCCACGTTTCGTTCCATTTGCTTCCATTTAAGAAACGTTTTCAACCAAATCTATGGAATGAATACACACCTGATCACACACAGACACAGTTCACTTTCATAGCACCCATATACAAACAGCATAATCACTTTGCTCGTTGTATTTATAATTCCTTCTCGCATCTATCTACAGTGCCTTCGGAAGGTATTCAGACCCTTTGACTGTTTCCACATGTTGTGCCGTTACAGCCTTATTCTAAAATGTATCACTTTTTTTTTTTTTACAAACATATAAAAAAAATAAAACAGAAATACCTTATTTACATAAGTATTCAGACCTTTTGCTATGAGACTCGAAATTGAGCTCAGGTGCATCCTGTTTCCATTGATCATCCTTGAGATGTTTCTACAACTTGATTGGAGTCCACCTGTGGTAAATTAAATTGATTGGACATGATTTGGAAAGGCACATACCTGTCTATATAAGGTCCCACAGTTGACAGTGCATGTCAGAGCAAAAACCAAGCCATGAGGTTGAAGCAATTGTCCGTAGAGCTCCGAGACAGGGTTGTGTCGAGGCACAGATTTGGGGAAGGGTAGCAAAAACTGCAGCATTGAAGGTCCCCTAGAACACAGTGGCCTCCATCATTCTTAAATGGAAGAAGTTTGGAACCACCAAGACTCTTCCTAGAGCTGGCCGCCCGGCCAAACTGAGCAATCGGGGGAGAAGGGCCTTGGTCAGGGAGGTGACCAAGAACCCGATGGTCAGTCTGACAGAGCTCCAGAGTTCCTCTGTGGAGATGGGAGAACCTTCCAGAAGAACAACCATCTCTGCAGCACTCCACCAATCAGGCCTTTATGGTAGAGTGCCACTCCTCAGGAAAAGGCACATGACAGCCCACTTGGAGTTTGCCAAAAGGCAACTAAAGACTCTCAGACCATGAGAAACAAGATTCTCTGGTCTGATGAAACCAAGAATTAACTTCTAGAGGAAACCTGGTAACATCCCTACGGTGAAGCATGGTGGTGGCAGCATCATGCTGTGGGGATGTTTTTCAGTAGCAGGGACTGGGAGACTAGTCAGAATCGAGGCAAAGATGAACGAAGCAAAGTACAGAGAGATCCTTGATGAAAACCTGCCCCAGAGCGCTCAGGACCTCAGACTGGGGCTAAGGTTCACCTTCCAACAAGACAACGACCCTAAGCACACAGCCAAGACAACACAGGAGTGGCTTTGGGACAAGTCTCTCAATGTCCTTGAGTGGCCCAGCCAGAGCCTGGACTTGAACCCGATCGAACATCTCTGTAGAGACCTGAAAATAGCTGTTCAGCAACGCTCCCCATCCAACCTGACAGAGCTTGAGAGGATCTGCAAAGAAGAATGGGAGAAACTCCCCAAATACAGGTGTGCCAAGTTTGTAGTGTCATACCCAAGATGACGCAAGACTGTAATCACTGCCAAAGTTGCTTAACAAAGTAGTGAGTAAAGGGTCTGAATACTTATGTAAATGTGATATTTAACATTTCTAAAATCCTGTTTTTGCTTTGTCGTTATGGGGTATTGTGTGTAGATTGATGAGAAGAAAAAAAACAATTTAATCAATTTTCGAATAAGGCTGTAACCTAACAAAATGTGTAAAAACTCAAGGGGTCTGAATACTTTCCGAAGGCACTGTACTTGCTCTCCTCCTCTCACCTTTTCTACTTGGCTTGTGGACTTCAGTGCACAACATATCAGCTGTCTGTGACCAGGTGAAAAAACCTTTCCAAGCCAAACTGCTAACCGTTACACATAGCCTACATCGTCACCATATTAGCTAACATCATAGTCAACATACCTACTAGAACTAACGTGATACTAAACCGCTACAATCATCCTGTACAGTGTACAGGCAGCAAGCAGTTTAGCAGTTACACCGGCTGGCAATAAATTAATGCAACCAAAAGTTCTGACTTAGAGGAGTTCCAGTGTTGGATAGCCATAGCCATCTAGCTAACATAGCATCCCTCTCTGTTTGAGTTGGCTAAACTAGCTAGCTGCATTTGCTAGCTAAGTAAGTGGACATGAAAATGAAGAAAAAAAATACAATAAAATATAACTATCTCTCTCGTTCCTCCTTAATTCTTTCAGAAATATATTTGTTCAAAACTGTTCAACTATTGTCTTTCTCTCTCTTTGAGTCAACTACTCGCCACATTTTATGCACTGCAGTGCTAGCTAGCTGTAGCTTATGCTTTCAGTACTAGATTCATTATCTGATACTTTGATTGGGTGGACAACATGTCAGTTCATGATACAAGAGTTCTCATAGGTTGGAGGACGTCTTCTGGAAGTTGTCATAATTACTGTGTACTGTGTGAGCCTCCTAGGTTTTGTATTGAATTCAATGTACCCAGAGGAGGATGGAAACTTGCTGTTCCCTGGCTACAGAATGGTGCTACACAAGAGGGTGTTTTTGAGACTATCGTAGACCTTCATTGCAAAACAGTGTTTTAAACAATCATTTGGTGGCATGTGAATATATCTAGTATAGTTTTATCTAAAAAGGATAACTTTTTTAATGTTTCACTATTTTTATTTTTATTAAATTCACTGAAGAAGATGGTCCTCCCCTTCCTCCTCTGAGGAGCCTCCACGGAAGCCTTACAACCAGCTTCTCACAGACTTCTCACTTCTCACACACACACACCACCTTTTCTTGGGTCCTGATCAGAAGTAGTGCACTACATAGGGCATAGGTTGCTATTTGGGATGGAGGTAGCCCCAGTGACTATCTGATTGATTGATTGAGTTATTACTGTATTAACCCAAACCTGATCTCCTCCCAGGTGACATGATATATGGCAGAGTGATGGTGGACCCAGTTCAGAACCTGGGGGATTCCTTTATCTGTAACATAGAGAAGGTGTTCCTGTGCACCGGCGCGGATGGATACGTGCCCAAGTACAACCCCAACAACAATGAGTACGGCTGTCTGGCTGATGCTCCATCGCTGCTTTACAGATTCAAAATCATCGTAAGTACAGTACTGTACAGGGCCCATAGTGCTCTGGTCAAAAGTAGTGCAATATCTGGGGAATAATGTGATGTAATGTGGGATGTAGACAAGGATCTAGTACAGGGTAACTGCACATAAATATCCTAAACACCTTTACCAATGTTGGTACAGTGTTTACTAGTGTTTCCTTCTCCTCCTCCAGGATAAGGCCCAGCCAGAGACCCAGGCCAGGTTGTTTGGTAATGTCGGGTTCAGGGCTCTGCTGGCTGTAGACGACCCTCAGGCCCTTGCCCTGGTCAGACAGCCTGGATCTGACGGCTTCAGCATGGACTCTACAGCACTGTTTCAAGTACGTCTCCCTGACCCCTATGCTACATAACGCAGAATAGTGGAGAAGGAACATCCCGGTCTTATTCCTATTTCTAACACTCACTTTCACTGATTTAAAGCTAGAATCCTTAGTTGCTGCATCGGTTTTTGGACGTATACATTTATTAAATATACCCATTGATTCTTGACGAATATAACTTAGAAATGCCTCATGAGCTTAGTTCAACTGTCGTAACTCAAAACATGGTAAAAACTATCATTTTGATATCATGGATGGTCAGCCCTTGCATCCATAGCGCTGTCAATGAATTTGAGTGGTTCAATTTCTCCAGGCCCATCCCTCAGCTTTTTACCAAAACAGAGGCGGGGTGTCACTTGTTATTGTTTATATTATTGACTCTATATTTAATGACCAGGGATTGTTCCTGTCATGCTCAGGTAAACTACCCAGCCCTCATGACTAACCCTGTTCCTCTGGTGTCCAGGTGTCAGCAGGGAGAGAGTGGTTCATCCACACCATCTACACCGTCCGCTCCAGAGAGAATGCTAACAGGGGCATTGGGAAGAGAAGTCTGGAGTACCACACACTCACCCAACACAGCAGTATGGCTGCAGGGGGCCACTCTCTGACCCAACACAGCAGTATGGTTACAGGAAGCCACTCCCTGACCCAACACAGCAGTATGGCTGCAGGAGGCCACTCCCTGACCCAACACAGCAGTATGGCTGCAGGAGGCCACTCCCTGACCCAACACAGCAGCATGGACAGAGAAACCCAGCATCAAACTATGGCTGCAGGAGGACCGTCCCAGTCCCAGTTTCGCTCCAGGCGGTCAGCAAACAGGGTACCAGACCTGACAGAGGACATCGGCCTGGACAACAACCGAGGCACCAACATTCTCCATATCGCCCTGAACCTCAGCCGCCAGCGCCGCACCAGCCCCGACCAGGAGGTCCTCACTCGGGGTGTGGTGCCCAGGGAGCTGAACCATCCTGCGGAGAGCGAGGACAGTCTGGTCCTCATCATAGGGATCCTGGTGGGCCTCCTCCTCACCATCCTCATCATCATCGTCATAGTGCTAACTGTACGGTCCAGACAGGAGAAGAAGAAAATGGAGGTTCCCACAACAACGTCAAGCTCCACTGAGCCCATGGTGACATCAGGGTTCACTTGCAGTGGCTTGGACAGCTCAGAAGTCTGACGGACAGACAGACAAACGGACTTCCTTCGACATGACCACTGAGACAGACAGACCGATGGACGGATATTCTCCACAGAAGAAAAAAAAATACTGACAGATGTTTTTGTTTTTTTATGTTATTTTTTTGCAAGTGCCTCATAATTTTTACATTGGGATATAAAGAGAGGGGACAACTGAAACAACACAGTCGACAATGAGAGCTTTGGTTCCGTACAAAAACCTACTTGAAATCCTGCAGTCCTTCTGCTCTGCTGTAGGGGAGACCATAGAGGTAAAACAATCTCTCTCTATGGGGAGACTGCCCCATCTAGGGCATTACCTGCAACCTGTTCTGTTCAAGGCACTTGCCAGCATTCATTATTGCTTTGTTTTATGATGTTACACTTGATCCCAAAAATGTTTATGATTTGTCCAAAGGTGCTAAAGCAACAGATGCCTCTGTCCTGTAGGATGGATGGTGGTCCTGTGAGTTGGTAGAAGGACATGTAGCAGGGCTATTCAACTCCAGGCCTGTAAGGCAGAAGTACTGCTGATTGTCTTTTTTACCTGGTAGTTGATTGATTAATTGATTAATGTCACTGATTGGCCGTAGAGTTCCATGATGTAATCAGTTTCTGGTTAGAATGAAAGAATGATAACCAGAAGTGTTTCAGCCTTCCAGGCCCAGAGTTGAATACCGGTAAGTGTTTCAGCCTTCCAGGCCCAGAGTTGAATACCGGTATTCCTGGTATTCAGTATTCAATATGAACGCAAAGTTGTCATAGAACTGTCATAGTTGTTAATGTGTATGTTTGTTTTCCCGTGTCAAGCCACTGTCAATAGTCTGCTAACACTGGGAATATGTCCTACTGTAATGTTCTACTGTAGCTCTCTGTCAGACCTGGGTTCAAACATTTGAAATCTTTCAAGTATATTAGCTTTAGCCTGCCTGGAGTTCCAGGTGGGACTTTTCTATTGGTTCCACTGCAACAGGCAAGCTCAATTGATCACAGCTTAAGTATATTACATGGTTTAAAATAGTATTTGAACCCAGGTCTGCTCTCTATACTGAAGTATGGAGGCTGATTCATGTTGAAGTTCAACAGGTGCCTAAGAATCCACTGGATGTTATACTGTAGTAAGCGTCCCAAATGGCAACCTATTCCCTATTTTGCACTATAAGTAGTGCACTATATAGGGAATAGGGTGTAATTTGGGACGGATATTTAGATTTTCTCTATTACATGGTTATTCTATTTCTTTTGTTTGTATTAATGGTTATCTATCATTTGTGCCTGCTTCTGATTTTGTATTTTCTTTAAAATAATTGCTTAAACTTGTATAATAATGTGTAAAGCAGATTTGGGGGAAAATGTGTCTAATCAACTGTAGCTAATTCAGACTCAATTACATGTTTTTCTATCCTAACAGAGTTCCAAGTTGATCACAATTTTGGGGGGATAATTGTTCTCTTGATAGTCCCAAAATCATGGTTGTAGTGACTTTCTATTGCTCTGTCCCAAATTGCATTCTATTCCCTATTTAGTGCACTACTTTTGATCAGAGCCCATAAGGAATTAAGGTACCATATAGGGAATAGGGTGCCATTTTGGATATATCCTATATCAGTGTGGTCCTGTATTTGAATACATACAGTACAGTACTGAATTGAATATAATGAGAAAAGGTATATCCTGTAGGGGAGAGTGGGGTAAGTTGAGACATTTTTTACATTCAGCATCACTCCGTCAAGGGAAATATAGTATTCTTTCTAACAAAGATATCTACATATATTTCAGGATGTTGTGTATCCCTGAAAATAATCAGAATTCATGTAAACATTACAGTTTTGAAAACATAGCTTGTCCAAAGAAAGTGATAACTTGGCACGACTTACCCATACACATTTCTGTACTGAATGAAATATTACCACTACCTTTTTAAAACCATGTCTGTCTTTACTTTCCAAACACAATTCAACACAATCACAATCACTTTTTTGTCTTTTAATCCCTCATATCCCAGCCTTTCATTATACCTGGGAAGAAAACATTTACTAAATTTACCACAAGGCAAACAGTTTGACTATATTAGCCCACATAGCTACAACTATGCACTTTCATGCTAGGTTTAGGACCTCATATTGAAGCTTATAGGAGACCCCAACTGATGTATAGAAAAATTATACGATTATCTATTTTGGTTTAGATACAAGCATCATGAAACCTCTTAACACAATAAATTAATTCGAATTGGTGAAAATCTGTTTTTTGGAACATACTTGCTTACCACTTTTTCCAAGTGGTTTCTTCCTTCACAGACTCCATGAAATGATGACCTCTTCCTAAATATTTGGTCAAATTATTCATTTTGTGTATGGTTTCCTAGAGACAAGGGTGGCTCAACTTACCCCTTTGACTCAACTTACCCCACTCTCCACTAGTGAGTTGATTTTAAAGACAGCTGATCTGCAATGTACAGTTTAAAGCAGCTCTGGATGGATCCACTAGGCACAGACTCATCATATAGTGAGTAGTAGGGTGCCATTCTGGACTAACTCTGTTTCTCTACAGGGCTATGAAGTGACTGATCTGTACCAAATGTTCTCCAAAGGTTTTACATTATATTTAGTATCGTATTATAAAAACATTCATAATGGTCCATGAATATGTGTGCCTCCCAAATGGCACCCTATTCCCTTTATAGTTCACTACTTTTATAGTAGTGCGCGATATCGAGACATGGGTGCCATTTGGGACTCCGGCCAGAAGGGAAAACCAACTATGATCTACTACAATCTAAATCACGGCTGTTAGAGAGATTCATGTTAATACATTACAGAAGTATTTATTTTATCACATAAATATCCATAGGGATTGCCAATAATAAAGATATAATATTTGTTTCCCTCTAAAGATCATTTTCAAATCAGCCACAAACCACATAAAATAGGTTTCGGACATGGTTTCCACTTTTGCAATGTAATGATGCATAAAGAAATGGTATAGACCATCACCTTGTCAATGGATGCCCCAGTCATAATACTAAGATAACATACAATGACCTCCATACTGTATCTATATATAGTGACTTCATATACCCACTGCTTTATAAACTTCAGATTTCTAGATTGTTTGCTGTTTAATTTTTGAAAACATAAATGCTATGCAACTTACAATATCATACCACTAAAGTAGTATTGAATCCCAATATTTCTTTATTTTTTAATATTATTAATTTTGCTGATTTTACATTTTGTCACTGTACCACCAATAGCTCTTATATCATGTTATTACCACCACCTTTATGATTTCAGGATTTTGTTGAATGCATCTAATGCCTGTGTGAGTGTATACACATGTATGTAATATATGTATTGCAAATAAATAAACCGTTTGGATGTTTTGGGAATTATCAATGTTAAATGCATATGTGCTGTAACTATTTGTAACATAGACCTAAAGTACAAAGTGGTCTGCAAATAAAGTTTTTTCAAGGAAATCAGACTGCTTGTTTGAAAAGCAGATGTTGTGTGTGTATTTGGTCTGTTTGGAAAAGGCTACTTCCCAAATGGCACCTTATTCCCTACATAGTGCAATACTTTTGACCAGAGCCCCTATATATCGCACTACTTCAGACCAGGGCCCATAGGGCTCTGATCAAAAGTAGTGCACTATTTAGGGAATAGTATTCCATTTGGGACAACCAAAATCTGGTTTCTGAGAAAACACGTGATGTATTTCATAATGTTCCTCCAATGCCAAAACTGGAGTCAGAGAAGCTGAAGGGAGGAGAGGTAGGTGGGCTAGAGGGGGTGTTGATGCTGAGGCCTTGTCCCAAATGGAACCCTATTCCCTATGGCCCTTGGTTAAAAGTAGTGCACTATGTAAGGAATAGGGTGCCATTTGAGATACGGCAACCTGTTCTCTTGGAGCTGCAGAGCCCAGAGAGAGAACCTCCCACTCACAGACTGGAGCAACATAGATTTACAGATAGATCACTTCTACAGTATTTTGTTTTATTTTCCTGTGCAAGTTTGGGGTTGAGACAATTAATGAAGACTTGTTCCAGTGGCATGATACAGATCTGACGATAAAGCAGAAAGATGAGGAACACACTGCTTCTGATCATGGCTGCACTGACTGCAGTTAGTGGGCAGAAGCCAACGTGAGTTATGTTCTGTCCATGCTAATTCTTTGTAGATACAGTATATTTTACTTGTATCATTGGTCATGCTCATTTTATGTCATGTCGCAGTCCTAAAAAATTACCACAATTTGTGTGTGTGAGCGCTCGTGCTTGTTCGTGCGTGTGTTTGTTTGTGTTCATGTGTGCTTGTGTTTGCAGATGTCTCATCACTGCTCCGAACATAGTCCACTTGGGAGTAGAGGAGAGCGTGACAGTACAGCTCCAGGGAGCTATCAAGCCTACACAGTACACTCTGTACTTCCTGTACCAAACCGCCAATAATAAAGTTCTGTCTGAAAAAAAGCATGTAACTCTCAATGACGCCAATGGCTATCAGGCGGTTGTGAAAATGAGGGTAAGTATGCAGAAGGCTAACCTCTTTTCATGCCCTATGGAACTACTGGAACATGCATTTCAATCATTCTGCCTCTGTTCTCATGTTTTATAGGTCATTCCTAGCCTGTACGAAGAGGCAATCCAAAGCATAAGAAAAATAAAGAAAATTGTGCCATTTATCCAACTGGCTGCAGAGACCAATGATGTTTCCTTTAAAATAAAAAAAACAACAATCCTTTTGTCAACAAAAAAGGGTTATGTCTTCATTCAGACAGACAAACCAATCTACAATCCAGGAGAGAATGGTAAATTGTAAAATAACATTAAATATGGTTTTAGTTATATATTCAGCCTAATCCCAATTTTTCCTTTTTCCAGTCAATTTCAGAGTCTTCACGTTAGACAACTATCTGCTGCCTGTTGAAGAAAGCATCAATGTCAAGATATTTGTAAGCTTGTAAGACATCTATCTGCATGTTAAAGTTGTCTTATTGTGTCATATTAACTCTCTCTTCTCTAAATAACATGCACTGTCTCTCTACAGAACTCCAAAGGCCTGCTGGTGTACAACCAGGTTCTACACTCCAGTAAACTCCTTGAGAGGAGCATAGTGATCCCTGACGTTGAGACGTAAGTAGGATGTTGACATAGTCTATGGAAGACAAGACATCAGTAGCACTGACCACTACTCTGTCCCTATGATTCAGGGCTGGCCATTGGAAGATTGTTGCCGCGTTTACCAACCATCCCATGTCCAACTCCTCAGTGGAGTTTGAGGTCAGGGAATATGGTGAGTATGTAAAGGAGGTTGTCTGACTGTATGATACGGCCCAACAAGATCCCCCTCTATTTCTTTAAAAAGGAGGTTGTCTGACTGTATGATACGGCCCAACAAGATCCCCCTCTATTTCTTTAAAGGAGGTTGTCTGACTGTATGATACGGCCCAACAAGATCCCCCTCTATTTCTTTAAAGGAGGTTGTCTGACTGTATGATACGGCCCAACAAGATCCCCCTCTATTTCTTTAAAGGAGGCTGTCTGACTGTATGATACGGCCCAACAAGATCCCCCTCTATTTCTTTAAAGGAGGTTGTCTGACTGTATGATACGGCCCAACAAGATCCCCCTCTATTTCTTTAAAGGAGGTTGTCTGACTGTATGATACGGCCCAACAAGATCCCCCTCTATTTCTTTAAAGGAGGTTGTCTGACTGTATGATACGGCCCAACAAGATCCCCCTCTATTTCTTTAAAGGAGGCTGTCTGACTGTATGATACAGCCCAACAAGATCCCCCTCTATTTCTTTAAAGGAGGTTGTCTGACTGTATGATACAGCCCAACAAGATCCCCCTCTATTTCTTTAAAGGAGGTTGTCTGACTGTATGATACGGCCCAACAAGATCCCCCTCTATTTCTTTCAGTTCTTCCTATGTTTGAGGTGAAGATAGCAGCTTTGAAACCATATTATTTGCTGACAGAGGATTCCTTTCAGTTCAGCGTCTCTGCAAGGTGAGATTGTTGAAGCAGATTGCATTAATGGACTGTTTTGTGAATTGTTCATACATTTTACATTTACATTTTAGTAATTTAGCAGACGCTCTTATCCAGAGGGAGTGCATACATTTTCATATTTTTTTTCATAGTGTGCCAAATACATGTGTGTTGATTGCAGGTACACCTATGGCAAAGGTGTCAATGGCATAGCTTATGTTAGATTTGGACTAATCAATCAAGAAGGCATAAGAACACATCTACCTGGCCTAGAAAACAAGACTTCTGTGAGTTCACTTTCTCATCTCAAAGCTTTACATAAAAATACATAACATTAAAGTCAATGTTTCTGATTGTGGAGTTAATGTTTCCATTAACTTTTATTTTTCTGATGAGCCATTTGTGAACTTATTTCTGGTGTATTGTAGATCCAAGACGGCGTCGCCAGCATTACCCTGCCAACTGAAGACCTACGTGGGAAAGCAGGAAAGCAAAGTATCCCACACATGGAGGGATACAATCTGTACATAGCTGTTACAGCTTTAGAAACAGCAAGTAAGTCCTTCATACAGTCCGATAAAACATGACCATGCCAGCAGATTCAGGTGTTTTCTCTAGGGCATACAATAACTGTTTGTGATGTATGACAGTGACCTTCTCTCTCTGTATTTGTATCTCTCGTTCTCTATCTATCTCTCTCTCTCAGGTGGAGATCTAGAAGAAGCTGAGAGCACTTCAGTAAAGATAGTGACGTCTCCATACATCATTGACATGTCTAAGACTAAGGAATACTTCACACCTGGAGGAAGGTTCTCTATCCTGGTACAGTGTGGTCGTTTCTGCACTCAAAAACAAACGTTAACACCATAGAATAAAATATAATTGTATTCATTCAGGACATCTTATTGAGATTAACAAATCCCTTTTCGAAATGAGATGTACAATAGTTATCAGTGTTATCAATTGTATTTGCTTTACCATTTAGAGTATGACTGTATCTACAACCATAGTTGACTGGCATATGCTGCATGTTTCATTCTCAGGCCACCACCACCCACCCAGATGGATCCCCAGCCCCTGACCTCCGTATGAGGGCTTCAGTTTCTATGACCTCTGTAGAAGGCACACAGTCTGTTGAGATGGAGGGATCCGGTAACTCTAAGGGTGAGGCTGTTCTTGCCTTCGAAGTGCCCAAACTAGCCACATCTATGGATATCAAGGTACAGGACAGACACAGAGAACTTTCAATCAACTCTATTTCCCATGTAGTTTGACAAGCATTATATGTGTCTCTGAGCTCTATGTGGTTAGCAGAAAGGTAGTGCACTAAATAGGGAATATAGTGTAATTTGAGACACAGTCACTATTTGATGTCAGGTCATATTGACTATCTGTTCCTCTCTCTCCAGATGTTTGCTGAGGGAGCGGAGGAGGAGGTAATAGTAGGTGATGCCAAAATGACAGTGTTAGCAGTCCAGTCTAAGGGGAACAGCTACCTGAGTGTAGAGATAGAACATGTCACCCTGGAGCCTGGAGGAACCATGACGGTCACTCTCAGAGACATCACTCCACCAGGCACCCCACGACCAGCCTACATCTACTATATGGTAACATACTGGAGTATCAGTCCATTCTAATAATGGATGGAGACCATTTACCACTTCTGCAACATACTTTATCTGTGCATAGCTTCAGGTTTCCAGACACTACAGTAGACTGGGTTTGTCATTGTCTGTAACCAACATGAATATAAACACGTCGGGGGTTGAGAAATGAACCATTTCAATATCTGTAGTGAAGAGTAATGATGTGTTATCTCCTCTGTTTCCATTCTGTGCCAGGTCCTGAGTAAGGGCAGAGTGGTCCAGATGAACAGGGTCCAGAGGACTGAGCTGACCACCTTCAGTCTGCCCTACAGTCTTGACCTGGTCCCCTCCTTCAGACTGGTGGCCTACTACTTCACACAGGCACCAGAGAAGACTACCATAGTGGCTGACTCTGTATGGGCGGATGTCAAAGATATCTGCAAAGGACAGGTTCTGTAGTTGCTGTTTGTTTCTCTGCTTCTACTCTTTGTTTTATTATTATTATTATTCATATTTAAGGGCAGATCAGCTTTAATATTGGAGATAGATTGTAGTTTCCATCAATGTAATTGTCTGCATCATTTCCAATCCCCCATATATTTTTTGGTAAATATAAATATACATACATATACACATACACATACATACATACATAAATACATATACATATATATTTATTTATTTAAAAAAAATGTAAAATCCGTTAGTTAAACAAAGATCAAATCAAATAAAAAAGATTTTCCGCTAACCTTTCCACCCCTCCCCAAATTAGAGTAAACTAATGGACAACAACACTTAGGCTTCTACTTCCAGATATACATACTATATACATTTTACAGACGCAATGTATTTTACAATAGTTAACTTATGTTTGTTTTTAGTCCTGCCTTCCTCTACCCTCAACCACTCCCATCTATTGCTGATGTCCATCCAGTTTGATTTATATTTGCCATATATTTTTAACTGTGCTGTTTCACAAAAGTTCTGAACCTATATACATTTTACAGACACAGTATATTTTACATTTGTTATCTTGTTGTTATTAGTCCCACCCTTTAGCTCCATTCAACCCCTCCCATCCATCTCTTAACACCATCCATATTGGATTTCTATTTGCCATATATTTTTAAACTGCGCTGTGATGCTTCACAAAAGTTCTGAACCTTTCTATTCTCATAGTTTCAACAGATTGTAAATTAAAGGTAAACATTTTTGCTAAAAGTATTATTATATTATTGATTGATTGACTATGACTTTTCAAATCACCCAGTATTGCTATCTGTAGCTTAGCTCCAGCTAAATGCTGCAATTTTTCATCCATTCTACTTCTACTCTTACTACATTTAGACAGTTATGGTTCTATTCTTTTGTCAGTGCTGTGCATCAAGAAGGCAAATTGTATGTTTTCATCTTGACTAATAAAGATCAATCAAAAGTGTATATACTGAACAGAAATATAAATGCAACATGCAACAATTTAAACAATTTTACTGAGTTACAGTTCATATAAGGAAATCACTCAACTGAAATAAATTCATTAGAACCTAATCTATGGATTTCACGTGACTGGGTAGGGGTGCAGCTGTGGGTGGGTCTGGGAGGGCATAGGCCCACCCACTGGGGAGCCAGCCCAGCCAACCAGAATGAGTTTTTCTCCACAAAAGGGCTTTATTACAGACATAAATAGTCTTCAGTTTCATCAGCTGCCCGGATGGCTGGTCTCAGATGATCCCACAGGTGAAGAAGTCAGATGTAGAGGTCCTGGGCTGGTGTGGTTGCACGTGGTCTGTTGTTGTGAGGCCAGTTGTACATACTGCCAAATTCTCTAAAATTATGTTGGAGGCAGCTTATGGTAGAGAAATGAACATTCAATTCTCTGGCAAAAGCTCTGGTGGACATTCATGCAGCCAGCGTCACAATTGCACGCTCCCTCAAAACTTGAGACATATGTAGCATTGTGTTGTGTGACAAAACTGCACATTTTAGAGTGGTCTTTTATTGTCCTCAGCACAAGGTGCACCTGTATAATGATCATGCTGTTTAACCAGCTCCTTGATATGCTACACCTGTCAGGTGGATGGATTATCTTGTCGAAGGAGAAATGCTCACTAACAGGGATGTAAACAAATGTGTGCTTAAAATATGAGGGAAATAAGCTTTTTGTACATTTCTTGGATCTTAGCTCATGAAACATGGGACCAGCACTTTACCTGTTGGCTTATATTTTTGTTCATTATAGATTTGCATGGAGGCAGAATGTGATATTATCTTTGTTGTGTTTTCAGATCGAGATCCTTCCATTTAAAGAGCATAAACCAGCTGACTTGGTGACTGTGGTGGTCCGTACAGACCAGGGAGACAAGGTAGCTCTGGCTGCTGTAGATACAGCTGTCTACATCCTCAACAAGAACAACAAACTCACTCCTGAGAAGGTACAGAGCCTCTGTCTGTCACACACTTACCAGGTTTAATGAATAGATACATACATTACAGTTGAAGTCGATACATACACTTAGGTTGGAGTCATTAAAGCCCGTTTTTAAACCACTCCACAAATTTCTTGTTAACCAACTATAGTTTTGGCAAATCGGTTAGGACATTAATTTTGTGCATGACACAAGTAATTTTTCCAACAATTATTTACAGTCAGATTATTTCGCTTATAATTAATTCACTGTATCACAATTCCAGTGGGTCAGAAGTTTACAAACACTATGTTGACTGTGTCATTAGACAGCTTGGAAAATTCCATACAATTATGTCATGGCTTTAGAAGCTTCTGATAGGCTAATTGACATCATTTGAGTCAATTGGAGGTGTACCTGTGGATGTATTTCAAGACCTACCTTCAAACTCAGTGCCTCTTTGCTTGACATCATGGGAAAATTAAAAGAAATCAGCCAAGACCTCAGAAAAAAAATTGTAGACCTTCACAAGTCTGGTACATCCTTAGGAGCAATTTCCAAACACCTGAAGGTACCACGTTCCTCTGTACAAACAATAGTACACAAGTATAAACATCATGGGACCACGCAGCCGTCATACCGCTCAGGAAGGAGACGCGTTCTGTCTCCTAGAGATGAATGTACTTTGGTGCAAAAGTGCAAATCAATCCAAAAACAACAGCAAAGGACCTTGTGAAGATGCTGGAGGAAACAGGTACAAAAGTATCTATATCCACAGTGCTATATCAACATAACCTGAAAGGCCGCTTAGCAAGGAAGAAGCCACTGCTCCAAAACCGCCATAAAAAAGCCAGACTACAGCATCATGTTGTGTGGGTGCTTTGCTGCAGGAGGGACTGGTGCACTTCACAAAATAGATGGCATCATGAGAAAGGAAAATTATGTGGATATATTGAAGCAACATTTCAAGACATCAGTCAGGAAATTAAAGCTTGGTCGCAAATGGGTCTTCCAAATGGACAATGACCCCAAGCATACTTCCAAAGTTGTGGCAAAATGGCTTAAGGACAACAAAGTCAAAGTATTGGATTGGCCATCACAGTGCTCTGACCTCAATCCTATAGAAGATTGGTGGGCAGAACTGAAAAAGCGTGTGTGAACAAGGAGACCTACAAACTTGACTCAGTCACACCAGCTCTGTCAGGAGGAATGATCCAAAATTCACCCAACTTATTGTGGGAAGCTTGTGGAAGGCTACCCTTAAATGTTTGACCCAAGTTAAACAATTTAAAGGCAACGCTACCAAATACTAATTGAGTGTATGTTAACTTCTGACCCACTGGGAATGTGATGAAAGAAATAAAAGCTGAAATAAATCATTGGCTCTACTATTATTCTGACATTTCACATTCTTAAATAAGGTGGTGATCCTAACTGACCTAAGACAGGTAATTTGTACTAGGATTAAATGTCAGGAATTGTGAAAAACGGAGTTTAAATGTGTGAGTTTGATGAGTTAGACTGTGAGTTAGACTGATGAGTTTCAGAGGAAAGTTTCTGGCTATTTTGAGTCCGTAATTGAACCCACAAATGCTAATGCTCCAGCTACTCAACTAGTCTAAAGAAGGCCATTTTTATTGCTTCTTTAATCAAAACAACAGTTTTTAGCTGTGCTAACATAATAGCAAAAGGGTTTTCTAATGATCAATTAGCCTTTTAAAATGATTAACTTGGATTAGCTAAGACAACGTGCCATTGGAACACAGGAGTGATGGTTGCTGATAATGGGCCTCTGTACGCCAATGTAGATATTCCATAAAACATCTGCTGTTTCCAGCTACAATAGTCATTTACAACATTAACAATGTCTACAATGTATTTCTGATCAATTTGATGTTATTTTAATGGACAAGAAATTTGTTTTTCTTTCAAAAACGTAAAATTTCTAAGTGACCCCAAACTTTTGAACGGTAGTGTATGTATCCCCTGTATGTACTGTATTGATATGTATCTACTGTATGTACAGGACAATATGTACTGTATTGATATGTATCTACTGTATGTACAGGACAGTATGTACTGTATTGATATGTATCTACTGTATGTACAGGACAGTATGTACTGTATTGATATGCATCTACTGTATGTACAGGACAGTATGTACTGTATTGATATGTATCTACTGTATGTACAGGACAGTATGTACTGTATTGATATGTATCTACTGTATGTACAGGACAGTATGTACTGTATTGATATGTATCTACTGTATGTACAGGACAGTATTTGTCTACCAGGGAGAATGGAATATCCAAAAGACAAATCTCTGTTGTTCATGCAATAAATGGACCAATAAAGTCATCTTCTTCTTTAGATGTTTGCCTACATGAATTCCTATGACCTGGCGTGTTCTATGGGAGGAGGCAGAAACTACCAGTCTGTGTTACAGGACGCGGGGCTCGCCTTTATAACCAACTGTGGAGATACAGAGGGTCACGTGAGGAAGTGTACGATTTACATTTAGACATTTAACTCATTATAATATTGAAGGAATAGCACATGCTCCTGATTGGTAAAAGCACACCACTGCAGCTGTTTTCCTTGATGGAGTTTATTTCACCCAATATTGTATGATTTTTCTTTTGTCCTCTGATAATCAGATTACTCCTGTAAAAACAGAAGTAGAAGGACGAAGAGAGCCCTGAACCATCACCAGGCTTTCTCTGATATCAGTAGGTGTAGCAGTAACCTCTCCTATTCTCCCTCCATCTTCTGAGCATGCTGGTTTCACTCTTATGGTGAGCGCATCAGGTATTATTAGTTATAGAATATGGAGAGTGCTCCAGAAGATAAGTTTCAATATGTTCAGATATGTTTCAGAAAAAGTCTTCCTTAGCATATTACATGCATATAATTTATTAGCTAGACACATTGTTCTTATCTGCAGTCAACAGGTACCAGGAGCCAGTGGAGAAGAGGTGTTGTCACGATGGGGCCAGGTTTAACAGCCTAGGTCTGTCCTGTGAGAGTCGTCATTCTAAAACCACCCACAAGTCTGCTCCGTGTCGCGCTGCCTTCCTCAAGTGCTGCAGAGAGGCCACCATGCTGAGGAGCAACATCACAAAGAGAAGGAACACATACAGCCTGGCAAAAAGTACACTATTGTATTATAATATTATATTAGTAGTTGGAATGTCAATAGCATCTCAGAAGTATCTCACAAGCTACAGATTCTTGTGGTGCATTTAAGGCACGAGGGGGTGTGGTATATGGCCAATATACCATGGCTAAGGGCTGTTCTTATGCACGACACAACGCGGATACAGCCCTTAGTCATGGTATATTGCCCATGTACCACAAACCTCCGAGTGCCTTATTGCTATTATAAACTGGTTACCAATGTAATTACAACAATATAAATAAATGTTTTGTCATACCCGGTGTATACGGTCTGATATACCACAACTTAAGCCAATCAGCATTCAGGGCTCAAACCACTCAGTTTCTAACCACTAATATAGAACTTCTTAGATAAATCAATACTTTTGTCTTTTTTCGGATTAGTTGTACTACAGTATATGCACATATTTTGTATTGATTGAGCTGAAATGTGTCCTCTTCCCTGTCCTCCTGTTTAGCGGCTGATGATATTGGTGAGGAAGAAGAGGCCATAGATGAGGTGTCTGTCCACCTCCGCTCCTATTTCCCTCAGACCTGGATGTGGGGCATCGTTGATGTGGGGCCCTCTGGTCTCGTAAGGTAACATGGTAACCTGCAACATCTACGTCACAAATTATACCCTATTCCCTATATAATGCACTACCGGCCCTGGTCTAAAGTAGTGCACTATATAGGGAATAGGGTGCCATTTGGGACACAGACCAGGACAGTCATGACTGGGACCAGGAGTTTTCCCTGACCATGTGAACTGACTGGGTAAAACTTGGGGACCAATATAGTGTAACAAGTATATTAGGAATGACATCATGTTGTATATTATTATTTTCAGACACAGTGTTGCTGCCCCTGACTCCATCACTACCTGGGAGGTTCAAGCAGTGGGGATCTCTAAAACAAAAGGCAAGTCACCTCTTCCTTCTAACCTTAGACCATTACACTAGCCTAGTCCTAAATATATTTGTGCTCTTTCAAACTCATTTTAGCTGTCATTGTCAAGCCAACCATGACAACGAGTGACAAAAACATGGCATGATAGCACAAACAGACTTTCAGAGGACAGTCATCAAGTGGTTAATGTTAGTGTTGATTCTCCCTTCAGGGTTTTGTATAGCAGAGCCCAAGCCTCTGGTGGTGTTTCAGGACTTCTTTGTATCTCTCAGACTTCCCTATTCTGTGAAGAGAAATGAACAGCTACAGATGAAAGCTGTGGTGTTCAACTACAGAACTGACTGTATGGAGGTAACTAGTGTTGTAAAAACAATATATGTCAAAACAATATATTTGAGTCCAAAATGCCTCCAAAAGCCATTTATACAAATAAACTGCAGTTGCAGACTTTTTCATCTGTAGATTCCTTTGATAGACATTTTTACTATACTTACATCTACTACCATGTATATGTGTTTCTCTCTGTGAAGGTGACAGTGGAGCTGGCGTGGGTGGAGGGTCTGTGCAGTGCAGGGGGAGACAGAGGGGACAAACAGGTGGTCACAGTACCAGGTAACTCTGCTGTCCCTGTCTACTTCACCGTGGTTCCTCTGGTCATAGGAAACATCCCTATCCATGTAGACGCCTACACTAAGACGGCCCGCGACCAGATCAAGAAGGACCTCAAAGTTACGGTATGAACACGACACTTGTATCACCTCTCTCCCTCTAATATACAGTAGTGCTTCAGTATGTCTCTATGATACATGTGTACATTAGGCTACATGTAGTTCTCACTTCTTTGTTGTGCTGAACACCACTGTTTTTCTCCCATTATTATACAAAAGATACAGTACAGATGTAGGATCTTAATTTGATTACCCTGTTGCAGGATTACTATCCTGCAATGTAGGACATTTAAAACGTGTAGTATATTATAGGTTTTAAAAGGCTTTCCACTTTGACATTTCTGACTTGTTTTTCCCTTACAAAAACAGTTGCAACCCCTACAAAAATGTCCATTAATTATAATTCACATATTCATTCACATTTCCTGTTGCTGCAGGATAATTTCCCTGCTGTAGCAATCTGGCTCAAATTAAGATCCTACATCTGTATATGTCTGTATAAACAATCTGAATGAATGCTCACATTTTGTTCTGTTATACAGGGGGAAGGGGAACTTGTCTCAATACAACATGAATACAACATTGATGGGAAAGGTAATGTTGTCTTTCTAAACATGTGAAACCTGTAGTAAAAGTGACATTCATGCAAACAAGCTTCATCAGACCATTGAGTTAAAACAGTCTCTCCATTTCTTATCTATGTCACACAGCTGCCAAGTCAATCGAGCTTGAAATTCCACCTCCTCCTAATGCTGTCCCTGGACTGGAATCTCACACCTACATCAGTGTCAAAGGAAAGGAGGGTGGATAAATACTTTAGTCAGACTTTCTGCTAGTGTGGAACATATACTGTGTGGGGTCTGTAGTACTGTATGTATTTACATTGACATTTTTTACATTTTGGTCCATGAGATATTATTTCAGACTATGAGTTTTTCCAGACCAATCTCCAGGGCTAGTTTACTGCTATAACAGGGAAACCTCTCCCATCACGCCCATGTAGGTGGTGTGATGGGAGAGTCAGTGGAGAACTGTCTAAGCCTGGATGGAGTGGACCAACTCATCTCCCTTCCCAAGGGGTGTGCGGAGCAGACCATGGTCACCATGTCTCCAGCCATCCATGCCATGAGATACCTGGACGCTACTGGACAGTGGGTCGACCTAAAGGCTGAACGCAGAGATGAAGCCCAAGCCATGATACAGGCTGGTGAGGGGACACTGGGAGAATTTAAGTTAATCCCCTTTGAGACATCTACCCTTGTGGGAATCAAATGGTTGAAATTAATTGATTCCTTCTCTTTCCAAGGATACGGCAGAATCCTGACCTTCAAGAAGACCGATGGATCCTATGGAGCTTTCCTGTCAACCCCAAGCAGTGTTTGGTTGACAGCCTTTATAGCTAAGGAGTTGTCCCAGTGCAGGGACGTGATTTCAGTGGAGGACTCCTACATCCAACAGTCTATTTCCTACCTGGTGTCTAAACAGCTGTCCAGTGGAGCCTTCACTGACCCTAACCCACTCTATGACCGCACCATGCAGGAAAGAATGCTTTATTCATCCATACAAGACGGAAATATGAGTTATGCTGTACCCTACCCCTCAGAAATACACATTAGGTTGGAGAGGCTGGGGGCAGTGGGCAGCCACACTGTGTCGCCAGTTGAGCAGTTTAGGGGTTAAGTGCCTTTCTCAAGGGCACAACAGCAGGAGATCTTGTCTTTCTAGGATGTGTCACTAATAACCATCTAGCAGTCGACTCAAATATTGTCCACATTTTTTTCTGCCCAGGCTGGGTAGCAATCGTGCCACTATAACCTCTAAGTAGGGGCTACCGAGTGGCGCAGTGTTCTAAGGCACTGCATCTCAGTGCTAGAGGCGTCACTACAGACCCTGGTTAGATTCTAGGCTGTATCACAACCGGCCGTGATTGGGAGTCCCATAGGGTGGCGCACAATTGGCCCAGCGTCGTCCGGGTTAGGGTAGGCCGTAATTGTAAATAAGAAGTTGTTCTTAACTGACTTGCCTAGTTAAATAAAGGTTAAAAAATATATAATAAAGTACGACCCAAATGTTCTTTATGTCCGGACCATGCAGGTACCATTCCATAAAATATGATGTCTTTACCTGTCTGCTATCTGTCCATTCCCTCACCTCAGGGTGGAGTGGGAGGGTTTGAGGGAGAGGTGTCTCTGACAGCGTTTGTTCTGATAGCCATGCACCACGCTGTGGCACTGTACCCTGAAGGAAAAGGCTCAGAAATGGTAATACATCGATTCAACTAAGTCATGGACTTAACCTTTACATCACCTAACTTATCATCACTAACTTAACCTGACTTACTAAAAGTTGTGTAATTATTATCCCGAAGGGGCAAGTTAGGGTTTGCAGCAATATGATCCAGAATAAAGCAACATGCCTTTTTGTGTCTGTTGTGATAATGTTTAACTAATGCATTTGTTGTTTCTAATGCTAAATCTATCCACCATTTCCTGTGTTAGAGGCAGGCTATGGGGCAGGCTAAGGCCTACCTGGAGTCGAAGCTGGACTCCCTTCAGAGGCCCTTCTCTGTAGCCATCACCTCCTACGCCCTCTCTCTAACCTCCCCTGGCGGAGACAGTGCCTCCATGGCTCAGACCAAACTCAGGGCCTTGGCACACAGTAACAATGGTCAGTACCTTGTTACTTTACTAGTCATCTTGGGCTACGGGTTGCCTAGTTGTCTAATTACTTCAGAAGTTGTCTATATCAGAAAGGCTCTATTCATCTAAAGTGTGTTTTAACTCATTCCTTTGGACTTCAACCTGCTTTGATTACTAGCGCCTGTAAAGTATTACCGGTAGTGGCTGGAGAAAAAGGCAGGACAAGGTCTTCTGGGTAGACATTGATTCCCTGGTCTGTATGATCATTGAGGGAAGGTAGACATACACAATGACAACATTTAAACAACAGAGGGAGCCATATTATTGATTATGTCTCCCCTGCAATGTTATATGGCTAAGGACGTAGCTGCTAAACATACTGTATATCTCTCCTGCAGAAGCAGATACATGTCACTGGGAGGCCAGTGATGCTCTGAGGCTGAGCGGGGAGACGAGGGCCAATCAGGTGCCCCAGGCCCAGGCCATCTCCGTGGAGACCACGGCTTACGCCCTGCTCCAGACAGTGGCGGAGGGAGACATGACATACGCGACGTGCATCGCCCGCTGGCTCACTGAGCAGAGACAGTACGGAGGAGGGTTCCGCTCTACACAGGTAGGTACTGTAGAACAAGCCACCAGTACACAGACAGGTAGGTACTGTAGGACAAGCCATCAGTAGACAGACAGGTAGGTACTGTAGGTCAAGCCACCAGTAGACAGACAGGTAGGTAGGTACTGTAGGAAAAGCCACCAGTAGACAGATAGGTAGGTACTGTAGGTCAAGCCTCCAGTAGACAGACAGGTAGGTACTGTAGGTCAAGCCACCAGTAGACAGACAGGTAGGTACTGTAGGTCAAGCCACCAGTAGACAGACAGGTAGGTACTGTAGGTCAAGCCACCAGTAGACAGACAGGTAGGTACTGTAGGTCAAGCCACCAGTAGACAGACAGGTAGGTACAGTAGGACAAGCCACCAGTAGACAGACAGGTAGGTACTGTAGGACAAGCCACCAGTAGACAGACAGGTAGGTACTGTAGGTCAAGCCACCAGTAGACAGACAGGTAGGTACAGTAGGACAAGCCACCAGTAGACAGACAGGTAGGTACTGTAGGTCAAGCCACCAGTAGACAGACAGGTAGGTACTGTAGGTCAAGCCACCAGTAGACAGACAGGTATGTACTCTAGGTCAAGCCACCAGTAGACAGACAGGTAGGTGCTGTAGGTCAAGCCACCAGTAGACAGACAGGTAGGTACTGTAGGTCTAGCCACCAGTAGACAGACAGGTAGGTACTGTAGGTCAAGCCACCAGTAGACAGACAGGTAGGTACTGTAGGACAAGCCACCAGTAGACAGATAGGTAGGTACTGTAGGTCAAGCCACCAGTAGACAGACAGGTAGGTACTGTAGGAAAAGCCACCAGTAGACAGACAGGTAGATACTGTAGGTCAAGCCACCAATAGACAGACAGGTAGGTACTGTAGGTCAAGCCACCAGTAGACAGACAGGTAGGTACTGTAAGACAAGCCACCAGTAGATAGACAGGTAGGTACTGTAGGTCAAGCCACCAGTAGACAGACAGGTAGGTACTGTAGGACAAACCACCAGTAGACAGACAGGTAGGTACTGTAGGTCAAGCCACCAGTAGACAGACAGGTAGGTACTGTAGCACAAGCCACCAGTAGACAGACAGGTAGGTACTGTAGGTCAAGCCACCAGTAGACAGACAGGTAGGTACTGTAGGACAAGCCACCAGTAGACAGATAGGTAGGTACTGTAGGTCAAGCCACCAGAAGACAGACAGGTAGGTACTGTAGGTCGAGCCACCAGTAGACAGACAGGTAGGTACTGTAGGTCAAGCCTCCAGTAGACAGACATGTAAGTACTGTAGGTCAAGCCACCAGTAGACAGACAGGTAGGTACTCTAGGTCAAGCCACCAGTAGAAAGACAGGTAGGTACTGTAGGACAAGCCACCAGTAGACAGACAGGTAGATACTGTAGGACAAGCCACCAGTAGACAGACAGGTAGGTACACAGACAGGTAGGTACTGTAGGACAAGCCACCAGTAGACAGACAGGTAGGTACTGTAGGACAAGCCACCAGTAGACAAACAGGTAGGTACTGTAGGTCAAGCCACCAGTAGACAGACATGTGGGTACAGTAGGACAAGCCACCAGAAGACAGACAGGTAGGTACTGTAGGTCAAGCCACCAGTAGACAGACATGTAGGTACAGTAGGACAAGCCACCAGTAGACAGACAGGTAGGTATTATGAGGAAAAGCCACCAGTAGATAGACAGGTAGATACTGTAGGTCAAGCCACCAGTAGACAGACAGGTAGGTACAGTAGGTCAAGCCACCAGTAGACAGACAGGTAGGTACTGTAAGACAAGCCACCAGTAGACAGACAGGTAGGTACTGTAGGTCAAGCCACCAGTAGAAAGACAGGTAGGTACTGTAGGACAAGCCACCAGTAGACAGACAGGTAGGTACTGTAGGTCAAGCCACCAGTAGACAGACAGGTAGGTACTGTAGGTCAAGCCACCAGTAGACAGACAGGTAGGTACAGTAGGACAAGCCACCAGTAGACAGACAGGTAGGTACTGTAGGTCAAGCCACCAGTAGACAGACAGGTAGGTACTGTAGGTCAAGCCACCAGTAGACAGACAGGTAGGTACTGTAGGACAAGCCACCAGTAGACAGACAGGTAGGTACTGTAGGACAAGCCACCAGTAGACAGACAGGTAGGTACTGTAGGACAAGCCACCAGTAGACAGACAGGTAGGTACTGTACGTCAAGCCACCAGTAGACAGACAGGTAGGTACTGTACGTCAAGCCACCAGTAGACAGACAGGTAGGTACACAGACAGGTAGGTACTGTAGGACAAGCCACCAGTAGACAGACAGGTAGGTAAACAGACAGGTAGGTACTGTAGGACAAGCCACCAGTAGACAGACAGGTGGGTACACAGACAGGTAGGTACTGTAGGACAAGCCACCAGTAGACAGACAGGTAGGTACTGTAGGACAAGCCACCAGTAGACAGACAGGTAGGTACTGTAGGAAAAGCCACCAGTAGACAGACAGGTAGGTACACAGACAGGTAGGTACTGTAGGACAAGCCACCAGTAGACAGACAGGTAGGTACTGTAGGACAAGCCACCAGTAGACAGACAGGTAGGTACTGTAGGTCAAGCCACCAGTAGACAGACAGGTAGGTACTGTAGGACAAGCCACCAGTAGACACACAGGTAGGTACTGTAGGAAAAGCCACCAGTAGACAGATAGGTAGGTACTGTAGGTCAAGCCACCAGTAGACAGACAGGTAGGTACTGTAGGAAAAGCCACCAGTAGACAGACAGTTAGGTACTGTAGGTCAAGCCACCAGTAGACAGACAGGTAGGTACTGTAGGACAAGCCACTAGTAGACAGACAGGTAGGTACAGTAGGTCAAGCCACCAGTAGACAGACAGGTAGGTACTGTAGGTCAAGCCACCAGTAGACAGACAGGTAGGTACTGTAGGTCAAGCCACCAGTAGACAGACAGGTAGGTACTCTAGGTCAAGCCACCAGTAGACAGACAGGTAGGTGCTGTAGGTCAAGCCACCAGTAGACAGACAGGTAGGTACTGTAGGTCTAGCCACCAGTAGACAGACAGGTAGGTACTGTAGGTCAAGCTACCAGTAGACAGACAGGTAGGTACTGTAGGACAAGCCACCAGTAGACAGATAGGTAGGTACTGTAGGTCAAGCCACCAGTAGACAGACAGGTAGGTACTGTAGGTCAAGCCACCAGTAGACAGACAGGTAGGTAGTGTAGGTCAAGCCACCAGTAGACAGATAGGTAGGTACTGTAGGACAAGCCACCAGTAGACAGATAGGTAGGTACTGTAGGACAAGCCACCAGTAGACAGACAGGTAGGTACTGTAGGATAAGCCACCAGTAGACAGACAGGTAGGTACTGTACGTCAAGCCACCAGTAGACAGACAGGTAGGTACTCTACGTCAAGCCACCAGTAGACAGACAGGTAGGTACACAGACAGGTAGGTACTGTAGGACAAGCCACCAGTAGACAGACAGGTAGGTACACAGACAGGTAGGTACTGTAGGACAAGCCACCAGTAGACAGACAGGTAGGTACACAGACAGGTAGGTACTGTAGGACAAGCCACCAGTAGACAGACAGGTAGGTACTGTAGGACAAGGCACCAGTAGACAGACAGGTAGGTACTGTAGGTCAAGCCACCAGTAGACAGACAGGTAGGTACTGTAGGACAAGCCACCAGTAGACAGACAGGTAGGTACACAGACAGGTAGGTACTGTAGGACAAGCCACCAGTAGACAGACAGGTAGGTACTGTAGGACAAGCCACCAGTAGACAGACAGGTAGGTACTGTAGGTCAAGCCACCAGTAGACAGACAGGTAGGTACTGTAGAACAAGCCACCAGTAGACACACAGGTAGGTACTGTAGGAAAAGCCACCAGTAGACAGATAGGTAGGTACTGTAGGTCAAGCCACCAGTAGACAGACAGGTAGGTACTGTAGGAAAAGCCACCAGTAGACAGACAGGTAGGTACGGTAGGTCAAGCCACCAGTAGACAGACAGGTAGGTACTGTAGGACAAGCCACTAGTAGACAGACAGGTAGGTACAGTAGGTCAAGCCACCAGTAGACAGACAGGTAGGTACTGTAGGTCAAGCCACCAGTAGACAGACAGGTAGGTACTGTAGGACAAGCCACCAGTAGACAGATAGGTAGGTACTGTAGGTCAAGCCACCAGAAGACAGACAGGTAGGTACTGTAGGTCGAGCCACCAGTAGACAGACAGGTAGGTACTGTAGGTCAAGCCTCCAGTAGACAGACATGTAAGTACTGTAGGTCAAGCCACCAGTAGACAGACAGGTAGGTACTGTAGGACAAGCCACCAGTAGACAGATAGGTAGGTACTGTAGGTCAAGCCACCAGAAGACAGACAGGTAGGTACTGTAGGTCGAGCCACCAGTAGACAGACAGGTAGGTACTGTAGGTCAAGCCTCCAGTAGACAGACATGTAAGTACTGTAGGTCAAGCCACCAGTAGACAGACAGGTAGGTACTCTAGGTCAAGCCACCAGTAGAAAGACAGGTAGGTACTGTAGGACAAGCCACCAGTAGACAGACAGGTAGATACTGTAGGACAAGCCACCAGTAGACAGACAGGTAGGTACACAGACAGGTAGGTACTGTAGGACAAGCCACCAGTAGACAGACAGGTAGGTACTGTAGGACAAGCCACCAGTAGACAAACAGGTAGGTACTGTAGGTCAAGCCACCAGTAGACAGACATGTGGGTACAGTAGGACAAGCCACCAGAAGACAGACAGGTAGGTACTGTAGGTCAAGCCACCAGTAGACAGACATGTAGGTACAGTAGGACAAGCCACCAGTAGACAGACAGGTAGGTATTATGAGGAAAAGCCACCAGTAGATAGACAGGTAGATACTGTAGGTCAAGCCACCAGTAGACAGACAGGTAGGTACAGTAGGTCAAGCCACCAGTAGACAGACAGGTAGGTACTGTAAGACAAGCCACCAGTAGACAGACAGGTAGGTACTGTAGGTCAAGCCACCAGTAGAAAGACAGGTAGGTACTGTAGGACAAGCCACCAGTAGACAGACAGGTAGGTACTGTAGGTCAAGCCACCAGTAGACAGACAGGTAGGTACTGTAGGTCAAGCCACCAGTAGACAGACAGGTAGGTACAGTAGGACAAGCCACCAGTAGACAGACAGGTAGGTACTGTAGGTCAAGCCACCAGTAGACAGACAGGTAGGTACTGTAGGTCAAGCCACCAGTAGACAGACAGGTAGGTACTGTAGGACAAGCCACCAGTAGACAGACAGGTAGGTACTGTAGGACAAGCCACCAGTAGACAGACAGGTAGGTACTGTAGGACAAGCCACCAGTAGACAGACAGGTAGGTACTGTACGTCAAGCCACCAGTAGACAGACAGGTAGGTACTGTACGTCAAGCCACCAGTAGACAGACAGGTAGGTACACAGACAGGTAGGTACTGTAGGACAAGCCACCAGTAGACAGACAGGTAGGTAAACAGACAGGTAGGTACTGTAGGACAAGCCACCAGTAGACAGACAGGTAGGTACACAGACAGGTAGGTACTGTAGGACAAGCCACCAGTAGACAGACAGGTAGGTACTGTAGGACAAGCCACCAGTAGACAGACAGGTAGGTACTGTAGGAAAAGCCACCAGTAGACAGACAGGTAGGTACACAGACAGGTAGGTACTGTAGGACAAGCCACCAGTAGACAGACAGGTAGGTACTGTAGGACAAGCCACCAGTAGACAGACAGGTAGGTACTGTAGGTCAAGCCACCAGTAGACAGACAGGTAGGTACTGTAGGACAAGCCACCAGTAGACACACAGGTAGGTACTGTAGGAAAAGCCACCAGTAGACAGATAGGTAGGTACTGTAGGTCAAGCCACCAGTAGACAGACAGGTAGGTACTGTAGGAAAAGCCACCAGTAGACAGACAGTTAGGTACTGTAGGTCAAGCCACCAGTAGACAGACAGGTAGGTACTGTAGGACAAGCCACTAGTAGACAGACAGGTAGGTACAGTAGGTCAAGCCACCAGTAGACAGACAGGTAGGTACTGTAGGTCAAGCCACCAGTAGACAGACAGGTAGGTACTGTAGGTCAAGCCACCAGTAGACAGACAGGTAGGTACTCTAGGTCAAGCCACCAGTAGACAGACAGGTAGGTGCTGTAGGTCAAGCCACCAGTAGACAGACAGGTAGGTACTGTAGGTCTAGCCACCAGTAGACAGACAGGTAGGTACTGTAGGTCAAGCTACCAGTAGACAGACAGGTAGGTACTGTAGGACAAGCCACCAGTAGACAGATAGGTAGGTACTGTAGGTCAAGCCACCAGTAGACAGACAGGTAGGTACTGTAGGACAAGCCACCAGTAGACAGACAGGTAGGTAGTGTAGGTCAAGCCACCAGTAGACAGATAGATAGGTACTGTAGGACAAGCCACCAGTAGACAGATAGGTAGGTACTGTAGGACAAGCCACCAGTAGACAGACAGGTAGGTACTGTAGGATAAGCCACCAGTAGACAGACAGGTAGGTACTGTACGTCAAGCCACCAGTAGACAGACAGGTAGGTACTCTACGTCAAGCCACCAGTAGACAGACAGGTAGGTACACAGACAGGTAGGTACTGTAGGACAAGCCACCAGTAGACAGACAGGTAGGTACACAGACAGGTAGGTACTGTAGGACAAGCCACCAGTAGACAGACAGGTAGGTACACAGACAGGTAGGTACTGTAGGACAAGCCACCAGTAGACAGACAGGTAGGTACTGTAGGACAAGCCACCAGTAGACAGACAGGTAGGTACTGTAGGTCAAGCCACCAGTAGACAGACAGGTAGGTACTGTAGGACAAGCCACCAGTAGACAGACAGGTAGGTACACAGACAGGTAGGTACTGTAGGACAAGCCACCAGTAGACAGACAGGTAGGTACTGTAGGACAAGCCACCAGTAGACAGACAGGTAGGTACTGTAGGTCAAGCCACCAGTAGACAGACAGGTAGGTACTGTAGAACAAGCCACCAGTAGACACACAGGTAGGTACTGTAGGAAAAGCCACCAGTAGACAGATAGGTAGGTACTGTAGGTCAAGCCACCAGTAGACAGACAGGTAGGTACTGTAGGAAAAGCCACCAGTAGACAGACAGGTAGGTACGGTAGGTCAAGCCACCAGTAGACAGACAGGTAGGTACTGTAGGACAAGCCACTAGTAGACAGACAGGTAGGTACAGTAGGTCAAGCCACCAGTAGACAGACAGGTAGGTACTGTAGGTCAAGCCACCAGTAGACAGACAGGTAGGTACTGTAGGTCAAGCCACCAGTAGACAGACAGGTAGGTACTCTAGGTCAATCCACCAGTAGACAGACAGGTAGGTACTGTACGTCAAGCCACCAGTAGACAGACAGGTAGGTACACAGACAGGTAGGTACTGTAGGACAAGCCACCAGTAGACAGACAGGTAGGTACACAGACAGGTAGGTACTGTAGGACAAGCCACCAGTAGACAGACAGGTAGGTACACAGACAGGTAGGTACTGTAGGACAAGCCACCAGTAGACAGACAGGTAGGTACTGTAGGACAAGCCACCAGTAGACAGACAGGTAGGTACTGTAGGTCAAGCCACCAGTAGACAGACAGGTAGGTACTGTAGGACAAGCCACCAGTAGACAGACAGGTAGGTACACAGACAGGTAGGTACTGTAGGACAAGCCACCAGTAGACAGACAGGTAGGTACTGTAGGACAAGCCACCAGTAGACAGACAGGTAGGTACTGTAGGTCAAGCCACCAGTAGACAGACAGGTAGGTACTGTAGAACAAGCCACCAGTAGACACACAGGTAGGTACTGTAGGAAAAGCCACCAGTAGACAGATAGGTAGGTACTGTAGGTCAAGCCACCAGTAGACAGACAGGTAGGTACTGTAGGAAAAGCCACCAGTAGACAGACAGGTAGGTACGGTAGGTCAAGCCACCAGTAGACAGACAGGTAGGTACTGTAGGACAAGCCACTAGTAGACAGACAGGTAGGTACAGTAGGTCAAGCCACCAGTAGACAGACAGGTAGGTACTGTAGGTCAAATACACCAGTAGACAGACAGGTAGGTACTGTAGGTCAAGCCACCAGTAGACAGACAGGTAGGTACTCTAGGTCAAGCCACCAGTAGACAGACAGGTAGGTGCTGTAGGTCAAGCCACCAGTAGACAGACAGGTAGGTACTGTAGGTCTAGCCACCAGTAGACAGACAGGTAGGTACTGTAGGTCAAGCCACCAGTAGACAGACAGGTAGATACTGTAGGACAAGCCACCAGTAGACAGACAGGTAGGTACACAGACAGGTAGGTACTGTAGGACAAGCAACCAGTAGACAGACAGGTAGGTACTGTAGGACAAGCCACCAGTAGACAGACAGGTAGGTACTGTAGGTCAAGCCACCAGTAGACAGACATGTAGGTACAGTAGGACAAGCCACCAGAAGACAGACAGGTAGGTACTGTAGGTCAAGCCACCAGTAGACAGACAGGTAGGTACTGTAGGTCAAGCCACCAGTAGACAGACAGGTAGGTATTATGAGGAAAAGCCACCAGTAGATAGACAGGTAGATACTGTAGGTCAAGCCACCAGTAGACAGACAGGTAGGTACTGTAGGTCAAGCCACCAGTAGACAGACAGGTAGGTACTGTAGAACAAGCCACCAGTAGACACACAGGTAGGTACTGTAGGAAAAGCCACCAGTAGACAGATAGGTAGGTACTGTAGGTCAAGCCACCAGTAGACAGACAGGTAGGTACTGTAGGAAAAGCCACCAGTAGACAGACAGGTAGGTACGGTAGGTCAAGCCACCAGTAGACAGACAGGTAGGTACTGTAGGACAAGCCACTAGTAGACAGACAGGTAGGTACAGTAGGTCAAGCCACCAGTAGACAGACAGGTAGGTACTGTAGGTCAAGCCACCAGTAGACAGACAGGTAGGTACTCTAGGTCAATCCACCAGTAGACAGACAGGTAGGTACTGTACGTCAAGCCACCAGTAGACAGACAGGTAGGTACACAGACAGGTAGGTACTGTAGGACAAGCCACCAGTAGACAGACAGGTAGGTAAACAGACAGGTAGGTACTGTAGGACAAGCCACCAGTAGACAGACAGGTAGGTACACAGACAGGTAGGTACTGTAGGACAAGCCACCAGTAGACAGACAGGTAGGTACTGTAGGACAAGCAACCAGTAGACAGACAGGTAGGTACTGTAGGTCAAGCCACCAGTAGACAGACAGGTAGGTACTGTAGGACAAGCCACCAGTAGACAGACAGGTAGGTACACAGACAGGTAGGTACTGTAGGACAAGCCACCAGTAGACAGACAGGTAGGTACTGTAGGACAAGCCACCAGTAGACAGACAGGTAGGTACTGTAGGTCAAGCCACCAGTAGACAGACAGGTAGGTACTGTAGAACAAGCCACCAGTAGACACACAGGTAGGTACTGTAGGAAAAGCCACCAGTAGACAGATAGGTAGGTACTGTAGGTCAAGCCACCAGTAGACAGACAGGTAGGTACTGTAGGAAAAGCCACCAGTAGACAGACAGGTAGGTACGGTAGGTCAAGCCACCAGTAGACAGACAGGTAGGTACTGTAGGACAAGCCACTAGTAGACAGACAGGTAGGTACAGTAGGTCAAGCCACCAGTAGACAGACAGGTAGGTACTGTAGGTCAAGCCACCAGTAGACAGACAGGTAGGTACTGTAGGTCAAGCCACCAGTAGACAGACAGGTAGGCACTCTAGGTCAAGCCACCAGTAGACAGACAGGTAGGTGCTGTAGGTCAAGCCACCAGTAGACAGACAGGTAGGTACTGTAGGTCTAGCCACCAGTAGACAGACAGGTAGGTACTGTAGGTCAAGCCACCAGTAGACAGACAGGTAGGTACTGTAGGACAAGCCACCAGTAGACAGACAGGTAGATACTGTAGGACAAGCCACCAGTAGACAGACAGGTAGGTACACAGACAGGTAGATACTGTAGGACAAGCCACCAGTAGACAGACAGGTAGGTACTGTAGGACAAGCCACCAGTAGACAGACAGGTAGGTACTGTAGGTCAAGCCACCAGTAGACAGACATGTAGGTACAGTAGGACAAGCCACCAGAAGACAGACAGGTAGGTACTGTAGGTCAAGCCACCAGTAGACAGACAGGTAGGTACTGTAGGTCAAGCCACCAGTAGACAGACAGGTAGGTATTATGAGGAAAAGCCACCAGTAGATAGACAGGTAGATACTGTAGGTCAAGCCACCAGTAGACAGACAGGTAGGTACAGTAGGTCAAGCCACCAGTAGACAGACAGGTAGGTACTGTAAGACAAGCCACCAGTAGACAGACAGGTAGGTACTGTAGGTCAAGCCACCAGTAGACAGACAGGTAGGTACTGTAGGACAAGCCACCAGTAGACAGATAGGTAGGTACTGTAGGTCAAGCCACCAGTAGACAGACAGGTAGGTACTGTAGGAAAAGCCACCAGTAGACAGACAGGTAGGTACTGTAGGTCAAGCCACCAGTAGACAGACAGGTAGGTACTGTAGGTTAAGCCACCAGTAGACAGACAGGTAGGTACTGTAGGACAAGCCACCAGTAGACAGACAGGTAGGTACTGTAGGACAAGCCACCAGTAGACAGACAGGTAGGTACTGTAGGACAAGCCACCAGTAGACAGACAGGTAGGTACTATACGTCAAGCCACCAGTAGACAGACAGGTAGGTACTGTACGTCAAGCCACCAGTAGACAGACAGGTAGGTACACAGACAGGTAGGTACTGTAGGACAAGCCACCAGTAGACAGCCAGGTAGGTACACAGACAGGTAGGTACTGTAGGACAAGCCACCAGTAGACAGACAGGTAGGTACTGTAGGACAAGCCACCAGTAGACAGACAGGTAGGTACTGTAGGTCAAGCCACCAGTACACAGACAGGTAGGTACTGTAGGACAAGCCACCAGAAGACAGACAGGTAGGTACTGTAGGTCAAGCCACCAGTAGACAGACAGGTAGGTACAGTAGGTCAAGCCACCAGTAGACAGACAAGTAGGTACTGTAGGACAAGCCACCAGTAGACAGACAGGTAGGTACTGTCGGTCAAGCCACCAGTAGACAGACAGGTAGGTACTGTAGGACATGCCACCAGTAGACAGACAGGTAGGTACTGTCGGTCAAGCCACCAGTAGACAGACAGGTAGGTACTGTAGGTCAAGCCACCAGTAGACAGACAGGTAGGTACTGTAGGACAAGCCACCAGTAGACAGACAGGTAGATACTGTAGGACAAGCCACCAGTAGACAGACAGGTAGGTACTGTAGGTCAAGCCACCAGTAGACAGACAGGTAGGTACTGTATGTCAAGCCACCAGTAGACAGACAGGTAGGTGCTGTAGGTCAAGCCACCAGTAGACAGACAGGTAGGTACTGTAGGTCTAGCCACCAGTAGACAGACAGGTAGGTACTGTAGGTCAAGCCACCAGTAGACAGACAGGTAGGTACTGTAGGACAAGCCACCAGTAGACAGACAGGTAGATACTGTAGGACAAGCCACCAGTAGACAGACAGGTAGGTACACAGACAGGTAGGTACTGTAGGACAAGCCACCAGTAGACAGACAGGTAGGTACTGTAGGACAAGCCACCAGTAGACAGACAGGTAGGTACTGTAGGTCAAGCCACCAGTAGACAGACATGTAGGTACAGTAGGACAAGCCACCAGAAGACAGACAGGTAGGTACTGTAGGTCAAGCCACCAGTAGACAGACAGGTAGGTACTGTAGGTCAAGCCACCAGTAGACAGACAGGTAGGTATTATGAGGAAAAGCCACCAGTAGATAGACAGGTAGATACTGTAGGTCAAGCCACCAGTAGACAGACAGGTAGGTACAGTAGGTCAAGCCACCAGTAGACAGACAGGTAGGTACTGTAAGACAAGCCACCAGTAGACAGACAGGTAGGTACTGTAGGTCAAGCCACCAGTAGACAGACAGGTAGGTACTGTAGGACAAGCCACCAGTAGACAGATAGGTAGGTACTGTAGGTCAAGCCACCAGTAGACAGACAGGTAGGTACTGTAGGAAAAGCCACCAGTAGACAGACAGGTAGGTACTGTAGGTCAAGCCACCAGTAGACAGACAGGTAGGTACTGTAGGTTAAGCCACCAGTAGACAGACAGGTAGGTACTGTAGGACAAGCCACCAGTAGACAGACAGGTAGGTACTGTAGGACAAGCCACCAGTAGACAGACAGGTAGGTACTGTAGGACAAGCCACCAGTAGACAGACAGGTAGGTACTGTACGTCAAGCCACCAGTAGACAGACAGGTAGGTACTGTACGTCAAGCCACCAGTAGACAGACAGGTAGGTACACAGACAGGTAGGTACTGTAGGACAAGCCACCAGTAGACAGCCAGGTAGGTACACAGACAGGTAGGTACTGTAGGACAAGCCACCAGTAGACAGACAGGTAGGTACTGTAGGACAAGCCACCAGTAGACAGACAGGTAGGTACTGTAGGTCAAGCCACCAGTACACAGACAGGTAGGTACTGTAGGACAAGCCACCAGAAGACAGACAGGTAGGTACTGTAGGTCAAGCCACCAGTAGACAGACAGGTAGGTACAGTAGGTCAAGCCACCAGTAGACAGACAAGTAGGTACTGTAGGACAAGCCACCAGTAGACAGACAGGTAGGTACTGTCGGTCAAGCCACCAGTAGACAGACAGGTAGGTAGTGTAGGACATGCCACCAGTAGACAGACAGGTAGGTACTGTCGGTCAAGCCACCAGTAGACAGACAGGTAGGTACTGTAGGTCAAGCCACCAGTAGACAGACAGGTAGGTACTGTAGGACAAGCCACCAGTAGACAGACAAGTAGATACTGTAGGACAAGCCACCAGTAGACAGACAGGTAGGTACTGTAGGTCAAGCCACCAGTAGACAGACAGGTAGGTACTGTATGTCAAGCCACCAGTAGACAGACAGGTAGAACCTGTAGGACAAGCCACCAGTAGACAGACAGGTAGGTATTGTAGGTCAAGCCACCAGTAGACAGACAGGTAGGTACTGTAGGACAAGCCACCAGTAGACAGACAGGTAGGTATTGTAGGTCAAGCCACCAGTAGACAGACAGGTAGGTACTGTAGGTCAAGCCACCAGCAGACAGACAGGTAGGTACTGTAGGTCAAGCCACCAGTAGACAGACAGGTAGGTACTGTAGGTCAAGCCACCAGTAGACAGACAGTTAGGTACTGTAGGAAAAGCCACCAGTAGACAGACAGGTAGGTACTGTAGGTCAAGCCTCCAGTAGACAGACAGGTAGGTACAGTAGGACAAGCCACCAGTAGACAGACAGGTAGGTGCTGTAGGTCAAGCCTCCAGTAGACAGACAGGTAGGTACTGTAGGTCTAGCCACCAGTAGACAGACAGGTAGGTACTGTAGGACAAGCCACCAGTAGACAGACAGGTAGGTACTGTAGGACAAGCCACCAGTAGACAGACAGGTAGGTACTGTAGGACAAGCCACCAGTAGACAGACAGGTAGGTACTGTAGGACAAGCCACCAGTAGACAGACAGGTAGGTTCTGTAGGTCAAGCCACCAGTAGACAGACAGGTAGGTACTGTAGGACAAGCCATCAGCTGACAGACAGGTAGGTACTGTAGGACAAGCCACCAGTAGACAGACAGGTAGGTACTGTAGGACAAGCCACCAGTAGACAGACAGGTAGGTACTGTTGGACAAGCCACCAGTAGACAGACAGGTAGGTACTGTAGGACAAGCCACCAGTAGACAGACAGGTAGGTACTGTAGGACAAGCCACCAGTAGACAGACAGGTAGGTACTGTAGGTTTAGCCACCAGTAGACAGACAGGTAGGTACTGTAGGTCAAGCCACCAGTAGACAGACAGGTAGGTACTGTAGGTCAAGCCACCAGTAGACAGACAGGTAGGTACTGTAGGTCAAGCCACCAGCAGACAGACAGGTAGGTACTGTAGGTCAAGCCACCAGCAGACAGACAGGTAGGTACTGTAGGTCAAGCCACCAGTAGACAGACAGGTAGGTACTGTAGGTCAAGCCACCAGTATACAGACAGGTAGGTACTGTAGGTCAAGCCACCAGTAGACAGACAGGTAGGTACTGTAGGACAAGCCACCAGTAGACAGACAGGTAGGTACTGTAGGTCAAGCCACCAGTATACAGACAGGTAGGTACAGTAGGTCAAGCCACCAGTAGACAGACAGGTAGGTACTGTAGGACAAGCCACCAGTAGACAGACAGGTAGGTACTGTAGGTCAAGCCACCAGTAGACAGACAGGTAGGTACTGTAGGACAAGCCACCAGTAGACAGACAGGTAGGTACTGTAGGACAAGCCACCAGCTGACAGACAGGTAGGTACTGTAGGACAAGCCACCAGTAGACAGACAGGTAGGTACTGTAGGACAAGCTACCAGTAGACAGACAGGTAGGTAACTGTAGGACAAGCCACCAGTAGACAGACAGGTAGGTACTGTAGGACAAGCCACCAGTAGACAGACAGGTAGGTGCTTTAGCATTATCATCGGGACCTCGGAGTTATCACTGACCACTTGACTTGACCTGGAGAAACTCCTGGCCCTAGTCATATACTTCTCTTTTCTTTCTTTCTTTCTCTCTCCCTCCTTCTCTCTCATCCCTTTTCTTTCTTTTTCTGTCCCGTCTTTCTCTGTCCCCTCTCTCCTTCTCCTTTCTCTCTCTCTCTCTCTCGCTCTCTCTCTCCCTTCCTCCCTCCCTCTCTAACAGGATACAGTTGTAGCTCTTGAGGCTCTAGCTAAGTACAGTATCAAGGACAATGATGGTCAGGACTTGGACCTTAATGTTGAGATGTGTTACCAAAACGGCCGCAAGCAGAGAGTTCATCTTACGAAGCGTAATGCCCTAACCCTATCTGCCTTCCAGGTGAGATTGAGTTTAGAATTCAAGCAGTGCTCTGATGTAACTTTCTCAAATGCTGTTTTACATCTACTAATCTCTGTGTTGTCCGGTTTGTCTTGGCAGGTGAACCCAGGAAGCCAGATCACTATTAACACACAGGGGAAGGGAAACGGGACCTTATCAGTAAGTAAATAGATTTAAACGTAAATGTTGATGATTCTAACATTGTAAGACTGTCTGAATTTCAACAGATGTGTCCACAGTGCTTGTTTTATGTCATCAGGTGGTCCAGACCTACAGAACTCTGGAGAGGAGTGACTTGTTCTGTGGTTTCTACAGTCTCAATGTCTCAGTGGAGGGAGAGGTTAAGTACAGAAGTAAGTTTCAGTCAGAATGCATCTATAAACACTAAACACATTTGCTGGAGTGCTGTTTGAAAACATAAAACACTATTCATTGTCAGTATGAATGTGTAAAATTACAGAAAAAGCGGACGATGGTCCTGAGCTAGACGACTATTATAACTATGAGTCTGAGGGGGATGGGAACCCTAGTGATGAGCCAATGAGCAGGGTGGAATGGTTTGACCTGCGCACACGCAGGAAGAGACACACCCCACAGGAGGAGGAGCGGGAGAAGTCCCTAGTCTACACTGTGTGTGTGGGGTGAGTACAGGTGTCTGTCTGTCTGTCTGTCTGTCTGTCTGTCTGTCTTGTCTGTCTTGTCTGTCTTGTCTGTCTTGTCTGTCTGTCTGTCTGTCTGTCTGTCTTGTCTGTCTGTCTTGTCTGTCTGTCTTGTCTGTCTTGTCTGTCTTGTCTGTCTGTCTGTCTGTCTGTCTGTCTGTCTGTCTGTCTGTCTGTCTGTATGCATGGGTTGGGATGAGTGGATATATGGTTCTCTCTCTCCTCTCGTCTCCTACAGACTGACTAGTGGTAATTCTACAGGCATGGTCATCGTGGACATCTCCATTCTCAGTGGACTCAAACCTAACATGCAGGATCTGGAGGAGGTACAGTAGGCCTACATTTAACGTTGATTTACATTTTTGCCATCCAGCAGATGCTCTTATACACAGTCAGTACATTCAACTATGGGCTCGATTCAATCCGTAGTGCTGAAGTTCCACCATACAGCGCAATTGAAATTTGAAGGCAATGTTTCCGCATTCGTAGAGACTGCATGCACGGTAAATGCTGCATATGCAGGAAAACTGAAATCCGTTTTACTTCATCTCTACCAGCATGTCACCTGGGCAACTAGAGGCAAACAAACTCTAGGTGACCTTTACTCCACACACAGAGACGCATACAAAGCTCTCCCTCGCCCTCCCTTTTGCAAATCTGACCATAACTCTATCCTCCTGATTCCTGCTTACAAGCAAAAACTCTAACAGGAAGTACCAGTGATGCGCTCAATACGGAAGTGTTCCAATGAAGCGGACGCTAAGATACAGGACTGTTTCACTAGCACAGACTGAAATATTTTCCGGGATTCATCCGATGGCATTGAGGAGTTTATCACATTAATAAGTGCATTGACAACGTCACCCCCATAGTGACCGTACGTACATAATCCAGCCAGAAGCTATGGATTACAGGCAACATCCGCACTGAGCTAAAGGCTAGAGCTGCCACTTTCAAGGAGCGGGACACTAATCCGGATGCTTATAAGAAATACCGTTACGCCCTTAGACAAACCATCAATACAGGACCAAGATCGAATCCTACTTCATCGGCTCTGATGGTCGTCAGATGTGGCAGAGCTTGCAACCTATCATGGATTACAAAGGGAAACACAGCCGTGAACTGTCCAGTGACGCGAGCCTACCAGACGAGCTAAACACATTCTATGCTCGCTTCGAGGCTAGCAACACTGAATCATGCTGTTCCGGACACCCATGGGTGATTACACTCTTGTGAGTGTGATGTGAGTAAGACCTTTAAACAAGCTAACATTCAAAAGGCCGCAGGGCCAGATGGATTATCAGGACGCATACTCAGAACATGGCAAGTGTCTTCACTGAAATGTTCAACCTCTCCCTGACACAGTCTGTAATACCGACATGTTTCAAGCAGACCACCATAGTCCCTGTGCCCAAGAATGCCAAGGTAACCTGTCTAAATGACTATCACACCGTAGCACTCATCTGTAGCCATGAAATGCTTTGAAAGGCTGGTCATGGCTCACATCAACACCATCATCTCAGACACCCTGGTCCCACTCTAATTCACATACCGCCCCAACAGATCCACAGATGACGCAATCTGTATTGCACTCCACATTGCCCTTTCCCACCTGAACAAAGGAACATGAGAATGCTGTTCATTGACTACAGCTCAGCGTTCAACACCATAGTGCCCTCCAAAGTCATCACTAAGCTAAGTACCCTGTGACTGAACACCTCCCTCTGCAACTGGATCCTGGACTTCCTGACGGGCCGACCCCCAGCTGGTGAAGGTAAGCAACAACACATCCGCCATGCTGACCCTCAATACGGCAGCCCCTCAGGGGTGTGTGCTTAGACCCCTCCTGTAGTCCCTGTTCACCCACGACTGGCCGTGTATGACTCCAACACCATCATTAAGTTTGCAGATGACACGGCGGTGGTAGGCCTGATCACCAATGACGATGAGACAGCCTATAGGGCAGAGGGTAGTGCGTATGGCCCAGTACATCACTGGGGTTGAGCTCCCTGCCATCCAGGACCTCTATACCAGGCGGTGTCAGAGGAAGGCCCTAAAGATTGTCAGACTCCAGCCACCGAAGTCATAGACTGTTCTCTCTGATTACTCATTGTGTATTTATTCTTTGTGTTATTATTTTTCTATTATTTCACCCCAAAAAATCGACATTGTTGGGAAGGACCCGTAAGTTAGCATTCGACTGTTAGTCTACACCTGTTGTCTACAAAGCATGTGACAAATACGATTTGATATGTCGGCTCAATGTAACAGTCCTGACCTGTTTTATGTTGTTTTTTATGTGTTTATGGTCAGGGCATGTGTTTTGGGTGGGCAGTCTATGTTATCTGTTTCTATGTTGGTTTTGGGTTACCTGGTATGGCTCTTGATTAGAGGCAGGTGGTTTGCGTTTTCCTCTAATTAAGAGTCATATTTAGGTAGGGCGTTCTCACTGTTTGTTTGTGGGTGATTGTCTCCTGTGATGTCTTTCGTGTTGTCGATGTTATTCACTTACGGGGCTGTTTGGCTGTTCGTGCGTTTAGATGTAACGTTCCTGTCCGTGAGTTAACATTTAGTGATGTGAGTTTATGTTCAGGTTTCGTTCTACGTCGTTTTCTTGTTTTTGTAAAGTTTGGTAAAGTGTTTGTTTTCGTGTTGCCATCATTATTCAGTTTTGTCGTTTATAAATAAAAAGATGGCTTATTTCCCTGAAGCTGCGTATTGGTCTGAAGATCCTTCTCTCATCACCTCGTCCGAGGATGAGGAGAGCGACAGCCGTAACAGAATCACCCACCACGCTAAGACCAAGCGGTATGGGAATGCTCTACGGAGCAACAAGGACTCCTGGACTTGGGAGGAGATCCTGGACGGTAGAGGACCTTGGGCTCAACCAGGGGAATATCGCCGTCCAAAGGAGGAGTTGGAAGCAGCGAAGGCTGAGAGGCGCTGGTATGAGGAGGCAGCGCGACGACGCGGTTGGGAGCCCGTGAGTCAGACCAAAAAATTTCTTGGGGGGGGGCACACGAGGAGTGTGGCAAAGCCGGGTAGGATACCCGAGCCAACTCCCCGTGCTTACCGTGGAGGTAGAAGGCGTCGTACTGGTAAGACACCGTGTTATGCGGTAAAGCGCACGGTGTCCCCAGTACGCATGCTTAGCCCAGTGCGGGCTATTCCACCTTGCCGCACTGGGAGGGCTAGGTTGGGCATCGAGCCGGATGTCATGAAGCCGGCCCAACGTATCTGGCCTCCAGTACGTCTCCTCGGGCCGGCGTACATGGCACCAGCCTTACAGGTGGTGTCCCCGGTTCGCCTGCATAGGCCAGTGCGGGCTATTCCACCTCGCTGCACTGGCAGGGCTACGGGGATCATTCAACCTGGTAGGGTTGGGGAGGCTCGGTGCTCAAGAGCACGTGTCCTCCTTCACGGTCCGGTAGACCCGGTGCCACCTCCATGTACCAGTCCTCCGGTGGCAGCCCCCCGTACCAGGCTGTCTCTCCGGGTTCTCTCTCCTGCTGTTTCCTCCTCTCCAGCGCAGCCAGTGCCTAGACCACGCACCAGGCTGTCTCTCCTTCTCCTTCCTACAGAGCCATCCGTCTCCCCAGCGCCATCTGAGCCATCCGTCTCCCCAGCGCCATCTGAGCCATCCGTCTCCCCAGCGCCGTCTGAGCCATCCGTCTGCCATGAGCCTGCAAAGCCGCCCGTCTGTCAGGAGCCTGCAAAGCCGCCCGTCTGCCATGAGCCTACAGAGCCGTCCGCCAGACAGGAGCCGCTAGAGCCGCCCGCCAGACAGGAGCCGCTAGAGCCGCCCGCCAGACAGGATCTGCCAGAGCCGCCAACCAGACAGGATCTGCCAGAGCCGCCAACTAGACAGGATCTGCCAGAGCCGCCAACTAGACAGGATCTGCCAGAGCCGCCAACCAGACAGGATCTGCCTGAGCCAGAGCCGTCCAGCCAGGACCTGCCAGAGCCGTCCAGCCAGGACCTGCCAGAGCCGTCCAGCCAGGACCTGCCAGAGCCGTCCAGCCAGGACCTGCCAGAGCCGTCCAGCCAGGACCTGCCAGAGCCGTCCAGCCAGGACCTGCCAGAGCCGTCCAGCCAGGACCTGCCAGAGCCGTCCAGCCAGGACCTGCCAGAGCCGTCCTGCTATGACCTGCCAGAGCCGTCCAAACAGGACCTGCCAGAGTTCCTCAGCCAGGACCTGCCAGAGTCCTTCAGCCGGGATCTGCCCCTTGTCCCGGTGCTGCCCCTTGTCCCGGTGCTGCCCCTTGTCCCGGTACTGCCCCTTGTCCCGGTGCTGCCCCTTGTCCCGGTGCTGCCCCTTGTCCCGGTGCTGCCCCTTGTCCCGGTGCTGCCCCTTATTCCGGTGCTGGTCCTTATTCCGGTGCTGGTCCTTATCCTGGTGCTGCCCCTTGTTCCGGTGCTGCCCCTTGTCCCGGTGCTACCCCTTGTCCCGGTGCTACCCCTTGTCCCGGTGCTACCCCTTGTCCCGGTGCTGCCCCTTGTCCCGGTGCTGGCTGTTTATTTAGGGGAAGGTAGTTTTAGGGTGGTCAGTGGAAGGGGTAGACAGAAGAGGGGAGTGACTATGGTGGTGTGGGGAGAGCGTCCTGAGCCGGAGCCACCACCGTGGTCAACTGCCCACCCAGACCCTCCCCTGGACTTTGTGCTGGTGCGCCCGGCGTTCGCACCTTGAGGGGGGGGTTCTGTAACAGTCCTGACCTGTTTTATGTTGTTTTTTATGTGTTTATGGTCAGGGCATGTGTTTTGGGTGGGCAGTCTATGTTATCTGTTTCTATGTTGGTTTTGGGTTACCTGGTATGGCTCTTGATTAGAGGCAGGTGGTTTGCGTTTTCCTCTAATTAAGAGTCATATTTAGGTAGGGCGTTCTCACTGTTTGTTTGTGGGTGATTGTCTCCTGTGATGTCTTTCGTGTTGTCGATGTTATTCACTTACGGGGCTGTTTGGCTGTTCGTGCGTTTAGATGTAACGTTCCTGTCCGTGAGTTAACATTTAGTGATGTGAGTTTATGTTCAGGTTTCGTTCTACGTCGTTTTCTTGTTTTTGTAAAGTTTGGTAAAGTGTTTGTTTTCGTGTTGCCATCATTATTCAGTTTTGTCGTTTATAAATAAAAAGATGGCTTATTTCCCTGAAGCTGCGTATTGGTCTGAAGATCCTTCTCTCATCACCTCGTCCGAGGATGAGGAGAGCGACAGCCGTAACACTCAATTGAAAATTACCTTTAAATTTCAAGCTGTAGTGCGGATCTTCAGCGCTACAGATTGAATCGAACCCTACGTTTAGTAGGAAAAAACAACCACCAGTTATTACAAGTAAACCCTTTGAAATATCTGCTATCAGCAGAATCAGTTCCAGGAAGAAAACACATTTTAGCGATTCAGATTGACATGTTGTCAAACTATAGAATGATGTATTTTTCTATTTCTCTCCTCTAGAATGTGAAGGGTACTGAGAAGTACATTGACCATTATGACATCGCCCCAAATAAAGTGTTCCTCTACTTCGCTGAGGTAAGACCTTTTGTATCCAAAGCCATGACATTAATCAGCTATGACTACTGTACAACTCATATAGTGATTCGCAAAAGAGTTCTCGTGTTCTCGCCAAGGCTGTCCTCTCTTCCCTCTGACGCTGTATTGTCGCTATGTATTCCAGATCACAGAGGAACCACAGTGTGTAGCGTTCCGGGCCAAACAGATCAGTCCCATGGGCCTGGTGCAGCCTGCTGCTGCTGTGGTCTTTGACTACTACAACCCAGGTATACCAAGATGTTTAGTTTAGGGTATGTTAAGACAATGGTTGCAATGTATCTGGAAGGTCCATGGGGCTGGTGCAGCCTGATGAGGTATTTGGCCCCGGTCAAATGTAGTGCACAATAAATGGAAGAGGATGCCGTATGGGACACAGCCATTGTCTGAGTGACTAATGCTGAACTATGTCCCTACAGAGAGGAGATGCACTGTGTTCTACAGCTCACCCCAGAAAAGCAACATGATCTCCAAGATCTGTCAGGACAATATGTGCTCCTGTGCAGAGGGTATGTGCACTCCTTACAGATAGTATTTTCAGGACAGAAAATGTATTTGTACACTGCTCAAAAAAATAAAGGGAACACTTAAACAACACAATGTAACTCCAAGTCAATCACACTTCTGTGAAATCAAACTGTCCACTTAGGAAGCAACACTGATTGACAATAAATTTCACATGCTGTTGTGCAAATGGAATAGACAAAAGGTGGAAATTATAGGCAATTAGCAAGACACCCCCCAAAACAGGAGTGATTCTGCAGGTGGTGACCACAGACCACTTCTCAGTTCCTATGCTTCCTGGCTGATGTTTTGGTCACTTTTGAATGCTGGCGGTGCTCTCACTCTAGTGGTAGCATGAGACGGAGTCTACAACCCACACAAGTGGCTCAGGTAGTGCAGTTCATCCAGGATGGCACATCAATGCGAGCTGTGGCAAAAAGGTTTGCTGTGTCTGTCAGCGTAGTGTCCAGAGCATGCAGGCGCTACCAGGAGGCAGGCCAGTACATCAGGAGACGTGGAGGAGGCCGTAGGAGGGCAACAACCCAGCAGCAGGACCGCTACCTCCGCCTTAGTGCAAGGAGGTGCACTGCCAGCGCCCTGCAAAATGACCTCCAGCAGGCCACAAATGTGCATGTGTCTGCTCAAACGGTCAGAAACAGACTCCATGAGGGTGGTATGAGGGCCCGACGTCCACAGGTGGGGGTTGTGCTTACAGCCCAACACCGTGCAGGACATTTGGCATTTGCCAGAGAACACCAAGATTGGCAAATTCGCCACTGGCGCCCTGTGCTCTTCACAGATGAAAGCAGGTTCAAACTGAGCACATGAGCACATGTGACAGACGTGACAGAGTCTGGAGACGCCGTGGAGAACATTCTGCTGCCTGCAACATCCTCCAGCATGACCGGTTTGGCGATGGGTCAGTCATGGTGTGGGGTGGCATTTCTTTGTGGGGCCGCACAGCCCTCCATGTGCTCGCCAGAGGTAGCCTGACTGCCATTAGGTACCGAGATGAGATCCTCAGACCCCTTGTGAGACCATATGCTGACACATGCACATTTGTGGCCTGTTGGAGGTCATTTTGCAGGGCTCTGGCAGTGCACCTCCTTGCACTAAGGCGGAGGTAGCGGTCCTGCTGCTGGGTTGTTGCCCTCCTACGGCCTCCTCCACGTCTCCTGATGTACTGGCCTGTCTCCTGGTAGCGCCTGCATGCTCTGGACACTACGCTGACAGACACAGCAAACCTTTTTGCCACAGTTCGCATTGATGTGCCATCCTGGATGAACTGCACTACCTGAGCCACTTGTGTGGGTTGTAGACTCCGTCTCATGCTACCACTAGAGTGAGAGCACCGCCAGCATTCAAAAGTGACCAAAACATCAGCCAGGAAGCATAGGAACTGAGAAGTGGTCTGTGGTCACCACCTGCAGAATCACTCCTGTTTTGGGGGGTGTCTTGCTAATTGCCTATAATTTCCACCTTTTGTCTATTCCATTTGCACAACAGCATGTGAAATTTATTGTCAATCAGTGTTGCTTCCTAAGTGGACAGTTTGATTTCACAGAAGTGTGATTGACTTGGAGTTACATTGTGTTGTTTAAGTGTTCCCTTTATTTTTTTGAGCAGTGTATATTACCTGAACTATTTTGAACTATTGTGTATCTAGTTTTTATTTGCTTTGTCTCAGGTGGTTGCCCAAAGAAGAAAGTCACTTACAGTAAAGACATGGAGAAAGAGACTCGCAGGAGCTTTGCTTGTTTCTCTCCAATTGTAAATTATGGTGAGTTTACACCTCTAACCCAAATACTCTCTTCTTTCTAATGTGCTGTAGTTGGTACTAACACCACTTCATGTTGTCCTTCTGACAGTGTACGTCGTCAAGTTTGTCAACTCATCCGATGATGGAGTCTTTAAACATTATACCACATTACTGACCAAAATCCTACAGACAGGTGAGTGTTCTACAATATTACAGTTTGCATCCCAAAGGGCAGCCTATTTCTTATGGCGCACTACTTTGGACGGGTCCTGGTCAAAAGTAGTGCACTATATAGGGAATACAGTGCCATTTGGTACTTAAACATTCTCTTGAAGTATAATTTCCTTTACATTATTGTTGTGCTGGTTCTCTGCTATGCCAGGTAAAGATGTGATGCAGACTGGAGCAGTGAGAGACATGATCAAACGTAAAGCCTGTGATGAGTTTGACATGAAGACTGACAGTAACTACCTGATCATGGGGAGAGATGGGACCATCTCTGACACCACTGACCACAGTGGGAAGTAAGTGATGGGATGCGACCCAAATGGTACCCTATTCCCTATATAGTGTACTACTTTTAACCAGGATTCACAGGGCTCTAGTCAAAAGTAGTGCAACATGTTATAAAATAATAATAATAATAATTAGGTGGGTGTTATATGTATATGTACAAGTGTGTATTATATGCATGTGTGAATTGGAAATGCATTTTTAGCATCTCTCAACTCCCCCTGAGACACATTCGGAGAGTGGGGTCACAGCCAGGGTCAAAAGTAGTGTGCCATGTATGGAATAGGGTTCCATTTGGGACATAAGTCTTCCTTTTCAATTAACTATACAGTATGTGTCAATATATTGTAAGACAACATTGATATAATACATGGAATCATCAGGTAAAAAAAGACAGCATAGAGGATATTTATTACAATATTGTTTAATTGAGATACTGTAAAGGTTTATCACTACTTAGGCCCTAGATTGTGATTTCTCCATTGGGAAATGTACACTACATGTAGAATGGGAATGAATGGGAGACTATTCCAGTGCAGTTTGAGTGAGAGACTCCAATGCTGTCCACCCTAGTCCTGGATGACTAAATGTTATCCTATCCACACCTGTATTACTAAACGTTGTCCACCCCAGGCCTGTATTACTAAACGTTGTCCACCCCAGGCCTGTATTACTAAATGTTGTCCACCCCAGGCCTGTATAACTAAATGCTGTCTTCCGTAGGCCTGTCTATGTCCTGGATAATGAGACATGGTTGGAGGAGATTCCAGAGGAGAGGAAGTGTAAAGCTACTAAGAACCGTAAAGCCTGTAACATGCTCAAGGACTTCATGAAACAGTACGAGGTCAACCAGTGTTCAATATAACCCTTGGTTGCCTTCAGTGAACATCCAGATATAAATATATTATATAGAACAGACATGTTTGTCTGTCATTGAGAATAGGGAAATATGTTGGCTCTATGCAACACATTTCTATCAGAAACGTTCCAGAAAGTTGTGGCTCCTGAACATCACGTGACCCAGGATGACTGTCCTGGACATCAATAGAGAGAGAGACTGTGATACAGAGAATTATATATTTTTAGTATGAATAGAGGAAAGCAGAAAGCACACTCATAAACCATGTGCTTTTATTACCAGTGCATATTCACAGAGAAAATAGAAAGAAGATTGAGTGACATATTTTTGAAACACAAAGATACAGATAGTGATGTGTCTAATACTCCTTAATAAAACAACCTGTGATTGGCTACACAGTCTGTCTGGCTGCTGTTTGGCATAATGACGTCAGAGAGGTTATAGGGACTCTATTTTGGCACCAAGGGTGCTGTGTTGTTACAGTGGTGAACACCAGGGGGAGTGAGAGCACTATTGCTCATCTAATGCTAATTTTTCCCTCAGGACAATATTGTTATAAATTGGTAATGAACCGTTATAACCCAGTAAAGAAATGCTATAACCTGGTAATGAACTGTGATAACCAGGCAATGAAACATTGTAACTCTAGTCCTTTAACACATGCTGAAGCTGTTGATACATCCACACTGTGGCTTCTGAAAACAAACTATATAAATGGTAAATCTACTGTTGACAGTGTTTATTTAAGACTGAAACCCAGATGTTAGTCAAATATCTAATGTAGTTTTTCATGTTCAATAACACTCAGTAATATAATCATGGGTATTGGTTTACAATATGTACTCCAACTTGTCACAATTCAAAACCCACTTCTATGTATTTTTTGGCAAATCAAATCTTTCAAATTCTAAATCCTCACTGTTTGTTCTACTAATCCCCTCAAAGTGGCTAGGGGTTTTTACTATATATGGAGACAAATGACAAAGGCCTGAATTTCTAAAAAATAAAACACATCAAATTAGAAAAATAATTTGTAAATGCTGAACTAGTGTATAAAATAAAATAAATTAGCAATTCAATTTAGATTTTTTTTCCTTTTTAAAAAGAACAGATATTAACAAAGATTATAATAATTCTGCTGCTCACATATGCAATAATCATGACACATCTCTTCTCCAGCTGAACTCCTGATTTAAAAAGCACACTTTAGGACAGCTGCCATACATAGAAACGCTGGAATGCTAGACTGCTGTTCTCGGAATAACCAAAAGATATGTTTTAAAATCAAAGCACAGATAAGCTGCATAATGATCCATTATACACAGTATACAGTTATGCATACACAGTTCATACAGCAAATCAATGCACAGATGGTGATGACCTTTTATATGTGAGATGGCTTTAGGTTAAGTCAGTTTGTTCTTAGATACACCTGAAAGAGAAATTATGTTTCAAAAGCTTTTGCTTTGCGTCGTTGGTTGGTTTCACTGTAAGCACATTTTTCGTTGCACTTAGACCATGGCGAAGAAACAGTTCATAAACTCCACTGTTATGTCGTCACGTCTGAGTTAACAAGGTAAAGATAAAACTTCATGCATTGGGACGAGCTCCTTCACAACATGGCTCAATTATTATACATGTACTTCAATCTATCACTGATCTGGTCTCCTAATATCAGTTACAGTATATACACACTTCATACCTCCTTCATACCTCCTCGTAGTTTTACATCAATGACTGAACAAAGAGGTAAATACACTCTACACACAATGGCACCTTATTCCCAACATAGTGAACTACACAAAGAATAGGGTGCCATTTCAGACTCAGTAAACTCCATTAACACACCACATGGAGGAGTAAACTGGGGTTATATTGTCACTTCATGATGTTGGGGGGGTTCAGAGAACACTAACTGGATGAGTTGGAGCTGATCAGATGTGCAAATCAAAGGGACCGCTATTGGAAAGATCATTGCACCTGTATATTATGTATAGTACATTGGTTTGTGTCGTTGCTCAGTGCTAGCACGTGCTCTGACCTAGGGGCAAAAATACATACATTAGATCAAATACTTTCCAATACTTCAAGTGCTGCACTTGATTTGGTTTGCCTGAACCAATGGAACAGTCCCAAAAGTGCAAACTCAAATAAATAGGTAAGTCAAGCACATCCCAAACACTTAAAATACTTTCAAGTATTTTACCTATTTTTTTGACCCAGGTCAGGCTGTGGTTGGTTTGTCTGTCCGGCGCAGATCTGGGGTACATCCCAAATGGCAACCTATTCCTTATATAGTGCACTACTTTGACCAGAGCCCTATGGGTTTCTGTTAATAAGTAGTGCACTATGAATAGAATAGGGGGCCATTTGGAACGCACCCTGATAGTGGTAGGCCTGCAACAGACCGTCCCTAAAGCAATGGTTCTACCTACTGCAGGTAGCGGTAAACCTTGAAGCAGTGGTTGCCAGAGTCAGCCACAGCCACGTGTCCATCAGAGGTGAGAGACAGGCCCTGTGGACCATAGAGAGGGTCTGCTGTGGTGTTGATGTAGGACAGGAACGACCCGGAACTATCAAACACCTGCAGGACAATACAAAATCAAGATCAGAGTCAGCTGTACTCATAAGTTATATTACTTATGATCATCATTATTATTATTATAACTCGAAAGAGTAAATAAAATATAATAACTAATGCTGCTTGTTAATCATTAACTGACCTGTATTCTGCTGTTCCCCCAGTCGGCAACGATGATGTTCCCGTTGGCGTCCACGGCAACGCCTGTCGGGGCGTTGAACTGTCCGTTCCCCTCGCCATGGGAACCAAACTTAAACAGGAACTCCCCGTCTGCACTGTACACCTATTAGGGAAGGAATTCAAACTGTTCAGAAGTAGTGTGTCCGAACCTCAACCCTAGCTTCATGTCCACAGCCAGGTTCAATTCTAACCTCAATCCTAGCTTCATGTCCACAGCCAGGTTCAACTCTAACCTCAACCCTAGCTTCATGTCCACAGCCAGGTTCAACCCTCACTCTAACCTCAACCTAGCTTCATGTCCACAGGTTCAACTCTCACTCTAACCTCAACCTCAACCCTAGCTTCATGTCCACAGCCAGTTTCAAGTCTAACCTCAACCCTGGCTTCATGTCCACAGCCAGGTTCAACCCTCACTCTCACCTCAGCCACAACCCTGGCTTCATGTCCACAGCCAGGTTCAACTCTCACTCTAACCTCAACCACAACCCTAGCTTCATGTCCACAGCCAGGTTCAACCCTCACTCTCACCTCAGCCACAACCCTGGCTTCATGTCCACAGCCAGGTTCAACTCTCACTCTAACCTCAACCACAACCCTGGCTTCATGTCCACAGCCAGGTTCAACCCTCACTCTAACCTCAGCCTCATTCCTAGCTTCATGTCCACAGCCAGGTTCAACCCTCACTCTAACCTCAACCACAACCCTAGCTTCATGTCCACAGCCTGGTTCAACTCTAACCTCAAGCCCAACCTTAAACCACAACCCTAACCTACACTGTTCAGAGGTAGTCTACTACGCACACCCAACAGTTAACATAACAGAGTTTGGGAAGTTCTATTCCTTTCATTTGAAATGATTTAAACTGACATCAGATACCCAACAGTGGAAGTGCACATTTTCCTGTGGCACAGTTACGTACAGTAACTACAGGATGGCAGTGAGGGAGTGACACAAAGCTGCAACCACAGAATGCTCAAGGCTTGAAGTCAAGGCATTTTAAACCTACCTGATATGACTACAGTAACACACACACACACACACAGGGAGAAAGAGAATAGTGAGACGTACCTTCACTGAATGGTTGTGGAAGTCTGTTACCACAATCTCATTTTTGTTGTTGATCGCCACAAAGTGGGGACCTAGGGTAGGGAAGGGGAGGGAGGAAGGGATATAGAGAGGGAGAGGGGAAGAGACAGGGAGAGGGAAGAGAGGAGGCGGAGAGAAGATGAGTCATCAACATAACAGTGCAGTAGAGGAAGTTCTAGACTATTTTAGGACTTTGTACACAACAGCACTGTGGAAACACTAGCCACAAAGGGAAACACCAAGCAATGTAAGACGCGGCAATGGGCAGTTGTATCATGAAGAGACTGCTATACCATACATCAATACTTACTGAACGCAGGGCCAGATTTACTCAGCTTGGGTTCCAGTGAAATGTTTGTACCACTTTTCTCTAAAAAAGAAACAATAAAAGGTCAAAGTCAGAGATGAGATTGAAATGAGTGACAGGTTTCTCCATGGAGCTAGTGAAGCCATATAATTGGAGGGTTATAGAAATGTAAGAGAATCACACTGACCAAAGAGATAAAAGCAGAAAGGAGAATACAATAGAACAGGAATTGTTCCAAAAATAGTGACAAACAGTGGAATAACTCCCAAAACTGCAAACCAATAGATAGATCATGCAAGGAGTTTCTCCCCTACCTGTGAACTGTCTGTCTGATGTCCCCCTGGCTCCAAACTTGGTGACCAGCTTCCCATTGGCCTGGAAGATGAACACACAGCAGGCCTTGTTATCCACGGTGATGATGTGTCCGTTCCTGTCCACCGCCACTCCTTTAGGGCCCATCAGACGACCCGCCCCGATCTTACTCTGTCAGGGAGAGAATGGAAGGTCAGAGGGATGGAGAGGGAAAGATGTGAATTGTGATGAGTCTTATCTGACGTGCAAATCAAAGGGGCAGCTATGGGAAATATGTGCACCCGGTACGTATAGAACATACAAGGAGAGGGGATATAGTAGACTGTTTAACATTGACGTTTCAGCTCAAGGTCTTTCTCAAGACCAGTCTCCCAGAGTGACCTGATGACCTCTCACCTTGAACTTCCCGTCGGAGGAGAAGATGCTGACCCAGCGGTTGTCGTAGTCGGCCACAATGATGTCACCGTTCATATCCACAGTGACCCCCGTGGGGCGCTGCAGTTGCCCCGGCGACCGACCCCTGACCCCAAACCTCAGCTTGAATGCCCCATCGTTGGAGAACACCTGGAGAATAATACCACAACAACACTCAAAAACAGATTTGGATTTGAAATAACCTTTTTCTTAAGGGACAATAAGGAATAGGGTGGAATTTGAGATGTGCCTTGAAATATGTGCTTGACCTGTGATACCTCGATTGAAACTACCTCAACCTAATACCTTTTCTGCTTTGCAACAATGAATTTAGTACTCATCCCACTCTGCACGCTGTCACTATAGACATGGTTACCTTTCTGTCACAGTTTGTGTGCAGTGGTGTAAAGTACTTAAGTAAAAATACTTTAAAGTACTACTCAAGTAGTTTTTTGGAGAATCTGTACATTACTTTATTTATATTTTTGACATTTACTACATTCCCAAAGAAAATGATGTACTTTTTACTCCATACATTTTCCCTGACACCCAAAAGTACTCGTTACATTTTGAATGCTGAGGCAGGACAGGAAAATGGTCCAATTAACACAAGAGAATCAAGAGAACATCCCTGGCCTTCCATACTGCCTCTGATCTTGCAAACTCACGAACACAAATGCTTCATTTATAAATTATGTCTGAGTGTTGGTGTGCCCCTGGCCATCCGTAAATAAAAAATTTAAAAAATTGTGCCCTGGTTTACTTAATATAAGGAATTTTTAATTATGTATACGTTATCTTTTACTTTTGATACTTAAGTATATTTTAGCAATTACATTTACTTTTGATACTTACACTGCCGTTCAAAAGTTTGGGGTCAATTCGTCATTTTCTTGTTTTTGAAAGAAAAGCACATTTTTACATAGTAGACATTGTTAGTGTTGTAAATGACTATTGTAGCTGGAAACGGCTTATTTTTTTATGGAATATCTACATAGGCGTACAGAGGCCCATTATCAGCAACCATCACTCCTGTCTTCCAATGGCACGTTGTGTTAGCTAATCCAAGTTTACAATAGCAATAAAACTGGCCTTCTTTAGACTAGTTGAGTATCTGGATCATCAGCATTTGTGGGTTCGATTACAGGATCAAAATGGCCAGAAACAAAGAACTTTCTTCTGAAACTCGTCAGTCTATTCTTGTTCTGAGAAATGAAGGCTATTCCATGCGAGAAATTGCCAAGAAACTGAAGATCTTGTACAACGCTGTGTACTACACCTTCACAGAACAGCACAAACTGGCTCTAACCAGAATAGAAAGAGGAGTGGGGGGCCCCGGTGCACAACTGAGCAAGAGGACAAGTACATTAGAGTATCTAGTTTGAGAAACAGACGACTCACAAGTCCTCAACTGGCAGCTTCATTAAAAAGTACCCGCAAAACACCAGTCTCAACTGGTTGTATGGTTGTAATCTCACCTGTATACACTGGTTGTTGCTGTCAGCCACTACGATGCGTCCGTTGCTGGAGGTAGAGATTCCCTGGAGGTTTGTAAACTCTGCTTTATCTCTCCCTCTGGTTCCTGTCAAATACACACATCCAGTAAGATCACTGAGTCAAACCACCACACATCCAGTAAGATCACTGAGTCAAACCACCACACATCCAGTAAGATCACTGAGTCAAACCACCACACATCCAGTAAGAACACAGAGTCAAACCACCACACATCCAGTAAGATCACTGAGTCAAACCACCACACATCCAGTAAGATCACTGAGTCAAACCACCACACATCCAGTAAGAACACAGAGTCAAACCACCACACATCCAGTAAGATCACTGAGTCAAACCACCACACATCCAGTAAGATCACTGAGTCAAACCACCACACATCCAGTAAGATCACTGAGTCAAACCACCACACATCCAGTAAGATCACTGAGTCAAACCACCACACATCCAGTAAGATCACTGAGTCAAACCACCACACATCCAGTAAGATCACTGAGTCAAACCACCACACATCCAGTAAGATCACTGAGTCAAACCACCACACATCCAGTAAGATCACTGAGTCAAACCACCACACATCCAGTAAGATCACTGAGTCAAACCACCACACATCCAGTAAGATCACTGAGTCAAACCACCACACATCCAGTAAGATCACAGAGTCTCAGTGTTCATGTTAACAAGGGCTAAATTGCAGTCACGAGTTATCACAGAGAGACCTCAAAAGATCTTCATCAGTAAGATTGCTGAGAGCAGTGAAACAAATTGTGAGTATTTTCCTACTTTTTCCACAGCATTGTCTGTACCCTGCAGCCTGCACTGAGAAAACTAAGATAACTATTATCCAACTTTATCACTATATGTGGTTGTCTTACTTTCGTCTTATTGTACCTACTTCAGTTGCATCTGCCTCTGGATACGAGCATAAAATAACAAGTCAAATGTTAATGTCTTCATCAGTAACACTGCTTAAAAAAACTATGGGAGCATTGAACCAATGTGTAGTATTTCCTTCTTTTCCCCATGGCCTGTTCTGTACCATGCAGGCTTTTAAACTGATTATCAAAGACAGTAGTAGAGAAAGCTGTTTTTGAAAATGTTTTTACTTGTAATTTGCAATCGTGACTTGCGATTGTTTTAGCTACTTTAGTCATAGGATAAGATAATCACCTAAATGACTCAAATGTAAATATAAGCAGCTGTACCACAGAGTTAGACTAATATTAATAGGTATTACATGTCTCTCTGATCATCACCCACCGACTCTGTAGATGAGTTCATCCTCGATGGGGTTCTCCTTCTTCTTGGTGGTGCTGTACATACTGGAGGGTCTCCTCACAGCCTTCTGTCTGATGTGGCCCCCCGTCCCACTAGGACTCTTCACCCTCCTCTTCACATCGTCTGGAGACTGCAGGACGTCCGAGGGCTTGACCGCACGCAGCCGGAACGGACTGCCCCTGACCGGCTGGTCGTACAGGAGGAGAGAGAAGGAGAACTCCCCCTCAGAGCGCATCGTATAACCCACCTGCAGAATATTTTGGAACAGACCCTTATCAGGCACCTCCAGGGGAATAAAGTCTTAGACAGACAGTACAGCTGCATACAAAATAAACACTACATTAAACACTTGACAATATATACATTGGATTGATTACATACATTAGATTACACAACACATATATTGCAAGTTACGATGTCATATACAAAGTACAGTTATCCTCACCTCATACGTCCCATTCTTATTATCCACCACCTCTGTCTCCGTGGTTACCGCCCCGTCCACCGACATAATCTCGGCCCGCAGCGCCGCGTTGCCCGTCTTCACCAGCTCGCTGTCCTTGTCCTTGGTCGTCACTGTGACAGTGGTGTGTTGGCCAACCAGTGTGTGGCGTAGTCCCTCTCCCGTGGCGACGGAGGTGTGGCCAATGGCTCCCGTGGTGATGAGCACGCCCAGGTTCTGGATAGAACGACGTAGACCCTCTGTCTCCACCTGGCAGTCAAGATGGCCGTTCTCATGGGGCTGGGAGGGGGAAAGGGTAAGTTTGTTAAGTTTATCAAATCAAACTTTATTTGCCACATGCGCCGAATACAACAAGTGTAGACTTTACCGTGAAATGCTTACTTACAAGCCCTTAACCAACAGTGCAGTTCAAGAAGAAGAAAATATTTACAAAGTAAACATAAATAAAAAGTAACACAATAACAATAATGAGGCTATATACAGGGGGCACCGGTACCAAGTCAGTGTGCATGTGTACAGGCTAGTTGAGGTATTCTGTACATGTAGGTGGGGGTGAAGTGACTAAGCATAGGTGACAAACAAGCAGCGAGTAGCAGCAGTGTATAAAAGAGGGGGGGGGGGGTCAATGTAAATTGTCCTGTGGCGATTTTTATGAATTGTTCAGCAGTCTAATGGCTTGGGGTTAAAGCTGTTGAGGAGCCTTTTGGTTCTAGATTTGGCGCTCCGGTACCGCTTGCTGTGAGGTAGCAGAGAAAACAGTCTATAACTTGGGTGACTGTCGTCTCTGACAATTTTATGGGCTTTCCTCTGACACCACCTATTATAGGCCCTGCATGGCAGGAAGCTTGGCCCCAGTGATGTACTGGGCCATTCACACTACCCTCTGTAGCGCCTTACGGTCAGATGTTGGGCAGTTTCCGTACCAGGTGATGCAACCGGTCAGGATGCTCTCGATTGTGCAGCTGTAGAACCTTTTGAGGATCTGGGGACCCATGCCAAATCTTTTCAGTCTCCTGAGGGGGAAAAGGTTTTGTCGTGCCCTCTTCACGACTGTCTTGGTGTGTTTGGACCATGATAGTTTGTTGGTGATGTGGACACCAAGGAATTTGAAACTCTCGACCCGCTCCACTACAGCCCTGTCTATGTTAATGGCCTGTTCGGCCCGCCTTTTCCTGTAGTCCACGATCAGCTCCTTTGTCTTGCTCACATTGAGGGAGAGGTTGTTGTCCTGGCACCACACTGCCAGGTCTCTGACCTCCTCCCTATAGGCCGTCTAATGGTTGTTGGTGATAAGACACTGTTGTGTCATCAGCAAACTAAATGATGGTGTTGGAGTCGTGTTTGGCCACGCAGTCATGGGTGAACAGGGAATAGAGGAGGGGACTAAGTACAAACCCCTGAGGGGTCCCAGTGTTAAGTATCAGCGTGGCAGACATGTTGTTGCCTACTCTTACCACCTGGGGTAAGAGTAGCCCGTCAGCATCCTTATGGCTTTGACCCGAATAGCAACCTATTCTCTATATACTGTAGTGCACTTTTGACCAGGGCCCATTGGGAACGTAGCCTTTATCATCATTGTATACGTATATATGTGAAACGAACAAACGAATGTGTCCACCAACCTGTTCTGGGTAGGTGTGTCGAGCCAGGGCGCTGACCCTCTCCCCCATCTGTTTCTGGACCAGCAGAACCTCTGTAGCACTGCCATGGCTCAGAGCCTGCTCCGTAAAACTACTGCAGCTCTGGATGTTGTCCTTACCCTGCAGGAGAGAAGAGAGCTGGGCCTGGAGCACCTACAGACAGAGAGAAGAGGAGGGATGTTAAGAGAGGTAGGAGAGGGAGGGATAGTCAATTAGGGAGGAGAGGAGAGAGAAATAGTTGGGGGGAGGAGGGGGATAGTAAGAGTCAGGGAGGAGAGGAGGGAGGGATAGTCAGTTAGGGAGGAGAGGAGAGAGAGATAGTTGGAGGGAGGAGGGGGATAGTAAGAGTCAGGGAGGAGAGGAGGGAGGGACAGTGTGGCTTAGTTGGTAGAGCATGGCGCTTGCAACGCCAGGGTTGTGGGTTCATTTCCCACGGGGGGACCAGGGTTCAATTCCCACGGGGGGGACCAGGATGAATATGTATGAACTTTCCAATTTGTAAGTCGCTCTGGATAAGAGCGTCTGCTAAATGACTTAAAAATGTAAAAAAAAAAAAAAAAGTTAGGGAGGAGAGGAGAGAGAGAATGGTATGTAGGTAGTCAGAAACAGAGTGAAGCGAGGGAGAAAAAGAGGTAAGACCGGGAGAGAAAGAGAGTCGAGAGAGATAGTCATCCACAGAAGTAAGAGAGAGGTAGTTCTTCATAGACCATCACTGTGTCCCAAATGACCCCCTATATAGTGCCCTACTTTTGACCAGAGCCTTATGGGCCCTGGTCATAAATAGTGCATTGAATAGGATATAGGGTGCCATTTGGGAGAGCAGATCTAATCCTGTTGCAGGTACCTTCTGCTTGGTGCAGCAGATGTTCTCTAGGTCAGTGATGAGGGTGGTCTTCCTGAGGTGTAGCGCCCTCTCTAGCTCCTCAAAGGTACTGCTGATCTCTGTCACCGCCTCGTTCTTCCTGTCAGTCAGCTGCTTGGAGATCTCCCCTACCAGCTCTATAGCAGCCCTCAGCTGGGGCAGCCTGGGAAAGGAAGAGGAAACAGTATATTATCACTACCTCACACAGTCCAAGTCTAACCAACGAGCATGAACAGAGGAACTGACTAAATGTGTGTGCAATTTCTATCGATCTTCATGAGAAGCTGAAACCAGAGACTGGAAAACTGCACTCCGGTCATTTATCATTGCACTTACCAAGACTTATCCAGTGTGTACACGGTCAATGTACTCAGAATAGGGCTTTAACGATCCTAATACCGTCCCTCATTACAGACAGAGCAGTATAGACCGTCCCTCATTACAGACAGAATAGTATAGATTGTCCCTCATTACAGGCAGAGCAGTCTAGACCGGTTTACCATCCAGTACCTGTTGCGTATGGCATCCAGCTGGGTCTTAAGGGCTGCTTTCTGTTGCTCCAAGACATCTCTCAGAGGGACAGTCACATGTTCCCTGTGCTCTCCCTCAGTACACTCCAGACACATGGCAGTCTCACACGACTCGCAGTAGAACTCCATCACCTACAGGGGGCGCAGAGGAGCAACACACAGCACAGCTCAACACACATGATGACTCACCATAGACCAGGCAGGTTCATACAGTGACAAGGTCAAACATGGATATCTTTACTCAATGTTTAGGGGCTTGTAAATGTTGTGAATCCACACTCCTGAACAATACTCTCACTTCAATAGAAAACTGTCAAGGTCGGCCCTCAATCATTTTTCCTTCAAGTCAGATGTGATTTAGCTAGTCCATGGTACATATCCACAAAGCGACTCAAAGTAGGAGTGATGATCTAGGATCCGTTTAGCCTTTTAGATCATAATGAATGAGATTATATGGACAGATCCTAGATCAGTATTCTTATTCGTCCCGGATCTAAAATCAGTTGTGTTCACTCTATCAGTCAGTGGCACCAATGTATCATCAATTAGATGCCAGACTGAAGCCTACCTTTCCCTCTTTGTTGGGGCAGGAGAGTTGCAGCAGAGGGGCAGTAGAGGGGTAATAGAAGCCTACCTTGCCCTCGTGGTTGGGGCAGGAGAGTTGCAGCAGAGAGGCAGTAGAGGGGTAGATGGGGCAGTAGAGGGGTAATAGAAGCCTACCTTGCCCTCGTGGTTGGGGCAGGAGAGCGGCTGGCAGGCGGCAGCAGCACTGACTGACTCCAGCACACTGCAGGCCTCTGGAGGAGAACACTCTGGGTCCCTCTGCAGCACCTCCATCAGGTTGGTTATGAAGAAGTTATTCTGCAGCGCGGCCACGCCCTTCTCTGGCAGGATGGACGTCTGACGACACACTGGACACGATAGTGTCAGAGACTGAGGGGGGATGTAGTTCTGTAGGCATCTGGAGAAGACAGGAGAGAACAACAGGGAAGGCTTGTCATAAACCATGTCAAGTTGATGGTTATGGTTCATCACATTACACTTTCAACAATTGGCACCAATACAAAAGGGTCAAGTCAAGGATCTACAACAGCACAGCCTACTACAGGCAGTGCATGCAATATGTCTGCTCAGTAGGCCAGTAGCCTCTCCTGAAGATGATGTGAACAGAACAGACAGGGCAGAGGACAGTGCAGAGGACAGTGCAGAGGACAGTGCAGACGTCAGCGAGCTGTGTCAGGCAATATGGAGAGCGCAGAGCTCATTAAGGCAGATGAGGGCATTCCTGTCAAGTGAGGGTAGCAGGGGTGGAAAGACCTGCTCGCTGGCAGCATCACTGTGGACTGTGCCACCTCCTCTGTGTTCTCCCTTCTCTCTCCTCTCTTCCTCCATATCTCTCTGTCTCTCCAGGTGAAGAGGGGTGTGTGTGAATGTCTGGTGGGATGGGTGAGAAACAGCAGTACTGTGGCACCCTCAGGAGAATGCACCCAGCTCTCCCTCCACCAGGCCTGGAGATGCTGCCTGTCACCTTAAGTCACAGGGAAGCAAAAGCTGCTAAGGAGATCCCTGGCATACAGTACCAGTACCCTCTCTGACTTTATGCTGTAACACATATTTGACTCTCTCATGGCTTTATGCTGTAACACATATTTGACTCTCTCATGACTTTATGCTGTAACACATATTTGACTCTCTCATGACTTTATGCTGTAACACATATTTGACTCTCTCATGACTTTATGCTGTAACACATATTTGTCTCTCTCATGACTTTATGCTGTAACACATATTTGTCTCTCATGGCTTTATGCTGTAACACATATTTGACTCTCTCATGACTTTATGCTGTAACACATATTTGACTCTCTCATGGCTTTATGCTGTAACACATATTTGACTCTCTCATGGCTTTATGCTGTAACACATATTTGACTCTCTCATGACTTTATGCTGTAACACATATTTGTCTCTCATGGCTTTATGCTGTAACACATATTTGACTCTCTCATGACTTTATGCTGTAACACATATTTGACTCTCTCATGACTTTATGCTGTAACACATATTTGACTCTCTCATGACTTTATGCTGTAACACATATTTGACTCTCTCATGACTTTATGCTGTAACACATATTTGACTCTCTCATGACTTTATGCTGTAACACATATTTGACTCTCTCATGACTTTATGCTGTAACACATATTTGACTCTCTCATAAAGATGCTGTAAGAATTCTCTCTCTCTCAAACCATTACAATGTGCCCTGACCTAGTTCAACATCTCATTATTGCAGGGCAGGAATTACATTTTCCTTCTTATATTAAAATAAGTGACAAATACTGTGCATCTGTTAAAGTAGTTTTGCAAAGACCATAAATTAGAGTTAATTTCAGAACCCAGCAGAACCTTGGGGTTGTGCCAGTAGTTAGGGTTAGGGAGAGGTCGGGAAAGAGTTCGGAAGGGTGAAAATGGCTTCTTACTAGGGATGACCCCACTTAGCCGACTGGTCGATTGTTTGGTCGATAGGCTTTTTTTCGACTGAGATTTGTTTAGTCGAGCAGTAGCAAAAAGAAATGTATATTTAAGCAATAAGGCCAGAGGAGGTATAGTATATGTATGTATCACAAACTCCCGAGGAGCCTTATTGCCATAATAAACTGGTTACATTATAAACTGGTTACAGTGAAACTAAATGTTTGTCATACCCGTGGAATACGGGTATACCACGGCTGTCAGCCAATCAGAATTCAAGGCTCAAACCACCCAGTTTATATACACTGCTCAAAAAAATAAAGGGAACACTTAAACAACACAATGTAACTCCAAGTCAATCATACTTCTGTGAAATCAAACTTTCCACTTAGGAAGCAACACTGATTGACAATAAATTTCACATGCTGTTGTGCAAATGGAATAGACAAAAGGTGGAAAGTATAGGCAATTAGCAAGACACCCCCAATAAAGGAGTGGTCTGCAGGTGGTGACCACAGACCACTTCTCAGTTCCTATGCTTCCTGGCTGATGTTTTGGTCACTTTTGAATGCTGGTGGTGCTTTCACTCCAGTGGTAGCATGAGACGGAGTCTACAACCCACACAAGTGGCTCAGGTAGTGCAGCTCATCCAGGATGGCACATCAATGTGAGTTGTGGCAAGAAGGTTTGCTGTGTCTGTCAGCGTAGTGTCCAGAGCATGGAGGCGCTACCAGGAGACAGGCCAGTACATCAGGAGATGTGGAGGAGGCCGTAGGAGGGCAACAACTTAGCAGGAGGACCGCTACCTCCGCCTTTGTGCAAGGAGGAGCACTGCCAGAGCCCTGCAAAATGACCTCCAGCAGGCCACAAATGTGAAATGCCACCCCACACCATGACTGACCCACCGTCAAACCGGTCATGCTTCCATCAGAATCTTGGGCAAGGTGTCCTTTCTCCAGAACAATCGTCTTTTGGTTGAAAGATGTCCTCTTCTCCTGTAGAAATAGCAGCTAACACTAGCTATGTGCAGGAGAGGTGTCCAACTCGTGAAAGCGCGTGACAAAGAAATTCCAGAAAATCGCAATAAAGAGATAAACTGCTATAAGTCGGTTTAAATTAACTACCTTATGATGTCTTTAACACCTATAACGAATAAAAACATGACCGGATATATCTAAGGCCTATAACCGGAGCGTTCTAGAGCCACAGCCAGATGTCCTCCCTGCGTCAGAGCGAAGTGAAAAAAGGCCGGACACTTTGTTCCAAGGTCTTTTATAAGCTCTCAGTTCTGCCTAGCAACCTCATTTCAACTCTCACTATTCGCTGACACCCAGGGGAAGACGTATGCAGTGCATCTCAACCAATAGAAGACAGGCAGATTTATAAACAGATCTCAGAACAGCAAGAAGATTTCTGCATTCTCACATCCTCATAGGAAAAATGCTCTAACTCGAGTTCTGTTTCACTCACAGATATAATTCAAACTGTTTTAGAAACTAGAGAGTGTTTTCTATCGAATAGTAATAATAATATGCATATTGTACGAGCAAGAATTGAGTACGAGGCAGTTTAATTTGGGAACGAAATTATTACAAAGTGCAAATAGCACCCCCTATTGAGAAGAAGTTTAATAACAGTCATTTTTCTTGATCTCCTTCTTAATGTTATTATTACTATTATGACCATCATTATAATAAGTAATGTCATTATAATTAGTAGGCTTAGTATAGCATCCTTCTATAACTACCATTGAGCTGTAGGCCTAAGAGTACATCCTATTTAGTATTAATACAGTAACTTACTTAGGCCTATATTTCAATACTTATAGAGGCTACTGTATCAATCAATCATTCATTCATTCATTCATGTCATCACATAGCATAAGAGTCATTCATGATTTGAAATGCAATCAAGCATTTTAGTTTAAAAATAATTTAATGCAAGCCTTGCATAATAAAAGCTCAAACAATAAAAAAAAACTGTTCCATTTTGAAAATTGCATTCACAAATGAATGCGACTGTTTTTAGTCTTTTCTGTAATAAAGTCTTAATAAAAAACATTACAACAAAGTCTCTGGTACACTTATCATGTATTTAGTGTTGTTTACATTGTTCCAACGCAGCACTTTCTCCTTAACCTTATTTTTCTTGATCCTTATTTTTCTTCATTTTGGAATATATAATGATCTGATGCACATTCAGATGTCATAAATCAGCACTGCAGAGCTCCCCCTGTACTATGCCGTGCCTTGATTGTGTTACTGTTGATGATATCTAGAAATGTGCATGTACACCCTGGCCCACCTACTGTTGCTAGCCCCAATTCTGACTTGTGCACTGATATCTGCTTCACTGATTTCTGCTCTAGTAAAAGCCTGGGTTTTATGCACGTTAACACTAAAAGCGTATTACCTAAAATGGTTCAATTGAAAGTGTGGGTTCACAGCTCCAAACCAGATGTGTTGGTCATTACTGAGACGTGGTTAAGGAAGAGTGTTTTGAATACGGAATAGCTCTGTGTTGACTGTTGCTGGATGCTATCGTCCTCCATCAGCACTGGCCTGTACCCTACCTGCCCTAAACTCTCTCCTGGCCCCTTACACTAAGTCTGAATTTGTCCTGCTAGGTGACCCAAACTGGGAAATGCTTAAACCACCTGACCAAGTCCTGAAACAATGGGACTCCCTCAATTTCTCTCAGATTATTACGAATGGGGAGGCAGGTAGCCTAGACGTTAGAGCTTTGGGCCAGTAACCGAAAGGTTGCTAGATCGAATCTGTAACGGTTTTCCTCCTTGTCTGAAGAGGAGTAAGAGATGTCGTACGTGTCCATATTTAATTTAATAACTGAACACAAAGAATACAAAAATAACAACGAGAATGATACAAAACGAAAACGAAACAGTCCCGTATGGTGAAAACACAGACACAGGAAACAACCACCGACAAAACACAAAGGAAAACAGGCTACCTAAATATGGCTCCCAATCAGAGACAACGACTGACACCTGCCTCTGATTGGGAACCATACTAGGCCAAACACATAGAAATATAACCATAGAACAAAACATAGAAAAACAACATAGAATGCCCACCCCAACTCACGCCCTGACCAAATTAAAATAAAGACATAAACAAAGGAACTAAGTTCAGAACGTGACAGAATCCCCGAGCTGACAAGGTACAAATCTGTTGTTCTGCCCCCGAACAAGGCAGTTAACCCACTGTTCCTAGGCTGTCATTGTAAATAAGAATTTGTTCTTAACTGAGTTAAGTTTAACGTGCCAAGTTAAATAAAGGTTAAAAAAATAATAATAAATCCCACAAGGTATGTCTCCAAACACCCAGAAAAGGCTACTCTTCTCAATGTTATCCTAACAAATAATCCTGATAGGTATCAGTCTGGTGTTTCTGTAATGACCTTAGCGATCACTGTTTTACAGCCTGTGAAACGGCCTGTGTGAAATGGCTGCTCAGTTAAACGACCTGTCCTGATTTGTCATAGACGCTTGCTAAAAAAAACTTTAATGAGCAAGCCTTCCTTCATGAACTGTAAATTGGCAGCTGAGTATGAGACCGTATCATCTGCCTATAAATGGATACATCTGCCTATCCTACTGCCTGAGCTATGTTGTTGATGTAAATTGAGAAGCGCGTTGGGCCTAGGATCAAGCCTTGGGGTACTCCCTTGGTGACAGGCAGTGGCTGAGACAGCAGATTTTCTGACTTTATACACTGCACTCTTTGAGAGAGGTAGTTAGCAAACCAGCCCAAAGACCCCACAGAGGCAACAATACTCCTTAGCCGGCCCACAAGAATGGAATGGTATACCGTATCAAAAGGTTTGGCCAAGTCAATAAAAATAGCAGCACAATATTGCTTAGAATCAAGGGCAATGGTGACATCATTGAGGACCTTTAAGGTTCCAGTGACACATCCATAACCTGAGCGGAAACCAGATTGCATACCCGAAAGAATACTATAGACATCAAGAACGCCAGTCAGTTGATTATAGACAAGTTTTATCAACACTTTTGATAAACAGGGCAAAATAGAAATAGGCCTATAACAGCTAGGATCAGCTTGATCTCTCCCTTTAAATAAAGGATGAACCGTGGCTGCCTTCCAAGCAATGGGAACCTCCCCAGAGAGGAGAGACCGGCTTGGCGATTATAGGGGCATCAACCTTAGAGAAGAAATGGTCTAAACCATCTGACCCAGATGTTTTTGGGGGTCAAGTTTAAGGAGCTCCTTTAGCACCTCGGACTCAGGTACTGCGTGCAGGGAGAAACTTTGTAGCGTGGCAGGGGGAAAAGGGGGAGAAGCATAGGGGATAGTCGCATTAGAAGGGGTGGGAGATGAGGAAATGTTGGATGGGCAAGGAGGCATGGCTGAGTCAAACAGGAATCCTGACTTAATAGCATGGTATTCATTCACTGTAATAGCTACTGTAAATTGGACAGTGCAGTTAGATTAACAAGAATTTAAGCTTTCTGACAATATCAGATATGTCTATGTCCTGGGAAATGTTCTTATTACTTACAACCTCATGCTAGTCATATTAGCCTACGTTAGCGCAACCGTCCCGTGGACGGGACACCGAGCCCGAAGTAGTTTTAAAAAATAGACAGACAGTGACTGTGTGACTAGCACCCGTTGTCTCTCTCTCCTCCTTGCTGCAGCGACCACCACAGTGTTTATCTCACTGTCCGTGTTACTGAAGCTGCAACTTAATTACAGCCAATTCTAACTGAAAAGTTACGTTACTGAAATCCCGCATTTGTTTAGGGAAAACATCCCCTGTTCCCTCAACCCTTGTTCTCTTTATGTGACACATGTATGCATCCCATGCATGTGACCAATAAGGCCTGACCTATAGCATATCATAATCACATCAAGAATTGGTTATAACAAACTGGGAGCACCATTACAGCAGAATGGATGCAGAGGACGTGACAAATAAACTCGAAACGGGGTAATGTTTAGGCTACTGGTTGCTCATGAGGTAAAGGGGAAGTCAGATGTGTGGAATACATTTGACTAGTTGTGTACATGTAGAATTTTTTAATTGCACCTTTATTTAACTAGGCAAGTCTGTTAAAACACAGTGCACGCAGCAAGTCTGAGCAAGGCCCAGCGCAATCAAATCAACTGCTGGTTGGACTCCCTCTAGTCATTTGTGTCTTAATTATTTAATCAAACTGTGTGCTTAAAGCACAAGCTCAGTGAATATAGTTGATTTGATTAAAACAAATAGGATGTGTCTATATATGGTCGACAAAGATTTTTTAGGGTTTTGGTATAGGCCAAGGTTCCCCAACTGGCGGTGATTTTATTTGCCACCCCCCAAGTTTTGAGCAATTTTTTAAAATATCTTTTATATATATATATTTTATTTTATTGTTAGACATAAGACTGTAAAAACACCAGCAAATGAGCTCCAAGTGATTTTAATTTTGGAAATCTGTTCCAAACTATTCCCATGCACAATAGAGAGATGTGTGATCATATACAAATGTAAGCAAGGTTTGAAATGATTATGTTTTAGTCAAATATTATATCTGTTTGGGCTTCTTGAGGTCACTTTGCAGTTATTTGTAATTATGTTCCGGTCCTCTGACCATCCGCTCAAGAACAAATCGGCCCGCGGCTGATTTTGGTGGATGATCCCTGGTGTAGGGTGTATGGTAGAGACTTACTTCTCACAGAAGGTGTGTAGACAGGGCAGGACTTTAGTATTGTGGTAGTGGTTAGGTGTAGGGTGTATGGTGTATGGTAGAGACTTACTTCTCACAGAAGGTGTGTAGGCAGGGCAGGACTTTAGGGTTGTGGTAGTGGTCCAGACAGATGCTGCAGACCAGGAACTGTTTGTCTATCTGCCGGACCACTGGGCTGGTGCTGCCCGTCTCACGCTTCGCCATGGCGACAGACATTCACAGGGAGAGGGAGGACAAGCACCTCTTCACCTGAAGAGAGAGAGCGAGATGAGCGGGTGAGAGCACTGACACACAAACTGCGTTACGAATTCAAACTCTTTTCCCTAGTGTATCAATGCTTAATTTTCTTCATAGATTGTTGAGGCATTGGATTGGTGAAAGCATTGGCTAGAGGGATGTTACAGCATTTTTCTTACACAAGTTAATTCCCTTTACATCCATGACAGAGAGTGAATTAATAGAGAATCAGAATACAACTACGGAGAAAGAGGAGGCCCCACCTGACCACAGGAAGAGAGAACAGGATCACTAACAGTTCATGGCTTCACAGCAGGAAGAGGGCGTCATGTCATTGTATAGAAGAAGGACTGACTTGCCTAGTGACATTAAGGTTAAATCTTTTAAAAAATAACACATTTATACACTCCTCGCTTGGTGAGCGGAAATGAAATGAAAAAACGCCACCTGCTGGAGAAGACACATTTTGGGCCCAGTTATCCCTCTTCCAGGCAGTCTCTTTGTCTTCCTCTACTGACAGACTCCAGCTCCCCCAGGGGGACTAAGGTAATATTACTGAACTGCTTCATGACTTAATGACTGGGGAGACAATTGGATCCATGTGATTACGACTGCAGGGCCACAGGGCTCAGCTCAAAGACAATCTAATTATGCACACCACCAGCAGCAGTCATACATTCATCCCCCAGTGTGAGGAAATGAACCATTTCCCTCAAACTCAGAGGTGTGTGTCACAGAGGTAACAAGAGAACATGTCTGAGTCCAAAATGGTACCCTAATCCCTTTATAGTACACTACTTTTGATCAGGTTCTATTGCACTATGTAGGGAATATGGTGCCATTTCGGACACTACCCATTAACTTAATTTTTTGTATTTGTTTCTCTTATTATATATTACATTTTTTGAGTATAGTAAAATGACAAATCAGTGGTTTTGGCAGGCCAACAGACAGTAATGATGTTGATAGGATATCTGCACATAAAGCCAGAGCTGGCATTACAATGATTTGTATCAGTGGGTCAACTCCAGATTAACAGTGTAGAGATGCCATGCTGTACTGTCTATATGAACACAGATTAACAGTGTAGAGATGCCATGATGATGACAGGCTGTACATCTGTCATATAGAACACAGATTAACCCCTACATCATGTAAAATGGGGCCGGAGAAGAAGACTGACATTCTACGTGTCCCCAAACGATTGTTTTTTTTTCTCCGTTTATTTGCTTTGTTTGTAACTTATTTTGTAACTTATTTTGTACATAATGTTGCTGCTACCGTCTCTTGTGACAAAAAATAATTTCTGTACATCAGGACTGTGATTACTCACCACGGACTGGCAGAATCCTTTTTTTCCTTTAACGAGTCTGACGAGCCCGGTGCGAATGATATACTGCTTTCTCGGGAACAGGCCCAGATCCCCGGGATTTGCATAAAGAGGGGGCGGAGAAAAAGGGGCCGGAGGGCGGGCTGCCTTCTAAGAATTCGTAGGCGATTGAATAAAGCCCCACTTCTTTCCATTCTGCTAGCAAACGTGCAATCTTTGGAGAATAAAATCGATGACCTACGAGGAAGATTAAACTACCAACGGGACATCCAAAACTGTAATATCTTATGCTTCACAGAGTCGTGGCTGAACGACGACACTATAAACATACAGCTGGCTGATTATACGCTGTACCGGCAGGATAGAACAGCGGCGTCTGGTAAGACAAGGGGTGGCGGACTATGTATTTTTGTAAATAACAGCTGGTGTACGACATCTAAGGAAGTCTCGAGCTATTGCTCACCTGAGGTAGAGTATCTCATGATAAGCTGTAGACCACACCATCTATCCTAGAGAGTTTATCTGTATTTTTCGTAGTTGTTTACATACCACCACAGACTGAGGCTGGCACTAAGATAGCATTGAATGAGCTGTATTCCGCCATAAGTAAACAAGTAAACGCTCACCCAAAGGTGGTACTCCTAGTAGCCGGGGACTTTAATGCAGGGAAACTTAAATCCATTTGACCAAATTTCTATCAGCATCAGGAATAAAAACTCTGGACCACCTTTACTCCACACACAGAGATGCATACAAAGCTCTCCCTTGCCCTCCATTTGGCAAATTGACCATAATTATATCCTCCTGATTCCTGCTTACAAGCAACAATTTAAGCAGGAAGCACCAGTGACTAGATCAATAAAAAAGTTGTCAGATGAAGCAGATGCTAAGCTATAGTACTGTTTTGCTAGCACAGACTGGAATATGTTCCGGGATTCCTCCGATGGCACTGAGGAGAACACCACATCAGTCATTGGCTTCATCAATAAGTGCATCGATGAAAAGCGTTAATACAGGACTAAGATCGAATCGTACTACAGCGGCTCTGACGCTCTTCGGATGTGGCAGGGCTTGCAAACCATTACCGACTACAAAGGGAAGCACAGCCGAGAGCTGCCCAGTGACACGAGCCTACCAGACGAGCTAAACTAGTTCTATGCTAGCTTCGAGGCAAATAACACTGAAACATGCATGAGAGCACCAATTGTTCCGGAAGACTGTGTGATCACGCAGCCGATGTGAATAAGACCTTTAAACAGGTCAACATTCGCAAGGCCGCAGGGCCCAGACGGATTAACAGGACGTGTACTCCGAGCATGCGCTGACCAACTGGCAAGTGTCTTCAGTGACATTTTCCACCTCTCCCTGTCCAAGTCTGTAATACCAACATGTTTTAAGCAGACCACCATAGTGCCTGTGCCCAAGAACACTAAGGTAACCTGCCTAAATGACTACCGACCCGTAGCACTCACGTCTGTAGCCATGAAGTGCTTTGAAAGGCTGGTCATGGCTCACATCAACACCATTATCCCAGAAACCCTAGACCCACTCCAATTTGCATTCAGCCCCAACAGATCCACAGATGATGCAATCTCTATTGCACTCCACACTGCCCTTTCCCACCTGGACAAAACGAACACCTATGTGAGAATGCTATTCCTTGGTGTCTACATCCCCAACAAACTAGAATGGTCCAAGCACACCAAGACAGTCATGAAGAGGGCATGACAAAACCTATTCCCCCTCAGGAGACTGAAAAGATTTGGCATGGGTCCTCAGATCCTCAAAAGGTTCTACAGCTGCACCATCGAGAGCATCCTGACTGGTATGGCAACTGCTCGGCCTCCGACCGCAAGGCACTACAGTGGGTAGTGCGAACGGCCCAGTACATCACTGGGGCCAAGCTTCCTGCCATCCAGGACCTCTATATCAGGCGGTGTCAGAGGAAGGCCCTAAAAAAAAAAAAAGACTCCAGCCACCCTAGTCATAGACTGTTCTCTCTGCTACCACACGGCAAGCAGTACCAGAGCACCAAGTCTAGGTCCAAGAGGCTTCTAAACAGCTTCTACACCCAAGCCATAAGACTCCTGAACATCTAATCAAATAGCTACCCAGACTATTTGCATTGTCCCCCTCTTTTACACCGCTGCTACTCTCTGTTGTTATCATCTATGCATAGTCACTTTAATAACTCTACCTACATGTACATATTACCTCAACTAACCGGTGCCCCCGCACATTGACTCTGTACCCCCCTGTATATAGTCTCGCTATGGTTATTTTACTGCTGCTCTTTAACTACTTGTTACTTTTATTTCTTATTCTTATTCATATTTTTTTTAAACTGCATTGTTGGTTCGGGGCTCGTAAGTAAGCATTTCACTGTAAGGTCTACACCTGTTGTATTCGACGCATGTGACTAATTCAATTTGATATCACCAACATACCGGCATGATGAAGTGGTAACTATTAGTGACAATTGTACATCGATATACTGCTCTAACATGGTCAATGCACATTCACTAATCAAACAGCTGTTTTTCTCACAATCTGTAGATACCCCATATTAGCCTATAAATAACATGTTTTGGGTTGGCTACTTGTTAGATGCTGTATGGTCTTTGTCTTCTGAGAGCCAGCACATAGAGTTATTATTATTATAATGCTGAGAGCCACTGAGCCAGGCTATAGGCCCTGTCTGTATTCAGGCAGCCAAGCTGTATTCTCAGGAGCAGGACAGAGCCTGAGCCACAGCATGGCCTGGAGCAGATCATTGTGACACCAGCCACGTGCCACTCCGAGGCCCTGATACAGACAGGCCTTATTATAGATGCTGCAGAGAGGAAAGAGGAAGGCTTGCTACTATCAGCCCAGTGCTACACCACACTGCTACTGCCACCCACAGCCCTACCCACAGCTTCATCAGACCCAGTGCTACAGTACTACTGTAACACATATCAGCCCAGTGATATAGTACTACTGTAACACATATCAGCCCAGTGCTACAGTACTACTGTAACACATCAGCCCAGTGCTACAGCCCAGTGTTCCCCACTAGCCACACTCCCACCCCAAGCCCCACATCCACCCACTAGCTGCAAAACTTTCCAAAACCTTGACACTTCATTTTTGCATCATATGTAAAAGCTTGTCTTATTCTTCTAAGTTTGCTCTATTATTCTTCTATATTAGGTTTGGTAATAAATATGTCTTTATGAAGTAGCACTCATAAGCTATTTGTTAAAGTTATGTCATCCACAGTTAGGCCCTATTCTCAGACAGCTTTGCACCCAAACATTTTTTTATATTCTACTGTAACATGAAATAGCAAATCCTTTTATGAATCACTAGGCTCTTAGATGATATAACCTGTTATGCAGTGTTGATTGTCTGCTCTGCACAATATGAACACAAATACATTTTTGTCAGTAACACCTAAGATTATGTATAGATCATGTTTAAAACAAGCAGGCTGGAATGACTTTTGAAATGATGTTACACTGATATGTGTGTTGCCTACACAAAGAGCCCATAGCAGGTATTCATAAACTGCATCTCAAATGGCACCCTATTCCATATACAGTGCACTACTTCTGACCAGGCCCCATAGAGTGCCATTTGGGACTCAGCATGACTGTGTGATACAACTTGGCAGGTTCCCATGGCTAGAAAGCAGTATGAAACAAAAGAACACCGGCCTTAAATCTGTGGGGATTTATCAGGATCAGGCCTGATAAGAGAACAATGTCCACACTGTATAAAATAACGTATTAACGGAGGGCAGGAAATGCTGTATCACAACTCTATCCACTTAACCTTCTACATTCTTAGAAAAAAAGTGTTATTTTAAGGGTTCTCCAATTGGGATAGCCAAATAGAACATTTTTTATCTAGAACCTAAAAGGGTTATCTAAGAATGTAACCACAAACAGCCAATTCTGGAGAAAATATGATGCGTTAAAAAAGGACATACGGTAGCTTGTGGTAATATCATGCAACATAGTGTCAGGCCATGCCTGTGAATTACTTAGATAAAAACGAATCCAGAGAATGGAATACAGAGACAGGGGGAAACTCCCTGATATGTGAGAAACATCAACCCATAGATATCCTAGAATTCACTAGAGTGGATGATGTCATAGACTTGCATTTTTAGTCATGTTGCTAGGAAGCCAATTTCCCCTCTAATGAATTATAGGATCTCTATTCGCTATGCTTCAACCTTCACTTCTTTACCACCACAGCCCTGTACAACGAACCCAGAGAATGAATGTGAATACAAGCCTGTGTTAGCCTGTTGAGCTAATGCATATGCATTAGCTTGAGGAGGAAATGCAAGTCTTCCCTGAGAGAGAAGTCCACTCACCTTTCACATCTTCACCACCACCACAGCCTGTAGGCTATCTGCCCTCAGTCTGGACTCATCTTTCATGTGCTGGCTCGGCTGAGGCTCAGTCGGTAATCTCTCCTCAGAGACACTTCAATTCAACTGATCACTCAATCTCCTCTCCTCTCCTCTGATGGAGCAGAACACCAGCAGACCACTCTGTTCACAAACAGACCACAATGAACACTGGGATTCCCAACCTCCTTTACCCCCTCTTTCTGTCCTCCCTCCTGGCTGTCATTTTCTCTCTCCTCTGGTCACTTGACACAGTAGATACAGCATAGAGCGCGTTTCCTTGTAACTACAGCCAGTTAGCTCCTGTCTCTGTTGTGTTGTTCTGGTGCTGAAAGAGGAAGGAGAAAATATAGGAAACCTTAAAATGGCACTCCCCAAATTCCTCCCTGGTTCCTTCCTGACTCCGAGCTGGCCCAGAGGAGAGCGGAATAACAGTAGCTCTGAGAGGCCTGCCTGTCTGTCTGTAGGTAAGTAACAGTAGTATAGTAGTAAGGAGCTTCTATACACACAGAGAGAGTAGATGAGCTAGCTTCTAGACACAGAGAAATATGCAGGGAGCTAGCTTCTACAGAGAGAGAGAGAGAGAGAGAGAGAGAGAGAGAGAGAGAGAGAGAGAGAAATATGCAGGGAGCTAACTTCTACAAAGAGAGAGAGAAATACGCAGGGAGCTAGCTTCTACAGAGAGAGAGAGATATACGCAGGGAGCTAGCTTCTATACAGAGAGGGAGAGAAATACGCAGGGAGCTAGCTTCTACAAAGAGAGAAATATGCAGGGGGCTAGCTTCTACAAAGAGAGAGAGAAATATGCAAGGAGCTAACGTTAGCTTCTACAGAGAGAGAGAGAAATACGCATGGAGCTAACTTCTACAAAGAGAGAGAGAAATATGCAGGGAGCTAGCTTCTACAAAGAGAGAGAGAAATATGCAGGGAGCTAACGTTAGCTTCTATAGAGAGAGAGAGAAATACGCAGGGAGCTAACTTTCGCTATCTAATACGCAGGGAGCTAACTTCTACAGAGAGAGAGAGAAATACGCAGGGAGCTAGCTTCTATACAGAGAGAGAGAGAGAAATATGCAGGGAGCTAACGTTAGCTTCTATAGAGAGAGAGAAATACGCAGGGAGCTAACTTCTACAGAGAGAGAGGAGGAGAAATACGCAGGGAGCTAACTTCTATACAAAGAGAGAGAGAAATATGCAGGGAGCTAACGTTAGCTTCTATAGAGAGAGAGAAATACGCAGGGAGCTAACTTCTACAGAGAGAGAGAGAGAAATACGCAGGGAGCTAGCTTCTATACAGAGAGGGAGAGAAAAACGCAGGGAGCTAACTTCTACAGAGAAATACGCAGGGAGCTAGCTTCTACAGAGAGACAGAGAAATACGCAGTGAGTTAGCTTCTATACAGAGAGGGAGAGAAATACGCAGGGAGCTAGCTTCTACAGAGAGAGAGAGAAATACGCAGGGAGCTAACTTCTACAGAGAAATATGCAGGGAGCTAGCTTCTATACAGAGAGAGAGAGATAGAGTAGGGTGAGCTAACCTGCTATAGCCTCCCTCAGTCCAACACGCAGAGCAACCAGAGGCAGTGGTCTTTACTGATGAGAGCAGCTCTAACAATGACATTCCTTCTGCTTTCAGCGCTCTCATTCTCTCTCCTCCCTCTCCCTCTCCCTCTCTTTTCTAAACCACCCCAGAAGTAATAGCAGTAGGATCTCGGAAACTAGCCTAGCGTTAGACATTCTTATTTTGCCTCCCAAATGGCACCCTATTCCATACATAGTGCACTACTTTGCACTACTTTTGTTAAAAGTAGTGCACTATGTAGGGAATAGGGTGCCTTACAGTTGGAGGTGTTCTCAGCCAGCAGCAGAAGCAGCATGCTAGGCTATAGGGCCCATAGTTTTTCCTGCTCAGCGATTACAATACCCAGTGACTAAGAATCTCAGCAGATCCCCTTCACACTCCCCCTACACCCCCAGCCACTCTCTCCCTGCTTCTCCCGAATCAAAGCCCCTTCCCTCTCTCCCTCTGTTGCCCTCTCCCTCTCTTCTCAGCGGCTGTATGGTAGCAGCTGAACAGTGACATCAGAGGGGTGCAAGCCAAACCTTTCAGGCTCCTCCCCTCTCTCTCTCTGTGCTGTGTGTGTGTGCTGGCCAGTTGCTACACTAAGCCTGCAGCAGTCTTCCCTCCTCTATCTCTCTGTATGTTCGCTAGTCACAACACTAGGCCTGCGGCAGTCTACCTCCCCTCCCCATACACTCCCCCGGGCAGCTCCCTCCCAGTTCCTCCCACTTGCTTCGCCACAGAAAGAGGATCTGTCTTTAAAAACAGTGTTCACCAGACAACAGCTTTGTCCAATAATGCACTCTGACACGTCCGTGGAGAAAGGTTGAATGGCAGATATAACAGTGGGTGTGAAAAGGAGATTCTTAAGCCAAGGTTTACACAGAATTGTTACCTCACACAGAAAGGTGAATCCGTTTCAGAGAGCCTGAAAGGTTTTTTTCGAACACTGTATGTAACCCTCAATCATATATTAAAATGTCAAAATGGGATTGACAGTTTATACATGGTGAGAAAAGGAAAACAACAGAAAGTGATTTTGTTCCAAAATGGAGACAGATTCCTTCCTGAATAATGCCCTATTCCCTATGTCATGCATTGCACTATAAAGGGAATAGGGAGCCATTAGGGACATAGATCCATATTAGATAATAACCACAGTCAGATCTGATTTTTTATTCGGATTAATCCAGTGAGGAGTGATACGTCTACAGTAATTCTCACCTAAAAACCCTGTCATACTGCCCTTAATGTCAGCATGATGTAAGTATAGATTTCTGTGTGAGAGGGGTTCTAGTCATGCTTTGGAGGGAGCCCCAAATTATCTTTGAACCCAGTCATACCTTCTATGTACGGTATCTCACCCACTCTCTTTCTGCACTAAGTGTCTTAATGGGCTCCTTCCTGCAGGGCTGGGCTCAGGCCACTGTCTGGATTGCAGCCTCTAATGACACCATCACACACATTCACACGCTCCCGTAACTAACACGTCTAGTCAACTCTCATCTACAGTGTGTTAAAGCCACACCATGGGAGCACCACAACCACACCCTAACTGGCCAGGAGATGGGCATTGGTAATGGCTTTATCATCCTGTCCAAGCCAGAAAGGCTCCTGCCCAATGCGCCAATCTCCTGTTTCTGAAGCAGCATGATGTACAAGTACACCCCCTTGGATAGGAAGCTAGTCTGTCGCAGGACCTTACCTCCAATCCAGCTCCTTAATGCGGAGTGCCAAGCAGAGATGCATCGAGTCCCATTTTTAGTCTTTGATAACTCGACCAGGGATCGAACCCCCCAACCTTCCAATCACAGGGGGGACACTCCAACCACTGACTTGGCGTGTGAATGAACTATAAGATAAGAAGATTTTTGCTGTTGCATCTTTCTCCCCGTCCGAGTGACTCACCACTGTGTGTGAGAGAGAGTCTCTTAATGTAAGTATGTCAGGATGAAGAAGTGAATATAGGCCTACTGCTGTTTGCATGACTAATGCATAGCAATTTATTTTATCCGTTGTAGACAGACAGACATTTTAACATAGCAGAAGACTCCACTTAGAATCACATAAATAGTTGAGCCTGAATAATACTCTCTCTCTCTGCTAAGTGTAACGTTGCATAAGTGAAACCCCACAGAGCAAAGAGGGCCTCTATAGGAGTCAGCGAGTGGCTCTGATGATGACTCACCACAATACACAACTCCTGGGGTGGGGCTCAAATAACAACACATTCGCTATCTAGTGCACTACATTTGACCAGAGCCCCAGTGCACTACATAGGGAATAGGGTGTCTTATCAGACACAGCCTTGGTCCCAGTGTCTCGAACATAGACAGCCATACAGTAAAGATACTGTATAGTTCTATACTGTCTGTACATCATAGGTCTGTCAGAGCAGTCAGCTGGGAGGTGTGCAGCAGAAGAGTGACCTAATGTGGGATGCGTTAGCCCTTGGTGATGTACTGTGCTGTACTGTAGGCCTACAGTGCTGTCTAAGTGTAGGCCTACAGTGCTGTCTAAATATAGACGCTGGTTTATGTTTCCAGCTATATCTGTTGCTGTGGGCACGTCATCATACAGTAATCATCTAGATAACATTTAGAATGAAGTAGTCCAGATTCAATTTTCACAACACTCTGTGAAAGACAGCAAGGCTGTCTTTTTCTCCTATTTGTCACTGGGAGTGATACCCTACCGGTCAAAAGCTTTAGAACACCTACTCATTCAAGGGTTTTTCTTTATTTTTATAGTGAAGACATCAAAACTATGAGATAACACATACGGAGGGCTATTTGACCAAGAAGGAGAGTGATGGAGTGTTGCATCAGATGACCTTGCCTCCACAATCTCCCGACCTCAACCAAATTGAGATGGTTTGGGATGGGTCGGACTGGAGAGTGAAGGAAAAGCAGCCAACAAGTGCTCAGCATATGTGGGAACTCCTTCAAGACTGTTGGAAAGGCATTCCAGGTGAGGCTGGTTGAGAGAATGCCAAGAGTATGCAAAGCTGTAATCAAGGCTAAGGGAGGCTAGTTTGAAGAATCTTAAATATAAAATATATAAAAAATATTTTATTTGTTTAACACTTTTTTAGTTACTACATGATTCCATATGTGGTATTTCATAGTTTTGATGTCTTCACTATTATTCTACAATGTAGAAAATAGTAAAAATAAAGAAAAACCGTTGAATGAGTAGGTGTTCTAAAACTTTTGACCGGTAGTGTATGTCTGTGTCATCAAAGAGAAGCATGACAGCAGAGAGACTGGACTTGAGTAACAGTAGGTATGCTACATTTGCTAAAGAGTAGGGCTCCAGATAACAATGTACGAGTTATGGTAAAAATAGGACACCCCGCTCATTTGTCAAACAAACAAGATTGCATAAAATTGTCAAGACAAGGATATTTCACCTTAACCATAATCTTTTAAACGATATCTCCTGAAAAGGTATATAATGTATACTGTATAAAGCAAAAACAACTGGCCATCAATTTTAACTCTCCGCTCCCCACCCAGTACCTTGGGGTCATACCCTGACCCAGGTCAAGGTAGTGGAATGGGGATACATAAGGAACACATCAAGCATACAGAATATCCAATATATGGTCATCTTTCACATTAGTAGACAGACACTGATGTATTGTACAGGCTATAGGAAATACATAGGGAACACATTATACGCAGGACTGTAGTCTACAGTACTTGAGTCATGCATGGTTGAACAGTAATTGATTATTTGGATTCCTGCATTATTTAAATCGCCCCTAGTTTACGGAGCTGGAGGACTGTTCTGTAGTCCTATTTAGAGGGGGAGCGAGAGGCTGAAAATACGTGAAATGAACGCAGCTGACCCCAAGTTTAAAGTACATGGATGCTCAGAGAAGCAACAAACCTTGTTAATGAGTAATTGGAATGTACAGCTGATAGTCAAGAGTAACTTAAGAGTAACTTATTTCACCTTAGAGAAAAGGTGTCTACCCATCGATCATCATTCATACAGCAGACATACTGTAGCACACCGGCATAGCACCAAGGTGGCATCCCCAATGGCACCCTATTCCCTATATTATGCACTACTTTGACCAGAGAGCCCAAGAGCCCTGGTCAAAAGTAGTGCACTATATAAGGAATAGGGTGCCATTTAGGACTCTTTCCAGTGTCTTTACCTGTCAGGGTACTGCATGAGGAGGACGTCTGTCTGTCTCCATCCCTTACCTCCTGACGGAATGTAACTGAAAGGAGACATGTGGCTGGATGACATCCCACCTTTCATTGACATGTCATTTACTGTAAGTGCAACGGACACAGACCTGGAATAAGAGCTTTGCCAAAACCATCTGGGACTTTTAATTTGTGTATGACTACAGCATTTTACTGAAATACTTTTTAAGGATAAATAGGAGTGAGTCTGTTTTCCACTAAATGTGCATCTCAATTCTAAAAGCCAACTTTCTCCAGCTGCTTTGGTTAAGAAACGACAATAAAAGAGGAATTGAGTCTTAAAGCTAAGAGAGACAAGGATACACCAGCCATTCCTGTTTAGTGAGATCATTTGATCAGAAAGAGATATTGGATGGTCTCTTTAAGTACTTTAATACACACAGCCTTCAGAACAAGTCAATAATGGATCAGAGATACTTTTTTAAAGCTCTATTATGCTCTGTCTTGTTTGATCTTCCTATTGTGTAAGATGGGTACAATTCCAATAGGTGGTTTCTGGATGCACGTGGACAGGAAAAAAGACATTGATTGCACCCCAAATGGCACCCTATTCCCTATGTAGTGCACTACGTTTGGCCAGGGCCCTGGGTACCATTTAGGTCAGAGAGCTTATCACTACAGGACTGTGGGTTGACTAATGTCACCGAGGGAAAGACAGAGGACATGGACACACCAGGAGAAGCCTGTCTCTGTCACAGTCCTCAGCACCAAGACACAGTCCTCAGCACCAGGACACAGTCCTCAGCACCAGGACACAGTACTCAGCACAAGGACACAGTACTCAGCACAAGGACACAGTACTCAGCACAAGGACACAGTCCTCAGCACCAGGACACAGTCCTCAGCACCAGGACACAGTCCTCAGCACCAGGACACAGTCCTCAGCACCAGGACACAGTCCTCAGCACCAGGACACAGTACTCAGCACCAGGACACAGTACTCAGCACCAGGACACAGTACTCAGCACCAGGACACAGTACTCAGCACCAGGACACAGTACTCAGCACCAGGACACAGTACTCAGCACCAGGACACAGTACTCAGCATAATAGCAGCTCATTTGGATACACACACCCATGTATACGGCATGTTTCAGAGGCTACCGCCAGCACACACACACACACACATTACAGATCTCAGAAAGGTCGACACACACACACTCAGCCACGGGCCACTGCCCAGACTCCTGTCAAGCCAGGCTGCAATCTGCTGCTATCTACTGTCGCTCACATAGCCTCTCTCTGCATCCCAAATGGCACCCTATTCCCTATATAGTGCACTATTGACCAGGGCCCATAGGAGGCCCACTTTGTCTCAAATGATACACTATAATGTATAGCTCTGGCCACAGGTAGTTCAATACAAAGTGAATAGGGTGCCATTTGAAATAGCCCATACTGTTGTCATGACGTGAGTTTATTGATTCATGTGGGATAAATGAGGCTAGATGCAATCAGCCTCAACACATTCAAATGGAAAAGAGCTCATCTCTCCACTCCATACACAAAGAAACATAGTGGTATACAATACTGTATACAGCACAGGCACAGTCATAGACAGATAGATAGTGAACCTGGTGCTCATTGTCTCTGAATTCAGAAAGCTAATAAAGTCAATGTCTGTGTCCAAATGGCATCCTATTCCCTAGTGCACTACTATTGACCAGGGCTCTGGTAAAAAGTATTGCACTACATAGGGGATACGGGTTGCCTCCCACATTAACAATGTCCCGACATACATACTGTTGCCCTAGGTTTGGGATTTCTAACACTAGACCAATGCTGAATGCATGGCCAATATAGGCGCAAAATTGCTCCAAGGTGGTCAGTTGACGAGGTTAAATGCTGCTTTTCATTCCCCCAATCAGACTAATGCTGAACCACTGTAGATAGTGACTCCGAGAACTGCCATTAATACTGTTATGCATTACAGGACAATTCTATTGTGGATGATCACGACCCTACATCTGAAATCTAGTATTAGATCTCATTAATAGGAATGTTATGCCTGTCCCTTCCTGCTTGGAGACTAGAGAAAGAGGATTGTGATGTGATGTGTGGAGAAATAGAACTGTGATGTTGATACTAATAGTGGTACGGGTCAAATACAGTTAATAAGAATGAATCTCCTGCTGGCTTAAAACGCCGTCACTCTATCTAATAACGTTCCAACAAATCACATCAAGTCAAATCAAATGGTTTAGTGTATTTTAAACCAATCAATTTACTTCCCAGTAAAATGAACAGAGACTATGCATATTCCTGGAGGACACTAACTCACTCAGTGAAGTAGTGAAGTATAGGTCTCTTAACCTAGCTGTCCTTGTGGCTAAAAGACTGATAGGAGACAAGGTGAGAATGACATTCTTCCCAGTTCCAACCACCTGTAGTGGTAAACTTACATCAGTGACAGCTGATACATCTCTGATGACAACTGGTTGCTGGTGACCCCAAGGAAGCACATAGATGTTCACTGACTGTCTTTCATGAACTCAACTGCAGGTGGTCTCTCCCTCTCTCTCTCCACAGCAGTCACAATGCACAATTGTCTATTAATCTCCCCTAAAGCAGCATGGAATTAGAAGCAAAGACTCATTTTATGACATTATTAATACAGCATAGCATAATACTGTATTAGTACACAGTATTACATTATAACACTACAGTAATAGTGTAGTAGTAGTGACAGCATTTTGTGACCAGTCACACCAGGCCTAGGTTCAGACCATCCTCTGATAGACTGTGGCCTGTGTCATCGTTGCTGATGTCTGATCTCACGCATGCAGGGCTGCCTGCTCTGAGCAACACCAGGGCTGTGGCCAGCTCCCCTTATAGTGCACAATGTAATATACTAACAGATCTGGGGAACAGCTGTTAGCTGTAGTCAGCTCCCACCATTAATCAGACCTGACTGCAACAACCCAACATAGCCCAGCACTGCAACAGACTAAAGCACTCCTGGACATCTATAATGTTTGATGCAGGATAGGGGAGGTAGCTAGACAACCCACCCAGTGGCAATACAATGCCAAATGAAGAGCCATAGAATGACTTGAACATAGACCTAATCAGCTGATTCACATGAGCTTACTGTACCATTACCTAATATAACACTGAAACATAACATCATTACCTAACATAACACTGAAACATAACATATAATATTATTACATTACATAACACTGAAACATAGCATCATTACCTAACATAACATATAATATAATTACATAACACTGAAACATAACACCATTATCTAACATAACACTGAAACATAACATATAATATTATTACATAACACTGAAACATAACATATAATATCATTACATAACACTGAAACATAACATCATTATCTAACATAACATCATTATCTTACATAACACTGAAACATAACATATAATATCATTACATAACACTGAAACATAACATCATTATCTAACATAACATCATTATCTTACATAACACTGAAACATAACATATAATATCATTACATAACACTGAAACATAACATCATTATCTAACATAACATCATTATCTTACATAACACTGAAACATAACATATAATATCATTACATAACACTGAAACATAACATCATTATCTAACATAACATCATTATCTAACATAACACTGAAACACAACACAACATCATTACATAACACTGAAACATAACACAACATCATGTCCTAACATACACTCTTAGAAAAAAAGGGTTCCAAAAGTGTTCTTCAGCTGTCCCCATAGGAGAACCCTTCTTGGTTTCAGGTAGAACCCTTTTGGGTTCAACGTAGAAATCTCTTCACGGAAGCCAAATTGCTTCTACCTGGAAACGTAATGGTTCTACCTGGAACCAAGAAGGGTTATTCAAAGGGTTCTACTTTAGGGACAGCTGAAGAAGCATTTTAGCACATTTCTTTTCTAAGAGTGTAACATTGAAACATAACATAGCAATTTTAGAATATAACATTGAAACAACATAAATATAGATAAACATATTATAAATTCTCCAAAATACAGTAACCTCATCCAGCCATGAGCCCTGCCCATAGACTGCAGTATTGATGCCCACCTGCCAATGAGCAGAGCAAGCAGCCAGGAGCTAAAATGGAGAGGTGTGTGTGCGTGCGTGCGTGCATGTGCCATTTCCCCTCTTATGATTAGAAAAGCTACAGCAACAGCTCAGACCTGTAGATGCCAAGTGGTCAATAATCACTGCTTGTTCCTGTTCTGAGATTCACCGAACTGAGGCACAGATGCCAGACGAGATACTGTAATCAATTATTCAAACTCTTCTTTGCATCCATATGTAGCGAGAAATCCTGGACATAGCACTGCACTACGGCTGGCGTGGGGAGAAAGCACCGAGAATACAGCGAGACAGACAGAGAGAGGCTGAATGGGAGGATTGTACTCACATGAGTTTCCAGGCAGCCTTAGAGAGAAGTGTCAGCATCCAAGTCCACAGCTGTCCATTGTCAGAGTCCTACTGTGTTATAACAGAATCCACAGAGAGAACGGTGAGACAGGAATAAAAGGGCAGACTGTCTGCTGTGTTTGGGAAGAAAAGGAGCGAGAGACTGGGAGGGGAAGGAGAAGAGAAAGGAAAGGAGGGGCGGGATCCATACAACTACTGTTATTGGATTGGCTAGAGAGCAGTGGGAGGAGTTTGGCTGTCCAATGGGATATACGGCATGTAAATTATATGTAAATGAAGTAGAGCATCTTCAGAATGTGATGGAGGGATAAAGACTGTCTGCTGCAATAGGGTGTGGCCTGTTTTAACCCCACCCCCTGCCCATAAAAGGACAAAGGATGCTTTTCACTGCCTTCTCTGGTTCCCCTACTGTCGTAATCAGGCTGCTATTTAAGATATAAGGAACACACAGAGAAGCTGTACAGAAGACAATGGCCAAGCCCTAATGACTGTATTTAAAACATAAACCATTAATAAATATAGCCTAATGGTCTAGACTTTTATACAGATCACTTAGATGCCTAACCATTGAGCAACTGAGGGAGGGGGGTGAACTAGGATTCCAAACAAGATTCCAAATAATGAATCTAGCGGTTGGAAAACCCCACAGTAGAAATGGCTTATCTTTATGGATGAGAAGTGGATGGAGTGATGGAGGGGAGGGAGTGATGGAGGGATGTGAAAACAGTAGAGCAGACCAGCTGGGACTTCTGTATCCTGAAGGGTGAAAGAGAAGAGGGTGGGGTGGTGCTACGGGGTTGGGGGGTATGGATAGGGGGTACATGTTGGGTGTAGTGGAGCATGCAAGGCGATGCTTTCAGAAGAGGTGTCTAACAATACCCCAATCAACACCCAATAAGGCCAGAGGAGGCATCCCAAATGGCTCCCTGTTCCCTTTATGGTACACTACTTCTGACCAGGGCCCATGGGGTAAGTAGTGCATTATATAGTGATGCTCTATTTAGGGAAAGAGTGCCATTTGGAATGCAGTCCAGGAGCATCTCTGGTGTTTCAACAACAAAGGCTTTGTGATCCTCACGATTATTTTGTTCTCCTCCAAAGCCATAAAGTACTTCATTAAGGGGTTTAGAAATCTGGTACATCTAGGTGGAGGAGATAGAAAGAGAGGAGGGAGATACATAGTGGCAATAGGAGGTGATGTGTTTATGCTGACACAGGTGTGGAGGGGGTAAAGAGGGGGAGGAGGAGGGGCGGGGGCGGGCATAGACGGCCGTCTCAGGGTTGCATTGTAAGAGATGGGGTTGCTATGGAGACTGCATCCAGCCCAAATGGCAGCCAGACAGAAAGGCAGACTCAGCAGCAGCCACAGAAACCAGACTGTACAGTAGATACCAGAAACCAGACTGTACAGTAGATAACAGAAACCAGACTGTACAGTAGATACCAGAAACCAGACTGTACAGTAGATACCAGAAACCAGACTGTACAGTAGATACCAGAAACCAGACTAGCTGCTCCTCCTCTACACGTACACGTACTTAACGTCTATGTCCCAAATGGCACCCTATTTCGTGGATGGTGTACTACCTCTGGTCGGAAGTAATAGAATATATACTTGGGCTCCCTAGTGGCGCAGCGGTCTAAGGCACTGCATCTCGGTGCAAGAGGCGTCACTATAGTCCCTGGTTTTGAAGCAGTATCACATCTGGATTGGGAGTCCCATAGGGCGGTGCAAGATTGGCCCAGTGTCCTCCGGGTTTGGCCGGGGTAGGCCGTCACTCTAAATAAAAATCTATTCCTAACTGAATTGCCTAGTTAATTAACTCTCTACAAGATCGGTGGGTCCCCCGTGGGACGGTTGACCTAACGTAGGCTAATGTGATTAGCATGAGGTTGTAAGAAACAAGAAAATTTCCCAGGACATAGACATATCTGATATTGGAAGAAAGCTTAAATTCTTGTTAATCGAACTGCACTGTCCAATTTACAGTAGCTACTACAATGAAATACCATGCTATTGTTTGAGGAGAGTGCACAGTTATGAACTTGAAAATGTATTAATAATCCAATTAGGCATATTTGGGCAGTCTTGATACAACATTTTGAACAGAAATGCAATGGTTCATTGGATCTGTCGAAACTTTTGAACATACATGTTACGCACGCCTCTATGAAGAGGGAACGCAACACCCTGCTGCAAATCAACTCCCCGTGAAGCAAAAGAGGTATGAACTGTAGGTGCGAGAAAGGACGACAAAGGCAGAATTTACAGTTTACTAGGATTTATTTCCTACACGGTAATATGGGGAAATGGGGCTGGACGGAACCAAAGGAAAGAAAGTAAATATCAAAGCTCCCCCTCTCCTATCTAACCTGCCTATCCACTTACCACCACCTGGTGCCCTAACCAAAATACAGGGGGTGGTCCGCCCAGGTCTTACCTAGTGTGCCTAGACATTGAATATACTACGGGTATATGTATGCCCGCGGGCCTCTTGCCTAAGCACTCCCAAAGTGCCTTCTCCTTCCCCCCTGGGAACAAATGAAACATAACAAACAATTTCAATAATCAAAACAGTGCGTCCTATAACACATAACAGACAGAACCAATCAGCTCCCTCAGCAACAACTTACATAGTACATACCAAATCTCTCTGAGAAACAACCAACACTTTATCACAATCAAATTCTCCAGAAAAAATCTCTCTCTCTAATCTCTCCAAAATATTCAATCTCCTCTCCTCCTGAACAGAACACTGGCTTTTATATAGCTTCAGGAGTCTAATTGGACACAGCTGCATCTTGACGAGGGGGTGGGGTCAGCTCTCTAATCATCCATTAGCCATTGAGTCGACCAATCAGCTGGTTGGGGAGGCTTCCAGGAAGCCATCTCCTGAAACACACACACTCAAATACAACACAGAAACTGGGGAACGTAACAATACACTGCTGCCATCTAGTGGCCAAAATCAAAATTGCGCCTGGGCTGGCATAATACATTACGGCCTTTTTCTTGCATTTCAAAGATGTACAAAAAAACACGTTTTTTATCAGATTTGCCACCAACGCTCCTTATAGGACACATCACTCCACTCTATACTCTTCTATAAACTGGTCATCTCTGTATACGCATCTATGAGATATCTACTGCAGCCCTCATCCTCCACATACAACACCCGTTCTGCCAGTCACATTCTGTTAAAGGTCTCCAAAGCACACACATCCCTGGGTCGCTCGTCTTTTCAGTTCGCTGCAACTAGTGACTGGAACAAGTTGCAACAAGGTAAAAGGTAAAATCTCTTCATTCAAAGACTCAATCATGGACACGCTTACTGACAGTTGTGGCTGCTTTGCATGATGTATTGTTGTCTTTACCTTCTTGCCCTTTGTTTTTGTTGTCTGTGTCCAATAATGTTTGTACCCCGTTTTGTGCTGCTACCATGTTGTGCTCCTGCCATGTTGTATTGCTACCATGTTGTTGTCATGTTGTTTTGCTACCATGCTGTGTTTTCATGTGTTGCTGCCATGCTATTTTGTTGTCTTAGGTCTCTCTTTATGTCGTGTTGTCCCATATTTTTATTTAATATATTTTTATTTTTAATCCCAGCCCCCGTTCCCGCAGGAGGCCTTTTGCCTTTTGGTAGGCATTGTAAATAAGAATTTGTTCTTAACTGACTTGCCTAGTTAAATAAATGTAAAATATATATATTTTTTAAATAAAATCACGACTCAAGTCACAAACAGTGCCACACTCTGATGTCCGTGGCCTGGAGAGCCCAGAGGTTCAATAGGTTTAACCCACATTCACTCCTCTCTCCCAGAGATCTCTACAACACAACAAGTTAATCCCTCACCCACCCGCAGGGGTCAGGCCTGCCTGCCTGGCCTAGCTAGGGGTAGGCTGGGGGAGGCAGGGGGTCCCTACACCTGGTAGAATGGCAGAGCAGGATACATGGTGCAGAGCGGGATGCAAGGGGTACGTTCTGGGGCTTCTTGCTGAGGCCCTGGCTGCCAAGAGAGGCAGGGGATCCTTGGTCCTGGCAGAGCGGCAGGCTAGCTGGGGTACAGGGGGGTACATCCTTGGGGAGGCAGGTGGAGGCTGGGGGCCACATACTGAAGCAGTTTGGGGAGTACTTGCTGGGTCCCTGGCTCTCTCCCACCATTGTGCTATGTCACCAGGTGCTGGTAGCTTGGGTTGCATCCCAAATGGCACCCTATTCCCTATATAGTGCACTACCTTTGACAAGGGCCCATGGCCTGGCTCGCTCTCCAATTCTGAGACTGAGACCTCAACAACTTGGTTTGGGATTAGTGCCGTCCTCCCCACCATTCAGCTGGCAGTGCCTGGCTAAGAGACTGGCTGTCTTTGTAGCACTGACCCCAATAAGAGCAATAGTGTTTTGTTGTTTGTATAAGACTACTAAGAGCATATGAGAAATATTCACCACGGTTGTGTTCTTTTCAAAACAGCAAGAGAAGAGGAACACTTTTATAAAAATAAGAAATTACGTGATAAATGTAATACAAAACACTTTTATTCTTTAACAGTCTGTCCATTAAATTATTTTTATCTTAATACTGTTAACTTCTCTTTACAGGCCCTCGTCGCTGGAAATTAATTTTATGTAATTTCTACAGCTCTGTAAATATATCCTCCGGCAATATAATTTAATACTACTGTATATGGCAAAGATAGTTCCAGTATTTTCCAAGACAATGATCACATTGGCTCCTCCTACTCAACAGTGGTTTTATTTTGCTATGCATATTCAGTCAGAAGAATACTGATGTAAGAATATCACTATTATTAAAGACATTGGTAACAAATTACAGTAAGTGTCATGCTCCTCTTTGTGGGAATATGAGGTGGTAGAATAAATAAAAAGTCATTTGTTGGTGGCCTACAGCAGTGGTTCCCAACTCTTTTTGGTTACTGTACCACCAACTGAATTTTACTCTGCCCGGAGTACCCCTGAAGTACCCCCTCAGGTGTATTTTACCAGTAGGCCTATGGTCTCATGAGTCTTCTCAAGTACCCCTTGTGGATAGGCCAAGTAACCCTAGGAGTCCTAGTACCCCTGGTTGCGAACCACTGGCCTACAGGCACACTACTTGTGGTGTTGTTATCTCACTCTGCCACCTAGTGGAATAAAGTTCACACTGCACTTTTGGACAAATTCTCCCAGTCCCAGCATATCATTATTTTCCACTTCAAATCCACTTCAACAATCTCGTTCAATTAAACCTTTATAAAATCAATGGATGGATGGATATAAATATAGTTAATAGTCCATAGGGCCAGGTCCATAGAACAATGTAACATCTGTCTTAGTAGTCTGAATCTGAATCAATAGATGAATCAGGAGTCTAGAGCACGTCTAGAGTCTATATCCTTGTTGTTAGCAAGGCTTGCTCTTCTTCCCCAGGCGTTCAAAGAAGGACATGAATCCATAGCCGTCTGGTTTGGGCTTCGAGCTCAGGGCTTGTGTGTGTGTGTAGGACTCTTTGCTGACACTCTTGGACACCAGGTCTTGAACACCAGGTCTTGAACACCAGGTCTTGGACACCAGGTCTTGAACATCAGGTCTTGGACACCAGATTCCTCACATTGGCTTGCTCCTCTCTCCCAGGCGTTTAAAGAAAGACATGAATCCATTGCCCTCTGAAAGTTTGGTCTTCCGGCTCTTAGAGGGGTTAGCCATATTGTGTTTGGGGCTTTGAGGAGGGTCAGCCTGTTTGGGTTCCTGGGAGACGAGTATCTGGAGAGGGGCGGGAGAAAACTCCTTTATGTCCTCATCCTGGTTGTGGTTGAGTTCTAGGTGTAAGGGGGGAGGTTTTGTCTTGACTATCGAGGAGCTCTTTTCTTGGTTCAGCTCTCCTATCTCTACGTGTGTAGGTCTCTCTGCTGCTGATAAGCTGTTGGACACCTTATCCCGCTGGACACCAGATGTCTCACAGTGGCGAGGGGTGGTGGGTACCTCCAAGCCTCTGTTTTCAGAGTCCCTGGGGATGTTGAAACTTGCTGTCAAGTCTTTGTGTTTTGACATGGGGCTCTTAGACACCAGGTCTCGGACACAAGACTTCTCAGAGTGGCCAGGGAGGTTGGTACGGTTAGGCCCTCCAGAGGCTCTGTGTTTCAGGGACATCAGATCAGTGTCTACTGACTTCATCCTCCCTATGACCCCCAGAATAGGAGACGGAGTAGTAGGGAAAGTAAACAGATCATCCTCTTCCTCTTCCTCAGTAGGAGGGGCTTTAGGGGGGAGGGTGAAGGTGTGTCTGCGGGTGAGTATTTCCTTGGGGGAGAGGTGAGGGTTGAGGAGGTATCTAGCCAGGCTCTCGCTGCCTCTACATGCATCTCCTAGCAGCCGCTGTCTGTCCTCTTGGACGGTCCTCTGGTGAGGGGAGGTGGAGGTGATGGTGGAGATGGTGGAGGATGTAGCATTAGTGGTCGTAGCGTTGGGTGATCTTGTGGAGGTGTTAGTATTATTGGTGGCATTAGGAGACTTCTGCTGCTCCAGGCCGTACTCCCCAGACGAAAGACTACCACGGCTGCTCTGATACCTCAGAACCTTCCTGGACACTTCACGCAACTTCTGGGCTTCTTCCTCATTTCCCTCCTCCTTCTCCTTTTCCTCCTTGTCCTTCATCGTCACTGAGATGGGTCTACCTGTGGAGGTGCAGGAGGAGGAGCTGCTGCTACCGGTTCTCCTGGTTGGCTGTGTAGAACCATCTGGTTTCTTAGGGTTCTGCTGTGTCTCCTCAGGATGTGGAACCACATTCTCCCTCCGGTTCTTTTTGCTGTGGGACTGGTCCTTCTGGTCACTCTGAGAGGTCCCAGCCAGATCTCTGGCTGAGTTCCACTCATTCTCCTTACACACCTCTGTGGCCTTGACACAACTTCCATTTCCCCGTTCTGCCGAGGGAAGGTTTGCTTGAATGGGAACCTCTGACAGTCTGCTAATGGTGGGGGAGGGCATGCCCGAGCCTTTTCTCCTTTGGGACACACGACTGGTCAGGACCCTAAATCAAATCAAACTTTATTCAAAGTTCATATGAATGTCACAACACACTTTTACAGAAAAAAATAAAAACACATTACAAAAAGAAAAACAGAAAATAACAGATTATATTTCAAACGAAAGTATGACCAACTTCCGTAGTACGGACTCCAGGGCCACACCCCCCATGTCCTTGTCCCGTATGGAGCAGGTGGCGGTGGAACGGCGTTTAGCAGCATTAGCATCACTCAACAGTCTGTCTCTGGTTCTCCTCTTCACCTCCGCCACCTCACGATCACGGTTCTCCTACACACAGATAGAATAACACATGTTAGGGAGCCAGAGGCAGTGAACACTGGAATCTACCAAGAAATCAGGGAAGGTTAAAGAGAAAAGAGAAACGACAGAGATACTCATTGAAGACAAAAGCCAGCCAAAAGTCCTCACACAGAAAAGAGTGAGATGGAGATCTATGTTCCCAAGGAGGCCAAGATGGCAATCAGTAAATTAGAGAGCATCAAATAATAGTATGCAAAAGGAGTATATACACTATTTTGTAAACCGTTTTTTACCTGGATGGCCCTCAGGAATTTCTCACAGAAAGAGTTGAAGATGGAGCAGCATTCATCCAGTCTGAACTTGCTGGGGTCTTCACAGAAGTACTCAGCCACTGAGTCACTGACTGAACCCAGCGACTGCAGAGAGAGCTCAGTCTCAGCCAGATGACACTCTGCTTCCTACAAGGGACCACACACAGAACAGAAATAACTAAGGTTGTGTCCCAAATGGCACCCTGTTCCCCATATAGTGCAGTAGTTTTGAATAGACCCTTATGGGCCCTGGTCAAAAGTAGTGCACTATACAAATGGAAAAGGGGTGCCATTAGGGTCGCAGAGTACATTTCTGAACCTACAGGGGACCACAAACATCAATAACCTCAACACTGGTCCTAGAGTTGTAGATTCACCACCAGAGGTTATTAAGGCTATGACAAGGGCCCAGAGTTTTTCCTGGTCAGGTTATGTGGTCAGGCAAAACTTGTGGCACTGGACACATTACATAGGTATACAGTATAGGGGAAAGTAGCGATACAAGATCTGAAAGGCATGGAGAATACACAGGCAGGCTACCTCGAGAAAGTCCTCCATCTGAGCCCGTAGCTCCTCCTGTTTCTGCGCCTCCTCCTTCGCCTCCTTTACTTTCTTCACCTCTCTCTGAAACTCACTCTCTATGTCCTCCTTATGGATCCTACAGGGGTGCTGAACACAAATATCAATCATTCAATACAGACAAACAGAAAAGCACAATCATTACAATAGAATGCCTTACAGTGGGGTAAACAGCAATATTAAAGATATTGTTGAAGCGTGTAAAACACTCTGTATCTGTACCTTGCTGCATCAGCGATGTGTGTGAGTTTGTCCGGGAATTTCAGCAAGGCCACATCAACCTTCTGAGCTTGCTACAATCAACATAAACATGAACAACTATTGCATCAGAGACAAACAAGATTCTAGATAAAGGATGAGCTTAAAATAAGGGTTCTAATTACCATGACTACATAGTGCATGAGGTTCATGCCTGGTTTGTTGGCTCTTGTGTCCACTAGTTTCAGTAGCGATGCCATCCTGAAGCCAATGGCACTGCCAGCATAGCCGCCCTGTGGACACAAAGAGGACAAGTGAGAGACAGTCAGTCAGGCTGACAAATTAACCTGAGGATTACTCAAAGCTTGTAGAAAGAGTTTCTAACATATATAAAGGTATACAATATATTATATAATCAATGATATCATTGTTTCCCACTCACAGCGTTCATGTAGTTTCCAGTCTTCAGAACCAGGCGGATCACAGAGTGTAGATCGTCACTCTCTAACAGCTCTGGAGGGAGAGACAGACAGACAGACAGACAGGCAGACAGACAGACAGACAGACAGACAGACAGACAGGCAGGCAGGCAGACAGACAGGCAGGCAGGCAGGCAGGCAGACAGACAGACAGACAGACAGACAGACAGACAGACAGACAGACAGACAGACAGACAGATGAGACAGATGAGACAGATGAGACAGTTGAGCTTAGTACAGATACACACTGGCCGTATTAAGATCCAGATCACATGCAGACGCAAACTTTACCTTTTCCAGCTGTGATCATGGTGGCGATGGATTGTTTCATTTCATCCATGAGCGGGAAAAACTCTTCTTTGAGAACTAAACTGTTGAGGCGCTCCTCATAACTAAAAGAAAGGGTACGAATAATGATTAATATTCTATAACACAACAGGCATTCAAAACATAGAAAACACAAAACTGTACAAAACGGTGAATTAGATGTTTGTAGACGGTTCAACTCACTCACTCACTCACTCACTCACTCACTCACTCACTCACTCACTCACTCACTCACTCACTCACTCACTCACTCACTCTCTCTCTCGCTCACTCACTCACTCACTCACTCACTCACTCACTCACTCACTCACTCACTCACTCACTCACCTGGGAACCTTGATAAGTAGCATCATAAACAGGTCTGCTTCAGGAAGAGCTGACTGGTCCCCTTTAAACCCAACTAGCTGCTTCACCTGCACACACACAACAGGTATTCATCTTAGTAAGACACAGCATTACGGTAAGGGTTGTAACTTGGGAGAACACAATTATAACTGTCTCTCAAGCTAAATATGATCAGTTCACTGTGGTAGTTAGCATCAACAACGGCGGCAAGCTGGCGACAAACCTCAGCTCCCCCAATGGTGGTCGAACTGGAGTTTGCCCTATGTGGGACAAGGTTGCCAAAGCGACAGCGGGCTGATCTATGCTTGCCTACTGGGAAAGGCTGTGTTAAGTACTGTACCTCTTCTTTCTCTGGCAGCAGCTTACACAGCTCCTTCAGTTTACCTGTCCCAAATTTCAGTCCGTTTCCTGAACTGATGTCCTGGATCATGTCCCCTACTGGCCTGGGGAGAGACACAGACACTGATCAGTTACTGTATTATAACCAACATAACTTTGGAACAGGGGCGACTCCTCCTTCTGGGCAGGTGGGGCAGAGACCCACCTGTTTTGAGCCCCACATTTTTTGCAAAAACTAAAATAAAAACACATTTGAGGGGAGGGGGGCTTGCCTGTTTTGCATGTTATTTTGGTATTAATATGTATCACATATCAGTTTGCAAACAACGTAAAAAAAATATATATATCATTGAGTTAATAAAGTCGCATACAAACATGGTCTATTTTTTGTTTTCTTTAAGTAAGGCAGCTCCAAAATGCAGGTGTTTCAGCCTAGCTCAGTGCTTTCTGTGGTGGGGCAAGCCAGAAAATATGGAGAGTTGCGCCGTGATTGGCTCAGTGTTCTGTCACTCATGGGGACACTACGTCACAGCGAAGTGTAAGGGGAGACCTTGAAAATTCTAGCCCTTGGCTACTGACATAGAGTTACATTAGAAATGCCCATCCAAGAAGGCTCAAGGTCATTGGCCACAGATAAAATGATGTCAAATCACGTTATATGAACAGTAGCTTTGATTGGACTGATCATGTCAACGTCATACTTTCAAAATCGTAGCTAGCAGTCATCATCATGAATCAAGTCGACAATCTACCGGTAAATCCTTTTCAATCCTTGTCGTATGAAGATAAATAATGAAGAGAAATTATAGATAAAACATATCGGTGCTCCTTGGCCATTGGACATAAACAATACACAACAAGTTGTAAATCGCAAATTCAACAATGAGTGGTTTGGAAGGAAGTGAGCACAGCACAACAAGGTGAGTCTAAAAATGTATTGTATGCTGCTGCATACATTATGTAATATGCCAGGGAGATATGTATACTGTAGCTAAGAAAGTAATAATGTTACTAAGTGTATGTTGTGTAGTAAGCTGTTAGTAACCCATGTGCCCTGATGCTAATAATTTGGTCCCTTTTCCCCTCTTAATTTCGCCTACTGTTCTGACTTCGTGGTGCACTTGTAACCTATAGCCTGTTTTAGAGAAATGTAATCACTTAATATTGTAAGAGCTTTCATTGTCTGCTTATATGCCCCCTTTATTTATCCTACGGTTCTGACTTGGGGTACAGGGAGAATACTGTAAGAACGGCCCATGTTCTGAATTCTGTTGCTGTACAGTTCAAAAGTGCTAAACAAATAGCTATATTGATAACGTCCGTCCTAGCTCGCTCATTAATGTCTTAATCGAAATTTACGGATTGCCTCTTATCCGCTCGTCGTTCTCTTATACCATAGTTTGTACATCTCAATTGTCAGTAGAAACCACATTTGTTTAAACAAGTCAGCTATATCAGATATGTTTTTAAAAAAAGGCAGTAAATGAGGCTGAATTAACTGTTTCGCTGCCAGACAAGGCTCCGCTGATAGCCAAGTGTAGCAGTGGTAAGGTGTTTGGACTGCTGTTGGGACTCTGCTGTTGGGACAGCTTTATGTAGGCCCTAAAAGTTTGTGGGCACCGTTTGTCACCGTTATAGTGCAATTAATCTATTGTTTAGTGTTGTGTTGTGTAGTGGCTTCGCTGGCATGCATACTTATATATTTATATATTTTTTGCTCCACCAAGATTTACATGCTAAAATTGCCACCGGTTTGGAAACTTCATCAACTGATTCATCCACTAGGTTCTCCTAGGAGCCTAGTCAAGGAGAAGGGCTGTGATTCATTAATCTCCAACTACACAAAGTGGTTAATGAAACATGGCACAGAGGAAATGAGCAACACATTTCGAAACCCAACCCTAGAACATGAGTAATTCAGAAAATTAAGCCTGGTAAGCAAGGCTGCTCCTTGCCCCATGGGTTGAACACACTATTAGTGCATTTTTCCACTTTAACCAACCACAGACAGGCTCTTACCTGCTATACATATACACCTACAGCTGACCTGGAATAATGGTTTCTTTCCTCAGAAGCACAAGAACAAAAACGCTGACACAAAAATACATTTAACACAAAACAGAAAACTGCATCCAGAAATGGACATTACAAATAAATGTAATAATAAAACATTGAGAAGATAAGGCTTGTATGTCTTTTTGAGTTTTCTGTCTGCGAGAACAGTACAATCTTCAGAAGATTAGGTACTGTAGCCAATGGCATGTAGTAATATTGTAACACATAACACAGTCCTACTGTGGGCCTACAGAGAAAATTGTTTAGTAACACATTAATGCCATTTTTCAATAGTTCATCTATGGAATGACCTGGGTGCACTGTTCCTGCATTAGTGTTATCATGTAGAGCCAACCTGTTGGGACAAGCTGCTGTACCTCAGACACACAGAGCTGAGAATGTCAAGCAGCCTAGCCTCAGGACTACTTGGCCTTGCTGTCCCAAATGACCCCCTATTCCTTATTTATATAATGGACTACTTTTGAGCAGTGCCCTATGGGGGTCAAAAGTAGTCCACTATAGGGAATAGGGTGCTACTTGAGATGCAACCACTGTATCTTCTTTAACTTGACACACGTGGCTCTGACAAACCCTCCACACCTTCAGCACACGCCCAGTTTATGTCTGAGTCCCAAATGGCACCCTATTCCCTAACAGTGCACTACTTTAGATCAGACTCTGGTCAAAAGTAAAGCACTATATAGGGAATAGGATGCCATTTGGAATGCATCCTATATTTGCCTCTCTCTGACATACCTCTTGAACTGTTTCAGGAAGATCCCAACATTCATGCTCCTCTTGGAGTTCAGTATGGAGACCTGGTGGTGGTGGGACACAAATGCATGAAGTCATCAGTTAGTCAATAAATAATGTTGGTCATACCAGAACACACATACGCACACAGACACACACACATGAAGACATCGGTAAGTCAATAACAGGCGTTGAGTCTATCAGGAGCTCAGCATTTAGCTTAAACAGTCTTCTCCTTTATCCCAAATACATCCTCATTCCCAAACAAACAACGGATTGCAAAGGTTTTACTGGTTTGATTGACTTGTTTTTGAGAGCCCATGATAAGCCAATGCAACAGCTGTCAACATACTGACATTCCTAAGTCTTGCTCCTCTATACTGAGTTAGAAACAGGGACAGGTAAGAGACTAAAGGCCCATTTCAATAGCTCCACATTTGACCTTTATTGAACTGCCAAGGTAGCCTAAATGTGACAGCAGGGTGGTTTCACTAGCAAACAACAAGAGACAAAAGTAGAGGGTCAAAAATAGGTTTGTTAATATGACAATAGCATTGTATACCAGGACAATGACTCACAACAGTTCCGTAAAATCAAGAACCGTCACTTACAGGAAGGGAAGTACTGTATCTTAATTGAACCCACAGCCCTGTTCATTATTATAGAGGTAGCAATGAATGCTGGTTTACAATACATACAAGTATCAACTGTATGGCAACAATTAGCACATATTAGTGGTTCATTTACTCTCCCTGGGTAAACTGCTGAACATTAGTTAGGCTATACTGACTCTGCCCACCCTTTAGTTTATACATCAAAGCATTCCTAGATGAAACCCCACTGCATAAACATCCTATGGTTGTTAAGCAAAGGAACATTAAGAGGAACATGTCATAGTTCCAATAAGTCACACAATATCACACATGAAAAAGGGAAATAGACACATAGTAAAATGATGGTCATTCATTTAGTCCAATTTTGTTGGTTAGTCTCCATTTTTTTGTGTGGTGAACTTGTGCTTTATCGAGATACCAGATTAGATAACCTCTGCTGGTGAACTCATGCTGCTTGCAGAGTGCAAATATTTATAATCAACCTATTCTCTGAGAGTTTAGTCAAATCAAGCACTCTAGCAGTTGGCATTCAAATGATGGTAAAGACTTGATAGGTGTGTGGACAGCAGCCTTCCAGTTACAGCATGTTAATGAATCATATAAAAAGAGATCAGGGTAGAATCGCCTGCAAGCTTCGCTCACGCTGACTGGTTTGTTTTGAACACTTTCGCTAATACATTATTGCTTCCTGATGTACTTGAGTTTGATCCAAGTGAAGCGCACAAAGAATCTTGCTAAAGCCACACCAAGAGAGTGGTAGCTTCCCAATTGGCACCCTATTCCCTTTATAGTGCACTACTTTTGCCCAGGCCTAGACCAAAAAAAGCACCATCATGGAACCATGGGCTGATGGAATTGATCTATTTCCCCACGTCCACCTTGCCACCTTAACCGTAACCCTAACCCTGGCCCATATGACTACATGACTGAGCATGTTACAACAGAAAGGCTGTAGGAAAACAACACATCATCCTGTGATACTGTGATGTACACCCCAACTCCACAACACACACTCCCTGAGAAAATCAATTAGGGTCTAAAGAGCACTTGTCAACATATCCAATATCTTTGGTCGTAAACAGAACAAATATTCATATTCAATTCGCTGTTTCGGTCTCTCGTCTACTCCCAGAAAGTATAGATGCTCAATACAAACTATCAGGTGAGAAATCATGAGCAAGAGAAGAATGACAGAATGATGCATGACATTGGAGAGGCCTTGGCTGGGACCAGATAGGATATGTATGCCTGACAGACTTATACAGTATCTGATCAAGGAGCAAAGTAGCTGATGTGGTTCCAGCTGATGTCGTACCTCTTGACTTCTACTCAGCTACAACTGACACACTTCTCTCCAGCTGCCAGTATCAAGCTAGAGAAGTGACTCCTGGTACAGAAGGTTAGGTCAACTCACCACTTCTGTGCTCTGGCTGTTGGTTGGCTTGCCTCTGATACTCTGTCTGTTCAGAGCCTTTTGTCCCTGTCCCTGCTGCTGGCTATGACTGAACAGCTCCTCAATCCTCTGAGTGTCCAGCTCATACTCTCCCAGAGTCTTCTCTTCCGTCCAGATGTTGTGTTTGCCCACCACCACGTGTTTGGGGATTGCATCCCAGTTGAAGTTACGCATCTTGGAGACGTTGAGCTGGCGGCCTGTGGATAGCCCGAAGCCTATGCCAGGGGGAGGAGGGGGGCCTGGGGGAGGGGGGCAGGGGGGAGGTGGTGGGGGGGCAAGGGGAGGTGGTGGAGGAGGAGGAGGTGGTGGAGTGATTGCTGATTCCATCTTAAGTTTAAAGGAATTAGATGGACCAAGGATCAGGAACAGATCATGGTATCATCATTACGGCTTCATCATCACCTCCATGTTGTACACATAAAGTGTCACAGAAATGTTATTCAATTAGTGTTGAATACCAATTATTGAAGAGGGTGATATAATCCTTTTCCTTGATTGATCCCCCTGTAAAGAAACAATGGTACCGGTAGACTTTTAACACAGAATGTTAGGCATGCAGCATAAATGACTTCCCTGTACTGTATTGCCCAGCACAGAACAAGTATCTTGACAATTGTGGCTGAAGTGCTCAAATGAGACACCATATCAACAAATGCCGAATTCAAAAGACATTGAAAGCAGTATAATTATAAAAGACGTGTATGAATTTACAAATCAAAAGCATCCACCAGAAAAACGGAATACAGTAGGCTACCTATTTTGATCAGATTTGATCTTTAGGTTACTAATGTGTGATAAATGAGGGAAGAGGATTCTGTATCGGACCTTACCTGCTCGATATCCAACGTTCCACCAAGAGTAAAAACTATTTCGAAAAACCAAAAAATACAATTCAATCCAGTAGTTAGTCCGACGCCTTCCTCTTCAAACTTCAACATCAGAGGTGTGAGTTGAGTTGACTACTACCACTGGACCGCTACCAGCGCTGTCAGGTTTCCACTAGATAATACATACACAAAGTCAAGTTCCACAGCTACATAGTCAGAATTGGCCAAAATAAAAATGTTTTTTTGTTGTTAATTTAAAATTAGGGTTAGGCATAAGGTTAGCAGTGTGGTTAAGGTCAGGGTTAATGTTACGGTTAGGTTTAAAATCAGATTTTAAGAAGATCAATTGTAGAAATGGGCGGGGTTTAGCCATAGTTATGACTTTGTGGCTGTGCTAACTAGTGACGACCACAGTGTCAGAGAAGTAAAAGCATGTCGCAACTTTACCTGCGTACGGACTGAGTCTAACGATGTATATAAAACCTTGAACACTCAAAATTATGTATTGGCGATTAAGAGGGTTTGAAGCCACCTGTCGGCCATATTGGCACTCCCCAGTAGATCAGTCCTCCATAGGAATGATTGGAATTTTATAGTACTTCAATTACATTTTTCAAGGACAGAATGACATGTATATAAGTATTTTTTGTTGTAGTGGAAAAAGTGACATTAGTCATTTAAAAAAATTATACTTTAAGGAAAATGTTTTTATATATATGTACAGTACCAGTCAGAAGTTTGAACACACCTATTAATTCAAGGGATTTTCTTTATTTTTACTATCTTCTACACTGTTGAATAATAGTGAAGACATCAAAACTATGAAATAACAGATATGGAATCAGGTAGAAACCCAAAAAGTGTTAAACAAATTAAAAGATATTTTATATTTGAGATTCTTCAAAGTAGCCACTCTTTGCCTTGATGACAGCTTGCACGCTCTTGGCATTCATAAAAATAAAGAAAAACCCTTGAATGAGTAGCTGTGTCCAAACCTTTGACTGGTACTGTATATACTGTATATATATATTTGTTTTATGTGCTCACCTAATATAATTTTAAAGTATGCATTAAGGTGTCTATAATAGAATACATGTGGCAATTTTTTTTTTTGATATTTATAAATGCATTTCTATACCTTCCAAAATATTGGAGTGTGCCCCCTATAAACAGTGCCCCCTATAAATCATCTAGTGTACATATAAATGATTGACTGAGCTCAATGCCCTGTTAACCCCCTAACTGCCCGTGCCATATTCCATTCTGACAGAAGTACTGTAAAATCTGTACTGTGTCTGGCCGCTCAAATGTGTCAGTTTACAGTAGGCCTAGTGTTCCTACTGAATTATCACAAAGTTTTACTTGATATAATCCAGTAAAATGTAAACAGTGTGGAACTGGTCATATGCGATGTACAACAAGGCTATAATGGGGTTGAGTGAAGACCAGTGTGTGCGGACTGCACCACTGACTAAATCGAGTCATTGTCAGTTGATACATATAAAAATGTCAATTTGTTAATGCTTTCCTTGTACATATGTTTGTCCTGTGTAAATATAATTTTTTCTTTGGGTTCTGAAATCCTTAGTTTTTTATGAAAGTCAAATTTTATGTGATGTCCGTCAAACTAGTAATGTGCCTAGTAATCCACTGTTTTCGATGGAGTAGGAAGTTCAAATCAAATCATTTTGTATTTGTCCCATGCGCCGAATACAACGGTGTAGACTTTAAAATGCTTGCTTACAAGCCCTTCCCAACGATTCAGAGTTAAAAATATAATACAAATAGTAACATGAGGAATAAAATAAACAAGAATGAAGCTACTGAGTGTACAAAACATTAGGAACACCTGCTCTTTCCATGACATAAACTGACGAGGTGAATCCAGGTGAAAGCTATGATCCCTTATTGATGCCACCTGTTAAATCCACTTCAATCAGTGTAGATGAATGGGAGGAGACAGGTTAAAGAAGGATTTTTATGACTTGAGACAATTTAGTTATGCATTGTCTATGTGTGCCATTCAGAGGGTGATGCAGGCAGTCAAGATGCTCTCGATGGTGCAGCTGTAGAACATTTTGAGTATCTGAGGGCCCATGCTAAATCTTTCCAGCCTCCTGAGGGGGAAGAGACGCTGTCGGGAACTCTTCACAACATGTGGACCCCAAGGAAACTTGAAGCTCTCGGCCTGCTCCACTACAGCCCTGTCACTGTGGATGGGGGTGTGCTATTCTCTCTGTCTCTTATAGTCCACAATCAGCTCCTTGGTCATACTGACGTTGAGGGAGAGGTTTTTGTTCTGGCACCACACTGCCAAATCTCTGACCTCCTGTAGGCTGTCTCATCGCCGTCGGTCAGCAAACTTGACGATGGTGTTGGAGTCGTGTGTGTCCACATAGTCGTGGGTGAACAGGGAGTACAGGAGGACACTAAGCACAGACCCCTGAGGGGCCCATGTGTTACATTTACATTTACATTCAAGTCATTTAGCAGACGCTCTTATCCAGAGCGACTTACAAATTGGTGCATTCACCTTATATCCAGTTGAACAGCCACTTGTTGAGGGTCAGCATGGCGGAGAGGTTGTTACCTACCCTCACCACCTGGGACCGGCTCATAAAGAAGTCCAGGATCCAGTTGCAGAGGGAGTTGTTCAGTCCCAGGGTCCCGAGCTTGGTGATGAGCCTGGAGGGGACTTTGGTGTTGAACACTGAGCTGTAATCTATGAATAGTATTCTCAGATAGTTATTTCCCTTCTTGTCCAGGTGGGAGGTAAGACTTAAAGCATGCACTACCACTTGATACACTGCTCAAAAAAATAAAGGGAACACTAAAATAACACATCCTAGATCTGAATGAATGAACTATTCTTATTAAATACTTTTTTCTTTACATAGTTGAATGTGCTGACAACAAAATCACACAAACATTATCAATGGAAATCAAATTTATCAACCCATGGAGGTCTGGATTTGGAGTCACACTCAAAATTAAAGTAGAAAACCACACTACAGGCTGATCAAACTTTGATGTAATGTCCTTAAAACAAGTCAAAATGAGGCTCAGTAGTGTGTGTGGCCTCCACGTGCCTGTATGACCTCCCTACAACGCCTGGGCATGCTCCTGATGAGGTGGCGGATGGTCTCCTGAGGGATCTCCTGGACCTGGACTAAAGCATCCGCCAACTCCTGGACAGTCTGTGGTGCAACGTGGCGTTGGTGGATGGAGCGAGACATGATGTCCCAGATGTGCTCAATTGGATTCAGGTCTGGGGAACGGGCGGGCCAGTCCATAGCATCAATGCCTTCCTCTTGCAGGAACTGCTGACACACTCCAGCCACATGAGGTCTAGCATTGTCTTGCATTAGGAGTAACCCAGGGCCAACCGCACCAGCATATGGTCTCACAAGGGGTCTGAGGATCTCATCTCGGTACCTAATGGCAGTCAGGCTACCTCTGGCGAGCCCATGGAGGGCTGTGCGGCCCCCCAAAGAAATGCCACCCCACACCATGACTGACCCACCGCCAAACCGGTCATGCTGGAGGATGTTGCAGGCAGCAGAACGTTCTCCACGGCGTCTCCAGACTGTCACGTCTGTCACATGTGCTCAGTGTGAACCTGCTTTCATCTGTGAAGAGCACAGGGCGCCAGTGGCGAATTTGCCTATCTTGGTGTTCTCTGGCAAATGCCAAACGTCCTGCACGGTGTTGAGCTGTAAGCACAACCTCCACCTGTGGACATCGGGCCCTCATACCACCCTCATAGAGTCTGTTTCTGACCGTTTGAGCAGACACATGCACATTTGTGGCCTGCTGGAGGTCATTTTGCAGGGCTCTGGCAGTGCTCCTCCTGCTCATTCTTGCACAAAGGTGGAGGTAGTGGTCCTGCTGCTGGGTTGTTGCCCTCCTACGGCCTCCTCCACGTCTCCTGATGTACTGGCCTGTCTCCTGGTAGCGCCTCCATGCTCTGGACACTACGCTGACAGACACAGCAAACCTTCTTGCCACAGCTCGCATTGATGTGCCATCCTGGATGAGCTGCACTACCTGAGCCACTTGTGTGGGTTGTAGACTCCGTCTCATGCTACCACTAGAGTGAAAGCACCGCCAGCATTCAAAAGTGACCAAAACATCAGCCAGGAAGCATAGGAACTGAGAAGTGGTCTGTGGTCACCACCTGCAGGACCACTCCTTTATTGGGGGTGTCTTGCTAATTGCCTATAATTTCCACCTGTTGTCTATTCCATTTGCACAACAGCATATGAAATGTATTGTCAATCAGTGTTGCTTCCTAAGTGGACAGTTTGATTTCACAGAAGTGTGATTGACTTGGAGTTACATTGTGTTGTTTAAGTGTTCCCTTTATTTTTTTGAGTAGTGTACTTTAATAAATATCCATTCTTTAACGCTTACTGTGTGTGTACCTGTACTTGTCCTGGTTTTTATAGAGTTGTCAGTTGGATTTGGAATTCATTGTTTTTTATTTAAAAAAATCATACTATGCATCCCCTGCCAAAACATCTGCTGTGCAATGACAGGCTGCTCCTTCTCCGTTAACAAATAATGGCTCCTTTGGCATTGAAGAATGGACATTTTTACAAGTATTAATTGACAGCAACTCGATGAAGTTGGAGGTGAAGTCCTCCCACTCTCATCCCCACTCAACTCCGTTGTACTTGTACATCGTGGAGTTGAGGAACACGGCTAACGCGATTTCCATACCTGGCCTAGAGTGTGTTCTTGCCTGGAGCTGTGAAACTGGTAATGCAAATACAAACATTTGTTTTTGTCCATACAATCTACCTGAGCTGCTGAACCGGTCTTCACCGTATCCACCTAAGTGTAACGGATGTGAAATGGCTAGCTAGTTAGCGGGTACGCGCTAGTAGCATTTCAATCAGTTACGTCACTTGCTCTGAGACATTAAGTAGTGTTGCACCTTGCTCTGCAAGGGCCGCGGCTTTCGTGGAGTGATGGGTAACGCTGCTTCGTGGGTGACTGTTGTTGATGTGTGCAGAAGGTCCCTGGTTCGCGCCCGTGTCGGGGCGAGGGGACGACGTAAAGTTACATCTGTGACATTGATGCTGTTGACCCGGATCACTGGTTGCTGCGGAAAAAGGAGGAGGTTGAAAGGGGGGTGAGTGTAACGGATGTGAAATGGCTAGCTAGTTAGCGGGTACGCGCTAGTAGCATTTCAATCAGTTACATCACTTGCTCTGAGACTTCAAGTAGGGTTGCCCCTTGCTCTGCAAGGGCCGCGGCTTTTGTGGAGCGATGGGTAACGCTGCTTCGTGGGTGACTGGCTGCGGCCTTTGTGGAGCGATGGGTAGCGATGCTTCGTGGGCAACCGTTGTTGATGTGTGCAGAGGGTCCCTGGTTCGCGCCCGTGTCGGGGCGAGGGGACGACGTAAAGTTATACTGTTACATAAGCATCACAGTATAGCATTTGTTTCTTCCTCCAAAAGCTTCAAACACCCTAACAAAGCTTTGTATTCCCGCTAACAGACCCCGAACCACCACCACAAATGCCTATAGTCATTCAACCTTCGATGTTGGATCCGCCACTGCTCTTGAACCATTTATGCTACAAACACCAAACCAACGTTGACATGTGCAGTCTGACTCAATTTAGATTGCTTCTACACAGCTTTTTGCTACCATTCATAGACTATTTCATAAACTATAAAGCTTGTTGTCCTCATTCATTTCAATGGTGGAACAACTGCCACAGAACATTCAGAATGTTCCAACAAAAACATTTTGAGACCGTAAAAACACATTTGATCGATTATGGTACATTACCATATCGTCGCTGTCTGACAAAAACCTAATTTCTATTTTTGCTGAGTCAATATATATATATATATTTTTTAACTTCGTTTTATATGACACTTTCTATATCTTTAACTAAACACATTCAGCGGTTCAAGGCCTGACCATCTTTAAGGATGTTACATTTCAGATGTACTAGACTTTTTAGATGAAACATTTAAACATCAGGACACTGGAATTCCTCACATCACTGATCATGTTGTTGACATGTATGACATGATTAAATAGCAATACCTGTGATTAAACATGGCGCACATCCCAAATTGCACCCTATTCCCTGATAGTGTACTACTTTTTGCTCTGGTCAAAAGTATGCTCTATGTAGGGAATACGGCGCCATTTGGGATGAACAATTGAGAGCCCTCTATCCACTGTCAAACTGATAATAAGTCAGAGAGATAACTAACAAGATACAGCACGGTTCAAGCAAATAATTTAACATACTCCAAACTTTTGTTCCCTCATGAAAATATTCCTGTATCACATTTTTTATTTAACTAGGCTAGTCAGTTAAGAACAAATTCTTATTTTCAATGACGACCTAAGAACAGTGGGTTAACTGCCTTGTTCAGGGGCAGATCAAGAGATTTTTACCTTGTCAGCTCGGGGATTCGATCTTGCAACCTTCCGCCCCATTTACATTGAGCATGATTATAATGAACAAACTACGCATTTTTTAAATAATAGCTGTAGGATGGTGTGATCCTAGCAATGAAAATATCATTTATCTCAAGAAAAAAGGTCTGTTTCAATCAGACACAGATTGTGTTTTGTTTTTTTGGTGTGTCTCAAATATTCTCTAGTGTCCTCATCTACTTGGTGGAATAGATACAGTAGGTTTGTCAACAGGCCGATGAAAGACATCCTATAACTTCACAAGCTTTTTAATAGACCAGATAGCTACCACTGACTTCACCAGATACAAATCAGATAAAACTCAGCTTGATCTAGACTTAACCCTGATAGCAGGGGTGCGTCACAAACTGCCTATTCCCTATATAGTGCACAACTCAAACACATAAAAAGGGGCCATTTGGGACGCAGTGGACAGTTTCCTGATTAACAGTAAAGAAGACAATCACAGATGGAAGTTCCAGTCATTTTTCAGCCATGTTTTGGATTGTATTGCCATGTAATGTGTGAACACAATATGGTACAGCACTTATACAGGTGATGACTACAATATACTCAGTGGACAGCAGATGGACGAGTGTTATTACTGTACAGCTTTTGTGAGGAAATATAAAGTCTGTATGGAAACATCAAACCATATACTATAAACCACCATTCCATATACTGTACACCAGGTCCATGTTTAAAAAAAAAATGGAGACAATATTGATGTAGAAATGGGAGAAAAAAACAAGAACATACATCTGAATGGAATTAGTAGAGGTATTTTTATAAACATATATAAACTCTATTTGATTATTGGGATATATGTTATAAAGACATAACATAATAAACACATGTAATAACATTATCTGTAGGATTAATCAGAGGGAGATTATCTATTGTAAATTAAAAAGTCGTACTTCCTGTAATCAAAATCATTGATAGAAAAAGGGGCAATATGGAATTGGTTCAAATCCATTTTTAAAAAAAAAACTTAAATTCATGATATATAGCCATTGATTCTTGACTGCTTGTTTTACAAATCCAGGATTGCCCCTTTAACCCATAATTTCTGTCATCAAGTATACCACAGACTGTAGGTTTCTCACTTCGCTTTCATAAATCTACCTCTAATCTTCACCTGGTGAAAACAATGTAACTGGTCCAGATTCTTGATATCCTCTACATATGTAAACAGTTTACTGATCTTTCAAATGACGACCTCTGGAAGCTTTACATAACACTTTACAAAAGAGCGAAAACAGTTTGAAAAGAATGATTACATTTATGTGCAAAGTATAAGCTTAGAATAATTTCTCAAAGTATGATGAATTAAAAGTCACGCTACACAGCAACAATAGCATGAGGCTCTGTTGTGAATAATTAACACAACAAATCAACATAAAAGACGTTCTATAAACAAATTGGCAAAACTAAATGAAACTAGATAAGCATTCTTTTCCCCTTAGTATCATCATCACTAGTCTCTACTTGTCCCATCTCTAGTTTTTATATACAGTTCGTGTAGATTTCAAATATCTGTTCATCCGTCTATCCATTCCTCTTGTTTCTTCCAAGCCCAGTGTGTCTCTCCATCTGTGTGTCCCATTTATACCAGAGACCTGACTGAGACCTGGGGCCGTACGTATCAAGCATCTCAGAGTAGGAGAGCTGATCTAAGATCAAGTCCTGCCTAGCCATATAATCTGATTCATTATGATCTAAAAGGCAAAACTGATCTTGGATCAGTATTCGTACTCGGAGATGCTTGATACGGGCCCAGAGGACTGGGAGCTAATCACTCTAGCTCTCCTCCAGCCAGGAGGGCTTGTCTGACCCTGGGGGCTTTAACTTGACGTTGAACTGTCTCAGTGTCTGTTCCAACTGCTGCTGGTTCCCAGCGAAGTAGGCTGAGATAGCATTATGGAAGAGGAGCAGCTGCTTGTGCATCACCTTCACCTACACACACAGAGAGATAGAGAGAGAGAGAGATGTAGCATTATTGTAAATTAACATACCACCCAACTATCCAAATAACTAACTAACCCACCTTGTTCTCCTCCAGGAACTTGAGTTTGATGGTGACGTCTGAGCGCAGCCGTTCGTACTTGTCTCTCTGCACCTGGTACTGCTGCTGGGACACCTCTATACGCACCATGGTGGCAGCATCACGAGGACCCAGACTCAACTCCTCCAGGTCGGCCCTGTACGCATCAAACTCCAGCCTGGAAGAGAAAGAGGGGAGAAGAGGCAGCATAAAAAAAAAAAAAGGCTTGGGAGGTATCCACATTTTTATACGTCATACCGTTCGTTCTTCTGCTATCCCGGGATTTATGGTTTACCGGCATAGCACACAAAGCGGAGCAAAAAACGCAAATAAAGCCTATTGGGGGTCTAGTACCAGAAAGCTAACAACATTAGCACACGTAATAACAAAATCACATAGACACTGTTAGCTAAATGCTAACGTGCGAAAATAAACAAACTCAATTGCAAAGACAGGCAAATCCAGCTCAAAAACGTATAAAAGCATAGCTAGTAGCTACCAAATGTCCTTTTCAGTGAGTGTGGACATTTACAAGCAAAAGTGAATGAAAGAAATTGTGCAACTAAACAAAGTAATGCATGCTTTACTCAAGGAAGAGCAGCATGTGTACACAAAGCAGAGGGGAGATGAACAGAGGAGAAAAAAAACCGACCGCTAGTAGGAAGCACAGGGAACAGATGTACAGATAAAGAGCTCTGGATGAGTTGACTTCTCAAATACGGCAGAAAGCCGATATAAGATATCTGATGGCAAAGATTTAGTAGTGAATTGCATACAAGAGTAACTTTATCACCTCCTGTGCACCGCACAACAGAGACTCCCCGATAGATATAGAACTCTATGAACTCCCCAGCCCCCGCTGTCTCCCACTGTGCTATTTACAAACAAACACGTGACTGAATGAACTGGGGAACTACAGTATGTAAGTTCCGAACGCTGCAGCTGTATACAGCCCATCTGTAAATAGCCCATCCAACCAACTACCTACCTCATCCCCATATTTGTTTTTCTGCTCTTTTGCACACCTGTATCTCTACTTGTACATCCTTATCTGCACATCTATCACTCTTGTAATGGCTAAATTGTAATTACTTTGCCACTATGACCTATTTAATGCCTTACCTCCTTACTTAATTTGCACACACTGTATACAGATTTTTCTATTGTGTTATTGACTGTACGTTTGTTTATATGTAACACTGTGTTGTTGTTTTTGTAGCACTGCTTTGCTTTATCTTGGCCTTGTTCTCAACTGGCCTACCTGGTTAAATAAAGGTGAAATAAAAAAATATATAATAATAAAATAAGTCATGTAAAATAATTTTACAGGTAAAATGAAGAACACAATCTGCTTCATCTCCTAACATATTGCACAAGTTGACTGCAGGTATTAACTTAAAAAGTAGCTTGAAATATTCAAATCTATTGAAAAACTTAAAATAAATTGTTTTGACAGTATTGAAAAACCTTCCTGTGGCTTTTTCCAAATATCCCGGTATACACAGTATACCACCGAAGTCAATAAAACACCCGTATAACACCCTTGAACACTCAAACACAGTTTCACCTCTGCCAGGTCTGCATGGAACACATCAAACTCCAGCCTGACACACAGCACTATGTCATGTAGACAAACATACTCTATATTATGTCTCTGGCAATCATAGATATAGACTGTAAACCTCATTATAACTTGGCAGTATGATCATTTGAAACTATTGCATTATAAAGAGGTAACTACTATAGTATCTCCAGGCCCTGCCCTTTCTAACCCTCCCATCTTTATTATTACCTTGCAGCCTCGTACAGTTTGATGGTCATCAGTGTGTCCTCCATGGTCTTGTTGACCAGTGTATTGATGCTGGACACAAAGAAGTTGATGGCACCAAGCAAAGCCTCCCCGTTCCTACACAACAACTTCTGGGTCTCCGCATTGTAGCCAAACTCATCCTGTGGACACACACACTTGTGTTTTATATACTTTTCCTCTACATTAGGTATTTATGGATTTATTACAACTCAGTAAGGTAGCCTGGATTCCAAACTGAAACTGATAGGCTTGGTTTCCAACCAAAAATTACACCCTGGATTTTCAGGCAACATTTTTGGGGGCCAATTTCACACAGTGTGCCACCTGCAGCTGATTTCTGGCTGGGCTGCGGTCTACGGGTTCAGGGTTCAAATTCAGGGGTTATAAGTTACCCGAAGTTCAGGTGATTTCTGGCTGAGGTCTGCGAAGGTGTCCCCCAAGGCCTGCTGGGTCTGGACCATGTTGTAGAAGTGGCTGGTCAGGGCGGTGGTCAGTCTCAGGACAGACTCGTACTTCCTCTTGGTGTCCCTGAGCACATCTATCTGGGCCTCCAGCTCCAGGTCCACTGTCCGAGAACCACGGCCGAACCGCTCCGAGAACATCTGCTTGGTACACTGGGGTAGAGGGAGAGATGTGATTAGGACAAAGGAGATAACAGAAAAGGAGATGAGAATATATCCTTGCCACACTGGGATAAAGATGACATGGAGATGTGTTCAGAATAGAACCGAACAGTTACTTGTTTTCCAAGGAGGAAATTATTCCCAGTCTTGTATGAAGACAAATTATCATACCAGTGCAGTTGCAATCGACCCATAGAACACAGTGAAGATTCAATGAAGCATGGTTTCAACACATTTTCCCCAGGAGACAGGTTCTGTACCTTGTAGGTGTTGATGCCCCACTTCTTAACGCTGTCTAGTTTCTCCACAGCCACACCACGGTTAGCCTCCTCCACTGACATGTTCTGGTTGCTGTTACTGTGGTGCATCCCCGACCCTGACACAAAGGATAATAAATAACCTGCTCACTCTCAGAGGATTCCTTAAAGTGGTTAGTTGTTGAGACCTAGTTGATAAAGTCTATAGTAAATAAGACAGGACTGTCCATCTCATTTACAATGAACGCTGTCACAAAACCATCTTCAGTCAGTAGCGCTTTGATACACAGATTACACACAGAGGCTGATCAGTGCTTAGTTGGGCACTCTCATCATCACTACTCCTCAAAGCGAACACCTGAAATATTCCTTTCATGCACCAAGTATGTCTTTGAGGCAAATGGTATGACAGTGATTGAGTGATCGGTTGAGAGGACAGCGAATTAAATGAATGAGTGAAGTGGGGTAAAGGACTGTTGTGCTGTATGGGTCCAGTGTAGGGCTGCAAAGTTCCAGTATTATTGCCAGGTAAAATGCCCACATTTCCCAGAAACCATGGTTTCAGAATTCTGGATTTACTGCTTATAGTAATTCTGGAATTACCTTCCAATTCCGGAAATCTTCTGACCAGGATTTCTGGGAAACCTGGAATTTTTCAACCCTAGTCCAGTGGTACCTGTGAACGGCTGGTCGGTCTGGTTCTGGTTGGTTATCATTCTGGCTGCTGACTGGCTGGAGACCAGACCTACACCCTGTCCCCTGGACTTCATTCGCAGGTCTGGAATGGACATGGGGGAATGGGAGGATGGGGAGAGGACATGTGAGGATATGTGATATATGAGATGGAGAGAGTAGATGAAGGTTGGTGAACGTGTTAAAAGGGTGAGAGGATGGTGATAGTGAGTCATGCAGATTTTCCATGTCGAAAAAACAACAGAATGAAAACACAGATGGAGAACAATATGAAAATATTCACAACATAAGTAGTGGTAATGTATGAAATGATGCACATGTGGTGAGTTAATGAACCGCAACATTCCATTAGTTAACCGCTTCATGCTACATTTGCATACATAGGATATGTCCAAAATGGCACCCTATTCCCTATGGGGGAGCCATAAGGCTCTGGTGAAAAGTAGTGCACTATGTAGGGAATATGGTGCCATTTGGGATTAAGTTGTCATCATTAGAAATATTCACACAAACATAACATAGTAAATCAAACAGCTCTGCAATAAGTCAGTCAGGTTAGTGAACATAGCTAGCTTTTTTGTTAACATCCACCGACATGCATTCAGTATGCATTGGACAGTAGAGCAGCATTCCCTTCTTTCCCGTGACATCTGTAGAGGTACACATTGTTGTCGAAGAGAGGGACTTCAACTGTGTCTGGGGTTGAACAGCAACCCAGGCTACAGGCAAGGCTCATTCTCCCACAGAATTAAAGAGTAACTAATGAAAACACCCTTGAAAGTGTAAACAGGGGAAGAAAATAAATGTTGGGGGGAAAACTGTTAAAGGTAGACTCAGCAATATGATGTAGATGCAGACAGTAAACAACATAGTGGGTCAATTTCCACAACAACTAAGAGTGTTGAAGCTCGAAGCTCAACTTAGCCGGTGTTCTTTGTGCCCAGGCTACCACACTGTGAACATTTAAAAATGTTTTTAAAAAACTAAAGTGATAGACAACATTACAGATAAAACTAATAATTTTTCTGCAGGTGTGGGTAATAATTTGTGTGCAGGTGTGATTGGAAGCCCAAGGGCTTGAATGAAAACCACCAAAAACAATACATAAGAACAAAAATAAGAAAGGTTTGTTAAAATAGATAACAAAACCTACTAATTATAAATGTAGAAATGAATTGATCAGTAATCACTGTGTGAGAGCGAAGTTTTGCATCTTGCTCATCTCAATATCTGTGGTGCTGCTCGTGGCAACATCAATTTTCGCTGAGTCTACCTTAAAAGAGGGAAGTATACAGTTATGTGGAAGGTGGCTGAGAGGTGCAAAGCCACCTGTGGGCTGAGATTCGGCTCCAGGGACACAGTTAGGGGCAGGGGGGCTTCTCCTGTCCACATACTGAGGGTTGAAACGGATAGCAGGGCCTGGTGGATAGGGTTGGTTAAGATAGTCAATAAGCTAGAGTAGGATGTAGATCTCAAAATCAAAATAGCCAATACATTAGAGAGTCTCTGTTTGCTACTCATAGAGACCCCTGAAAGAACAGAAAGAAGGTTAGGTCAAAATAGAGTCACTGATGCAGAACAGCATGCTTCTGGCAAGGCCCTGATTTTTTTTTATTTTTAAGTTTGAATTCCATCAGGACAAACCCCATTGGGGCAGTTGAAAATGTAGTCTTCACCATTCTTAATGCTAACAAACCAAGCAAGCCTTGCTAAATGGACTAGCCTATTCATTGATTCAATAAGGACTAAGTGTACATAATTAAGTGGACGTTCCAGTAATGCACTGCAGTAGGCAGCGCTAGAGAAAGCTGTCTGTACCTTTAATGGCGCTAGTGAACAAGTGAGAGCAGTAGAGCTGTGTGTACCTTTGATGGAGGAGGTGGGTATGATGCCCCCTGCAGGTCCTCCGTAGCCTCCAGACACGACGCTGGTCTCATTCAGGTTGGGACCAGACACCATCACCTGCTGCAGGTCCTAAGGTGAAGCCACAACACATCAATGGAATAGATATAACCTAACTCTAATCAGTCCCTCACGGATTTAGCAGATATGTTTTGTGATATTTGCAGCCAAAAACAGTTGATTTTGCTGTGCCAATTCTGACATTTTGCGTGGCAATGTGCAATGATTTTGTCCACTTTGTTGCGAAATTGAGCTTGGCGAGGAAAATGTTTTTTATTTTAATTTTATCCCCTTTTCTCCCCAATTTTCGTGGTATCCAATCGCTAGTAATTACTATCTTGTCTCATCGCTACAACTCCCGTACGGGCTCGGGAGAGACGAAGGTCGAAAGCCATGCGTCCTCCGAAGCACAACCCAACCTAGCCGCACTGCTTCTTTAACACAGCGCGCCTCCAACCCGGAAGCCAGCCGCACCAATGTGTCGGAGGAAACACCGTGCACCTGGCCCCCTTGGTTAGCGCGCACTGCGCCCGGCCCGCCACAGGAGTCGCTGGAGCGCGATGAGACAAGGAAATCCCTACCGGCCAAACCAACCCTAACCCGGACGACGCTAGCCCAATTGTGCGTCGCCCCACGGACCTCCCGGTCGCGGCCGGCTGCGACAGAGCCTGGGCGCAAACCCAGAGACTCTGGTGGCGCAGTTAGCACTGCGATGCAGTGCCCTAGACCACTGCGCCACCCGGGAGGCGGAAAATGTTTGTTGACGTGTGGCTTGATCGAACCATATTATGTGGTAAATGTGTGGTGATTGGTTGAAATTACGAGCCCTCTTTTTGTACTGCAATGATTGGTCAGCTTTATACGATAATAATGCGTTGATGTTACTGTTTTATGCTGAAATAGTGCAGTGATTGGTCCAATTTGCAAGCCCTGCATAATATGTGGGGAATTTATGATTTTGCACCCAAAAAACTGTCTGAATCCTGAAGGGACTGACTAATGCATAATGATCCTGTTAAGTTTATTGTCAACCTGAAGAAGACCTTCCATATAGGCCTAATCTTTGTTGTACACAGACACTCACACACATGAAAATGGTTGATAAAGGTTAATTGTGGTTAGTCTGAAAGTCTTCCATGTTAACGTGTACACTACATCTAAATCTAGAGTTCTCCTACAACCACGTGACACTCTCTCTCATCCCTTCTACTGCATATCCCTACCTTCTCATCTAAGGTCCACTGAATCTTTGCAGCCTGCACAGAAGTGAGACATAATACAGTACAATAAAATACACTTACAAATAGTTGACGTAATGAGTGGTCACCACACACAGTATACATATAAATACTGTAAGTAATGACTGCATCCCAAATACTTTTGTACTTTTGACCAGAGCCCAATGGGCCATGGTCAAAAGTAGTGCACTATATAGAGAATATGGTGCTATTTGGGACATAACCATATGACCCACCTGCTCCAAACTGTCATCCTCGGCCAGGGTCTCTCCATTGCTGTTGATAGGAATCTCCATGGTAGCTGCCTTGCCCATAAAACTGTCTGCCATGGTGGTTGTCTGCAGGAGAGAGTGCGTTGGGAGAGAAACAGAGAAATGGGCGATGGAGAGAAAGATGGGGGTGAGAGAGCACGATCACCACACACACACTGAGCTTTTCACATTAATGATAGGAATGTTTGCAATGTAAATATGGGTAGAATATGCCTAATTCAGCATAATATCAAGCCTAGCCAGCTGTGATATGTAAAAATGCAGTGTCCACATTCGTTAGCTAGCTGTCCATCGGTAACGTTACAGAGCTGAATGCAGCGATAACCTGCTCTCTCAACAAGCCATCACATTTCACAATACAACACATTACAAAAGCCATAGCTAGCTATTCGTGATCATTATTCGTGTTGTATCTAGTTATTTTGCTAGTCCCAGCAAAACGACACCTAGCTAGTTAGTTCCAACCTAGCAGCCCTAGCCAGCTGGCTAAACTGGTGGTGCTGCAGAAAATGATGATCTCAGTGAGTTAGCGTGATCTGCTAGCTAGCTAACGTTACCTGCTGTGTAGGTCCAGTCTCCCAAAATGTCAAATGTTGCTGCTTATTCTGCACGGTATTTCATAAAATATTACTATTATAAACGGAATAACACCGTTACAATGTTTATTTTTCGTCTGTTGATGAACGCATGATTGTAGTCGTGATTCCGTTAGCATCCCCGGGTAGAACCGAGCACAGTATGTAGATAAAATCCCTAAAGCCCAGTTCCGCCCTCCCTCCTCTGGCCCTACACGTAATGTTACGTCAGGTCGCCACGTCGAACAGGGGACGACATCAACCCCTCCTCCCCTCCACCATTTGGTGATTTGGATTGTTTGGTTTGTGTGGAAAAACACACATCACCACTTTAAAAGGAAGTTGTCTCTGCAACTAGGGCAGAAGGAGGTTTTGAGAACAAGACGTTGGTGGCAACTTAATTGTGGGGAGGACGGGCTCGTGGTAATGGCTGGACGCAATCAGTGGAATGGTATCAAACACATGGTTTCTATGTGTTTGATGCAATTTCATTTGCGCCGTCCTGTCATTATTATGAGCCATCCTCCCTTAAGCAGCCTCCACTGGTTTTGAGTTATTTGATTTTGATTATGTGGTTGAAAAAATGCATAGAATCTCCATAATCTTTATGGATCTTTATTTTTTAAGAAAATTGGGGGTTTACTATTTTTGTTGTCTTGTAATTACAACATAACCAAACTGCCACTTAAATGATCAAAATGTTATCACCAAGCCATTGGGATGGAAATTATGTTCTGTGCATGACTTTTTGCCTCATAAAGCTATTCTGTTGAATAGTGGTAATAGCACTATTAAAAACAACATCGTTTTTAATGAACTTCGGATAGAGAAAAATATCTTTGCAGGTGACATGTTTGATAGTGGTGGCCAAATGTTAAGTTATGAGGTATAAGAGTCAAAGCCTTTCCTGTTACACACAAATAATATCACTCTGTGATTGTCATATGTGTTATCAAGATACACTTAGAATATAACCTAGTCTATTTATTAATGATATTGATATCAAAAGTCTCAAGTGTACAAATAAACATAAGATCATATTTTTTATAGCAGAGGAAAGATCACACCAAGAAGGAAATCCTTTTGGAATTCACAACTATCAATGGTGAAAGGCTTGGCTTTGTCCCTTTAAATGTTGCATTTCTAATAAGATCTGAGAGGTGCACCTAAAGATTTTTTTTCAAATATGTACCCCTCCAACACAATGGTGTCAAGGTTTACAGACATTGACTACAAGTGTACCTTCTGCAATGATGGACCTGGAACGCTGACACATTTGTTTTGCAGTTGTTTATACACTATTAGATTTTGGAGAGATATGAAGGAGTACATACCAAGTAAAACTGGTCACACTATTGATATTGCATGATGTTATAACCTTTTTGACAGTACTCTGAACTCGTTGAAATGTATAACTCATGTCTTGATTTTGGTTGGTTGGTAATCTTAGATCCACAAAACCAACTTTTTTAAATCAACCCTCTGCGTTAAAGTGTTTTTGATAGACTTTATGTTTTTCATTGAGTCTGACTAAATAAGAAGACAAGCTTGTCTACAGTCCAATATTATAACAAATTATTTTTGGAATAAGTGTCATTGTCACCTTATCTTATGCTGTCATAACTAATGTTTCTGTGTTTGTTTTGTTTGTCTTTTATGTTCTTGTCAATACTTGAACTCAATGATATCTCATTCTGTTATATATATATATATATATATATATATATATATAGGGGTGCAGCGGTCTCAGGCACTGCATCTCAGTGCTAGAGGCGTCACTACAGACCCTGGTTCGATTCCAGGCTGTATCACACCCGGCCGTGATTGGGAGTCCCATAGGGCGGCGCACAATTGGCCCAGCATCATCCAGGTTAGAGTTTGGCAGGGGTAGGCCGTCATTGTAAATAAGAATTTGTTCTTAACTGACTTGCCTAGTTAAATAAAATAAATAATAAATAATGTAGTGATGTGATACCAAGCTTTGCCAGAGGGTGTCACTGTATGCACGGGGAATACAGTGGACATGTGTATTTGTAAATCTGATACAGTCACAGATGTGAGGTTTACATGACTGGAGCATAGCCACAGAACCATTTTTGGCATAGCCTACTGTTGAAGGTTCTAGGTCATGAAATTTACAGATGTGAACAGAAGAAGCAGAAAGGTTTGAAGAAGCCTCTGGCTACTGTAGCTCAACCTGGAAAGGTACATGGAGGTGACAATAAAATGAATAACCAAGTTTGCAACTGTGTAAGAATCGGAATAATATAATATGCCATTTAGCAGACGTTTTTATCCAAAGCAAATTACAGTTCAACTAGCATATATATTCTTAAGTGTGTCCCCAGCTAGAATTGATCTCACAGTCCGGGAATTGGCATTGTAAGTGCCATGCTCTACCAGCTAAGTCACACTGGACAGGTCAGTAGCTTTGTAACACTGCAGGCCCTACACTACAGGCAAGACTGAGGGTTAGCAAACCTAATGATAGTCCAGTAGAAAGTCAATAACTTTCCCTAACAGGAAAAGGGTGTATGGCTGCTGGGGTTAAGACTGAATAATCTGTTGTCTAGTAGTCTCTACCTTTGAGTCAGGAGAGAAGCTGTTCAAAACATGTCAAAACCTTGACACAGTACCTTCATCAGAGAGCAAGGTCGCATCCCAAATGGCACCCTTTTCCATATATAGTGCACTTATTTTGACCAGGGCTCATAGCATTCTTGTCAAAAGGGAACAGGGTGCCATTTGGGACACAACCAAGTAGAAGGAAGTTAATGCTGGAAGTCAAAAACTGGCTGTGTAGTCAGAGAAAGATAGTAGAGAAAGTGCCTACTTGCTGACAAGGGACAGATCCGCTTGTCTTTGATAGATCTTTGATACATCCCCTCAACAGTGTGATGGCCTGAGGATACTGAATAACACACTAATCTATTTCAGATACAGTTGAAGTCGGAAGTTTACATACACCTTAGCCAAATACATTTAAACTCAGTTTTTCACAATTCCTGACATTTAATCCTAGTAAAAAGTCCCCGTTTTAGTGCACTTCACAAAATAGATAGCATCATGAGGTCAGGAAGTTAAAGCTTGGGTCTTCCAAATGGACAATGACACCAAGCATACTTTCAAAGTTGTGGCAAAATGGCTTAAGGACAACAAAGTCAAGATATTGGAATGGCCATCACAAAGCCCTGACCTCAAAATGTGTGGGCAGAACTGAAAAAGTATGTGTGAGCAAGGAGGCCTACAAACCTGACTCCGTTACACCAGCTCTGTCAGGAGGAATGGGCCAAAATTCACCAAACTTATTGTGGAAAGCTTGTGGAATGCTACCCGAAACGTTTCACACAAGTTAAACAATTTAAAGGCAATGCTACCAAATACTAATTGAGTGTATGTAAACTTCTGACCCACTGGGAATGTGATGAAAGAAATGAAAGCTGAAATAAAACGTTCTCTCTACTATTATTCTGACATTTCACATTCTTAAAATAAAATGGTGATCCTAACTGACCTAAAGGGAATTTTTTTACTAGGATTAAATGTCAGGAATTGTGAAAAACTGAGTTTAAATGTTTTTGGCTAAGGTGTATGTAAACTTCCAACTTTAATATTCTGTTTAAGCAAATGAGTGAGAACGAATCCATCAGATGAGAAATCTGAGCGACTGTAAAAAAGTACACAAAGAAAGAGCACCTCAACGACCCCAGAACAAACCCCAGTCCCAGTCTAGAGGTCTACTACGTCGGTGAGCTTTATCAGTGTGTGAGCTTTATCAGGGTGTGAGTCCCAAATGGCACCCTATTCCCTACATAGTGCACTACTATTGCCCAGAGCCCAATGGGACCTGGTCAAAAGAAGTGCATTACATAGGGAATAGGGTGGCATTTAGGAAATATGCTTCCCACTGTGAGTCAGTCTGTTCATGAATGTAGATGATACAGTTGGCCGGTGCTGGTGCCTGCCTCCTCCGGAACATGACCTCCTATCATCTCTATAACATCATAAAGCAACAGGCCACAGGACTGAAATGCATTAATATTAATTGAGAAGAGAAGCTTGGAATGCGGCCCAAATAGCATCCTATTCCCTATATAAGGGGTACTCAACTCTTACCCAACGTAGTCCGGAGCCTGCTGGTTTTCTGTTCTACCTGATAATTAATTGCACACACCTGTCCCAGTGCTAAATCAGTCCCTGATCAGAGGAAACAATGAAAAAATGCAGTGGAACTGGCTTCGAGGTCCAGAGTTGAGGTTGAAGGCTCTATATAGTGCACTACTTTTTACCAGAGCCCATAGGGGAATATCCCATAAAGGGAATAGGGTGCCATTTGTGATGCATAGGTCTCCTTTGTTCATGTGATATATCTCCTTTGTTAATACTCTCTCTCTGTGTAGCTCATCTTTCAAGGAAAACACCCAGCAGAGACTGTAAGCAGAGACCCTGATCAAGAGACATTGCAAACCTTTACATACCAGGTCCAGGATGTTTATCATTGGAGAAAACATGAGGCAGATAAGCTAAGGACCTAGAGACGCCATAGACTTCACATTGAATAAATACACTACTCATCAGCAATCAAGTGTTTAGATATGTAGAGCATTTACAGCAGGGGTATCCCAGGGGCTGCATTCGGTCTTCAACGAGGTCCGGAGGGCCGCACTGAAAATCTGTTATATTTCCTTGCCGTCAAAATATGCAAAAAGAGTAATCTATCCATTGTTATTGGAATTGTCAATGCTCTCTGACTGTCTAGTGACAATTAGCGAGCTGGACAGTCAAGAAACTATGAATGTAGGTCCATTATAATTTCTACACAGGTTTTATTTGGTTTTAGTAATTTTAAAGTATATATAAATAAATATACAGTACCAGTCAAAAGTTTGGACACAGGGAAGACATCAAACCTATGAAATAACATATGGAATCAGGTAGTAACCAGAAAAGTGTGAAACAAATCAAAATATATTTTACATTTGAGATTATTCAAAGCAGCCACCCTTTGCCTTGATGACAGCTTTGAACACTCTTGGCATTCTCTCAACCAGCTTCATGGTGTGGCTTGTTAAAAGTTAATTTGTGGAATTTCTTTCCTTAATGCGTTTGAGCTAATCAGTTGTGTTGTGACAAGGTAGGGTTGGTATATAGAAGATAGCCCTATTTGGTAAAAGACCAAGTCCATATTATGACAAGAACAGCTCAAATAACAGCCCTGTATGCTCCCGAGTGGCGCAGCGGTCTAAGGCACTGCATCTCAGTGCTAGAGGTTTCACTACAGACACCCTTAGTGGGACTATCATTTGTTTTTCAACCCAAAACACATCTCCAGGATGGGTAATATGCTGACCAGACCGCATGCACTGCGTGCGCCACCACATGCATGGTGATTTTGTCCCCCCACACCAGACACGATTAGGACATGCAGTGTGAAATATCAAAACGAACTCTGAACCAATTATATTAATTTGGGGACAGGTTGATAAGCAAACCTTGATGGCAATTTAGCTAGCTAGCTTGCTGTTGCTAGCTAATCTGTACTGTGATATAAACATTGGGTTGTTATTTTACCTGAAATGCACAAGGTCCTCTACTCCGACAATTAATCCTCAGATAAAATGGTAAACCGAGTTTGTTTCTAGTAATCTCTCCTCCCAACTTTAAGGTGCATTACCACCACCAACTGGAGTGGAATGTAGACCTCAGTTCATCTATATATGCTTCTAAAAACCAATGAGGAGATGGGAGAGGTGGGACTTGCAGCACGTCAAACGTCACAAATAGAACCAAGTTCTGTTTTAGCGCCTGGCTAAGCAGACGCTCATTGATGCGCGTGAGCAGTGTGGGTGCAATGACTGAATAACAGGTTTGTGTACATGTATTTTGCATGCAACGTGAGCGGTGTGGTCAGCATGTAAGGGCTATTTGACCAAGAAGGAGAGTGATGAAGTGCTGCATCAGATGACCTGGCCTCCACAATCACCCAACCTCAACCCAATTGAGATGGTTTGGGATGAGTTCAGGGCAGATGGGGCATCTGTTTACTTTGGCATTTAAATTTTTTATTTAACCTTTATTTAACCAGGTAGGCTAGTTCAGAACAAGTTCTCATTTACAGCTGTGACCTGGCCAAGATAAAGCAAAGCAGTGTGACACAAACAACAACACAGAGCTACACATGGAATAAACAAACATACAGTCAATAATACAATAGAGAAAGTCTATATACAGTGTGTGCAAATGAGGTAGGATAAGGGGGGTGAGGCAATAAATAGGCCATAGTGGCAAAATTATTACAGTATGGCAAATAAAACACTGGGGTGATAGATGTGCAGAAGCTGAGTGTGCAAGTAGCGGTACTGGGGTGCAAAGAAGCAAAATAAATAAAATAAATAAAAATATGGTGATGAGGTAGTTGGATGGGCTATTTACAGATTGGCTATGTACAGGTGCAGTGATCTGTGAGCTGCTCTGACAGCTGGTGCTGAAAAATAGTGAGGGAGATATGAGTCTCCAGCTTCAGTGATTTTTCCAGTCATTGGCAGCAGGGAACTGGAAGGAAAGGCGGCCGAAGAAGGAATTGACTTTGGGAGTGACCAGTGAAATACACCTGCTGGAGCGCGTGCTGCGGGTGGGTGCTGCTATGGTGACCAGTGAGCTGAGATAAGGCGGGGCTTTACCTAGCAACGACTTATAGATGACCTGGAGCCAGTGGGTTTGGCAACGGATATGAAGAGAGGGCCAGCCAACGAGACCATACAGGTTGCAGTGGTGGGTAGTATATGGGGCTTTGGTGACAAAACAGATGGCACTGTGATAGACTTCATCCAATTTGCCAAGTAGAGTGTGGGAGGCTATTTTGTAAATGACATCGCCGAAGTCAAGGATCGGTAGGATAGTCAGTTTTACTAGGATATGTTTGGCAGCATGAGTGAAGGATGCTTTGTTGCGAAATAGGAAGCCGATTCTAGATTTAATTTTGGATCGGAGATGCTTAATGTGAGTGTAGAAGGAGAGTTTTGAGTCTAACCAGACACCTAGGTATTTGTAGTTGTCCACATATTCTAAGTCAGAACCGTCCAGAGTAGTGATGCTGGACGGGTGGGCAGGTGTGGGCAGCGATCGGTTGAAGAGCATGCATTTAGTTTTGCTTGCATTTAAGAGCAGTTGGAGGCCACGGAAGGAGAGTTGAATGGCATTGAAGCTCGTCTGGAGGTTAGTTAACACAGTGTCCAAAGAAGGACCAGAAGTATACAGAATGGTGTCGTCTGCGTAGAGGTGGATCAGAGAAACACTAGCAGCAAGAGCGACATCATTGATGTATACAGAGAAAAGAGTCGGCCCGAGAATTGAACCCTGTGGCACCCCCATAGAGACTGAGGTCCGGACAACAGGCCCTTCGATTTGACACACAGAGCTCTGTCAGAGAAGTAGTTGGTGTACCAGGCTAGGCAGTCATTTGAGAACCCAAGGCTGTTGAGTCTGTCAATCACCATATTCTTATCGGCAGAGTCGAAAGCCTTGGCCAGGTCGATGAATACAGCTGCACAGTATTGTCTCTTATTGATGCCAGTTATGATATCGTTTAGGACCTTGGCTGAGGTGCACCCATGACCAGCTTGGAAACCAGATTGCATAGCGGAGAAGGTACAATGGGATTTGAAATGGTCGGTGATCTGTTTGTTAACTTGGCTTTCGAAGACCTTAGAAAGGCAGGGTAGTATTGATATAGGTCTGTAGCAGTTCGGGTCTAGAGTGTCTCCCCCTTTGAAGAGGGGGATGACCGCGGCAGCTTTCCAATCTTTGTAGTAATATGGGGTTGCAACAATTTCGGCGGATAATTTTAGGAAGAGAGGGTCCAGATTGTCCAGCCCGGCTGATATGTACGGGTCCAGATTTTGCAGCTCTTTCAGAACATCAGCTATCTGGATTTGGGTGAAGGAGAAATGGGAGAGGCTTGGGCAAGTTGCAGTGAGGGGTGCAGGGCTGTTGACCGGGGTCGTGGTAGCCAGGTGGAAAGCATGGCCAGCCATAGAAAAATGCTTATTGAAATTCTCAATCATCGCGGATTAATCAGTGGTGACAGTGTTTCCTAGCCTCAGTGCAGTGGGCAGTTGGGAGGAGGTGCTCTTATTCTCCATGAACTTTACAGTGTCCCAGAACTGTTTGGAGTTAGTGCTACAGGATGCAAATTTCTCTTTGAAAAAGCTAGCCTTTGCTTTCCTAACTGACTGTGTATATTGGTTCCTAACTTCCCTGAAAAGTTGCATATCGCGGGGGCTATTCGATGAGGATGCAGTACGCCACAGGATGTTTTTGTGCTGGTCAAGGGCTGGAGTGAACCAATATATCTGTTCCTGGTTCAAAATGTTTATATTGGGGCATGCTTATTTAAGATGGTAAGGAAAGCACTTTTAAAGAACAACTAGGCATCCTCTACTGACGGAATGAGGTCAATATCCTTCCAGGATACCCGGGCCAGGTCGATTAGAAAGGCCTGCTCGCTGAAGTGTTTTAGGGAGCATTTGACAATGATGAGGGGTGGTCGCTTGACAGCAGACCCTTTACGGATGCAGGCAATGAGGCAATGATCGCTGAGATCCTGGTTGAAGACAGCAGAGGTGTATTTGGAGGGCAGGTTGGTTAGGATGATATCTATGAGGGTGCCCGTGTTTACGGATTTGGTGTTGTACCTGGTGGGTTCATTGATAATTTGTGTGAGATTGAGAGCATCAAGCTTAGATTGTAGGAAGGCCGGGGTGTTATTAAGCATGTCCCAGTTTAGGTCACCTAGCAGCACGAGCTCTGAAGATAGATGGGGGGCAATCAATTCGCATATGGTGTCCAGGGCACAGCTGGGGGCAGAAAATGGTCTATAGCAAGCGGCAACGGTAAGAGACTTGTTTCTGGAGAGGTGTATTTTTAAAAGTAGAAGCTCAAATTGTTTGGGCACAGACCTGGATAGTAACACAGAACTCTGCAGGCTTTTGGTGGTCTTCCTAAGCCAGGATTCAGAAACGGCTAGGACATCCGGGTTGGCAGAGTGTGCTAGGGCAGTGAATAAAACAAACTTAGGGAGGAGGCTTCTAATGTTAACATGCATGAAATGAAGGCTTTTACAGCTACAGAAGTCAACAAATGAGAGCGCCTGGGTAATGGGAGTGGAGCTAGACACTGCAGGGCCTGGATTAACCTCCACATCACCAAGGCTAAAAGAACTGGTCGTCTAGTACGTTCAGAACAGAGAGTAAAAGGAGCAGATATCTGGGCACGGTAGAATAGATTCAAGGCATAATATACAGACAAGGGTATGGTAGGATGTGAATACAGTGGGGGTAAACCTGTGCATAGAGTGACGATGAAAGAGATATTGTCTCTAGAAATATAATTTAAACCAGGTGATGTCACCGCATGTGTGGGAGGTGGAACTAAAGTGTTAACTAAGGCATATTGAGCGAAGCTAGAGGCTCTACAGTGAAATAAGGCAATAATTACTAACCAAAACAGTAATGGACAAGGCATATTGACTTTAGGGAGAGGCATGCGTAGCTGAGTGATCATATGAATCCAGTGAGTGGCTTCAGGCAGCTAGTGGGCCGGGGCTAGCAAGCTAGCAGAAGGACCTTTGAGGGACGTCGCGACAGAAGAAAGTCTGTTGTGGCCCACTCGTGCTGTTACGTCGGCAGACGGATCAGCAAGGCTCCGTGTGGTAAACCAGGCCAATTGCAAAATATGTATAGTGGCCAAAGAATTTGTCCGATGGGCCTCTTAAGCTAACAGTCCGATGTGCTCTAGACTGCTAGCGGGCCGCGGCTCGCAGGCCAGCGGGTGGAAATTCAGGGGACGTCGCGACGGAGGAGCCAGTTGAAAAATCCCCCTCGGGCAGAATTACGTCGGTAGTCCGGTCCAATTGGCAAAATAGGTATTGTAGCCCAAAGAGTGGCTGATGGGCCTCTTCGGCTAGCCGGGAGATGGGCCTAGCAGATGGGCTTAGCAATGGCTAACTAACTACTAGCTAGTAGCCAGTTAGCTGGCTAGCTTTTGATGGGGGTTCCGGTTCTTAAGTATAAAAAATAGCAGATCTGTACCACATTGGGTGAGGCGGGTTGCAAGAGAGTATATTCTGTCTGTAGATGGAAAGTGATATTAAAATATATACGAGGTATATACGGGAAAAAAAAGGAAAAACGATATTTACACGGGACAGGACGGGACAAGACGAAACACACGTCCGACTGCTACGCCATCTTGGAACCAACATTAATATGTGTCACATATCAGCTCGCAAACAATGTAAAAATATATATATATATTGAGTTAATAAAGACACATACAAACGTGGTCTCTTTTTTTCTTTCTTGAGTAAGGCAGGTCCAAAATGCAGGTGTTTCAGTCTAGCTCAGTGCTTTCTGTGGTGGAGGGGCAGCCAGCGGAAAATACAGAGCGTACGCGTTGGTAATCTTCTCTAGTTGCGCCGTGATTGGCTCAGTGTTCTGTCACTCATGGGGACACTACGTCATCGCAAAATCTACAGGGAGAGCTAGAAAGTTCAAGCCTCCTTGAGTGCTGCTATAAATTTACATTAGAAGTGCCAATCCAAGAAGGCTCAAGGTCATTGGCCACAGATAAAATTACACCAAATCACGTTATATGTACCATAGCTTTGATTAGACTGATCATGTCAAATCAAATGTTATTTGTCACATGCGTCGAATTCAACAGGTATAGGTAGACCTTACAGTGAAATACTTACTTACACGCCCTTGGTCCTGTGTGGCTCAGTTGGTATAGCATTGCGCTTGCAACGCCAGGGTTGTGGGTTCAATTCCCACGGGGGGACCAGGGTTCAATTCCCATGGGGGGACCAGGATGAATATGTATGAACTTTCCAATTTGTAAGTCGCTCTGGATAAGAGTGTCTGCTAAAAGACTTAAATGTAATGTAAATGTTAACCAACAATGCAGTTTTAAGAAAATCCCCCAAAAAGTAATAGATAAGAATAACAAATATTTAAAGAGCAGCAGTAAATAACAATAGTGGGGCTATACACAGGGGGTACCGGTACAGAGTCAATGTGCCAATGTGCTGGGGTGTCGAGATAATTATGTACATGTAGGTAGAGTTATTAAAGTGGCTATGCATAGATAATAACAGAGGGTAGCACCAGCAGGGAGGCTGGGGGGGGGGGGGGCAATGCAACCCATCAAATGGTTATCCATTTGATTAGCTGTTCAGGAGTCTTTTGGCTTGGAGGTAGAAACTGTTTAGAAGCCTCTTGGACCTAGACTTGGCACTCCTGTACTACTTGCCGTGTGGTAGCAGAGAGAACAATCTATGATTAGGGTGGCTGGAGTCTTTTACCATTTTTAGGGCCTTCCTCTGACACCGCCTGGTGTAGAGGTCCTGGATGGCAGGAAGCTTGGCCCCGGTGATGTACTGGGCCGTATGCACTACCCTCTGTAGTGCCTTGCAGTCGGAGACCGAGCAGTTGCCATACCAGGCAGTGATGCCACCCATCAGGATGCTCTATATGGTGCAGCTGTAAAACCTTTTGAGGATCTGAGGACCCATGCCAAATCTTTTCAGTCTCCTGAGGGGGAATAGGTTTTGTCGTGCCCTCTTCATGACTGTCTTGGTGTGCTTGGGCCATGTTAGTTTGTTGGTGATGTGGACGCCAAGGAACTTGAAGCTACCAACCTGCTCCACTACAGCCCTGTCGGTGAGAATGGGGGCGTGCTCGGTCATCCTTTTCCTGTAGTCCACAATCGTCTCCTGCCAACATCATACTTTCAAAATCTTACTTAGCAAGATAGACAAGCAGTCATTATCATGAATCACAAAATCTTACCTAGCAAGCTAGACAAGCAGTCATTATCATGAATCACAAAATCTTACCTAGCAAGCTAGACAAGCAGTCATTATCATGAATCACAAAATCTTACCTAGCAAGCTAGACAAGCAGTCATTATCATGAATCACAAAATCTTACCTAGCAAGCTAGACAAGCAGTCATTATCATGAATCACAAAATCTTACCTAGCAAGCTAGACAAGCAGTCATTATCATGAATCACAAAATCTTACCTAGCAAGCTAGACAAGCAGTCAATGTCATGAATCACAAAATCTTTTTCAATCCTTGTCATATGAAAAGAAATTATAGATAAAAAAGTATCGGTGCTCATCGGCCATTGGACATAAACATTACACAACAAGTTGCAAATCGCAAATTCAACAACAAGTGGTTTGGAAGGAATCAGTGGCTAACTGCAGGTGTTGACAAGCAATCACTATTTTGCTTCCCCTGCCTGTATGAGGGCACAGGTCGAGACCCAGATGCAGATGGTTCGAGTCTATGATATTTATTAGTATCCAAGTGGCAGGCAAGAGTATGGTCGTGGACAGGCAAAAAGATCATGACAAGGTGAGAGTCCAGGAGGTACAGAGTGGCAGGCATGCTCGAGGTCAGGGCAGGCAGTATAGTCAGGCAGGCGGGTTCAGAGTCAAGGCAGGCAAGGGTCAAACCCGGGAGGACTAGCAAAAACAGAGAAAAGGAAAAAGCAGGCGCACGGAGTAACACGCTGGTTGACTTGACAAAACAAGACGAACTGGCACAGACAGACAGAAAACACAGGTATAAGTACCCAGGGGATATTGGGGGAAATGGGTGATACCTGGAAGGGGTGGAGACAAGCACAAGGACAGGTGAAACAGATCAGGGTGTGACAGCCTGCTATTCAGTGGAGAGGGTGTGTGGTCTGGGATTAAGGGTCTCTTTTGCAAACTTAAAAGGATAAACATTCACACGCAATACCATGGGCCAGAAAAGGTGGAATACATTGGCCATGCTGTCAATCCAGCATGACTTCTGCCGCGTTCAAAACAACTGGAAACTCGGAACTGGGAAATCTCCGACTTCAGTGAGTTCAAGACAACTGGGAACTCTGAAAACAACTGGATCCGACCGGGAGAATACGTTTTGAACGGTCATCCAACTCGGAATTGCAAGTTGGGAACTCGGGCCTCTGTCTAGAGCTCCAACCTAAAGATCACTGACTTCAGGATTTGAGCTTGTTCCCCCCCCCCGAGTTCCCAATTGCCTTGAAAGCACCATAAATCCAGAGAATGGCACACTTTGATGACAAAGTTTCATGACAAAATTTTCCCCCAAGAACGTCCGCCGCACCACCTTCCTGTTCAGGTGAGCACAGCACAATAGTGAGTCCAAAAATGTATTGTACTGTATACTGCATAAATTATGTAACATACCAGGGAGATATGTATACTGTAGCTAATAAAGTAATACTAAGTGTATGTTGTGTAGTAAGCTGTTAGTAGCCCATGTGCCTCACCCTAATAATATGGTCCCTTTCCCCCTCATAACTTAGACTACTGTTCTGACTTGATGGTGCACATGTAGCCTATAGCCTGTTTAAGAGAAATGTCATCATCAAATATTGTAAGAGCTTTCATTGTCTGTTTATATGCCACCTTTATTTTTCCTACGGTTCTGACTTAGTGTACAGGGAGAATACTGTAAGAACGGCCCATGTTCTGAATTCTGTCGCTGTACATTTCTGTGCTGAACAAATAGTTATATTGACTACGTCCATCTTAGCTCGCTCATTAATGTCTTAATTGAAATTACGGATTGCCTCTTATTTGCTCATCATTCCTCCTGCCCTGCCTATCTAAGGTCTTCGAAAGCCAAGTCAACAAACAGATCACTGACCATCTCGAATCCCACCGTACCTTCTCCGCTGTGCAATCCGGTTTCCGAGCCGGTCACGGGTGCACCTCAGCCACGCTCAAGGTACTAAACGATATCATAACCGCCATCGATAAAAGACATTACTGTGCAGCCGTCTTCATCGACCTGGCCAAGGCTTTCGACTCTGTCAATCACCATATTCTTATCGGCAGACTCAATAGCCTCGGTTTTTCTAATGACTGCCTTGCCTGGTTCACCAACTACTTTGCAGACAGAGTTCAGTGTGTCAAATCGGAGGGCATGTTGTCCGGTCCTCTGGCGGTCTCTATGGGGGTACCACAGGGTTCAATTCTCGGGCCGACTCTTTTCTCTGTATACATCAATGATGTTGCTCTTGCTGCGGGCGATTCCCTGATCCACCTCTACGCAGACGACACCATTCTGTATACTTCCGGCCCTTCCTTGGACACTGTGCTATCTAACCTCCAAACGAGCTTCAATGCCATACAACACTCCTTCCGTGGCCTCCAACTGCTCTTAAACGCTAGTAATACCAAATGCATGCTTTTCAACCGTTCGCTGCCTGCACCCGCACGCCCGACTAGCATCACCACCCTGGACGGTTCCGACCTAGAATATGTGGACATCTATAAGTACCTAGGTGTCTGGCTAGACTGCAAACTCTCCTTCCAGACTCATATCAAACATCTCCAATCCAAAATCAAATCTAGAATCGGCTTTCTATTCCGCAACAAAGCCTCCTTCACTCACGCCGCCAAACTTACCCTAGTAAAACTGACTATCCTACCGATCCTCGACTTCGGCGATGTCATCTACAAAATAGCTTCCAATACTCTACTCAGCAAACTGGATGCAGTTTATCACAGTGCCATCCGTTTTGTTACTAAAGCACCTTATACGACCCACCACTGCGACCTGTATGCCCTAGTCGGCTGGCCCTCGCTACATGTTCGTCGTCAGACCCACTGGCTCCAGGTCATCTACAAGGCTATGCTAGGTAAAGTGCCGCCTTATCTCAGTTCACTGGTCACGATGGCTACACCCACCCGTAGCACGCGCTCCAGCAGGTGTATCTCACTGATCATCCCTAAAGCCAAAACCTCATTTGTGTCACCCTGAATGACGCTGGAGAGACGAAGCAGGTACGGGGAGTAACATTTAATAAATGACGGACATATAACGAGACAAGCACAGCGTCAGCAAACAGAAACTTAGACAAGAAACAATCAATGCAGCAGCAGGGAACAGAGCAAGGGAACAGACAAATATAGGGGAGGAAATTAACATGTAATAAGTGAGTCCAGGTGAGTCCATTAACGCTGATGCGAGTGACGAGGGAAGGCAGGTGTGGGTGATGGATGGCAGGAGCGTGTGATGCAGGGTAATCTGGCGCCCTTAAGCGCCAGGGGAAGGGAAGAGCGGGAGCAAACATGACAATTTGGACGCCTTTCCTTCCAGTTCTCTGCTGCCTGCGACTGGAACGAATTGCAAAAATCTCTGAAGTTGGAGACTTTTATCTCCCTCAACAACTTTAAAAATCTGCTATCCGAGCAGCTAACCGATCGCTGCAGCTGTACATAGTCCATCTGTAAACTACCCACCCAATTTACCTACCTCACCCACCATACTGCTTTTATTTATTTACTTTTCTGCTCTTTTGCACACCAGTATCTCTTCTTGCACATGATCATCTGATGATTTATCACTCCAGTGTTAATCTGCTAAATTGTAATTATTCGATTTATTGCCTACCTCATGCCTTTTGCACACATTGTATATAGATTCTCTTTTTTTCTACCATGTTATTGACTTGTTTATTGTTTACTCCATGTGTAACTCTGTGTTGTTGTCTGTTCACACTGCTATGCTTTATCTTGGCCAGGTCGCAGTTGCAAATGAGAACTTGTTCTCAACTAGCCTACCTGGTTAAATAAAGGTGAAATAAATAAATAAATAAATTCCCTTATGCCGTAGTTTGTACATCTCAATTGTCAGTAGAAACTACATTTGTTTAAGCAAGTCAGCCGTATCAGCTATGTTTTTAAAAAAGGCAGTAAATGAGGCTGAATGAACTGTTTCGCTGCCAGACAAGGGTCCGCTGATAGCCAGGTGTAGCAGTGGTAAGGATTCACTCCAGAAAGCTCTGTTGTTAGAACAGCTTTAAGTAGGCCCTAACAGTTGTGGACACTGTTTGTCACTGTTATAGTACAATTCATGCATTGTTTAGTGTTGTATAGTGTTGTGTAATGACTTTCTTGGCACGCATTAAAAGAAAAGTTTGCCCCACCAAGATTTACATGCTAAAATCGCCACTGATAATATTGAACAATAATATAAATGCAAGATGTAAAGTGTTGTTCCCATGTTTCAAGAGCTGAATTAAAATTTCCCACAAATGTTCTATATGCACAAAAAGTTTATTTCTCTCAAATGTTGTACACAAATTTGTTTACATCCCTGTTAGTGAGCATTTCTCATTTGCCAAGATAATCCATCCATATCAAGAAGTTGATTAAACAGCATAATCATTACACAGGTGCACCTTGTGCTGGGAACAATAAAAGGCCACTCTAAAATGTGCAGTTTTGTCACACAACACAATGCCACAGATGTCTCAAGTTTTGAGGGAGCGTGCAATTGGCATACAGACTGCAGGAATGTCCACCAGAGCTGTTGCCAGATAATTTTAAATTAATTTCTCTATCATAAGCAGCCTCCAACGTTGTTTTAGAGAATTTGGAAGTACATCCAACAGGCTTCACAACCGTAGACCACGTGTAACCACGCCAGCCCAGGACCTCCACATCCGGCTTCTTCACCTGCGGGATCGTCTGAGACTAGCCACCCAGACAGCTGATGAAACTGCGGAGTATTTCTGTCTGTAATAAAGCAATTTTGTGGTGAAATATTAATACTGATTGGCCTGGTCTGGCTTCCCAGTGGGTGGGTCTATGCTCTCCCAGGCCCACCCATGGCTGCTACCCTGCCCATAGATTACGGCCTAATTTATTTATTTCAATTGACAGATTTCTTTATATGAGCTGTAACTCAGTAAAATTGTTTAAATTGTTGCATGTTGCGTTCATATTTTTGTTCAGTATATATATATCTATATATATTTTACTCAAACCCCCCGCTGGCCGGATCCGGCCCGTGGGCCGTATGTTTGACACCCCCTTTACAGTATATACAACGCTACTACAAACAGATACCCGGGAGACTAAGGGGAGTGTCTGAAATAAAGGCCTGTGAAAGAATGTCATTCCTCAAGCTGTTTTGAACCTGGATGTTAAAATCATTTCACATGTTGTGTGTTTGGAAGAGTTTGGAGGGTCCGGCTGCCTGCGAGCCAGTAGTTCCGTCTATGTTAGCCAGTGAAAAATGCATGTAGTATGTTTTTACTTAGCGTTTGAAGAGAGTGACAGACTCAACATCCTCTAACCCGTAACCCTTGACCTCAAGCATTATTCATGGCCCACAAAGAAGTGCGCTTGCGGGGCTCACTGGTCGTCTGCTCATGGACTCGCTGCTCTGAATTTATAAACCAGTTGTTTTGCTTTCTCCAAGCGGAAGAGATGGAAATCAGGACAAGAGCTACCTGCCTGGTTTGAGTTGCACAAGACCAGAGGACACTTGAAATGCTCAGCTGTACTGGTATGCCACTGTAAAACCCAGAACTTCAGAGCAAAATACAGTACCTTTCTGTTATGATCATGTGTTGTGTTATAACAATGTTAATACAGTGGCTGAGTTTATAAGGAAGTGTATAGGAGATGTAGTACCCACTGTGACTAATAAAACCTACCCTAACCAGAAACCATGGATAGAGGATACCATTCGCGCAAAACTGAAAGCGCGAACCACCGCATTTAACAATGGCAAGGCGAATGGTAATATGGCCGCAGTGAAGAAGGGGGAGAAGGTGGAGAAGGTGGAAAGCTTCAAGTTCCTTGGCATACACATCACTGACACACTGAAAATGACCACCCACACAGACAGTGTGGTGAAGAAGGCGCAATAGAGCCTCTTCAACCTCAGGAGGCTAAATACATTTGGCTTGTCACCTAAAACCCTCACACATTTTTACAGATGCACAATTGAAAGCATCCTGTTGTGCTGTATCACCGCCTAGTACAGCAACTGCACCGCCCGCAACTGCAAGGCTCTCCAGAGGGTGGTGCGGTCTGCCCAACACATTACCGGGGGCAAACTACCGGCCCTCCAGGACACCTACAGCACCTGATGTCACAGGAAGGCCAAAACAATCGGCAAGGACATCAACCACCCGAGCCACTGCCTGTTTACCCCGCTATCATCCAGAAGGCGAGGTCAATACAGGTGCATCAAAGCTGGGACAGAGAGCTTGAAAAATAGCTTCTATCTCAAGGCCATTAGACTGTTAAACAGCCATCACTAGCACATTAGAGGCTGATGCCTATAGGCATAGACTAGGAATCACTGGCCACTTTAAGGAATGGAACACTAGTCACTTTAATAATGTTTACATATCTGGCATTACTCATCTCATATGTACAGTGGGGCAAAAAAGTATTTAGTCAGCCACCAATTGTGCAAGTTCTCCCACTTAAAAAGATGAGAGAGGCCTGTAATTTTCATCATAGGTACACTTCAACTATGACAGACAAAATTAGATTTTTTTTCTCCAGAAAATCACATTGTAGGATTTTTTATGAATTTATTCGCAAATTATGGTGGAAAATAAGTATTTTGCTTATTTTGAAATTGCTTTCAAGGCTTTCAAGGGACCATTTTGGGACCATATCAACCAGTGGAGGCTGCTGGAAACCATGTGTTTGATGTTGTTGATACCTTTCCACGTACGCGCTCCAGCTATTACCACGTGCCCGTCCTCCCCAATTAAGGTGCCACCAACCTCCTGTGGTATCAACAATGGACTAATGAAATAATACCAAAATAAGGTTTTTGCATGGAGATTTACTTTAATCACATTTCATGATAATGTTTATTATGAGTAAATACTGTACAGCCCTGGTTGTTAAAGGATTTGTTCATTTAATTGATCTAATGCTTATATTGCCAGGCTGAGAACACAATCTACATGTAAAAGTCACCAGTCAGAACACCTCAATGTTCTCCCTAAATGATTGTATTGTAAATACTGTATCAAGCTCTGTGGCTCTGAGGCGAACCCAGTACACAAAAAGCCACACACAGGAGAAAAGTGAGTTTACTGGCAGCCATTAACAGAGAACAAGGTCTTGTTAAAGTTAAATACTTCATATATGGAGCCCTGGCGAGGGCCAATGTCACTGAGCTGAGGGAGCCACTGCCTGCATGCGTGTGAGGGGAGCATGAGACCTCCTCGACCACCACCTTCCCCTCCCTGTCCTCCTACCGCCTGCCATTTTAGTGAAGGGTTCATCTTGTTTCAATGATCATTAAGCTCGCTTCCAGATGTTGGCAGGCGACCCGTCCTGACACAGACCTCTGTGTTCCTACTGCAGCAATCAGAGAACCGGAGAGAGTGAAGAGAGAGAGAGAGAGGAGAAGAAGAAGAAGGCGACAGAAAAGAAGAGAGAAAGAGAGAGTGAGGAAGAGAGAAGAGAGCGAGAGGAGAATAAGGAGACAGAAAAGAAGAGAGAAAGCGAGGAAGAGAGAGAGGAAGAGAGTGAGAGAGAACAGAAAAACATGTTAATACAACACACTGTGGATGTCTTGCCTGCTATGTCATTATTTGCCTGGAAAACAATTACAAACACTGCACAGTGTTTATAGTATGTAGCATATGGAGATTATCCTTTTATAGTATCTGTAATGTGCCATTTCAAACAAGCTGTCAAGGGTTTTTCCACCCAGCGGTGTTGTATCTGGGAGGGAGCAGTACATCATCATTATGGATCTGTATTCTGCGTGACTGTTGTAGACATCCAGCTTTAAAACCCCTAAAAATAGGAATAGAATGAATGGCCAAACGGATAACAATTATTTATTCTCTTTTATTTTAATTTATATCCATCAAAGCCTTGCCCTTGAATGTGGTCTTCTTCTCAAGGGTTTGAAAACAGCAGATGTAGGAAAGACAGGAATAGCAGCATAATTGTTGCTGAAGGCTGAAGGGCTTGTTTGAGTTTGGAGGATGGAGCAAGGCAGACGTGACATGCAGAATCAATACAAAAGCTTTTCAAGAATCCACTACCTGCTACCTGAACAGAATGAAAACACTCCTTCAAAGCTCAAACTTTAGCCTGCAAATTCTTACTGTAGTCTGTAAATTTGTTTTTTTTTATCCTTCATGCTTTGTTACCTATTGCCCACAGTGGCATTGACAATGTGTGCATCTTAAATGGCACCCTATTCCCTATAGTACTGCACTATAAAGGGAATAGGGCACCATTGAGGACACAACTGTCACAGATGGGACCTGAATCCAGGTCTCCCACGAGAAAAAAACTATGTGTTGATTGTTAGACCAAACGGAGCCCTACTCATGTTCCGCAACACAACCCATTCTTGACCTGGTTCAGGGTCGTGGTAGTGGTTGAACTAATGGACCAATCGTGTGAGAGGTGAGGTTGAGGCTGTTGGACAGAAGATGTGAGTGTTTCCGTGGTAACAAGATGCAGAGCATTCCGTTCCGTAGCAATTACCCATGATTCCTCAAGTTCCAGTCATGGCAATAATCACAGGAACAGGGGTGTAGTGGGAGTGAGGCAGTGCTGCTTTCATTTACTTATATTGCTGCCTGCTGCTATTCTCACACTATCTGCCTCTGTGGCTATAGTCAGCTCCGCTGCTGGCTGGCATGCAGATACAGCACTCATCGAGCTGATCCTGGGAAAACTGCAAATGGTTCTTCAGGAAAAAGGGGGAGACTTGCAAGCCGAAGAACACCATCCCAACTGTGAAGCACGGGGTTGGCAGCATCATGTTGTGGGGGTGCTTTGCTGCAGGAGGGACAGGTGCACTTCACAAAATAGATGGCATCATGAGAAAGGAAAATTATGTGGATATATTGAAGCAACATCTCAAGACATCAGTCAGGAAGTTAAAGGTTGGTTGCAAATGGGCCTTCCAAATGGACAATGACCACCAAGCATTCTTCCAAAGTTGTGGCAAAATGGCTTGAGGACAACAAAGTCAAGGTATTGGAGTGGCCATCACAAAGCCCTGACCTCCTATAGAAAATTTGTCGGCAGAACTGAAAAAGCGTGTGCAAGCAAGGAGGCTTACAAACCTGACTCAGTTACACCAGCTCTGTCAGGAGGAATGGGCCAACATTCACCCAACTTATTGTGGGAAGCTTGTGGAAGGCTACCTGAAATGTTTGACCCAAGTTAAACAATTTAAAGGCAATGATGCCAAATACTAATTGAGTGTATGTGAACTTCTGACCCAGTGGGAATGTGATGAAAGAGTTAAAAGCTGAAATAAATCATTCTCTCTACTATTATTCTGACATTTCACATTCTTAAAATAAAGTGGTGATCCTAACTGACCTAAGACAGGGATTTTTTACTCGGATTAAATGTCAGGAATTGTGAAAAACTGAGTTTAAATGTTTTTGGCTAAGGTGCATGTAAACTTCCGACTTCAACTGTATAAAGAGCCCTAATTGCATGGAACTTCCTTCCATCTCATATTGCTCAAATAAACAGCAAACCTGTTTTAAAGAAACAGATAAAGCAAAACGTCGCGGCACAACGCTATTGATATGTAGGCTACGTGTGCCTTTTTAACAAATGTATGTAGTTCTGTCCTTGAGCTGTTCTTGTCTATTGATTATTATGTTATTATGTTTTGTGTGGACGAGTAAAGAGTAGCTGCTACTTTTACAACAGCTAATGGGGATCCTAATAAACTACCAAATACCAAATACCAAAGTAGCAGTCACAGCTACTGATGCCAACTGCGTTGCGGGATCCAAACTAAAAAGTTAGCTAGCTACTAAGAAAGTTTCCAATACACTTTTAAAACAGCAAACTTTCCAAAACAGCAAACCGAGCTCTCCCTCATTCCACGTTTAACAGGAAGTGACAAAGTTCTGCTGACGTATGCTCTCAATGGTGCAGCTGTAGAACTTTTTTCAGCCTCCTGAGGGGAAAGAGGCACTGTCGGACCCTCTTCACAACTGTGTGGGTGTGTGTGGACCATGTTAAGTCCTTAGTGATGTGAACACTGAAGAACTTGAAGCTCTCGACCCGCTCCACTACAGTCCAATTGATGTGGATTGGGTGTGCTCACCCCTCCGTTTCCTGTAGTCCACAATCAGCTCCTTTGTCTTGCTGACATTAAGGGAGAGGTTGTCGTCCTGGCACCACACTGCCAGATCTCTGACCTCCTCCGTATAGGTTGCCCTTCAGGAAGTCCAGGATGCAGTCACAGAAGGAGGTGTTTATTCCCAGAGTCCCAAGCTTGATGATGAGCTTGAAGGGGACTATGCCTTTGAATGCTGAGCTGTAGTCAATGAACAGCATTCTTACATAGGTATTCCTTTTGTCCAGGAGGGTGAGGGAAGTGTGGAGTGTAATAGAGACTGCGTCATCTGTGGATCTGTTGAGGTGGTATGCAAATTGGAGTGGGTCCAGGGTGTTTGGGATGATGGTGTTGTTGTGAGCCATGACCAGCTTTTCAAAGCATTTCATGACTATAGATGTGAGTGCTACGGAGCGATAGTCATTTAGGCAGGTTTTTTGGCACGGGACTATGTTGGTCTGCTTGAAAATTGGCAATACAGACCGGGTCAGAATGAAAATGTCAGTGAAGACAGATGCTAGCTGGTCAGTGCATGCTCTGAGTATGGATCCTGGTATCTCATCTGGCCCTGCGATCTTGAGAATTTTATCCTGTTTAAAGGTATTACTCACATTGGCTACGGAGAGTGAGACCACACAGTTGTCTGGTTCAGTGTTGCTTGCCTCGAAGCGAGCATAGAAGTCATTTAGCACGTCTGGTAGGGTCGTGTTGCTGGTTCAGTGTTGCTTGCCTCGAAGCAAGCATAGAAGGCATTTAGCACGTCTGGTAGGGTCGTGTTGCTGTGCAGCTCGTGGCTGGGTTTCCCTTTGAAATCCGTGATACTTTGCACGCCCTGACACATCCGTCCAGCTTCAGAGCCTGCATAGTAGGATTTTATCTTAGTCCTGTATTGATGCTTTGCCTGTTTGATGGCTCGTCGGAGGTCTTAGGAGAATTTCTTATAAGCATCCAAAATAGTGTCCCACTCCTTGAAAGCAGCAGCTCTAGCCTTTAGCTCAGAGCGGATGTTTCCTGTAATCCATGGCTTCTGGTTGGGTTATGTAAGAACGGTCACTGTTGGGATGACATCGTCAATGCACTTACTGTATTTATATAAGCCGATGTGGTAAACTCCTCAATTTTATCGGATAAATCCCAGAACAAATTCCAATCTGTGCTAGCGAAACAGTGCTGTAGCTTGACCTGGTGGAGAATGGAGCAATGGGACCACACTGCATAGATTGAGTAGTAGTGAGTAGAGTTGATATATAGAGTATAGAGCAAGGTATCATGCTTAATATATATGTTTATCCCAAAGTGTTGAGATATTAATAGGCTGTTAACAAGATGGTAAAATGTTGGTTGTAGATTGCAGATGTACTCAGCACTACTCAAGTATTCCTTTTAGGAATGAAATACATCAGCTATATCTATTGGTAGTAGTTTAGCTATATGGACAAAAGCCATAAACAGAAGGGAGATACTTCTGATCTGTCATAATCGTTTATACTCCCCAGTAGAACCTGGATAGGGGAACAGATTTTAACACATTTGACCCAACTTATTAGTACTTTGCATATCGATGTGGGGAACTTATTAATCTAGACCTCATCCTCAAGGAATATCTGGTGTTTGTGTTTTGGTTTCTTAAGATTGCAATAAAATGTGTTATGGCAGAGTAGAAGATATGAAACAGTATTTACTCCAGTGGAGGCTGGTGACTTGAAGAATTGAGGAGGATGGGAGATCCATGGTATATGCACGGAATGCATAATAATGTAATTGTGTTTGTGTATGTGATTAACTCTACGTACAGTATTAAGAGAAAATTGATAGGGGTACTCACAGTGCTTGGAGAGGAAACATTCAATGTGCAAGTGGATGAGCGGGCACATGAGCCGTGGCTTCAATTCATGTCAGGAGAGGTGGAGCTGTCATCACCTCTTAATCAGAGAACAGGAGGGGACTAAGCTGTAAATACAAATAGCAGATACATTCCATTGGGGCCCCACATCAACACTGGAGACCCCTAGGGTGCGTTCTCAGTCCTCTCCTGTACTCCCTGTTCACTCATGTTCACAACGTCATCTGTTTACTAGGAGCTTGTTTTTCGTCATTTCCGGTCACAACTTGCAGACTTGTTTACGTGTTGCTGTGCGTTTTGTTGCCAATCTTACTTTGCTACCTGACAACTTTACGGTTTTTACTTTTTAATTACCGTTTATATTTTTAGTTTTTCCCTCACAACTGTTTTTTTCATTCAACTTTTTAGCTCCGGACGCTTTATCTGGACATGGTTCGTCAGGGCCTCCACCATCCGAAGCTAAGTAGTAACATTAACATGATGCCTTCTAATTGCAGTCGCTGTACTCATAATATACAGGAGAACGATCGCCTTACGGCGAGAATAGCTGTGCTGCAAGCCCAGCTTCAGACGCAATCGTTAGGCAAAGGTAAATTCAGTGTAGGAAAGGATGAAACAGCGTCTGTGCCACCAGTAAGTACAGATAGTAGTATAAATCCTCGCACAGTCCCCGCAGCCGGACAACTTTCTCATGGCTTCTGGAGGGAAATGCTGTAGGAATGCTCAACCGGTGTCGCTCATTCAGCCGACAGAAACTTTCAACCGGTTTTCCCCATTAAGCAGCGAGTCGGAGTCTGAGGCCGAGCCTTCTCTGGTCTCAACTCCTCCCGTTACGGGGTCTGAGACGCCGAAGCTTCCCACCATTAGCTCTGACAAATTGAAAACCCTAGTCATTGGCGACTCCATTACCCGCAGTATTAGACTTAAAACGAATCATCCAGCGATCATACACTGTTTACCAGGGGGCAGGGCTACCGACGTTAAGGCTAATCTGAAGATGGTGCTGGCGAGTGTAGAGAGGATAGAGATATTGTTATCCATGTCGGCACCAACGATGTTAGGATGAAACAGTCAGAGGTCACCAAGCGCAACATAGCTTCAGCGTGTAAATCAGCTAGAAAGATGTGTCGGTATCGAGTAATTGTCTCTGGCCCCCTCCCAGTCAGGGGGAGTGATGAGCTCTACAGCATTGAGTCTCACAACTCAATCGCTGGTTGAAAACTGTTTTCTGCCCCTCCCAAAAGATAGAATTTGTACATAATTAGCCCTCTTTCTGGGACTCACCCACAAACAGGACCAAGCCTGGCCTGCTGAGGAGTGATGGACTCCATCCTAGCTGGAGGGGTGCTCTCATCTTATCTACCAACATAGACAGGGCTCTAACTCCTCTAGCTCCACAATGAAATAGGGTGCAGGCCAGGCAGCAGGCTGTTAGCCAGCCTGCCAGCTTAGTGGAGTCTGCCACTAGCACAGTCAGTGTAGTCAGCTCAGCTATCCCCACTGAGACTGTGTCTGTGCCTCGACCTAGGTTGGGCAAAACTAAACATGGCGGTGTTCGCCTTAGCAATCTCACTAGGATAAAGACCTCCTCCCTTCCTGCCATTATCGAAAGAGATCGTGATACCTCACATCTCAAAATAGGGCTACTTAATGTTAGATCCCTCACTTCAAAGGCAGTTATAGTCAATTAGCTAATCACTGATCATAATCTTGATGTGATTGGCCTGACTGAAACATGAATTTACTGATTTTACTGTGTTAAATGAGGCCTCACCTCCTGGTTACACTAGTGACCATATCCCCCGTGCATCCCGCAAAGGCGGAGGTGTTGCTAACATTTACGATAGCAAATTTCAATCTACAAAAAAAAAATGACGTTTTCGTCTTTTGAGCTTCTAATCATGAAATCTATGCAGCCTACTCAATCACTTTTTATAGCTACTATTTACAGGCCTCCTGGGCCATATACAGCGTTCCTCACTGAGTTCCCCGAATTCCTATCGGACCTTGTAGTCATAGCAGATAATATTCAAATATTTGGTGATTTTAATATTCACATGGAAAAGTCCACAGACCCACTCCAAAAGGCTTTCGGAACCATCATCGACTCAGTGGGTTTTTTCCAACATGTCTCTGGACCTACTCACTGCCACAGTCATACTCTGGACATAGTTTTGTCCCATGGAATAAATGTTGTAGATCTTAATGTTTTTCCTCATAATCCTGGACTATCGTATCACCATTTTATTACGTTTGCAATCGCAACAAATAATCTGCTCAGACCCCAACCAAGGACCATCAAAAGTCGTGCTATATATTCTCAGACAACACAAAGATTCCTTGATGCCCTTCCAGACTCCCTCTGCCTACCTAAGGATGTCAGAGGACAAAAATCAGTTAACCACCTAACTGAGGAACTCAATTTAACCTTGTGCAATACCCTAGATGCAGTTGCACCCCTAAAAACGAAAAACATTTGTCATAAGAAACTAGCTCCCTGGTATACAGAAAATACCCGAGCTCTGAAGCAAGCTTCCAGAAAATTGGAACGGAAATGGCGCCACACCAAACTGGAAGTCTTCCGACTAGCTTGGAAAGACAGTACCGTGCAGTATCGAAGAGCCCTTACTGCTGCTCGACCATCCTATTTTTCCAACTTAATTGAGAAAAATAAGAACAATCCGAAAAGCTAACTAAAAAGCAGCATTCCCCAAGTGACGATAGCTTTCACTTCAGCAGTAATAAATTCATGAACTTCTTTGAGGAAAAGATCATGATCATTAGAAAGCAAATTACGGACTCCTCTTTAAATCTGCGTATTCCTCCAAAGCTCAGCTGTCCTGAGTCTGCACAACTCTGCCAGGATCTAGGATCAAGAGAGACACTTAAGTGTTTTAGTACTATATCACTTGACACAATGATGAAAATAATCATGGACTCTAAACCTTCAAGCTGCATACTGGACCCTATTCCAACTAAACTACTGAAAGAGCTGCTTCCTGTGCTCGGCCCTCCTATGTTGAACATAATAAACGGCTCTCTATCCACCGGATGTGTACCAAACTCACTAAAAGTGGCAGTAATAAAGCCTCTCTTGATAAAGCCAAACCTTGACCCAGAAAATATAAAATACTATCGGCCTATATCGAATCTTCCATTCCTCTCAAAATCTTTTGAAAAAGCTGTCCTGAAGACAAACAATGCCATCCTGAAGACAAACAATGTATACGAAATGCTTCAGTCTGGTTTTAGACCCCATCATAGCACTGAGACTGCACTTGTGAAGGTGGTAAATTACCGTTTAATGGCATCAGACCGAGGCTCTGCATCTGTCCTCGTGCTCCTAGATCTTAGTGCTGCCTTTGATACCATCGATCACCACATTCTTTTGGAGAGATTGGAAACCCAAAATGGTCTACACGGACAAGTTCTGGCCTGGTTTAGATCTTATCTGTCGGAAAGATATCAGTTTGTCTCTGTGAATGGTTTGTCCTCTGACAAATCAACTGTACATTTCGGTGTTCCTCAAGGTTCCGTTTTGGGACCACTATTGTTTTCACTATATATTTTACCTCTTGGGGATGTCATTCGAAAACATAATGTTAACTTTCACTGCTATGCGGATGACACACAGCTGTACATTTCAATGAAACATGGTGAAGCCCCAAAATTGCCCTCGCTAGAAGCATGTGTTTCAGACATAAGGAAGTGGATGGCTGCAAACTTTCTACTTTTAAACTCGGGACAAAACAGAGATGCTTGTTCTAGGTCCAAGAAACAAAGAGATCTTCTGTTGAATCTGACAATTAATCTTGATGGTTGTACAGTCGTCTCAAATAAAACTGTGAAGGACCTCAGTGTTACTCTGGACCCTGATCTCTCTTTTGACGAACATATCAAGACTGTTTCAAGGACAGCTTTTTTCCATCTACTTAACATTGCAAAAATCAGAAACTTTCCGTCCAAAAATGATGCAGAAAAATTAATCCATGCTTTTGTTACTTCTAGGTTAGACTACTGCAATGCTCTACTTTCCGGCTACCCGGATAAAGCACTAAATAAACTTCAGTTAGTGCTAAACACGGCTGCTAGAATCCTGACTAGAACCAAAATATTTGATCATATTACTCCAGTGCTAGCCTCTCTACACTGGCTTCCTGTTAAGGCAAGGGCTGATTTCAAGGTTTTACTGCTAACCTACAAAGCATTACATGGGCTTGCTCCTACCTATCTTTCCGATTTGCTCCTGCCGTACATACCTACACGTACGCTACGGTCACAAGACGCAGGCCTCCTAATTGTCCCTAGAATTTCTAAGCAAACAGCTGGAGGCAGGGCTTTCTCCTATAGAGCTCCATTTTTATGAAATGGTCTGCCTACCCATGTGAGAGACGCAGACTCGGTCTCAACTTTTAAGTCTTTACTGAAGACTCATCTGATTGAGTGTAGTCTGGCCCAGCAGTGTGAAGGTGAACGGAAAGAGCAACGAACTGCCCTTGCTGTCTCTGCCTGGCCGGTTCCCCTTTCTCCACTGCGATTCGCTGCCTCTAACCCTATTACAGGGGCTGAGTCACTGGCTTACTGGTGCTCTTCCATGCCGTCCCTAGGAGGTGTGCGTCACTTGAGTGGGTTGAGTCACTGACGTGATCTTCCTGTCTGGGTTGGCGCACCCCCTTGGGTTGTGCTGTGGCGGAGATCTTTGTGGGCTATACTCGGCCTTGTCTCAGGATGGTAAGTTGGTGGTTGAAGATATCCCTCTAGTGGTGTGGAGGCTGTGCTTTGGCAAAGTGGGTGAGGTTATATCCTTCTTGTTTGGCCCTGTCCGGGGGTATCATCGGATGGGGCCACAGTGTCCCCTGACCCCTCCTGTCTCAGCCTCCAGTATTTATGCTGCAGTAGTTTATGTGTCGGGGGGCTAGGGTCAGTTTGTTATATCTGGAGTACTTCTCCTGTCTTATCCGGTGTCCTGTGTGAATTTAAGTATGCTCTCTCTAATTCTCTCTTTCTCTCTTTCTTTCTCTCTCTCAGAGGACCTGAGCCCTAGGACCATGCCTCAGGACTACCTGGCATGATGACTCCTTGCTGTCCCCAGTCCACCTGGCCGTGCTGCTGCTCCAGTTTCAACTGTTCTGCCTGCGGCTATGGAACCCTGTTCACCGGACGTGCTACCTGTCCCAGACCTGCTGTTTTCAACTCTCTAGAGACTGCAGGAGCGATAGAGATACTCTTAATGATCGGCTATGAAAAGCCAACTGACATTTACTCTGGAGGTGCTGATTTGCTGCACCCTCGACAACTACTGTGATTATTATTATTTGACCATGCTGGTAATTTATGAACATTTGAACATCTTGGCCATGTTCTGTTATAATCTCCACCCGGCACAGCCAGAAGAGGACTGGCTACCCCTCATAGCCTGGTTCCTCTCTAGGTTTCTTCCTAGGTTTTGGCCTTTCATGGGAGTTTGTCCTAGCCACCGTGCTTCTACACCTGTATTGCTTGCTGTTTGGGGTTTTAGGCTGGGTTTCTGTACAGCACTTTGAGATATCAGCTGATGTAAGAAGGGCTATATAAATACATTTGATTTGATTTGACTGCATGGCCATGCACACCTCCAAGTCAATTATCAAGTTTCCAGACGACACTGCAGTGGTAGGCCTGATTACCAACAACAACGAGATGGTCTACAGGGAGGAGGTGAGGACCCTCGGAGTGTGGTGTCAGGAAAACAACCTCACACTGAACGTCAACAAAACAAAGGAGATGATTGTGGACTTCAGGAAACAGCTGAGGGAGCACCCCCTCCCTATCCACATCGACGGGACAGTAGTGGAGAAGGTGGACGGTTTTAAATTCCTCGGTGTACACATCACAGCAAACTGAAATGGACCACCCACACAGATAGCGTGGTGAAGAAGGCGCAACAGCACCTCTTCAACATCAGGAGGCTGAAGGAATTTTGCTTGTCACCTAAAACACTCACAAACTTTTACAGATGCACAATCTAGAGCATCCTGTTGGGCTGTATCACCGCCTGGTACGGAAACTTCTCCGCCCACAACCGCAAGGCTCTGCAGAGGGTAGTGCGGTCTGCACAATGCATCACTGTAATCAGGCCTACCACTGCAGTGTCGTCCGCAAACTTGATGATTGAGTTGGAGGCGTGCATGGCCACGCAGTCGTGGGTGAACAGGGAGTACAGGAAAGGGCTCAGAACGCACCCTTGTGGGCCCCAGTGTTGAGGATCAGCAGGGTGGAGATGTTGTTACCTACCCTCACCACCTGGGGGCGGCCCGTCAGGAAGTCCAGTACCCAGTTGCATAGGGCGGGGTCGAGACCCAGGGTCTCGAGCTTGATGACGAGTTTGGAGGGTACTATGGTGTTAAATGCTGAGCTGTAGTCGATGAACAGCATTCTCACATATCTATTCCTCTTGTCCAGATGGGTTAGGGCAGTGTGCAGTGTGGTTGCGATTGCGTCGTCTGTGGACCTATTGGGGCAGTAAGCAAATTGGAGTGGGTCTAGGGTGCCAGATAGGGTGGAGGTGATATGGTCCTTGACTAGTCTCTCAAAGCACTTCATGATGACGGAAGTGAGTGCTACGGGGCGGTAGTCGTTTAGCTCAGTTACCTTAGCTTTCTTGGGAACAGGAACAATGGTGGCCCTCTTGAAGCATGTGGGAACAGCAGACTGGGATAAGGATTGATTGAATATGTCCGTAAACACACCAGCCAGCTGGCCTGCGCATGCTCTGAGGACGCGGCTGGGGATGCCGTCTGGGCCTGCAGCCTTGCGAGGGTTAACACGTTTAAATGTTTTACTCACTTCGGCTGCAGTGAAGGAGAGTCCGCAGGTTTTGGTAGCGGGCCGTGTCAGTGGTACTGTATTGTCCTCAAAGCGAGCAAAGAAGTTATTTAGTCACTCTGGGAGCAAGACATCCTGGTCCGCGACTGCGCTGGTTTTCTTTTTGTAATCCGTGATTGACTGTAGACCCTGCCACATACCTCTTGTGTCTGAGCCTTTGAATTGCAACTCTACTTTCTCTCTATACTGACGCTTAGCTTGTTTGATTGCCTTGCGGAGGGAATAGCTACACTGTTTGTATTCGGTCATGTTTCTGGTCACCTTGCCCTGGTTAAAATCAGTGGTTCGCGCTTTTAGTTTTGTGCGAATGCTGCCATCAATCCACGGTTTCTGGTTTGGGAATGTTTTAATAGTTGTTGTGGGTATGACATCGCCGATGCACTTTCTAATGAACTCGCTCACCGAATTAGCGTATTCGTCAATGTTGTTGTTGGACGCAATGCGGAACATATCCCAATCCACGTGATCGAAGCAGTCTTGAAGCGTGGAATCAGATTGGTCGGACCAGCGTTGAACAGACCTGAGCGCGGGAGCTTCTTGTTTTAGTTTCTGTCTGTAGGCTGGAAGCAACAGAATGGAGTCGTGGTCAGCTTTTCCGAAAGGAGGGCGGGGGAGGGCCTTATATGCGTCGCGGAAGTTAGAATAACAATGATCCAGGGTTTTACTAGCCCTGGTTGCGCAATCGATATGCTGATAGAATTTAGGGAGTCTTGCTTTCAGATTGGCCTTGTTAAAATCCCCAGCTACAATGAATGCAGCCTCAGGATATGTGGTTTCCAGTTTACATAGAATCAAATAAAGTTCGTTCAGGGCCATCGATGTGTCTGCTTGGGGGGGAATATATACGGCTGTGATTATAATCGAAGAGAATTCCCTTGGTAGATAATGCGGTCGACATTTGTTTGTGAGGAATTCGAAGTCAGGTGAGCAGACGGACTTGAGTTCCTGTATGTTGTTATGATCACACCACGTCTCGTTAATCATAAGGCATACACCCCCGCCCCTCTTCTTACCAGAAAGATGCTTGTTTCTGTCAGCGCGATGCGTGAAGAAACCAGCTGGCTGCACCGACTCCGTTAGCGTCTCTCGTGTGAGCCATGTTTCCGTGAAGCAAAGAACCTTACAGTCTCTGATGTCTCTCTGGAAGGGAACCCTTGCTCGGATTTCATCAACCTTGTTGTCAAGAGACTGGACATTGGCGAGTAGTATGCTAGGGAGTGGTGCGCGATGTGCCCTTCTCCGGAGCCTGACCAGAAGACCGCTTCGTTTGCCCCTTTTACGGCGACGTTGTTTAGGTTCGCCGGCTGGGATCAGATCCATTGTCCTGGGTGGAAGGCAAAACACAGGATCCGCTTCGGGAAAGTCATATTCCTGGTCGTAATGATGGTGAGTTGACGTTGCTCTTATATTCAGTAGTTCCTCCCGACTGTATGTAATAAAACCTAAGATTACCTGGGGTACCAATGTAAGAAATAACACGTAAAAAAATGAAATACTGCATAGTTTCCTAGGAACGTGAAGCGAGGCGGCCATCTCTGTCGGTGCCGGAAGTAGGCCCTTTACATTTGAGTGTATAAGGTAGATTACTTGTTAGATATTACTGCACTGTCAGAACTAGAAGAACAAGCATTTCGCTACACTCGCATTAACATCTGCTAACCATGTGTATGTGACCAATAAAATTTGATTTGATTACAGCTGCTTCATCGTAGGTTTGAACAAGTTTTTCCATGAAGTTAAACTCAGACATCTCAAAATTCACAAAGTCAAACACAGACTGCGCCTCTCGCCCACTTGACACAGCAAAGTATCCCAAGAAACGTTCCTGAATAAAACCCTGATCATCCACATACCTGACGATAACTGACAACTGCAAGCAGACTGGTGCCACCATAGGTCCCAGAGTCAGAGGGCAATTTTTACCCCCTGGGGTCTTGAGTTTTTCCTTATCTGTTAATAACCTAACCAGGAAAACTCTGGACCCTATAAGGTATGACAGTGCTTAATCAGTTTTATAAGGGCTATGATGGAACCAGTTTTTCCTAAAAAAACTGAAGAAAACTCCTGGCCCTGGTGGGATGAAAACCCTGTCAAACTGCAGCTACCTTATACTTGTTCATATGAATTGTTTTTAGACTAGACTAACAGGGGGGTTTCCTCTACCCAGACACATAGACAACAACTGATAGACAATAGAACTCACATGGCTGAGCTTGCTTTATGCATGTTTGCATCATGCAGGCCTATGCAACTGTAGGCCTTATAAAACATTTACTCACATCTGTCATCACTATTATGTTGATAGATTAATTCCAGTTAATCATTTTGGATTGCAGCATAAAGGCAGTCTAGTCAGCCCAATTTTGAATATAAACCAAATTTTATCACATTCACATTTTCTCCTGACACACAAGTTAGCTATAAATACATAACGTTACCAATTAGTCAGATCTCTAATGTTTAAGTGTAGCCTAGGCTGCTGCAACATTTATGTAATGAGTTTTTGCTTGTCTCTGTCTGAAGTGATTATGTGTTATCATCTTGCTAAATAAATACCAGAGGAAAGTGGAAAACCTACTTGAGGGCGCATCAACCTCTCTTTTTAATGTAACTTTTAATGAATGATGAGATGGAAGCTATCAAATAATTCTGAATTGATATCGACATCCCAGAAAAGACAGTAGAAAGTTCCGTATGTTCAGCAGGTAAAGCATCATAACTTGCAATTACAGATGAAAGATCCTTGTTGTTGAACTTGTTAACAGAACTTTTCCCTCTCGTTGGGTCCTCTAAAAGCCTATTTGTTCAGGCCCCAAAATGCAGTGGTGTTGATAAGCCGCTTGAGAACATCCCTGTTTCTTCTTACTTGCTCGTTTTGTTGCGCAGTTTGAATACGCAGACCTTCGACATGATCGATGCGTTTTTTTCCCAGAAGCTTGAATCTGATGTGGGCATTTATATGCTCCCTGCTTTTGTTTTGCAGTTTAGCTGAGCGATCAATGTTCTTCAGGTCACTGTACCCCCCTTTCACCCAAGACTCAGACTTTCCAAAAAGCAGGCAAGGCCAGCAATACAGGCGGCTTGAAGAAAGGCTCCCTGTTAACCAGCTATACTTTTGATGCCAATTGGTATTGAACGCCCTCATCTTTTTTTTTCCTTCATGAATCTGATCTCAGGCAGAGGTCGACCCTCGGTTTTAATATGCACCTTTTCCGTGTACCCCAGAGAATGAAAGGGGTTCTTCAACAAAAAGTCAACAAAATCTGTGGTAGTGTAAGCGGCGAGAACTGCACACTCGAGCTGGTAGCTAGCCAGCTACTGCTACATGCTGCTGAAGTTAGCAAGGCAAATTGAAATAAATTGCACTAACTGGACCAAAATATAAAGTTCTAAAAAGAAGAAAACTATTTATAATCTACCTCTGTCTCTTGTAATTGGAAGAAACTAATTTGAATTGAATAAGATCCCAAAATTGCTAATTTATCACTTTTCAATCTACCCAATAATGTCCCCAACTCAACACATAAAACCCCTCCGTAATGGTCTGCGGCACAACCCCAATACAACACAATACAACAACACACAACTGACAACCTGTCAGTTCCTATTGCAAAAGCTTTGATAGGTTGGATGCGTCCTCCGGAAGTGGTCATAATTACCATTTAGGTCTATGGAAGGGGGTGAGAACCATGTGCCTCCTAGGTTTTGTATTGAAGTCAATGTACCCAGAGAAGGACAGAAGCTAGCTGTCCTCTGGCTACACCATGGTGCTACACCAGAGTGCTGTTGAAGTTATTATAGACATTCATTGCAAAACAGTGTGGTTTAATCAATTATTTGGTGACATATGAATATATTTAGTATAGTTGTATCTAAAAAGGATAACTTTTTTAGTGTTTCACTATTTTCACTGAGGAGGATGATCCTCCCCTTCCTCCTCTGAGGAGCCTCCACTTACTCAGTGTGTTTATCCTGTTTACCCCTCTCTCTCTCTCTCTCTCTCTCTTTTTTCAGTGTAGGCCCAGAACTGTAAGAAACTGTCAAGAGGAAGTGGGAGTTTTCACTTTTAGAACAGTTCCCTGACAAGAGAGAAAATCAGAAAACAGATCAAATAGATGAAAGGCAGACATCTTACTCTCCAAAGTATTGGGATCTCAGTGCTCCATTTCCCACTCTTTTTTTTCCTTCCTTCTTACCTTCAGAATTTTTGCAGGCCTCTTAGGGACCACAGAGAAGGCCTGACCTGGAGAGTGGGTACAAAGAGAATGGGTATAAAGACTCTTTTAGATGTTTTAAAAATCTTTATTAATCCATCCTCTTTGGAGGACAAAAAAAATAGTGCCCTGGTTTTGACCATGGCACATAGAGCTCTGTTCAAAAGTAGTAACTAGAGTAACTGGTACGAGGGCCCTTCTCCAAAAGTGATTTTCTCATTCCTCTCCATTCCTCCTCATTAACAGGAGTGTTGCTGTTGTTCACAGGCTGCTTGATGTGTCAGTCTGCCAGTCTGACCCTGTGGATGCCATGTGAGCCTGGCGCCTATAAAACCCAACCAGGGAATTCACTAACCAGGAGGAGAGTAGTTGCCCCCCCCCCCCCCCCCCCCCCCCCCCACACACACACACCGCACCCCACCAATTCACCTGCAACAGCAGACCATCAGACCTATGACTAGTCAGAAGCCGGCAGCAAGTAAACACACTGAGCAATTTAGACGTTGTAAATCCCACAAAGTGCCTGTTGGCATTTTCACTGAAGCGTTAAAACCCTTTTTCATTAGTTTTTTGAGCTCTAGCTAGCTACCTGTGGTTGGCACACAGAGGGTTGTGAACAGGGGTCTTGCACGCACGTAGCAGCAGCAGCAGCAATGGTAGATCTTTTAGTTGTTTTATGTGTTTGCTTACTTTAAGTTTATCGCTGATGCTTTTTCACTCTCTGATCACCCAGATATTTGTATTTCACAGTGCTGTGGAAGCTACAATCTTAGTCTACTTACAGGGCCATGAATGTTTCATTTTCACCCTGTAAATCATATACATTTAGCCCAATAATGACGGTAGATTGTATACTGTCCTATTTGGGTGAAATACTCATTTGACTATTATTGTATTTTTTTTATCTTCTCCCTGTAAGATTGAAAGTCATTATGAAATACTGTCAGTGGAATATTTCTTGAAAACTAGACAGAACCCCCCCCTAGACAGATCTGAGCTATGAGGTCCCACCTGGGGTGATAGACTCTCCTCAAAATCCCTTTGATAGAAATGTCTCGAACAAAGATGCTCTGTTCCTTCTGTGTCTGGTGTCCTGCTCCTCGGATAACTTACTTGTTTCAAAAGGTGGTTTAGGAGAGCAATATAACATGTTGGTTTGGGAACCGAGATCTAGAACATGTCAGAAGTCTTCCAACTAGACAGTAGCTGTCAGAGGGATTGAACCAGTAGGAATATTGAACCAGCTGTACTGTGCATTACTACTGGCCTCAGGAAGATAACAAACAACCCACTGAAACCACTCCTGAGTTCAAATACAGAACTAAACCTTGTTGCTCATTAAAGTATTTTGACAGACGGACCTCAATGAAGGGAAGCAATGACAATGTGTTCACTCCTCACCACTGATGACTGCAGTATTTTTGCTTGGACCGAGGAATGCAATAAAAGTAGTGTGGATTGAACCATAGAAGCCTTGGAATGGCAATGGGAAGCAGAAAATTAAAGACCTTGGAATCTCATTTGATGGAATTGAAACAACACTTCTTGGAACAATTCAAGCTGGGAATTTTGGACAAATCAGTTTCTCCTATTTTCATTGATTTCTTGTAGAATGTGCAGAACTCTGAGGCACAGTACTCTATAGCTACAACTACACAATAATGGTAGGTTTTCTCATGTTATTTTTAACAACTTCTCAGAGCCAAATAAAACCTTTTGTACGGCACATGTTTTTATGCACATCATACAGTCCTCCTCTATATTAACATTTACATTGCCGTTTTGAATTCGGTTTGGGATGCATTAATACAGAATAGCAGGAAATAGCTGTCATATCAGAGAGATGATATCAGGTAGGCTCATAACCAGTGACTCTGCCCTTCTAAACAGCAGCCTGAATACTACATCACTGCTATTGACTCTACTGGGGAATCATAACACTCACACTCCGTAGTCCCTACAGCAACCTGTGGAAGATTATGATTCCTGTTACTCTAACATATACTGTACATATACTGCCTTGTAGATTGCAATCAGCAGGCTAATTTATACTGTGGTACTGAAAGACTCAATCTGTGTCCAAAATGGCACCCTATTCCCTGTATAGTGCATTACTTTTGACCAGAGCCCATAGAGTTCTGGTAATATGTAGAGCACAGTGTAAAGAATAGGGTGCCATTTGGGACAGTTTCTATGTGATGTCCTGTTCATTCTTTCTCTAGTTCCCTGAGATAATGTTTAGAATAACATCCTCCTGGACCAGAGACCCCAGTCCCCAGACACAGTACCCAGACACAGTTCTCTCTCAGACCCCCTCTGCTCCCTTTAGAGACCCACAGAAATATACATGCAGGAAAGGGGGATGAGGGAAGAGAGGAGGAGAGGGGGGTGTTGACTCCAGCATTGTGTCTGACCTCCCTTTCCCTCTTTCTCTTCCTTATCACGTGGAAACACATGGCAGACTGTACTGTAGAAGGGACCTGCCTCCCTCTCATCTGGCCCTCTGTAGCAGGCCAGATGTAATGAAGCATCCAAACAGCCAGCAGACACAGCATGTGCTGATTAATACCTCCCTCTTTGTGTTTGTCTCAAATGGCACCCTATATTCCCTGTATAGTCCACTACTTTTGAGGCAAGGGTTAAGGTTGTGTTTAGGGTCAGTGGTTGAGGCTAGGGTTAAGGTT